>NW_023416312.1:39575134-40195134 GCF_014176215.1 Rousettus aegyptiacus
AAAGTTTGGAGACCGCTACTCTAAGATGAGGAATGAAACAAGGTTGGCTACTATAACCGCTATTAAAAGAATTTGAAGATGACACAAAGAAATGGAAAGATATTCTACGTTCGTCATTGGAAGAATCAACATAGTTAAAATGATCTTATGACCTAAACATTGTACTGATTTAATGCAATCCTCATCAAAATCTCAATGGCATTTTTTTGGAAAAAAAAAAAATAGTACAAAAATCATCGGATTTGTATGGAAGCACAAAAGACTCCGAACTGCCAAAACAATCCAGAGAAACAAGAAGGCCAGAGGTATCACTCTAATTTCGAATTACTCTACAAAGCAACAATAATCAAAACAGCATGGTATTGGCAGAAAAACAGGCACACAGGCCAGTGAAATAGAACTGGGAGTCCAGAAGGAAACCCCTTCAAATATGGGCAAATAATATTTTAAAAAGGAGCCAAAAATATACGATGAAAAAAGGAAAGCTTCTTCAATAAATGGTGCTGGGAAAACTGGAAAGCCACCTTCAAAAGAATAAAACTAGACTACTGCCTATCACAACACACTAAAATTAACTCAAAATGGATTAAGGACCTGAATAGAAGACCTGAAACAATAAAATGCATAGAAGAAAACATAAGAACTAAACTCATGGACCCTGGACTTAGAGAGCATTTTATGAATTTGACCACAAAGGCAAGAAAAGTAAAAGTAAAAATAAAAGAATGGGATAATAGCAAACTAAAAAGCTTCTATACAGAAAAAGAAACCATCAACAAAACAAAGAGGCAACCATTTGAATTGGAGAATATATTTGCAAAAAATGCTTCCAATAAGGGACCAATCTCTAAAATATAAAAAGAACTCATACAACTCAACAATAAAAAAAAAAAACAATTATAAAATGGGCACAGGACCTGAACAAGAAGAGATACAAATGTTCGACAGACATATGAAAAGATGCTCAACTTCAGTTGTTATTATAGAAATGCAAATTGACACTATAATAATATCGTCTCACTCCTATTAAGACTATTATTAAAAGAACAAGTACTAACAAATGTTGGAAAGGAAGTGGTAAAAAAGGAACCCTCATACACTGCTAGTGGGAATGCAAGATCAGCATTAAGGAAAATACCTTAATATAATAAAAGCTACATATGACAAACCCCCGGTCAACATTATATTTAATGGTGAAAAACTAAAAACCTTCCCTCTAAGATCAGGAACAAGGCAAGCCTGTCCACTATTGCCGTTATTCAATATAACATTGGAGGTCCTAGTGAGTGCAATCAGACAAGAGAAAGATATAAGAGGCATCCAAATAGGAAACGAGGAAGTCAAATGTCACTCTTTGTGGAAGACATGATTCTCTCTATAGAAAACCCCAAAGACTCCCCAAGAATACTACTAGAAACAGTAAGTAAATAGAGTAAAGTCTCTGGATACAAAATCAACATTCAAAAATCCAAAGCTTTCCTATATTCTAATAATGAAGTATCAGAAAAAGAAGTGGAAAAATAATTCCTTTTGCAATTGCAACAAATAGTATAAAATACCAAGGAATAAATTTAACAAAACAAGTGAAGGACCTATATAACGAAAACTATAAGATACAAAGAAAAGGAAAGATATTCCATGTTCTTGGACTGGAAGAATCAACATAGTTAAAATAACCATATTACTTAGAGCATTATACAGATTTAATGCAATCCCCATCAAAATCTCATTGGCATTTTTTAAAGGTGTACAACAATAAGTCATCAGATTCGAATGGAAACATAAAAGACCCCGAATTGCCAAAGTCATCCTGAAAATAAGAACGAGGCTGGAGGCAACACTCTGTCTGACTTCAAGTTACACTACAAAGTGACAGTAATAAAAACGACATGGTATTGGCAGACACACGAACCAGTGGAACAGAATTGAAAGTTCTGAAGTAAACCCATATTGACATGGGCAAATGATTTTAGACAAAAAAGCCAAAAACGTACAGTGGACAATGGAAAGCCTCATCAATAAATGGTGCTGAAAAAACTGGACAGCCATCTGCAGAAGAATGAAACTAGACTGTTGTCTATCACCACATATCAAAATTAACTTAAAATGGATTAAGGGCCTAAATATAAGACCTGAAACAATAAGATGCATAGAAGAAAACATAGGAACGAAACTGACGGACCTTGGAATTAAAAAAGATTTTATGAATTTGACCTCAAAAGGGAAGTAAAAGCAAAAACAAATGAATGGGACTACATCAAACTAAAAAGCTTCTGCTCAGCAAAGGAAATCATCAACAAGGTAAAGAAACAACCATCCGAATGGGAAAATATATCTGCAAGCAACAGCTCTGATAAGGGCCTAATATCCAAAATATACAAAGAACTCATACGACTCAATAACAACAACAAAAAACAAATGATCCAATCAAAAAATGGGCAGAGGACCTGAACAGACACTTCTCCCTAGAGGACATACAAATGGCCAACAAATATTTGAAAAGATGCTCAACATTGCTCGCTACTAGGGAAATGCAAATAAATATCGCAATGAGATACCATCTCATACCTGTTAGAATAGCTATAATCAACAGAACAAATAGTAACAAATGCTGGAGAGGATGCAGAGAAAAAAAAAACAAACCCTTACACACTGCTGGTAGGACTGCAATTGGTACAGCCACAATGGAAAACAGTATGGAGGTTCCTCAAAAAACTAATAATTGATCTAACATATGATCCAGGAATCCTTCTACTGGGTATTTACCTCAAAGACTTGAAAACCCATATCTGAAAAGATATTTGCACACCGATATTCGTAGCAGCATTATTCACAGTGCCCAGGACATGGAAGCAACCAAACTGTCCTATGACAGATGATTGGATAAAGAACCTGTGGCACATATATACAATGGACTATTACTCAGCCATAAGAAGAGATGAAATACTGCCATTTGTAATAACATGGATGGACTTCAAGATAATCATCCTAAGTGAAATAAGCCAGATAGACAAAGTTGAAAATCACATGATATCACTTATATGTGGGATATAAACTAAGCCTAAAAGCAACAAATGAGCAGGACAAACAAACAGAGACTCATGGACATGGACTATAGGCTGGTGGTTACCAGAGGACTACAGAATAGTGGTTACTAGTGGGGTGAGGGAGGAGAAGGGAGGTAGAAGTGGTAAAGGGGGTCAAATATAGGGTTTAGGGTGACGGCGAAGTAGGTAAAGGGGATCAAATATATGGTAGCTGAAGGAAACTGGACTTTGAATGGTAAACACACAATAGAATATACAGATGTCAAATGATAATGTACACCTGAAAATTATATAATTGTATTAACCAATGTCACACCAATAAACTTTAATTAAAAAGAAATGGTAACAACTACATTCCTAAAAAAAAAAAATAGTGATTTCAACAATAGCAGTTGTCCAAATAGTCCCTGTCTCTTAGGCATTAGAAAAAATTCATCTTCTTCATGATTTCCAAGTAATTGCTTCAGTATGACTGATTAAATAATATAATTATTATTTGGTATTTAGATGGGATTAAATAGTAAAACATAATTTTTAAATTACTAATATACTTTCTAAAAATTAAAGTCTATAGATAGCTTTGTATCAAAAGGCTACATATTGCTTATTTTGAATCCTAAAATATTTTTTAAAGAGAAAAAAATACCTTTCACACAAGTGGATTTAAATGATTTCCACCAGTGTTCATGAGAGTGTGGAAAAACAGGTATTCTCAATACACTCTTTGTGGGAGTCTAAATCAGTCTAAATCTGTTAAAATGTAAATTGTATGCATTCTTTAATCTGTATTTTAATTTCTGAGAATTTATCTAAAAAATATATTTCCACAAGTACTCAAAGATACATAAAATATCCTCTGAAGCATTGTTACAATAGAAAATTAGAAATGATAAAAAAGCTTGTCAAAGAGGGCTAATAAAATTATGGTATAATGCAATGTTACAGAACTAAAATTAATGATGTAGATATCTATGTACTAACCTTGAAAGATAAGTCAAATGTTACTAAACAAAAAGGAACAAGTTGCAGAATCTATATTATGACACCATTTGTATTTAAACAACTGCTTCTAAAAGGGTGATTTTATTCCACTATATACACATATATAGTGAAATAAAGGATTAACCCTTCCCAAAGAAAGATTTGGTCTTTGCCTCCAGCTCCTGGGAAGTAACCTCTATACCCTTGGGATGTCTTACTGATAAGAATTTTCTTATTTACTTGGATGGCTTGGACACACCAGTAAGTCTATACTAACAATATGATTTATGAGACAGGGGGTGGGGTTTGTACCTTTGGGTGATGTGATATCTTCTCAACTTCTAGAGGGGCTTGAGACTAAAATCACCCACATGGATGGTCAACCATGCCTATATGATTAAGCCTAAACTCAAGACACCAAGGCTCAGATGAGTGCGACTTGTTGGCAATGTTCCATGCATACTGTCATACATCATTGCTGGAAGTTAAGTGCTGTCTATATGATTCTACTGACATATCAGGCTTGGACCTCCCCTGGGCCCTACCCTAAGTGCCTTTTCTTATTGATTTTAATATGTTTTCTTTTATTGTAATAAACCAAAATCATGAGTATAACAGCTGTTCTGAGTTTTGTGAGTCTTAGTGAATTACTGAACCTAAGGGTGGCCTTGGGATCCTCCAAACATTGCAATATAAGATATATGCCAGAAAAAAAATCTGATTAAAAAATGAGCAGAGGATCTGAATAGACAGTTTTACAAAGAAGGCATACAAATGGCCAACAGGTACACACAAAGGTCCTCCAGATCACTAATTATTGGGAAAATGCAAATGAAACTCACCGTGACATAACACTTGACACCTCTTAGAATGGCTATTATCTAAAAGACAAGCGATAGCTAGTGTTGATGAAGATGTAGAGAGAAGGGAACCCTTGAACACTGTTGGTAAAAATGTGAACTTGTGCAGCCGCTATGGAAAACAGTATGGAGGTTCCCCAGAAATTAAAAATAGAATTACCATATGATCCAGTAATTCCATTGCTGGGTATATACCCAAAGGAAATGAAATCATTATCTCAAAGAGATACCTGTACTCTATATTCATTGCAACATTATTTACGACAGCCAAGACATGGAAACAACCTATTGACAAATGAATGAATAAAGAAAATGTGGGGTATATATACAATGGAATATTATTCAGCCACAGAAAGGAAAAAAAATTCCTGTCATTTGTCACAACATGGATGTACTGTGAGAGCATTACGCCAAGTGAAATAAGTGAGACCAAGAAAAATACTGTATGGTCACACGTGAAATTTCAAAAAACACACACAAACTCATAGATACAAACAGACTAGTGGTTGCCAGAGGGTTAGTGAGGTGGAAGGGGGGCGTAACGGCTGAAGGTAGTAAAAAGGTACAATTTTCCAGTTGTAAGATAAATAAGTCCTAGGGATATAATGTACAGCATGGTAACTATAGCCAACAATACTGTATTATATATTTGAAAGTTGCTATGAAAGTAAATCTTAATAGTTCTCATCACAAGAAAAAAACTGTGCGTGGTGATGTATATTAACAACTTACTCTAATGATCATTTTGCAACACATATATCAAATCCTTGTGCTGTGCAACTGAAACTAATATAATAGTGTTGTTTGTCAATTACATCTAAATAAAAAATAATAAAAATACATGCTTGCATAAGCATAAAAAATTTCTAGAAGGATATACATGAAACAGCAGCAGGACAGGGAGGAAGGGAACTATTATTTTTCAATATATACCTTTTTCTTCTGCTTGTATTTTGCTTAAGAACATACACTGCTTTTACGACTTAACTTAAAAAAAACTATTTATTAACATGTCAATGGAATGAGAGGGAGCCTTTATCCTTAGTAAGGAAATCTGAGAGAACAGAAGTAGGAAGAAAGAATAAAGGTTATATACTCATTTATAACCCTGAGGCAATAAAAAGTTAATGTCATTTATACTTTGTTTACTAAGATAGAATTGTATATAACATTGCCTAATATTTAAGAAATTTGTAAATCTTTAATGTTTAAAAGGAATTATTTTAATTAAAACATTGGAAATATATTTTATATTTAATTTATTTAACTATATTGAATTAAATCTTGGAAATATATTTTCTGGAAAACCTCATTCCAATGATACAAATGAAGAGGTAGGGTTTGAAAATAGCTTTACTTAGAAATCATTTTAGAGAAAGTACAGGGAGAATACAGCAATGAGGCTCTGCAGAGTAGAAGAAAGGGGATTAGAGAGAGACATGGAGAAAAGTTCTATTTAAAAATTCAAGCCTGGATGAAATGGTACACTATGGAAATTTGTCATTACTTTATATAATTACACAGTCAGATTTATCTTATTTAAATCTAACAGTAGTTTGAATTAATATTGTGTTTGTGTGTGTGTATGTATAAAAGAATAAAGTACTGATACATGCTATAATATGAATAAACCTTGAAAATATTATGCTAATTAAAAGAAGGCTAATATTGTAAGATTTCATTTTACAAAATGTCTAGAAACATTTTTATAAAATGCCCAGAACAGGAAAATCCATTGAGACAGAAAGTAGATTGTTGGTTTCTAGGGGAGGGTGGGCACTTGGGAATGACTGCTAATGAGTAGAGTGCTTGTTTTCAAAGTGATGGAACTGTTGAAGGATTCAATGGAATCATTACTACATTTGCACACCACCATGAATATTCTAAACGCCACAAAATTGTACACTTTATAATGGTTAAGTCAATTTTGTTATGTGTATTTTACCACAATAACACACAAGTGTATATATTTGTGTGTATACATGGATCTGTATACATGTCACCTGGTTCTATCTGTTGAGAAGACCCAGAAGTAATGAGACTCCAGCAGCAATAAACACACTCAGCACCCAGATCTTGTTCTATAAACACCATTTTTCGATAAAAGAAACTACTCTTTGTTGAAATAGATGATTCTGTGGCAGGGACAATATAACATTAACCTGGAGCATCTTATAGTACCAGAAAGTAATGAAGTGCTTAAAACAAACAAATGAAAGGATGAAATATCAAAGAGATATAGGAACCACCCTGAGAAAGCTACCAATGGCCAAATTAGAACAATCTGAACAACAAAATAAACAACATAGTGTTAGTTTATAATCTGACATATAAACTAATAATAGGTCAGTCTATACTTATATAAATCAATGAGTGATTAAATAAATGGATAAGAAAGAACAAAGCTTTCTTAAAGAAAAGTTTGAAATTTTATATGTAGGTATTGCCCACTACCGGAGATGGAGCTTAATTTCTGCCCTTCCTCTACTTGGGTGAGCTAGAGTTAGTGACTGACTGCCAAAGAAGAGAGACAGGTGAAAATAATAACTTTATAGTAGAGAAATCTGACCAACACTGCATTAATCAAGTGATGAAGTAAATCACCATGATGTCATATGGATCTAATGTATCCCTAATACGATGTGACAAGAAGGGTACCTCACCTCTAAATAAACATTCTTTCAAAAACATATAACCCCAGTCTAACCACAGAAAAAACAACAAACAGACTAGTGAACATTCTATAGGATACCTGAGCAGTATTCCTCAAGATTGACAGGATAATGAAAAATAAACACTGAGAGATCATCAAAGATCAGAGAAGACTGTGGAGACATGATAGTTAAATCAAATATGGTACCCTGGATCAGATCTTGGAACAGAATGTAGACATTAATAGGAAAACAGGTGAAATTCAAATACAGTTTAGAATTTAGTTAACAACAATGCCAACGATGAATAAATTTCTTAGTTTTGGCGAATCTACCATGGCAATGTAGTAAGATGCTAGTGGGGGGAATCTAGGTGCAGGGTATACAAAAGCATTCTTTACTATCATTTAGACTTTTCTGTAAATAAGAATTATTCTCAAATAAAAAGTTTAAATGTCACTAAATGATTTACATGGAAAAATAAACATTACTCTTCATGTCAGGAGTTTTATTTCTTTTTTATTTCCTCATGAAAGAAATCAAAACATTAAGCATCTGAAACTGTTGTTTTAAATTGTTCTAAGAAAAACTTGTGAAAAATATGCTGTCATACTATTCACTAGCTTATAATTCTCTGACAATAAAAGTATCACAGGATTTTTAGATGACTATTTTAATCGTAGGAAAAAGATAAACATATTATTAGGCCTTAGATTTACAATTACATTTACTTTGGTAGATGTTAATTATATCACCATCTTAAAAAAAGAGGCAAAGGGTACAAACTTTCAGTTATAAGATGAATTAAGGTCTTAGCATCTAATGTATAATGCGGTGACTATAGTTGATAACACTGCATTGTATAACTGAAATTTGCTAAGAGCAGAACTTAAATGTCCTTGTCAAAAAAAGGTAAATATATGAGGTGATGGATGTGTAACGTGATGGAGGAATCCTTTCACAATGTATATCAAATTACGTTGCACACTTTAAGTACCTTACAATTTTTTGTCAATTACACCTCACCAAAGCTGAAAAAAATAAAAATTTTAAAATACAATAAATAAAAAGAGGCAAACCCATGTTATTTTTAAAGTGAAAATTAGAGTTTCTCAACAAACATCCAAAACTATAGTGTCTTAAAGTAATTAGATACAAGATAAAAACTGAAAGGAAAATTATAGATACAAATTAATTGAAATTAATTAGTTTTCTGGATAGTACAAGATGCTGTTTTTCCAACTGGTAAAAAAAGAGTCAAATATTTGGATTTCATGAAGATTACTGTCATAAGATTGACGATATTACAAATATTAGCCTTCATTGTGATCACCTTTTAAAAGAGAGAAAAAAGCATGTGGCAATTCTTCTAATGGCATAAAGTTGGGAAAGAAACTTAAGAATTATTTTCAGAGTATGGAGAGAGCTCTTGTTATCATCTAACATTCAGACAGTTGGAAGTACCTGCAACTGTGATACAGGCATATGATGAATTTCTAATTGTTTATAAGGTCTCCCCTGAAAACCTCAAACACTTCCAGACTCAGCACATACATTCTGAACAGCTGGCAACATTAAGGGTGATTTCATCCTAATGAAACTATACTAAGAAACAATAAGAAGGCAAAACCTAAAGAAAAAATTAAATAAAACCAGCTTAGTAGTTGCTCAATTAGTACTCGTTAAATAAAACATAAAGCACATTTTTTATTCAACTTGCTTCTCAATCTCAGTGCCCATTAACATCTTACCTGGATCAACCAAAGCTTTGTTAAATATTTCTTTAAGTTTCCTACTCTTCACATTCCTTCCTTGAGCAAGATTTCTGTACATCTCATAGCCTATGATCATAACACCACCATCTTCTTGCCACCTCTGAAGCATGTAGCTTCTCTCCTGAGGACGTTTCACAGTTGCTAATTCAGAGACCTTTTGTGGGAAAACAAAGATTTTGAAAGGTAGATATTAGGAATGTATGAATATTAAATATCCCCATTGAAATATGCATCATCGGTAATGAAAAATCTTTTTACTATATGAATTTCATGCAGTATAAAAAGCATTTAAATGTTTTTTTTATTTAAAATATGATACCTCAAGTTTCTCATCATCTTTTAACCCCTCTTGCCACTTCTCAAATTCATTCATCCAATTCAAAGCAGTATTAAGAGGACAAACCACTAAAGCCGTGCTGAAATCCAACTTCTCACACAGAAGAACTGTATGAAGAAAACTAACCACCTAGAAGAAAACAAATTAAGTTGCCACCTTCATTTCAATATCCATAAAAAAGCCAATAAATCAAGCAATCTTATGATTCAATAGCTGTTTTTTTCCTTTAAACAATAAAGCAGCCAACCAAAGGTCACAATTTCCAAACCAGGCGAAGTACAAGGAAAGAGATATAATATGTCAAAAGTGGTAGTTCAAGTAGATGATATAGAAGCCCTTTCCAATTCTAAAGCTCCATGATTCTATGATCAATAAATATAATATGAATGTAAGAAGTGACCACACCAAAACAGCTACTAAGTCCCTGGTCTCCACAGAAAGATCCTACAACCTTTCAGAAAATATCACTGCCCATTTAAAAGAAAAATGTGTTATAGAGTACTTTTCCATTTTAAAGTGTTCTGAATCTACAATAATTAACTTATGATACTGTTATGTTCTCATTACTGTAGGATCATAGACTGTTAAAAAATTGTAAAGGAAGTCCATTTCCACCTCAGAATCTTCGCAGATTTTACTGGCTATGTCTGTATTCCCATTCCTTCTCTTCATTAGAATCTCTGCTCAAACATCACCTCCTAGAGGATGCTTTCTCTCTGTGTTCTCCCTTAATACTTATCTGAAAGTACATACTTATTTTATGTGATTAAAATCTCTCGTCGCCACCATAATAAAGTTCTTGGTCGGGGGGACCTTGTTATTTTTGTTCATTGTTTTACCTCCAACCCCTTTAACTGTGCCTGGGATATTTCAGAATCCTATATATATTCTTGAATTAATGAATGCTTAAAAATGAGAATACCCCTATTCATATTCTTACCTGTAAAGTCTTACCAAGGCCCATACAGTGGGCGAGAATACATCCTGAACCTGGAGATTTCTTTGTTTTTTTTACAGATTCACAGCAGCAATCCCACATAAACTGAACACCTAAAAGTAACAGCTTCATTAAGTTCGATTTAAAAGTCCAAGTTAAAAATTTTCCTTTTTAAACACATAAAAACATTACCAAAACTTCTAAGAAAAAGAATTTTAAAAAACGGATAAAAAATATCTTAAAATGTAAATGAGGACACCATAACCCTAAGATTAACTAGAAAAGAACACAGTGAACACAACAAGCACACAACAAGCACACAACAGCGTGACTTTCATTCAGCTTATCTAAGCTATCAAAGTAGACCTCTATTCCCTGGGAAAACCAAACATATGAATAACCTAAAATAGAAACTTCATCCAAAGAATAAACGGATTTCTATCAAATATACTTTCATGTTTATTGAGTCAATAAAGACCAAAAAAGAGATAATTTAATTGAGTCAATAAAGACCAAAAAAGAGATAATTTATCATTTCTCCCTTTATTTACTGGCAAAGACTTAATAAGAAAGGGGGCTGGCTATACCAAAGGAATAGCACTGTAGAACTTCCCTTATGAAGTCATTCATATACACATTAAAAACTGACTTACTGATTCCACTCTAACAAAGTAGAGGATAGGGATGATTTGTTAACCTTTTTATAGCAATGCAGAAATATTATGAACCAACATATCTGAAAATGCTGAAAGAGCATTTCCTGGAGAAGGCTTTTAACTAACTGTACTTCTCCCTACCCCACAGCTGTCCTTAGCCAACCAATGCAGACTAGGTGAAATCCACTTACCACATACATACCCATTTGTAAATGACACTTAATTCCCCTTTTGTAACCCTCATTATGTGTACAATCAATTTTGGTTTTCCTCATTTGCATATGTACTCCATAATCGCAATGATCATGTTTGTTTTGCTCACCAATATACCTCCAGTGTTTAGCATAATGTGAGGCACACGGACACCAAAAATGGTAAAACATAACTAAAAATCTAATAGTTTCTTACCATCTACTTGATGGGGTTTCAATTTGATAACCATATTTCTATGAACCTGCACTAAAGGTTCCTTGGTTTCTTCATCTTCATCTAAAACCAACTTGGTTGTTATTGGACACTTGGTGGGTGACGCATCTTCAATTTCTATTACCTACAGGAAAGGAAATTATAGTTAAGCTCATAGAAATCTTTTAAGCAATGGTGAAGTATTAGTCTAATAAAAGAAAATTTCCAAAAAAATACTTGCTTCCAAACACCACATCCAGTATTTTGTTTCAATAAGACCAGAAGATATTACAGGTTTACACGTTTTCCAAAATCAAAACCCTCCACAATACTTTTAATCACTGTGGTAATGTCAATAATTTAACTCATTGGTTCTCACCCTAAATATCTCACCACATGGTATTGGTGGACTTGTGAGATAAGTAGTGCTCTAAAGTAATCAATGGGACCACCAGTGAAATTTAATTAGACACGTGGCTACCAAACACAGATGCTTCTATTCTTCTAAACGATAACTGAAAATGTATAAGGGCACTTACGGCTGTCGCAATGACTAGTATTTAATGTAAAAAAAAAAAAAGAGGAAGTTAAATATAAATGTGAAAGACAGCTGCAAACAAGAACTGTCCCACTCAAGACATCAAGACTGCCACTGAAAATAAGTCCTGTGAAAGGAAAAAGAATTGAGAACCACCAGCTGGCTCAAAAGCATTGCAAGAACATACAATATCTCCTAATTCTGAAGAGTAACAATAAACTCTAAGTTTCTTATTTAAAAGAAAATGTAAAAAGATATATATATATACATGAACATGAGTGTATATATTTTTTGACTTTATTTTTTTTATGGTGACACTGGTTAATGAAACCCAGTAAGTTTCAGGTGAACAATTTAGCAATAAGGTGTGTGTATATACATACATACACATACACACACACGCAGCATTGTGTGTTCACCTCCCACAGTAAGGTTTTTCATTGACCACATATTTGACCCCTTTATCCCATCTACCTTCCCCCTCCCCACCTCTCCCCTACGCTATGGTAAAGAGTAGCCTATTATCCATGTCCATGAGTCTCTGTTTCTCATGTTTGTTTGTTGCTTATAGGGTTATATCCCATGTATAAGTGATATCATATGTTTTTCAACTTTTTCTGTCTGGCTTATTTCATTGAGCACGATTATGTCAAGGTCCCTGCACAGGGTTGCAAATGGAAGTATTTCATCTCTTCTTATAGCTGAATAATATTCCATTTTATGTACCACCGCTCCTTTAGTCAATCATCTATCGTAGGACACTTCGGTTGTTTCCATGTCCTGGCCACTGTGAATAATGCTGCTATAAATACCGGCGTGCAAATATCTTTTTGGATATGTGTTTTCAAGTCTTTTGGATAAATACGCAGTAGAGGGATTGCTAGATTATATGTTAAATCAATTCTTAGTTTTCTGAGGAACCTCCATACTGTTTTCCATAGTGACTGTACCAATTTGCAGTCCAACCACCAGTATATAAGAATTCCTTTTTCTCTACATCCTCTGCAACATTTGTTATTACTTGTCTTGTTGATAACAGCTATTCTAAAAGATGTGAGATGGTATCTCATTATAGTTTTATTATGCATTTCAATGATAGCTAGCTATATTAAGCATCTTTTCATATGTTTGTTGACCATGTGTATGTCTTCTTGGGAGAAGCGTCTATTCAGGTCTTCTAACCATTTTTTAATTGGATCGTTTGTTTTTATTTTTTTTGTTATTGAGTTGTATAAGTTCTTTATATATTTTGGATATTTGGTCCTTATTGGAGGCATTGCTTGCAATTATCTTCTCCCATTCAGCTGGCTGTCTCTTTACCTTGTTAAATGATTCTTTTGCTGTGGAAAATTTTTTTAGTGTGGTGTAGTCCCATTCATTTATTTTTGTTTTTACTTCCCTTGCCTTTGAAGTCAAATTCATAAAATCCTCTTTAAGTCCAAGGTCCTTGAGTTTAGTTCTTATGTTTTCTTCTATGCATTTTATTGTTTCAGGTCTTATATTCAGGTGCTTAATCCATTTTAAGCTCATTTTGGTTTGCTATGATTGACAACAGTCTAGTTTCATTCTTTTGCAGGTGGCTTTCCAGTTTCCACAGCACCATTTATTGAAGAGGCTTTACTTTCTCCACTATATGTTTTTGGGTCTTTTGTTGAAATTTACTTTCTCATTTATACATGGGTTTATTTCTGGATTCTCAATTCTGTTCCACTGGTCTATGTGTCCGTTTTTCTGCCAATTTCATGTCATTTTGATTACGGTAACTTTGTAGTATAATTTGAAGTCAAGCAGAGTGATACCTCCAGCCTAGATCTTTTTTCTCAGGATGGCTTTGGCAATTCGAGGTCTTTTGTGCTTCTATACAGATCTGACGATATTTTGTTCTATTTATTTAAAAAATGATGTGGGATTCTGATGGGGATTGCATTAAATCTGTATAATGCTTTAGGTAATAAGGTCATTTTAACTATATTGATTCTTTCAATCCAAGAACACGAAATACCTTTCCATTTCATTGTATCTTCTTTAATTTCTTTTAATAGGGTCTTATAGTTTTCATTATATAGGTCCTTCGCTTGTTTTGTTAAATTTATTTCTAGGTATTTTATTCTTTTCATTGGAATTGCAAAAAGAAGTATTTTTTTCCACTTTTCTGACACTTCATTATTAGACTATAGGAAAGCTATGGATTTTTGAACACTGATTTTGTATCCAGATACTTTATTGTATTTGCTTATTGATTCTACTAGTGTTCTTGTGGAGTCTTTAGGGTTTTGTATATAGAGAACCATCTCATCTGCAAATAGTGACAGTTTGACTTCTTGCTTTCCTATTTGGATGCCTTTTAAATCTTTCTCTTGTCTGACCGCACATGCTAGGATCTCCAATGTTATATTGAGTAACAGTGGCGACAATGAACAGCCTTGCCTTGTTCCTGATCTTAGAGGGAAGGTTTTTAGTTTTTTACCATTAAGTATAATGTTGGCTGAGAGTTTGTCATATGTAGCCTTTATTATGTTAAGGTATTTTCCTTCTATACCGATTTTGTTAAGTGTTTTGATCATAAATTGATGCTGTATCTTGCCAAAGGCTTTTTTTCTACATCTACTAATATGATCACATGATTCTTATTTTTTAATTTGTTTACGTGGTGTATGACATTAATCAATTTGCGTATCTGAACCATCCCTGTGTCCCTGGAATGAAGCCCTCTTGATTATGGTTTATAATCCTTTTAATATGTTGCTGTATTCGGTTCACTAGTATCTTATTTAGGATTTTTGCCTCTGTACTCATGAAAGATATTGGTCTATAGTTTTCTACTTTTGTGTTATCTTTAACAGGTTTTGGTATCAAGGTAATATTGGCCTCATAGGATGAGTTAGGAAGTAATGTCTCCTCTTCGATTTTTTTGGAAAAGTTTGAGGAGAATAGGTATTAAATCTTCTTTCAATGTTTGGTAGAATTCAGTGATGAAGCTATCTGATTCTGGACTTTTACTTTTTGGTTTGTTGGTTTTTGTTGATTGTTTCAATTTCCATACTGCTGATCAGTATATTTAGATTTTCCAGTTCTTCTTGATGCAGTCTAGGTAGATTGCATATTTCTAGTACTTGTCCATTTCTTCTAGATTATTAAATTTGGTGTTATGTACTTTTTAATATTATTCTTGTATGATCCTTTATATTTCTGAGGTGTGTCATCATTTCCCCTTTTTATCCCTGATTTAGTTTGGTCTTTTCTCTTTTTTCTTTAGTGAGTCTAGCCAGGGCTTTGTCAATTGTAATGACTTTCTCAAGAAACCAGCTCTGTGTTACATTGATTTTTTTCTATTGTATTTTTATTTATAATTTCATTTAATTCTGCTCTTTTTGATGATTTCTTTCCTTCTGTTGACTTTAAATTTCATTTGTTCTTTTTTTCTTGTGTTTTTTTTTTTAAGTTAAAGCATTAGATTGTTTATTTGGGCTCTTTCTTGTTTTTGTAGATATGCCTGCAATGATATGAAATTTCCTCTTACGATGACTTTTGGCATGTCCTGAAGGATATGATATGTTGGATTATCATTGTCATTCATTTCTATAAATCTCTTGGTCTTTTTATTTCTTCCCTGATGCAGTTATTCTTCAGTAGCATGTTGTTTCATCTCCATGTATTTGTGGTTCTTCCTGATTTTTTACAGTTGATCTCCAGCTTCAAAGCATTATGATCAGAGAATATTGTTGGTATGATTTCAATCCTCTTATATTTGTTGAGGCTATCTGTGTGTCCCAGTATGTAGTCAATCCTTGAGAATGTTCCATGTGCACTAGAGGAGAATGTATAAGCAGCACTTTTGGGATGAATGGCTCTGTATATGTCTATCATGTCCAGTTGGTCTAATGTGCCATTTAAAGATGTTATTTCCTTATTGCTTTTCTGTTTGGATAATCTGTCTATATCTGACAATAGTGTATTGAGGTCCCCTACTACGATAGTGTTTTGGTCTGTTTCTCCCTTTAGTTCTTAGTAATTGCTTTACATATTTTGGGGCTCCCTGATAGGCAGCATAGATAATAATTAAGTGGTATGTCTTCTGGGTGCATGATTTCCTTTATTATTATGAAGTGTCCCTCAGTATCTTTTTTTACCTTTTTTATTTTGAAGTCTTTTTCATCCAGTATGAGTATTGCTACTCCCACTTCTGATTGCCATTTATTTGAAATGTCATTTTTCCACCCTTTCGCTTTGAGTCCGTATCTGTCTTTGGAACTGAGATGTGTCTACTTGAAGCAGCATATGTTTGGTTTTGTTTTTTTGATCCAATCTGCACCTCTGTGTTTTTTTTCTCTTTGTTTTTTGGTGAGTTCAGTCCATTTACACTTACGGTGTTTATTAAAATGTAAGGTTTCCTATATCCTTTTTATCTTTTACTTTCTGGTTGCTCGGTGTTTCTTTTCTTTCCTTGTCCTTGTGTTTTCTTTCGTTTTTTCACTTGGGTTTTGTGGATTTTCACTCTGGTCCTTCTTTTATGATATATACTTCAGTTCTGAATGTTTGGCGTGTGGTTACCATTACGAATATATAGAGAACAGTTTTTATATGTGTGTGTGTGTGTATACATACATAAATATGTGTATGTGTGTGTGTGTGTATTACTCCATTTTCTTCTGCGTGTGCCTTATCTCCATTTCCCTTTGTGAATTTAGATGTGTGAATCCTCCCCTTTTCTGTCATTGTTGTCCGAATTTGTCCCTATGTACGCTGAATGTTCATTACTATCTTTCTACAGCAAACTTCTTCATATTGTTTAAGCTTATACTGCCCTGTTCTTAATAAGGGTTGCAATACTCTGTTCCTATCTGCCTGCTGTTGCCTTACTCATAGTTATTTTTTGTCATTTTGTTTTAGGTGAGGTGACCCCTTTCATGCGGGCCTCACAGTGGAGAATTTCCTCAATTTTTTTCATATCTGGAAAGGTCTTTATATCTCCTTCATATCTAAAGGAGAGCTTTGCTGGATACATCATTCTTGGCTGATAGTTCCTTTTATTTAATAATTTGAATATTTGATCAAAATGCCAAAGGTTAAATACAAAGAATATTAAACACAACAAGAGAAAAAAATAATTACATATAAAGGAACACCCATACGACCAGCAGGTGACTTCTCAAAAGAAACTAAGCAGGACAGAAGGGCTTGGCAAAAAATATTCGAAAGGATGAAGACCCAGGATATACAACCAAGAATAATTTATCCAGAAAAGCTATCATTTAGAGTTGATGGACAGATAAAGAGCTTCCCAGACAAAAATAAACTAAAGGAATTTATCACCACCAAGCCAGAATTACAGGAAATGTTGGAGGGATTTCTTTAAGAAGAAAAAATGTATCAAAAATAGGAATAAAGAATGGTAACAACTACATTCCTATCAATAAGTACCTCAAATGGAAAAGAATGAAGTGCTCCAACCAAAAGATAGAGTAGCTGAAAGGATAAGAAAACAAGACCCCTACATATGAAAAGGAAGGGAATGGAAAAAGATATTGCTTTGATGAACCTAGAAAGTATTTAAGTCAGACGGAGAAAGATAAACACTATATGATTTCAATTATATGCAGAATTTAAGGAATAAAAAGAACAAAGCAATGAAAAACAGACTCACAAATATAGTGGGCAATTTGGTGACGGACAGAGGGAAGGGGGGTTTGGGGGACTGGGAAAATGGGGTAAAGGGTAAAAGAAGTACAAATTTGTAGTCGCATGGCATAGGGAATGCAATTAGCATTAATGCATTGGCTAGGTGGAGGGTCAGGGAAGGGAGGGAGCAATTCAGGGGACCATTTTACTAACTATATAGATGTCTATCCAATATACGGTATACTTGAAACTAATTAAAATTTTAAAAAATTAGAAAAAAAGTACAAATTGGTAGTTATAAAATAGTTATGGGGATATAAAACACAGCATAAGGAATAGAGTCAACAATATTGTAATAGCTACATACAATGTCAGATGGGTACTTAGATTTATCAGGGTACTATCATTTTGTAAGTTATATAAATTTCTAATAACCATGTTGTATACCTGAAACTAATATCATAAGTCAACTGTAATTTAAAAATATATATTAAAAGTAAAAATGCATTCGAAGAAATTAAGCATTCATTTATAATTACAAAACAGAAATAATATATTTAAAATTAGTAAAATGGTTTTTATGTAAAATTAAAATGACTACATGTAGAAAATCCTCATGAATCTACAAAAAAACTACTAGAACTAGTAAGAGAATTTAGCAAGGTAACAGATCAAAAGGTCGTTAAATCCTTGAAATTTCATTTGATACAACATCAGAAAATATTATCTACTTAGGGATAAATTTAGCAAAATATGTGCTAGATTTATACAGTGAAAACTACAAAATACTGCTAAGAGAAATAAAATAACTAAATAAATGGAGAAATATACTATATTGATGTAACTGAAGACAAAATACTGTTAAAATATCACTGATCTAAAGATCCAACAGAATCTGAATAAAAGTTCCAGGAAGACTCTTGTAAAAATCAACAAAATCATACTAAAATTTACACAGAAATGAAAATAACTAAGAATATTCAAAACAAATCTGAAAAACTGAAACAGTTTTAGTAGTTATAGTATCTGATTTTAAGACTTACTATAAAGTATCAGATTACAGTGACCAAGACAGTGTATTTATTATCTTGATAGATGCATATATCTATTAACTCATAATTATACGATCAATTGATTTTTGACAAAGATGTGAACGTAATTCAATGGAGAAACAAGTCTTTTCAACCAATGGTGCTAGAATAACTGTTTATACAGGAAAAAAACATGAAATTTTACCCATACCTCACATATTATTTGCTAAAATTTACCTCAAAGGGATCATAAATTTAAACTTAAAAGTTAAAACTACGTAACTTTTAGAAGAAATCATATAAAAAAATAAATTTGCAACCTTGGGTAAACCAAGATTACTTAAAACAGGACACACACATATATACAAAATCATTAAAAAATCTGATGAATAAGATTTCATCAAAATTCCTAAATTCTGCTTTTTGAAAGACAGTTACAATTTTTTAAAAGCCACAAAGAAAAAAAATACTGTACAATACCTACACATGAGAAAGGTCTTGTATACAAAATATACAAATAACTATCACTGCTAAATAAACACAAATACTCCCCAAGAAAAGAGCAAATGATGTGAATGAACATATTACAAGGATATACAAATGGCAATTTAGCACATGAAAGGATGTTTGACATCATTAGTTATCAGAGAAATGGAAATTAAAATAACAATGAAATACCAGTACATATCTATTAAAATGGCTAAAATTTTAAAAGCTTATATTAACTAAGGTTACTAAGGATATGGAGAAATTGGAACTCCCCATAAACTGCTAGTAGAAATTCAAAATGCTGCAGCCTCATTGGAAAACAATTTTACAGTTTATTAGTGTTAAACATCAATCTAATTAGTGTGTGTGCGTGCGCACGCGCACACACACACACACACGAATTAATTAATTAATTAACTTCCAAAGCAGAAAGCACCAGGTCAGATGGGTTCATTCGTGAATTCTACCAAACATCTAAGGAAGAAATTATACCAATTCTCTACAATCTCTCTCAGATGATAAAGCAGAAGTAATTTCGTCATTACTCTAATACCAAAACCAGACAAAGATACAAGAAAACTACAGACTAATATCTCTCATGAACATATGCAAAAATTCTCAACAAAACATTAACAAATCAAATCCAAAAATGTATAAAAAGAATTATACAAACAACCAAATGGGATTTATCCTAGGAATGGAAGCCTGGTTCAACATTCGAAAATTACTATAGTCCCTTCACATCAACAGGCTTAAAAAAATCATGATTATATCAATAAATGCAGAAAATACATCTGACAAAAATCCAACACCCTTTCTTGGTCAAAATTCTCAGTAAACTAAGAATAGAAGGGAACTTCCTAAACTTGATAAAGATTATTAGAGACCTGCAGTTAACATCATACTTAATGGTGAGAAACTGTAAGGTAAGAATTTCCCCTCTAATCACTCCTTTCAACATCATACTAGAAATTCTAGCTAATGTAATAAGACAAGAAAAGGAAATAAAAGGTACATGGATTGAGAAGAAAGAAATAAAACTGTCTTTGCAGATGAAATGATCTTCTATGTAGAAAATCCAAAGGAATTAACTAAAAAGTCCTGGAACTAAGTGATTACAGGAAGGTTGCAGGATATAAGGTTAATATACAAAAACTAATTGCTTTCCTATATACCATCAATGAACAAATAGAATTTGAAATTAAATTTAACTATGTATAGACCATATGGTCCAGTAATACTACTATGTTTCCAAGAAAAATGAAAACATATTTTTACACAGACAGAAACTTTTATATCTTGGTCATAAGCCAAAAATAACTCAAGTGTCCATTCAACAAGTGAAAAGATAAATTGTAGTTTATCCATACGATGGAATAGTACTCAATAATAAAAACAATGAACTATTTGGTACACACAAACATGGATGAATCTAAAAATTATTACTCTGAAAACTATTACATAAGAACATACTGCATGATTTCACTTATATAAAACTTTGAGATAGACAAATCTAATCTATAGTGATAAAAAGTAGACCACTGGTTCCCTGCAGCTAGGGATGTAGGTTTGAGACTGACCAGAGGTATGATAAAAGTTTTCTACATTTTAATTATGGTAACGACTACATGGAAATATCACTGATAAAACTCTGATCATAAACTTGGTATGGGAAATATATAACATAATTGGTAGCTACACAACTTTATTAAATTTCTTGGGAGAGTTTACTTAGGTTAAATCATTTCAAGGGCTAAAAAGGATGGATTAAATGTACTTCTTTACTAAAATTACATGAAAGAACAAAAAAAGTTATAATCACATAAGTACAAAAGAAGAGGAAGTTCCTGGAAGAAAAGAAATGTAAACAAATTTGTGAAAGCTAGAAGGCACATGATATAACAGATTACAGAAAATTGAAACTTAAATATCTATAGAGGAGAAAACCAACAAGAATTGATATTCTTCACAAGGTTTAGGACTAGGAGGTACAAGTTAACAAAAATAGTTATGGAGAAGTGAATAATAAGAGCAGAATTGGTTGAAAGGCTAAAAAAGGAACAATTAGACCAAATAACCAAATTAATTCATTAAAGTCAAGTGATTACCCTACTTCAGAAATTCCGGGAAGTAATGTACATGGGAAAATAAGGATCCAGAGAACAAGAGGGAATTCTCAGAATAGTGAAAACAGATGAAGTCCAAGTAGAAGCTAACCAGAACAGAGTAGGAAAACAAGGTTCCATCAGTTGCATTTCAAAGAAAAATACTAGAACTGATCAGTTACCTGATGTGTTTAAAGTTGAGGAATTTTAGGTTTTTGCTGGAAAGATGGAAAATTAATTCATCATAAGTATAGAGAATAAAACCTGAAACATTATTAACTCTAGGAAAAGCAAACAAAAAGTATATACAAAGGAAAGTAATCATTACACATTATGGGTACATACACGTGCATGTGTGTGTGAGATACACATGCAGTATACACTATGTAGCTCTGCTGTGAATATTTACATAGTTATACTGATACAAAAACTAATGATTTAACCAGAAATGAAAAAAAAGAAAGAAAGAAATGAAAGTGATATAACCACACTGAGAGAATGCAAGGAGGAAACTCTACCTTCGGTGGGTAGTATATGAGAGCTAAATCCACAACTTCCATAATAATGGAAGGAGAAATGAAGAAACAGAATTATAAGCATATCAAATGGAAACATACAGGTAAAAGCAAAGAACAACTAAAAGAACTGAGGGTAGTTACCTCTTAGTAGAGTTCAGGTAAAATAGAAAACTGTTTTTTAATGTAGCCATAGAATAATGTTAGATTTTAACAAAGCATATCTATTCAATTTAATAAACATTAAAATTTAATTAAAAATAAGGATGATAAACAAATTAAAAGTACATGGAATATGTTAATACACATTCAAACTATCTGAAATAAAAGGCAGAGGAAAATACAGCATGTATCATATAGTGATGTCTATTTACCAAATTGTTGTTTAAATTTTTTAAATGAAATTGACATTGCAAAAAGAGACAACCAGATTTAAAGTATCTCTATGTGAGATGCAAGAGAAAGTATATATTACCACTCAAGTATTTTTGCCAAAAAAAAAAAAATAACTGAATCTAAATCTGATCAGGCCTCTATATTCAATTAACAGGTTATAGGACATACAGGAGCCAATGAAAATACAACAAAGGGATGCAACCAGCAAAACTCAGAATATAGGAAACTTTAAACAAATAATCTAGTTTCTTAAATAAATGTACTGTAAGGAAAAAAGAGGAGGGGAAGGAAAACTTCACATTAAAATAGACTTAGGAGACATAATATCCAAATGCAACATAACTTGTATTAAGTCCTTCCTAGGCTTATGAATTTTTAGAAACCATTACACTATGTCAGGAAAATAAAGGAATTCTAAATAATTTGATATTTGATTATATGGATTTATTGTTAGTTTTTTAGTATAATAATGGTACTGTAGCAATGTTTAAATGGTCTTTATCTTTAGACATTATGAATTATATATAGAGAGAATGATATGATTTCGGAGAATTCAACGAAATAATCCGAAGGTAAGAAAATAGATGAAACAAAATTGATCATGTGCTGGTAACTGTTGAAACTGGGTAATGGGTACAAAGAGATGTATAATACTATTCCCTCCATCTATACATGTGCTTGCAAATTTTTAGAATAAAAAGTTTATTTAAAAATTGAAATCCTTTATGGATTTAAGCAATAATTTTAAAACGTTTTTCTACTCAAGATAAACACAATCATGTTGGTGAATCTCAACTCTTCCCAAGTACTTAATTCTATTAATATACAGCCTAATGAAGATTTTTAAGTTGCATGAAATACTGCTAGTAGGGAAAAGCAACTGTCACTAAAAATCTGTAGTTGATTACAACATTCTATTTATAAAATACTGAAATACATCTATAAATCTGTGAAAGTGATATGTTAAAAATAAATCATAAACAAAAATTGGTTTACCTCTCTCAATTTCTCTCGCTCACGTTCCCTCTCTGCAATACGTTTTCGCCTCTCTTCCTCTTCCTTAAGAGCATTTTGTGTTTCTGTTCTTAGTTTATCATCTTTAAGAATCTTTCGAATTTTCTTTCTGCCTTTTCCAGGAGACTTGGAATCATCATTTTCATCTTCTTCTTCCTCTTCCTCTTCGTCATCTTCTTTATCTCCTTCAGAATTACTCTATGGAAATTAAACGACAAAATTGCCTAATTTATCCACTTCACATTCAAATAAATAATGTACCAAGAAAAGGTGGAAAGATACTGAAAAGCTTCAAAATTATACTTTAAAATAGAGTATTAAAACACAAACAAACCAAAAATAGGGCAAGGGACAGAATAGACTTTTCTCTAAGTAAGATATAGAAATGTTCAATAAGCACATGAATAGATGCTCAACATGAGATTAGCCATTAGGAAATTTTAAATAAAAATCACAAATGAGATACTGTTAGGATGGCTATTTAAACAAACAAACAAACAAACAAACAAAACAGAAAATAACAAGCATTGGTGAAGATGTAGTGAAACTGGAAGCCTGGTACACTGGGAAAAGAGTGTGACCATTCCTCAAAAAAGTTAAACAAAAAAGTTAAACCACTTCTCAAGTTATAACTGAAAGAATTAAAAACAGGGACTCAAAGAGGTTATTTGTACACCCATGTTAACAGCATTATTCAAAATAGCCAGCGATGGAAACAACTCAAATGTCCATCAACAGATAAATGAATAACACAATGTGATATATACATACAATGGAATATTATCCAGACTGAAAAAGAAAATTGATACATACTACAATAATGGATGAAACTTGAAAACATTATGTCAGTGGCATAAGCCAAACACAAACTGACAAATATTATATGACTCCACTTATATGAGCTAACTAAAAATAGGAAAATTCATAGGCACTGAAATTAAAATAGAGGTTACGAGGTTCTGGGAGTAGTCGGGGATGGGGAGTTACCGTTTAATGGGGACAGAGTTTTCAAATGTGAATGTAAATAAGGCCACTGAATTGTACACTTAGAAATGGTTAAGGGGTTCTTTTAAAAAAAATGACCCCTCCCAAAAGAATAGTATTGACAGAATAAAACATATTACAGAGAACTTATATTTTACATAATTCTGCTTATATATAAGAAACTCAAATTGGCTAACTTCATTGCTAGAAGAAATTTATTCCACATGAACTGTTATTTGGGATAAAATGTTTTATGTCTTCAGAAAATAGAACACTTCACATCAATTCTATAGCTCTCAGAATATAAAATAATGAATTAGAACAAATTAAAATTTTCATTACATTTAGTTAGAAAACAGAAAAAATCATATCAAAATTAATACTTCTGCATATTTATACATTCACTAAGTCAATCTTTCCACAAAAGTATAATAAGTAAATGAACCAATAAAATTTGAAGAATGAATGGAATAAAGAAGAGGTAATAAACAACTTTGGTCCACTGTTCCAGTTAAAACTCAAGCACACAGTAAATGTCATTATTACCTTGTTTTCACTGGATGAATCTTCTTGAACCTTAATACGTCGCCTTTTCTTTTTCTGTTTATAACTCCGCTGATTTTCTTCCAACTCTGCTTTTTTTGCAGACCTAAAAAACATTGAAAATACAAAATAAAATACTTCATGATGAATTTCCTTAAATGAATTATTTACTATTTTAGAACTGCTTTACCTTTGTGCGCATTCCTAAAAAAGTTAGAGGAAAACAAAAAGCGAAATATTTTCACTAGGTTAAAGAGGATACCCTCAATTTTAATCCAATGATCAACATTTTAAGTTACTCAGAGAAGAGATCTGGCATGAGTAACAAGATGGATGGAGCGGCTTTAAAAATATAAATGGCCAATATACACATAAACATATTCGCCGACTCTTAAAAAAAAATTTTTAAATTTGGATACTATTTTCTTTCTATCAGCCCACACAAATTAAAAACAAAACAGTAACAACAACTTTTGCTAAGAAAATGTCTTCTGGGATTAGAAACTGCTACACTAAATTACATTAATCCAGACAGTATGTTTCAGGCATAAAGGACAGACATACAGATCAATGGGAAAGATATCAATGTCCACAAACAAAACATTACATTTATAATCAAATGATTGTCCATAAGTGTGTCAAGAAAATTCAATAAGGAAAAAAGTCTTCACAATAAATTGTATGAGACAACTGTATAACTTCAAAAGAACGAAGTTAGACCCCTGTCTTGCACCATTTGCAAAAATTAACTCAAAGTGGATCAAAAGCCCCAAAGGCTATGGTTAAAAGAGACTTCTATAAGAGTTTGAAAATATGTACAAGTCTTACAACTGCATAACTTTGACCAATGTCACTTTAAGAAATTTACTCTAAGGAAATAATCATAAAAATGTGAATACATACACATACATCTGTAAGTATGTACATATGTATATGCATGTATATATAAGTGTGATAATAAAAAAATTTCTGTATCTCTATACTTGCGAGCATGCAAAATTTAATTAAAATTATTGAGGTGACATTGGTTAATCAAATAAGATTCACCTGTTATCATTCAACAATACATCATATGTATATTATATTGTGTATTAACCACCCAAAGTTAAATTTCCTTCCCTCACAAAATATTTGACCCCTTTTATCCCGAACTACATCTCCTCTCCCCTCCCTCGCTTCCCTCTGGTAACCACTTCTACTATCTATGGCCATAAATCTCTGTTAGTTTGTCATGTTTCTTTGTTTGCTTTCAGTTTTATATCCCACGTGAGTAAAATCATGAGGTTTTCAACTTTTACTGTCTGGCTTATTTCGCTTAGCATGATTATCTTGAGGTCCATCCATGTAATTGCAAATGGTATTATTTCATTTTATGGCTGAGTAACATTCCATTGTATATATGTACCACAGCTTCTTTATCCAATCATCTATTGTAGGACACTTTTGTTGCTTCCACGTCCTGGTCACCACAAATGAAGCTTCTATGAACATCAGGGTGCATATATTTTGCAGATACATATTTTCATGTTTTGGGGGTATCTACCCAAAAGAAGGATTGCTGGGTCATATGGTAATTCAATTCTTTTATGAGGGAACTCCATACTGTTTTCCATAGTGTTGCACCAATTTACAATCTCAACAGCAGCGTATGACAGTTCCTTTTCCCCCACAACTTCTCCAACACTTGTTAGGACTTCTCCTGTGGATGATAGCCATTATAATAGGGGTGCAGTGCTATCTCATTGTGGTTTTGGTTTGCATTTCCCTAATAGCTAGTGAAATTGAGCATCTTTTCATATGTCTGTTGGCCATTTGTATCTCCTCTTGGGAGAAGTGTCTGTTCAGGTCCTCTGCCTGTTTAATAGAATAGTATATTTTTTCATTGTTGAGTTGTATGATTTCCTTTCATATTTTGGATATTAGGTCCTTATTGAAAGTGTTGCTGGCAAATATATTTTCCCATTCAAATGGTCGCTTCTTTGCCTTGTTGATGGTTTCTTTTGCTGTGCAAAAGCTTTTAGTTTTATATAGTCCCATTCACTTCGTTTCACTTTTACTTCCATTGTCTTTGAGGACACATTCATATATCCTTCCTAAGTCCAAGATCCGTGAGTTTTATACCTATATTTTCTTCTGTGAAATTTGTTTCAGGTCTTATAATCAGGTCCTTAATCTATTTTGTATTAATTTTGGTGTGTGGTAATAGAAAGCATTCTAGTTTTATTCTTTTGCAAGTGGCTTACCAATTCTCCCAGCACCATTTATTGAAGAGACTTTCCTTTCTCCTTTGTGTGTTTTTGATTCCTTTGTCGAAAATTATTTACCCGTAGACACAGGAGTTTACTTCCAGCCTGTCAAATCTCTTCTATTGTCCTGTGTCTCTGTTTCTCTGCTAAAACAATGCTATTTTGATTATTGTGACATTGTAGTATAATTTAAAGTCAGGCAGAGAGATACCACCAGGCTTGTTCTTTTTCTTCAGGATTGCTTTGGCTATTCAGGGTCCTTTGTCCTTCCATACAAAGCTAGTATTTTTTTCCATTTCTTTAAAAAATTCCATTGGGAGTTTGATGGGGACTGCATTAAATCAGTATAATGCCTTAAGCAATAAAGTCATTTTAGCTATGCTGATTCATCCAATCCATGAACACAGAATATCTTTCCATTTCTTTCTGTCTTCTTCTTTTACAATGTTTTCAGTGTATAGGTCCTTCACATGCTTTGTTAGGTTTATTCCTAGAAACTTTACTCTTTTTAGCTGCGAAAGGAATTGATTTTCTATTTTTCTTAAAATTATAAATTTCTGCACATTTATTTTGTATCCTGAAATTTTACTATATTTTTATTATTTCTAGTAGTTTTTGCATAGTGTCTTTGGGGTTTTCTCTATAGAGAACAATGTCATCTGCAAAAAGTGACAATTTAACTTTTTATTTTTTACTTATTATTTTTTTTTATTTTTTAGGCGAGGCAATCTTTGGTTGACCTCACAGATTGCAAGGACCTTGTCAGCTTACAATCCTTATTTTTTTTATTTTTCACGTCTACAGCACCTGGTCTTCCTAAGTGGTCTCCCATCCAAGCACTAACCAGGCCCGACCCTGCTTAGCTTCTGAGATCAGACGGAATCAGGCTTGTTCAGGGTAGCATGGCTGTAGACAATCTGACTTCTTTATTCCCTATTTGGATGCCTTTTATTTCTTTCTCTTGCCTAATTACACTCACTAGGACCTCTAATGTTATATTGAATAACAGTGGCGACAGTAGACAGTCTTATCTTGTTCCTGATCTTAGAGGGAAGATTTTTAGTTTTTCATCATTAAGTATAATGTTGGCTGAGGGTTTGTCATATATGGCCTTTATTATGTTAAGGTACTTTCCTTCTATACAGATTTTGTCAAGTATTTTGATCATAAATGCTGTATCTTGTTGAAAGCTTTTCTGCATCTATTGATATGATCACATGATTCTTATTTTTTTATTAGTTTATGTGGTGTATCACATTAACTGATTTGTGTATGTTGAACTATCTCTGTGCCTCTGGGATGAAGTCCACTTGATCGTGCTGTATATTCTTTTTAATATGTTGCTGTATTTGGTTCGCTAGTATCTTATTTAGGATTTCTGTATCTGTGTTCATGAGAAATATTGATCTGTAGTCTTCTACTTTTGTGTTATCTTTATGAGGTTTTGGTTATCAGAATAATATTGGCCTCATAACATGTGTTGGGAAGTATTACCTCCTCTTCCATTTTTTGGAAAACTTTGAGGAGAATAGGTATTAAATCTTCTTTGAATGTTTGGTAGAATTCACTGGTGAAGCCATCGGGTCCTGAATTTTTACTTTTTGGTAGGTTTTTGATGATTGGTTCAATTTCCATACTGTTGATCGGTCTATTTAGATCTTCCAGATCTTCTTGATTAAGTCTAGAAAAATACTTATAAAAATACTTTATTAAGGTATTTTTCTAATTACTGGTCCATTTCTTCTAGGTTATTAAGTTTGTTATTATATACATTTTATACTATTCTTGTATGATCCGTTGTATTCCTATAGTGTATGTCATAATTTCCCCTTTCATCCCTGATTTTGTTTATTTGTGTCCTTTCTCTTTTTTCTTTACTGAGTCTATCCAGGTGGTTGTCAATTTTATTAACCTTCTCAAAGAACCAGCTCCTTGTTGTATTTGTTTTTTCTATGATTTTTCATTTTCAATTTCACTTATTTCTGCTCCAATTTTGATGATTTCTTTCCTTCGTCTGACTTTACGCTTCATCTTTCTTCCTTTTCTAGTTTTTTAAGATGAAGTGTGAGGTTGTTTATTTGGGCTCATGAACTTTCCTCTTATTTGCTTTTGCTGTGTTCCAAAAGTGTTGGTATGTTGTGCTTTCATTCTCGTTTGTTTCTATGTATCTCTTGATATCCCTTTTTATTCCTTCTATGACCCAGTCATACTTCTGTAGCATGTTGTTTAATCTCCACATATCTGTGGTTCTTCGCACTTTCTTTTTATGGTTGATCTCCAGTATAAAAGCATTATGGTCAGAGAATATGGCTGGCATGATTTCAATCATCCTAAATTTGTATTCTCTCCCAACACATGGTCTATCCTTGAGAATGTTCCAGGTGCACTAGAGAAGAATGTATAAGCAGCTGTTTTGGGATGGAAGGCTCTGTAATGTCAATTATGTCCAGTTTATCTAACATGTCATCTAAGCATATTATTTCCTTACTGATTTTCTCTTTGGATGATCTGTCCATATCTGACAGTGGGGTATTTAGGTCCCATACTACAATAGTGTTTTGGTCTACTTCTCCCTTTAGTTCTGTTAGTAATTGCTTTACGTATTTCAGGGCTCCCTGATTGGAAGCACAGATATTAATAAGTGTTATGTCTTTCGGTGCATGATTCCCTTTATCATTATGAAGTATCCCTCAGTATCTTTCTTTACCTTTTTTATTTGAAGTCTGTTTCATGTGATATTTGTACTGCTACTCCCACTTTTCTCTGAATGCCATTTGCTTAATATATCATTTTCCACTTTTTTGCTTTGAATCTATATTTGTTTTTGGAACTGAGATGTGTCTCCTGGAAGCAGCATATGATTGGGTTTTGCTTTTTAATCCAATCTTCAACTCTGTGCCTTTTCATTGGTGAGTTCAGTCCAGGATGATTACTGAAATATGAGGTTTTCTTTTTTTTTTTTGAGGTTTTCCTACAGCCACTTTATCTTCTGTTTTCTGGTAGCTTGGTTTCTCCATTGTTCCTTTGTCCTTTGCATTTCTGTCTGTTATCTTAAATTGGTGGTGCTTTGTGGATTTTCCCTTTGTTCCATCTTGTTTGGTGCTATGTGTCTCAGTTCTGGATTTATGGAGTGTGGTTACCATTAAATTTATGTCAAGGAGAGTTATATATAGAGAGTAGCCCATTGCCCTCTGTGTGCACCTTATCTCCTTTCCCCTTTGTGAATTTGGATCTTTACTCCCTCCCCTTCCTATTTGTTGTTTCACATTATCACTATATATGCCAAACTTTCATTTCTTCGTTGCAGTAGCTGTTATCTTCTTTGTTTAGAGTGGGTATTTTTTTTTGGGGGGGGGGGAGACTTTACCTATCATGTAATATTTAAGCTTTTCACATTCTGTTTTTAGTAAGGATTGCACCTTCCTGCTTCTGTCTTCTGTTAGTCATCTTACTCACAGTTACATATTTTATGTCCTTCTGTTACAGATAGAATGACCCCTGTCAGTATTTCCTATAATGCATGCCTTGTGGTGGAAAATTCCCTCAGCTTTTATATGTCTGCAATGATCGTTATTTCTTCTTCATATCTAAAGGGGAGCTTTGCTGGATATATTATTCTTGGCTGGTAATTTTTCTCAACAGTTTGAATATTTTGTTACATTTCTTCTTTGCTTGTAAGGTTTGTGCTGAGAAGTCTATGGGATTTTCTTTACAAGTTACTATTTTCTTTTCCTGGCTGCCTTGAGAAGTCCTTGTCATTAATCTTTGACAATTTTAATGTAATGTGTCTTGGAGAAGGCCTTTTTGAGTTGAGATAATTGGGTGTTCTCTTTGCTTCTTGGATTCGAAGATCCAGCTCTTTCCATAGTTTTGGGAACGTCTCATCAACTATTTGAATAGGCTCTCTATTGACCTTTCTCTTTTCCCTCTGGTATACCCATTATTCTTTTGTTGCTTTTCCTGATGGTGTCAGATAGTTCTTTCCATTTCTTTCACTCTCAAGTCTCTTTCTTCTTCCATCTGCACCATTTCCAGGTTTCTGTCTTCAATATCACTAATTCTTTCCTCTATTTTTAAGCTTACTATTTCAATCTTCATCTCTTTTCATGAGTTCTTCATCTCCAGAAGTACTATTTGGCTCTTTTTAGAGTTTCAATCTCCTTAGTAAAGTATTCCTGTTGTTTGTTGATTTTGTTTCTGAGTTCACTGAACTGCGGGTCAGAATTTTTCTTTCATCTCATTGAGTTTTCTCAAAAGTGCGTTCTTGAATTCTCTGTCATCTACATCCCATATTTCTTGATCTTGATGCCTATTTTCTGGAGATTTTTCACATTCTTTCTGAGCGACCTTTTCACCTTATTTGTTCATGGTGTTTGATGGACTATTTCTCTACCTGGGCATTAATGGTAATATACTCTGCTTTTTTAAAAAAATAAAAACAAAATTTATTATATAGCGATTCCTCTTCAGCAGGTTGATAACAAGAGGTTTCTCTTTTGATACCCAATAGGTAGCACCCAGGCCTTCTGGATCTGCTTTAAGGTTAAAAATGACCTTTATTCTCTGGGGGACTGTGTGCCTCCTCTGTGAAAAAGTTGCCTTGGTCACTAGTCTCCACCCCCATGGGATATGATGGGTGATGGGGGTCCGAGCCTCTGAAAAAGCCCTAAGTCCCAGTACAGCCCCAATAGTCAGATGCAATACTCTGCTACTTCCTTCCAATTCAGCCTGGCTGGCTGGGGGTGGAGTGGATCGGGAGAGGCCAAAGGTTTATGTGGCTTTTTCCCTTCTGGTAACCCTGTCCCTCAGGTTTCAGCCGTCTTTCCTCTATATCACCACCCCTGTGTCTGGTACAGGATGCAGTGTATGTTTCAGTACTGGTTGTGCAAATCCTCCTGGGGCTTGGTGCTTGCTCTGGGCAGGCACACCCTGGGATGACAAGGGAAGCAGCCAGGCTCTGTGACTCAGTCTCCCACCTGACAATGGTGGTTGCTATGATAACTGTCACATCTCTGCACTCAGTCTCTGCCCTGCTTTCTGCCCTGATCACTGAGCTCCGCTGTGTGGAATATGCTGATCACTCAGGCAGGACAGTTCAGAGTTTTAAAGAATCAAGAAACCATTGTGTAATTCTCCCCTCTCCCTCATTCTGCAGGGAGCTCTGGCTGAGTATCACCCATGATTGGCCCATTTTCGGAAGCTCTGGTGTGCAGATCTCTCAGATGTGCTGTGTGCACATTGGAAGTTATTTATTGAATTATAGGTGTTCAACTCGTTTTTATTTCAAGGGGAGCAATTAGGGAAAATCCCTCATGCTGCATCCTTCTGTCGTCACTCTTACAAATATTTTTACAATAGTATTTAGGTAGAAAATATTAAAGACCATCTAAACATATAAAACTAGAAGTCTACTCAAATAAAATTTCATATAGGTTATAAAGGAAAAAAACAATCAAATTTCTCAATGTAAGAGCTAAAACTATAAAACTTGTTAAAGAAAACACAATCATAAACCCTTGTAACCCTAGATTAGACAATAAATTCGTAGAAATGACACCAAACACACAAGCAGCCAAAGGGGTAAAAAAAAATCAGATAAATTGTACTTCATCAAAATTAAAAACTCTTGTATATGAATGGATACTCTCAACAAAGTAAAAAAGATAACCCACAAAATGGGAGAAAATGTTTGCAAATCATACATCAGATATGGGTCTTGTATCCTGACTGCCTAAAAGACTATTACAAATCAACAATAAAAGGACAACCCAATTAAAAATTGGGAAGCGAATTCTAACAGATGTTTTTCAAAAGAAGATATGCAAATTAACAGTAAGAATATGAAAAATGCTCAACATCATTAATTATCTGGGAGTAGCAAATAAAAATCAAGAGATGCCACCACACACCCACTAGGTTGGCTATAATCAAAAGAACAAAAATGCTAAAAGTTGGTGAAAATGTAGAGAAATTTGAACCCTATTGCATTGCTTGTGTGAATATAAAATGGTGAGCAACTATGGAAACCAACAGGGCAGTTACATAGTAGATTAAGGCATAATGCTACCACAATATGAACCAACAATTTCATTCACAGGAATAATCCTATGAAATGAATATGAAAACACTATCATGTAAAAATTATACGCAAATATTCATAGCAGCATTATTCATAATAGCCGGAAAATGGGAACGACCCAAAAGTCCATCAACAGATGACTAGAAAAACAAAATGTAGTATTATCTATACAATGGAATATTATTCACCCATTAAAAGTAATGAAATACCTGGTGACTTCAGGAAGATGACAGACTAGGAAGCTCCAGGCTTCTGTTCTCCCACACAAAAACAAAATAAACAACATATGACAAAAAGAAACTTTGTGAGAACTCAAACCACTTAAAAAACTGCAGCAACCACCTGAACACATAAGTAAAAATCACACTTAAAATGGTAGAAATTTCATAGCATTTCTGCTCACACTTGTCCTACCCCCTTCCCTGATCACTTCAACGAAGTCAGGAAGAAGCTGTCCAATTCCCAGCTGTTCCCACGGGAATAAAGAAAAGAGTAGAACTTGCTTGCAACATTCTGGCTCGTCTGGAGGCTGCCAGATGGACAGGATTCTATCTCTTCTAACTCAGAGAACATAAAAGCACATGAAAAGATCTCAACATCACAACTATTTTCCATCTCTGAGGAAATACCACCACACAGAGATCCCAGAAGTCCATGTAGTACAGATTTAACAAAAATTTGTGCTATAGCACCATCTACTGGAGAACGAATAACAGACTTCTACTTATCAACCAAGTAGGAAATTGTTAAAAGCAAAACAGTACATAAAAAAGATTTCAGTATCTCAAATGCCAAGGCATAGAAATAACCAATCAAGTACCATGAATAATCAAGGTAACAAGGTTGCTCAGAATGGAAATGAATTCTCCAGAAAACAAACTAAAGACATGGAACATATAACTTAAGTGAGAGAATTCAAGATTGAAGTTCTGAAAAAAACCTCGATGAGATACAAGAAAACTCAGAAAGGCAGTTAAATAAGCTCAGGAATAAAATTCACGAAGGGAAAAAAAAAGCTAGACTTTACCAGAAAATGAAACTATAAAAAAGAACCTAAGAAATTCTGTAGCTGAATGACTCAATGAATGAGATGAAGAATGAATTAGAGAGCTCAGGAAACAGCAGAGCAGACAGAAGAGAGAATTAGTAACTCTGAAGTTACAAATCTAGAAATGACTCAAGTGGAAGAAGGGAGAGATCTGAGAGTTAAAAAATGAACAAACTCTGAAAACTATCTGACTCCATTAGTAAGAGCAACATAATAATGGACATCCCATTGAAGAAGAGAGGGAGAAGGGAACAGAGAATCTATTCAAAGAAATCATCAATGGAACTTCGCCAAACCTATGGCAAAGCTGGAACCTCAAATCTAAGAAGCCTACAGAATTAATTATATCTCAATGCAAAAAGACCTTCTCCAAGATACGTTATCTTAAAACTGTCAAAAGTTAATGACAATGAAAGATTTCTCAAGGCAGCCAAGCAAAAAAGGTTAACCTATAAAGAAAACTCCATTAGATTATCATTAGATTTCCCAACAGAAACTTTAAAGCTAGGAAGTTGAACCAAATATTCAAAATATTAAGTGAGAGAAATCAATAGCCAAGAACAATATGTCTCGAAAGTTATCCCTTAGATATAAAGGAGAAAAAAAGGCTTTTACAGACAAGCAAAAGCTGAGGGAATTTAACACCACAGGACCTACATTACAAAGAAATGTTGAAAGGAGCTCTTCTACCTGAAACAAAAAGCAAAAGAATACGAAACTGTAAGTAGGCAGAGACAGAAGCAGGAAATTCTAACTCTACTTCACTATAGGATATTAAACACTTAATCATAACATAAAAGTTAAAGTGGATAAAAGCATTTTTTATAAAAAGGCTACACATTTGCAATACGGAAATTAATGCACAGCATAAAAAGAAATAATCTGTGACACTAAAAACATAAAAAGGTAGATGGAAAGGACTGACCTTGCACAGGTGAATGGAGATAAGATGCAATCAGAAGAAAAAAAACTACTATAACATATTAACCTTTTTTTTTACATAAGCCTAATGGTAACTATAAAACAATAATCTAGAACTGAGATATGTAACATAAAAAAGAGGAAACGGAGTGAGTAAGTCGTAAAAAAAAAACCCCACCTAACTAAAATAGCAGACATAAACACGAAGGAAGAAAATCAATGGAGATAGAAAATAAGCAGAAAACAAAAGATTAAATGGCTGTATTAAGTTCTCTCATATCAATAATCATCCTAAATGTAAATGGACTGAACTCACTAATCAAAAGGCACAGAGCACAGGGCTGGATTAAAAAACAAGAAACTAACTATATGTTCCCTGCAGTAGATTCATCTCAGCTCCAAACACAAACATAGGCTAAAAGTGATGGAGTAGAAGATGATACTTCAAGCAAATGGCATCCAAAGAGAAAGGTGGGTGCAGCAGTCTTTAATCAGACAAAATAAATTTCAAGACAAAAAAGGTAAAAAGGCAAAAATGGACATTTTATAGTGATAAAAGGATGATTCATCAAGAGGACACAACACTTATCAATACATATGCACCCAAACTGGGAACATGAAACATATAAAGCAATTACTAAAAGACCTAATGGGAGAAACTGACAAAAATACAATTACGGTAGGGGAGTTCTATACCCCACTAACAGCAATGAACAGAAAAGAAAGTCAATAAGGAAATACTGCCCTTAAAATACACATTAAACCAAATGCATATAATCAATATTCATGGAGCTTTTCATCTCAGAACACCAGAATATACATTCTTCTCTAGTGCACATGGAACATATTCAAGGAAAGACCATATTTTGGGACACAAAACTAACCTCAACAAATTTAAGAAGATTAAGCATATCCTCCAACCAAAATGCTTTGAAACTGGATATAACTGAAAAAAGAACATGGGAAAACCCACAAATATCTGGAGATTTAACAACATGCAACTAAAGAATGAGTGGATCAAAGAAGAAATAAAAGATGAGATCAAAAGAAACATAGAAACGAATGAGAATGACAATACAACATATCAATTTTTTGAGATATAGCAAAAGTGGTAATAAGAGGGAAGTTTAAATTACAGGCCTACCTCAAGAAAAAAGAAACATCTCAAACGACTTAAAAATGTACCTTAAGAACTAGGGGGAAAAGCAGAAACAAAGCCCAAAGTCAACTGAAGAAAATAATCAAAATTAGAGCAAAATTAGAATACAGAACAAAAAACTAGGAAAAATACTGCAACAAAGAGCTGATTCTTTGAAAAGATAAATAAAATTGACCTGCCTATGGCTAAACTAAGGAAAAAAGAGAATAAGACTCAAATAAAATTAGAAAGAAAAGAGAAGTAACCTTGATCACCATAGAAATACAAAGGTTTATACATAATACAATGTATTATGGATAAGGCTATACACTACCAAATTTGAAAACCTAGAAAAAATGGACAAATTCTTAGAAATATATAACCTTCCTGGACTGAACCATGAAGAACTGGAAAACCTAAATAGACTGATCAATAGTAAGGAAATTGAAAGTCATCAAAAACAGCCCCCAAAGATGGCTTCACTGGTGAATTCAACCAAACATCCAAAGAAGATTTAACCCTATCCTTCTCAAACTCTTCCAAAAAATTGAAGAAGGGGCAATACTTCCCAACTCACTCAATGAGGCCAACATTACCCCCAATAAAACCTAGCAAGAACACACAAAAAAGAAAATTACAGAACAATGTACCTGATGAGTTTAGAGGCAAAAATCCTAAACAAAACACTAACAAATCAAATACAATAATACATTCAAAATAATACTTCACTATCACTTGGAGTTCATTCTAGAGGTGCAAGGGTGGTTCAACATATGCAAATCGATCAATGTGATACACCACATAACAAAATAAAAATCATATGATCATATCAATAGATGTAGAAAAAGGATTTGATGACACAACATCCATTTATGATTAAAATACTCAGTAAAATCATTACACAAGGAAAATACCTCAACATAATAAGGCCATATATGACAAACCCTTAGTTAACGGCATACTCAACAGTGAAAAACTGAAAGTTTTCCCTCTAAGATCAGAAACAAGACAAAGATGGACCCTCTCACCACTGTTTTTCGACATGGTAATAGAAGTAATAGCCAGAGCAACCAGTTAAGAGAAAGAAATAAAAAACATCCAAACTGGAAATAAAGAAGTAAGATTCTTACATACGCATATTATTGCATATGACATTATTCTATATGTAGAATATCCTAAAGACTCCACCAAAAAACTTTTAGAAATAATTTACAAAATACAGTAAAGTTTCAGGATATAAAAATCAGTGTACAAAAATTTAAAAAGCAGTCCTATACTCCAACAACAAGTTTTCGGAAAAAGGAAAAAAAAATTCCATTTGTAATGGCAACCAAAAGAATAAGATACCTAAAAATACACCTAACAAAGCATGTGAGGGATCTACATACTAAAAACTGTAAGATATTATTAAAAGCAATTGAAGAAGAAACAAATAAAAACATATTCTGTGTTCATGGACTGGAAGAATCAACATAGTCAAAATGACCTTATTACCCAAAGCAATATACAGATTTAATGCAATCCCCATCAAAATGCCGACAGCATTTTTGAAAGAAATAGAACAAGAAATTATCAGATTTGTACAGAATTACAAAAGACACCAATAGCCAAAGCAATGCGAAGAAAAAATAATAAAGCTGGAGGTATCACACTCCCTGACTTCAAATTAAACTACAAAGTGACAATGATCAAAACAGCATGATATTGGCAGAAAAACAGACACAGAGATGAATAGAATTTAACTGAGAGCCCAGAAATAAACCCAAAAGTATATGGGCAACTAATTTTCAGAAAGGAGTCAAAAATGTACAACAGAGAAAGGAAAGACTCTTCAATATATGTTGTTGGGGAAATTGAGAAGCCACATGCAAAAGAATGCTATATGACAGCCTATACAAAAATCAACTCAAAATAGATTAAAGACTTGAATATAAGACCTGAAACAATAAAATACAATGAAGAAAACATAGATACTCAATTTATGGACCTTGGTCTCAGAGGGGATTTGACTGCTATTGGGTACAGGGTTTATTTCTGGGATATGGTAGTAGTTGGATATGGTAGTAGTTGTACAACTTTGTGAATATTCTAAAAACCACTGTAGTCTACACTTTAAAATGTTGAATGTTGTGTCATGTAAATTCTATCGCAATTTCCAAAAATTATCATTGTATACTGCTATTATTTTATATTTCCCTATAGCACATGTTAGTATACTCCAGGCATCACCTGGCAAGCACTAATCTAAAAACAAAGATTTCAAATCTTTTAAAACTTACAAACATAGACACCTATGTAGACATGCATATAAACACTCACAAATACAGATCGCCCACTTGACAAATTATAGAAGGATCATATTATTCTGGAAAAAAAATTTATAATTCTTAGAATGGTTAGTATTATACTAAAATACCGTGCTCGGAAGGAAGCCAATTTTTAAATAATAATTTAGATCAGGAGCTATGTGTATTGAGAGAATACATCTTAATTACTATAATACCAACGGTACTTCTTAAAACCAATAATTAGCATTCATTGACAACTTACTATTGTCCAAGTAATCACTATTATAAAACCCTTTACATGTGTCATCTCACTTAATGACCACAATAATCAATAAAATAAGTACCATTGTAATCCTCCATTTTACAGATGAGTATTCATACAAATAGAAAGTAGTAAAGCCAGAAGTTGGATTGAAGTAATTCTCCTACAGTCTCTCATCTACTACACTGCACCTTCCCACCATAACACCAAAAATTAGTTGAGTGTTTTTGCACATTGAAAGTCCACCTCATTTAGAACCCATAATTCAATCATTCATATACTTATATGTACCTTTTGAAATTAATCATTTTAACAATTACTTTCAAATCACATATTAAATATTTTACTTAACTTTAGTAACAACCATTCTACAAATAATTTAAAGCATGATTATTCAGATTAATGTCTAAAAGTTCTAAAAAATCAATATAATATTTACCTTGTTCTAGGTCGCTGTTCATCTTCAGATTCACTAACTTCTTCACTAACTCCTGATTCCTGAAAATCAGAATCTTCAGAATCTTCACTGCTTACTTGAATAAAAAATATATTAATTTTGTTAAATACTCCCAATACAAATGTAATTCACTTAATTTGTCAATAACTTCACATCAAAAATTAGAGCATTATGAGAATATCTGTAACATATATTAATGTGTATTACATCATATAGATTAGATGAGTTAATAATTCAAATGACATTTATTAAAAAATTCAAAGATATTCCAATTATGATTATAAAACTATGGTTCTACATTAAAATGTAAGTATTAACTGTACATGAATTAACAAAATGAGAACTTATCGGTCAATAAAATATATCCATAATTACCAAAGGTAGATAAAGTAAAATAAAAAGAATTCTGGTTATTCAAAACAAGCAAAGCAGGTTGGCCATAATGAAGTAAGGTCGAATATAGACTTTCTACCATTTATGACAATTAAAAATATGGACAGAATACATAAAGAAATGACCTAAAGACTCCAAAAAGGAAATGACAGCAGGCAAATTAGATACTGAAATCAAAACTTGAATAACGATCCCTATAAAATTGGAGCATTAGAGCTATGAGTGTAATTTCTTTTCCCTCCTTTCTTTCCTGGTTTAAGAGAGGAAGGCAAGCTGAATTCCAAAACTTTGCAGAGGGTGCTGACAGCAAAATTCCAGAAGAATCCCATTTCTAGTCACAGCACTGAGAAGAACCTGGGCCTTACATATCACAAGAATATAACGGGAATTCCCAATTTTTTTCTCTCTAAAATTTTATTTTTCTGCATCAAAATTGTCACTACAACATAGGCATATAAAACTCCAGGAGAATACCCATGTTTCTGGTCAGAGGAAGCCAAACAGTGAAAATACAAGATGAGCCTGGACTATCTTGTGATGTCAGAAAGTACAGCAGTGTTCAAAATATGATGGGACACATGATTTAACTTGAAGGAGCTCCCAATGGCTAAAGCTGGAACAATCTGAGCAACCAAATGAACATCTGGATTATAACTAATAGAATAAAATATCTATAAGTAATGAAATAAATAAATAGGGGAAAACAGACAGCTCTCCCTTAAAATTACTAAATGTAGTAGGTAATGAAAGGAAAAGAAAATCATCACTAGACAAACATCACAGTAATAACTGATTCAGGGAAGATGGATGCTAAAATTAGCAGGCTTAAGTGTGATGAAAAACAAGAGATTTACATAGTCTCAAAGTATTTCCTCACTATGTAGTCATTAAATATGAAAAGAAAAATATTTACACTAGAAAAACCCAGCCAACACCAATTTAACCAAGTAATTAAGGTTAATATTACCAGTAGTAAGACATATTGTCATCATACATACTCTTGGTATGATACAATGAGAAGGATTCAATATCACTTTTGTGGTATTCCTGTCAAAATGCATAATAACCTCAATCTAATCATGAGAAGATATTAGACAAATACCTATAAATGGAAAGTCTAGAAACTAGAAACTAACTCTTCAAAAGTGTCAAGGTCACGAGAGAAAAAATGGAGGAACTGTCACAGATCGAATTAGATTAAGAAGACATTACAACTGAATGCAACTGTGGGTTCCTAATTGAATTCTGAAGCACAAAAAGGGCATTAGTGGGAAAAATAACGATAACCAAATAAAATCTATAGTTTACTTCAGTGGTCAGAAAACATTTTATGGAAAAAGACTGGTGGCAAATATTTTCAACTTTGTAGGCTCTATGGTCTCTGTTGCAACTACTCATCTTTACTCAACTTTGCCATTATAAACACATGAAAGCAGTAACTGTGTAAGCAATGACTATATGTCAATATAATTATAAAAACAGGCAAAAGGTCAAATTTAGCCTACTGGTTTAGTATGCCAACACCTGGTTTAGTTAATAGTATTGTATTGTATCAATCAATGTTAGTTTCCTGGTTTTTATTATACTATGTCATAAGTATAAGGTGTTAAGAGAAGCTGGGTGAAAGGTATGTAGGAACTCTGTGCCATTTTTGCAACATGTCTGTAAATCTAAAATTATTTCAAAGTAAAATTTTCTTTAAAGAACTATCATAACCTGAGATTAAATACAAAGCTCTGTTCTATCAAAAAATTCATAAGAAAACGTAAATACGTTAAAGAATTGCTCTGGGCGTAGAGAAAAATGAAGAATTGTTCACATGATGAAAGAGTTCTGGAAACAGATAATGCTGATAGTTGCACAACAATGTGACTATACTTAATGCCACTGAAATGTACATTATAAATGGTTAAAAGTTATAATTTTGTTATGAATATTTTACTTCAATAAAAAAAAAGCAATTTAAAAAACTGCTAGGCAACTGGGAATTGTGGGAAAACCCGTGTGTCTACATGCAAGGACACAAATTTTGTTAAGCATAATTTTAAGCCCAGTATTAAGTTTTCATCGAATATCAAATATTTTATTTTAAAATTTTCAAACTTACCAAATATTTGAAAGAATTGTTGAATGAACACCTGTATCCCTTCTCCTAAATTCACTTGTTAACAGTTTACCACATTTGCTTTATCTCTCTGTACATACACAAACACTTTTTCGCACTGAACCATTTCAAATTAAATACAGATATCATGACACTTTACCCTTAAGCATAAGGATACTGTCCGATATAACTAAATTATCACACTTTAGAAAAATAACGTGAATTTAATATCATCTATTATAAAGGCAATAATTACATTTTTGAAATTTTCACCGAAATAACTTCTGTAACTTTTTTCAAATTTGGGTGAAAATTAAAGCTCACATGCTGCACTTAATTAAAAAGTAAGCTATTCTATGTTTATTTCTCCTAGTATGTAAAAGTTAGAAAATCATTCAATTTCAAATATAGTAACAATTAGTACAATCAGAATCCATATTAGAGAAAAATACAATAGGATTTTAATTTATCTTCTCCTATACGAATAAACAAACAAAATCCACTAGGGTTATAAATTAACCATGGAAAAGAACAGTAAAAACATAAGTCACAGAAAACATGGGTTTTAATAAAGTATTTTGAATGTAATTGTGCCTACTAAAAGAATCTATCTATATCCTAAACTAAGACTCAAAGACAAAATAAATATTTCTCCTTTTACTGAAGATGCATAGGAATTCATGTTGTTAATGTAACTTGGTAAACAGTTCAATTTCTTTATAGAATCTGAAAGACAAGCTTTTAGCCATGCTGTAAAGAAATGATAAACATTCACAAAATGATGTACCACTATTTATTAATATAAAATGTCCATGACATATTAAGTGTATGTGTGTGGGGAGGTGGGGGTGAGGAACCTCCTCCTCCTCTTGAATGGGAAACTGTTGCTCAACAAAACTTTAAATGTTCAGGACTCCAGGATTTGTTTTTTCTTTGCCCTCCATTTGCTCAACATTACAGCTCCACTGGGCAATCTCCACTATTTTTGTGGTATTAAAAATACACCGTGACAACTCCAAAGATCTGACAGCCATCCTAGACTTTTCTCTCTATAGCAGCTAATAAGGCCTAACGATTCCTATATTATTCAAATCAACTCTCATCTCCAACCATTACCACTTGGCATCAACTATAGCAATATCCTCCAAACACATTCAAAGCCTTCAGTCTCACTGAATAACAGGCAACTAATCTGATCTTATTACATCCTTGGTTAAAACCTTTCAATGGGAAAAATGAGTGGTTGTACTTAAGTTGTGATTCTTAAGTGACAGCAATGAACATTCTTAAGTGACAGCAATGAACATTCTTAAGTGCCTTTATCTAGATGCCATATGTGTTTGAGTTATTCACTTATGAAACGTGTACTTCTCTGTACATATAGTATACCTCAAAAAAATTTTTAAGTGGTAGCACTCTCCTGTAAATACACTAAAAATAATTAGCTTACATATCTCAATAGTTATGATATAAAAAATACTTTTTTAAATTAAAAAAAATTTTTTAAACTTTCAAAGGCTCTCCAGCCTGTAAAGCCTATTGTATTTCTCAGTCGCTTGCAAAAATGCTTTCCTATTCCTAGTGGCAAAGAAGAGTTAATCAGCCTTCCAGGAGTTGGTAGTAAAATCTTCAGCATCTGCCCTTAAGAAGCAAATTTTCTTTGAACTTTTTGTTAGCCAAAATTCTTAAGCAAATTTCACATTTAATTGCTCAATATACCCGTGATTACTTAATATAAGAATGCTCTCCTCCACCTCTCAAGTAAAATGAATGCACCAAAGATATGTACCCATGGGTCCATAGCCAAGTGCTCCAGTTTGAGAAACACAGGCTTACAAGGGTCTCCAGTATCTCCTCTCCGTCTTATTGGCCCAGTCTCATTTCCTATTGTTCCTTTCCCTACTCCCTCCTATAGTCCAACCCTACCATATTAATTGCACCCTCCACCATTTACCACCATTTACCAAACATCATGAAGAGGCTTTTAAAATTTTTTCTCCCTGTTTTGCATTATAAATCTTCACAACACATCTACCTGCTCCCCATTTGCAACTTGGTCTACTGGGTGAAACTCATCTTTATGAAGTCTTCTCTGGGGATAACCTCCCAAACCCCAAGAAGCTAAAGAAATCCTCCTCTGTGTCATACTATACCGTACCTCTGTTATATAAGACATTTCTCATGGTGCTATAATTTCTTATAATATTACTATCAATAATTCTTAATAAACCAATAACTGCCAAACCTGGTTACTTACCAGAATCACATCAGAGACACTTTTAAAACATATGAAGACCTAGGTCCCACCACCACCAATTGCGCTATAATTGGCTTGGGATGTAGCCCTGTCATAGGTATATTTTAAAAACTCCCAAGTGATCTGCATGCAAAATCAAGGAGAAAACCACCATACAAGACAATGATCTTGTTATTCATTTTTGTATCGTCAATGTTTACCATGATGCTGGAAACATGTACGTACTCAATGCAGAAAGATTCAGATCTTTAATGTAATAAAAAATTTTATCTGACTACACATAAGTTTTACATGTAAGTTTCCATAAATCTGCACAAACTAATTACATCCTCTATCTTTCCTTAAGAAAACATTATTCCTTCCTGCAGTTATAAGCAAGCCTATTATTTTCTACATAGCCTTTATTTGTTGTCATATTTATCTTTTTAATCTAAATGTGTGTGAGTACTAAAGCTTAAAAATATTCGTGTGTCATCTCTCAAGTTTCCAGGTTATCTTCCAACTCTACAAGTTCTATTTCACTCTCATGTAAGAGAACAACTGTTGCTAGTGTGCTGATATTTACTAGTTGGTCAACTGTTATAGCAGATATACTTAAATTTCATTACTATTAGTTTATAAAACCAGTATGTTCCTTACATTCAAAATTAAAATGTCTTACCCTTTCTTCTATTTCTGCTTTTGGCTTCTTTGTGCTCTTTAGGCTTCATCTTTTTTTCTTCTCCAGATTCTCCATCACTCATAGTCAGTTTGTGTCTCAAAAGCCTATGCCTGTATCTTGGCTTCTTAGATTCTTCAGAATCTGAATCTGATTCAGAATTGACTTGATTTTTTGCTTCTAAATGAAGAAAATAAATCAGTAACACTGTCAGCCTACTTTCCTTTAAAATGTTTTGTAAAACTATTTTGTTGATAATTATCATGATTTATGGAAAAGATCAGAGCTGTGCACTTACCTGGGTATCACTGATGATACCAGGCAATCTCATACATCAGACTTGATCTATTGCTATTGTTAAATATTGATTAAATATTATCAATATATATTTGTAGATTTTTTTAAAAAGTAAAAAATATTTGCTTTAAAAATCATGTTTATTGGTAGTAACTGAAAAAACATATAGAATTATTACTAGATACTCAAAAAGAACAAGGTAGTAAAGTTTTTAGCATTTTAATAAACTTTAAATGAGTGTATTAAGAAATTTCATGGTCAGATAGTCTTCAAAGACTAAACTGGTCAAATAATCAAATTATGGCATCCTATACTTTTAAGGAGCTCACCCTCAGCTCCTAGGTTTTCTTCATTGTGCTTTCCAGTCCTTTTTTTCCCTTCTTCTGGTTCATCATCTGAAGATCCATCCTCATCAGAAGAAAGATTGGCTTTAATTTCTTCTAATAGCATCTTCTTGGCAATCCTTGAGTAAAAAGACAATAAAAAACTATATATTTGTTGGTGAAGTGTAACAAATGAACAACAAACACAATTTCAAAAGAGAGAGAAGCATGTCAATAGATTTTATATTGTAAATAAAAGACTACCAAAACTATGTTTTAACCTAAGCTACCAACTAAAACTTTTGAAAATGCTCTCAGCACTGATATTGTCCCAATTCTATGTAATTCTGCAATATGCTAAAAAGTCTGAGGGACAGTTCTACTATTTTGACCAATTTCAACTTCATGCTGGATAACCTTCCAATCCTATACTTGCTCTACTGCCATCATCCAATAACTACAATAGCAGACAGGCCCACACAATAATAAATTTACTTAAATGGCATTCCAAGACAAGACTCCACATTAAAGGATTTATTCAACGGCAAAATATATTCTTAGAAAATCAGTATATAATAAACCACTTTATTATGAAACAGTGCCTCGAACTGGGGATAATATTGTTTGCCCCTTAAATTTCAATTTGCTTCATAAATTCTTTTAACCAAATAAAAGCATACACTAAATACAAAATATTAAAGCAATCGGAAAGCCCTAATATTATTCAAGCTAGGGCAAAGAATGGACAGAAGTGCTATTAATTACATATACTATAAAAGAATACAAATATCTTAAATGAGTTTTCACTTTCCCAAAAAGAAGACAGTGCAATAGCCACACTCGTATAGAAATTTTTCAAGATGCTCCTCAAAGACCAACTTACTAATGAAAAATCAACTGCTAAAAGCATAAGCACTTCTTTCATTAATACCATCTTATGTTAAAATGTATTCCTAATAAATTTCCATGTTTACACTAAAGGAAGACATCTTAAAATATAAAAGCAATCATGCAACTTTTGTTCAAGACAAGGTGTTTTACACCTGAGTGTCCTTTCAATACAAATTCATAAATCACAGTAACGAAGGAATGCCTTATAAAAAGGTTCAAAAGAAAGGTGGCATGATTCTCAGTTTTCCATGAATTAATTTCTATAGGATAAACAGCTCCTCTGCAATCTGACTGATTCTCTAGCTCAGGCAAAAACTTGCAGCTTGAATTATGACCTTTTGTTATTTTTGGATTTGAAACTCCTCTTTATATTTCTTAACATGCACTCACTCATATTTCAGTCAAGTATTCATTCATTCAATATTAGGAAATGTTTATGTGTTAATGCCTTAATTTTATTTGAAAAGTAGAACATTCATTACTATTTATATTCAAAGATATATGGCAATGGCACCTAAACAGAGTGAAGCAAAAAATAGGTAATCACTTCTACAAATGTTTATTCCATGGCTTGTGGTGCTCCCCTCTCCCTTAACAGTGGGATCATAACACAGAGAGTCACCAACTGCTAAAGGAAACCACAGATTAGTTTGCATTTCTGAAGGTTTCTGCCCTCATTTGCATTTCAATAAAGTGGAGATTAGATCACTTCTAGTTTAATTCTTACTGCAGTTGAGTTACCAAAGTTGCTTTCATGGTTTGCTGACTTGGATTGCACACAGTAAACTTCTTAAAAATGGAAACTAACACAGAATTGCCAACTTTTCATTTTGCAAAGAAAAAAATTTAAACCCAAATATTACTTATTTTCATCGTTTCATAAAATAAGGACTATTACAACACACCCTCCACAAATTAGGAAACAGTTTCAGAATAAAAGGTGATTTGTTAAATTTAATAAAAGCCTCTTTCTGGAAAAATTCTCTAAATCATCTTTAATACATACCATACATCACTGTCATTTCCCATGGACAAGAAAAAATTTTCTCAAACCAATTTAGGCAAAACCACTGTTATGAAATAATATGAAATAAATAAATGCACATGAGTACGTATGTGTGCGCACACAATGTAAAGTGTTGGATATTAAATTACAAATAGAAAAACATAGTACACTTGCAGTTACAAGATCTTATATCACCATTTGGGTAGTGGAACAATAATAGACAAAAAATACAATTATTAATATACTCTAAAGGCTAGTAGTTCAATCGCCTGATTTCAGTTTGTATTTACAAGTTCAAAAGTCTTAAGTGCCATATTACCTATAAAGACTCGATTTTTAATTGTAAGAAACTACATAATTTTTCTTATTTCAAACTCTAGGCTCCTAAGAATATGTCTACTAAACAAGAGGTCAAAATATGTAAAACTACCTAATTCATACTCAAGTTCTAGATTGTCATGAACTAAGAAATATGATATACATGAGATAAGATACAATTTTATATCAACAAATAAGTCACATAATAATAAATCATGGGAAATGAAATGAGATCTGAAGAATTAAACTGAAGAATTAGACACACTGAAGAATTACACAATTTATCAACAACCTTCTTTAAGACCATAACATACAGAACAATCAAGTCACTTTAGAAGCAGAAAAAAAATTACAAACTTCAAAGGATAGTCATTTTTCTCCAAATTGATAGTTACATAGAGAACTATAGAGATCCCTATGCTTTACCTAAGATGTTTCAGATTTGCCCTCTAACAATTTGCATAAATTATAACTAATGGCTCAAGACTGCAATGTCAAAGGCCCATTGTATCATAAACCCAGCCTATCACATGACCTGTACCTCGAAGTTATAACTTAATTGGAAGGATCTAAGGGCTGAGGCTGATCTTCAACCTCAGTAATCAGCAAACATGTTGAGGTGAGTTATATACCATCTAAAAAGCCTGCTGTGAGATGCTTTAAGGGAAACTCCACTACCTTAACTCTTGAGTCATGGGCCACAGGGACTCTAAGGACATTATCACTTGAGAACCAGCTCAGGCTGGCAAAGCATCATTTTGGGCGCCTCAGCTGGACCCATGCTGGTATGCATGTGATGGATGTATAGTTATGATCCCTAGTTGATATTGTTTGTTCTGAAGTTTCCTTTCTTGAGGCTTTCCAGGACATTTCTGAGAAAATCATCCAGACAACAAGGTACTGCTCCTGGAATCTCAATGCTCAATATTACATCTTGGGGCAGGTATAGCATCCAAAAGCAGTCACGACTCTATAGCAGCATTACAGGCACAGGCTGTGCCACTCTGTGGCAGAAAACCTCCTGGGAAGAGCCTGAAGTAATGGAGCCACTCCTCCATTCCTGAAAGGGAGGGAAGGAAGAGGGGGAGAAAGCAAAACAATATGGGAGGGAGGGTAAAAAACCCACAAACAATGATCAGAACTAGTGCATGAGATAATAATAGAATCCCAAAACCAAACAAGCTAAGTCTTCTAAATCACATAATGAATACCAAGATAATGCCTTATTACACCTTCATCTACTGAAAGAAAGCAAAAATAAGGAATGAGCCCAACAATGCAAAGACAAGCAATAAGAGTGTGTGCGCACATGTGAGAGTGTCTGTGTCAGAGTGTGTGTGTGTGACAGAGAGACAGAGAGAGAGAGAAGCCGCCTTTAGTAATTCCGATCCTATCTAGAAAGGAAAAAAGTAATATCGGTTGTTTAAACACTCAAACAGAAAAATAAAGTAAACCATCTCTTGCTGATAGGCAAATCCAAAATTCAAGGGTCTCTTGACAAGGGAGCTTTAGAGAAACAGCCATTAGAAAAGCAACACAAAATGTTAGAACTAGAAGAAGAGGCCTTAAGAGTCCAATTCTGTCATTCTACAAATGAGGAAACAAGCCTAGAGAGGGGAAATGATTTGGCCAAAGGAACAAAGCTAGTTAGTAGCAAAGCCAGAAGTAGCACCTAAGATTCTGAGTACCAATCTGCTATTAATTTTACTGTGTCAGTGCTATACTCTCTACTCATTCACTACCTCTGTCCTAATGAATGCTTAGGCAAATATACTATAGTAACATTCTTAAAGATAACTGTATTTCACTGATTCCAATATATGTATTTAGAAATGAAAGAATTCAAGCTTTGATTTTGAAAGATTAAAAATAAAAAAAGGGTGTTCTAAACATCATTAGTCCAGTATGCTCCATCTCTAAAATGCACTGATAGGACATCTCAGATATATTCTGCATCTACTGTTTTATATTTTAAGAAGTTCTGAAAACAGATTTGAAGAAAACTGCTAAATAAAAAATACATTTTTGAAGGTCAAAATACTGTGCGTCCTTATACAAAAGTGACAACTTTTTAAAATTGTGTTTTTATATTTTGTGCACAACATCACAAAAGGATTATTAGTTAAAAAAAAAAACAGAATTCTGAATAAGACTACAGGATTAAATATATGCCCTTTAGAGATACAAAACAACTGTCTAAGTATATGTAGTGCTAAAACATAACAATATATTTAATGAGTTGATACATAAAACAATTCAAATGACCACAGCCAAAGAATGTTGAATATTTTTCATGAGAACAGAGTGGTGAACACATATTCATCTAATAGAGTGAGTCTTTTGTTTCATCAAATGTTATGTACTTCAGGATTAAGAATAAAAAATTAAAATTAAACATTTTATAGAATTACTATGGAATTTCTCATCTTCAAAATCTGTAATAGTACTTTTGAACTCTTTGGTTCAAAATTAGTATCTTAATATGAAACTTTCTATAAAAAATATGACTATGGCATAATAATCTGTATCCCAAAAAATGGTAGAATTCATGAGATAATGATGAAAATCAAAAAGTTAAACAATGTTTTGAAACATTTTTCTTAGTCATATGTCCTACAAAATGTTTGCAGTTAACAAAAACAGCAATGTTTTCTTTTCAGTGAGAGTACCAGGAAAATTAGTACCAAATAATTTTTTTTCAAAAAAATCATAGGAATAGTAAAATAAAAGCTGTATATTAACCACAGTTTATTAACAATTTATATCAAATTATAAAATGTATATTGTGATTTTATGAAAAAATCTAAGCCAGTTTTAGGGAAAATGTTAATAAGAAATAATTTATTAACAACATTGACACACATTTAGGAAATCTGATTATATTAAAGAACTAGTTTAATTTTTTATACCTGAAAAGTAAAAATGACTTACTCATCTCATTTTTATTTTTAAATTTCAAAGTTAAAGACAAAGGGGGGGCATATATGAAGGAAGAAAAATGAATTATTTTTGCTAACAGAAAATCCACACTCTTTGTGGGGGAGCAGAGGAGAGATTTCTCATTTTCTGAAAGTCTCAATATCACAGAAGAAGAAAGGAAGGCAGAGAGATCACCAATACTGACCATATTTCTCTCCTTGCTGAGAATTCCAGCATAAAGAAAGCTGGTGGCAACTGCAACCCGTTTAGTTATCTACAAACAGATCTTATCTACTGGTTGGACACCTGCATTATACTTAAATGACTAAATACTTATCTGTGCTATAAAGACAAAAAAAAAACCCTGAGAATTACCTAAAAACTGCCATTTAAAATCCTTAATGAAATATAAAAACAAGTGAAATGCTTCATTTAAAAAGTTATCTTTGTTTTTCAAGCACATAAAGAACCAAAGCAATTTTGCTAACCAAACAGGACAACCATAAAGAAAAATTTTTCACAGAAAAATACTATTCCAGAATTAGCTAATTTATATAGAAAACAGATAAAGACACATACAGAAGAACATTTGGAAAAGTGTTTTAAATGTAAACCAGGTGAAAGTCATATGTTGAAGAGACCTGAGATAAACGCGTGCCATTAAATCTTTGTTGAAATCAGATAAACAAACAGTAAATATCTTCATCTGTATGAACAAAATCCAAGAATCAATCAGTTCCCAAAATATGCTGGATTAACAGTACAGAGTCTTCATCAGAATACCCACACCAAGCTAATAGGGAAAAAGCAATCATTTGCATATTTTCCAGTTTGAAAAGCAAAGTATTATCAAATTACAAAATAACTGCAAAATTTTAAAGCTATGGTGTAGTCCCACTATAATTAAGTAAACTTCTATTAATAAAGGGCAATTCCTTTAAGCAACCTCCACATCAAATTTTGCTTCTATAAAAAAAAATTATTTAGCCCTGCTGAGAAATTATGAGGAAAACTATGGAGTATTAATAGACCCAATTAAGCATTCTTCAACAATAAAGTAAATATATATGTATGTGGCAAGGGAGGGTTATCCATATAAAAATCTCAGTTTTTAGTCAAAATTGAGGTTAAAAAAATGTTTATTTAGAAAAAAAATCTAGCAATCTGTTTTTTTGTCTCTTAAAATCTCAGTTTTAAATATTTTTCACACCCTGTAAAAAATACAAATAAAGAATAATCCAAAACTAATTTTTTCAGGGGGAATAGACTCTTCAGCGATCATTTAGTATGCAATCTCTAAAGACAAGCCTGGTTTAATGATCCTCAACACTAATACTGTTAAACTTGAACATACTACCATCTTGTTACTAGGCTAATTGATAGTGTGGGCATTAAAAAAATATAGGACATTATTAGAAAATGTTCAGTCAAAATATCTCAATTTATATTGAAAACAATAAAGAATCATAATGTGTTTTCAATACCAGCCTAATTATAGAATTACAATCATAATTAAAAATTATGTGGATAAATGTCTTTTCAATGAAAAGAACCAATTTAAAACAAAACTAATAGGTATTCAAAAGGAAATGTTAACATAATGGTACATTCAAATAACTGACTTTAAAATTGTGTATAATGTAAATAACCTAACAAAATGTTTGGTATTATTATATTCTCTCTTTCAAAAAGTACACAGAATCTATGCTATAAAATATGAAGTGATTTCTCAGTTATAGAAACTTCAATAATAAAGTTAGTCTACTATTTATACTTTTTCCAAAGAGCTCGACCAAAAAAAGTAATAAAAGTTAAAACTGTCAACCAACCTATATATTGTCATTGTTTATTAAATAAATGCAATTATATAGAATTAATTTACAAATTAGATCCCTCTATCTCACAATAGCATACATGTACTTTCAAATATGAATGATATTACAAACAGTATGCTAAAATAACAGGAACTTATTTATTCACACCTACTAAAATATTCAGGACACAGTTAAATCTTTTTAATGACTTCAAAAGCAATTCTAGTTTTAAAACAGAAAAAATAACAGTGAAATCTGTTGCAAAGCTTTCAAACAAATATATAAGCATATAGTTTATATATATATAAGTATTCATAAGTATTTCGAAATTATAAAGTATTGATTGCCTCAATTTCAGAACTATCAAAACTTCTTTGGCTACAAACTAGCCTGTTTATCTTAATTCTAACAAATTCTTTCAACTCTCATGAAAAGATACATCATAATTAAAATTAAATGCTTGAACGAGAAAAAAGTTTTACAGAAATTTATTGCATCCAATTAATTAAGCATTTGTATGAATCCATTATTTACCTTTCCATAACATCAACACTGAAAATAAATTACAATACTGCTAAAAACCCAATCATATGAAATTTATACACAATTTATATACAATTACACAATTGTGTACAAATTTACACACAATTACAATATGCTATCTACCAAAGTACATCCTACTCAAAAATGTGAAATTGGTAAAATAATTCCAAGACTTAATCACAACCTGCAAACGAATTTCTAAAAGCTGCTTAGTGCATACTCAAACATGCTCAAATACATTGCCTACACAAAATTTTCAAGAAGATATTTGTATCCCCATCATTAGACAACCTATGGGTATTAGGTAACCTCTTTGGATATGAAACAAGTTATTAATGGTATATTTTATTAAAGCACATTAAACTGAGTATAAAGAAAAACATGCTCCAGCTAAAATTTAATTCTTCTCAAAAGTATTCAACAGGGTTGTATATTTTAATCACAAACACAAGATGGAACTAGGATACCCTCCAATAAAATACTTGCCAGTTATAGAGAGATGTGACAAAGTAACTTAAAAGATCAAAATAATGTTTATATTTTGATGAGCTCTAACACAAATAAAAAATTATCACACCTTAATAATGACACTCTCATTTTGTAGCTAACTATGAAATTAACTTAATTAGGATATAGTATGTTTTAAACATTATTAGCCTTTTAATAACATTTTAGGCCTCATATTTTACAGGAAAACAAACAGCAACATAAAGAAGTAAAAAGGAATGAAAGCAGTTTTTAAATTTTTAAATGCTATCATAATCTCGCTGAGACCATGTACTATATAAAATTCCTGATGAATTAAATGTACCATTCCATTCTGGACCTCATAACATAATTTATATATTTAATCAAAAACTAAATTACATGTCAGCAGCATATGAATCTTTGTATCCATGATTAAGCACTATTCAAATGTGCAAAATAAAATTGTTCATTCAACTTAATAAAAACATTCTCCTGTCAATTATGAGAACACTGATCTTTGAAACAGAAAAACCTACCAGCACCAGCAAGATGTAAACCTAAGCTAGAGTAACAGCTGTCTCCACAGCATTTACTAACTCAAAGTTAATTCCTTATGAAATCATGACACAAAAATGACATATTTTCTTAATATTAGAGTTTACTGTTAGGAATAAATGGATGGTTAATATAGTGCTCCTTAGTAAAACCATCATGTCTTAGACGTCTGGTGATAGAATTAATCAGAGAAAATTTCATCCAACCCTTTCATTTTGTTTGTTTGTTTACTTACTTTTACTATTACCATTTTATTAAATTTTTTAATAAATTTTTTTATTAAAATATAGCTAACACAGAATATTGTATTAGTTTCAGGTATACACCATAGTCATTCAACCTTTATATACCTATAAAGAAGTGATCACCATGACTAAATCCAGCAACCATCTGACACTGTGCAACAATATCACAATATTACTGACTACATCCTTATGTAGTACACCACATCCCCATGACTTGTTTTATACCTGAAGTTTGAACTTCTTATCCCTCTTCACCTCAGTCCTTCTATTTTAGAGATCAGAAAGTCTTGGCAAAGAGTAAAGTCACTGTCCAAGATTTCAGACAGTTGTTAGAAAAGATAGAAGTAAGATACACTTATCTCCATTATTCCAAAATTCCACCCAAAACACTACACTTGGTTGAAGATTATGATTGTGTGGTATACTATAGTCCAAGAAAGGATTAAAATATATATAAAAACATTATATTATATTCTTCAATATCTTTGTTTTGTTTTTTTTTTTATTTTTCATTGCTGAGATATAGGTGTTCCTTAGTATTTTTTTTCTACTCCCAGCCATCCCTTAGTTAAATAAATCTGTACAGGCTACACTATTTACATTTAAAACTATTGTGTAAATCTTATTAAAGTTAACACTATCATATTGTCTACTTTTTATCTGAAAAATGGTTAAAATCTGTATTAGTTTGGACACCTTAAATTGACACTAATTTTGAAAGTGATCTCTTAAACTTATATATCTGAGCAATCTCCTTTTTTTCACTTTGAACAGGATTTAATAAATAGGACCACCATACTGAATGGCAACTTAAAACAATAATCCAATATTAAGGAGAGAGATGTTTGTTGTCATCAAATTACTGAGATATGATTTACCTTCATCGATTAAATAATCTGTCAAAATTATTCTCAAAAATTATCAGTTTATGTGAAAACATAAAATTGACAGTGCTATATTTCTATAACATATCCTATGCTAGGTGTGCTAATATTTATATTTACTTTCTCTTAAGGTTTCTGAGTTTTAGCTCATTTTCTGGCCTTCCTTTCAAACTTGCAGGAAGATTGTGAGCGAGTCTTTCTAAGGCAGACACTCCTGGTTTTTACAACCAGCTTGTGGTTCCGTTTCTGTTGTTTGTGCCCATACCTAGGATGTGTTATAATCTGTTAAGTCCTTACAGATGGAATCATACCTATTCTCAGGATCATTGTCATCATCATCATCATCCACTGTGACAGGCACTGATTTAGATAAGGCTTCATCTCCTTGAGGAAAAAAAAAGGTACACTTAAAATTTAGCTTTAAATTATCTATACAAGTAAAACAATATAAAATAAACCTGGAAAGCCAAAAACTTTAAAAACAACTACAGGGTTCTTAAGTGTACTCTAGATTCTAAAACATGATTAAGAAGAATTGATAAGGAAAGAACAATGGGGAATTTAAGAAGTGCCAGCAGTTAAATGATAAATAAGTTGGATCTTATATATTTCAAAGTTCCTTCCGAGAGCACAAGGGTTTTAAAGCTCATCCTTCTGGTAACAAGTCTTTATCATTTGCCATCACATTATCGTAAATTTATTGCTGAAATAAGCTTTGTAATGATCCATTTTTAAGTTTAAAGTTAACATGTATAATTTATCCTGTATCATCGAAAAATAACAAAATTGTTATCAATATTTTGGTAGTATCAAGTAATTTCAAAATATACTTGAATTTGTATTGTATTCATGAGTAAAATTACACATATATATTCAAGTACAATAAAACTTATTTCCTTATAAAAAGCTACATTTCTATCCTTTGATTAAAATTCTAAAGAAATTAAAATTTGTACATTTCATTGTATGTAAACTACACCTCAAAAACAAACTTAAATACTGAACTCTTATTAATAATACTACATATGCTGAAGTAATTAGGGAGAAGTATGTTAATGTTTACCAATTATTTTGAAATGCATCCAAAATTTCAAGAGCATTACACTGAGTGAAAAAAGCCAACCTCAAAAGGTTACATACTTCATGATTCCATCTTTTAACAAAATAACGGATAAAAATCAGATTGAATTAACAGTTGCTAGGGGTTAAGAATGAGGATAAGTAAGGGGGTGTGCATAAGATGTAGCATAAGGGAAACTTGTGGTAATGGAACAGTTCAATATCTTGGTTGTCAGTGGTGGTTTACAAAACTACAAATGATACAATTGCATAAATCTATACTAATACATACAATACACACACACAAATGAATGCATATTAAGCTGATTAAATCTGTATAAATCTTCTGTTCCTGGTTGACACTTTATGATAGTTATGCAAGATATTACCATTAGGAGAAACTGAATGAAGGGTATCCAAGATCTCCCTGTACATTTTTTTGGTGCAACTTCCTGCAAATTTATAATTATTTCAAAATAGTTAAAAAGGCAAAAATAAGTTAGTTACACTGATGGATAGATAGGATATATAGACAGATATGTGATAAAGCGAACACAGTGCAATGTTAATGGAAAAAACTTTTCAGTACATTTAAATTTTTTTCGTAATAAAATATTTGGAGGAAAAATCCATAAAGAATGTAGACAGATAGAAATTCGAGACAGAAATATCCTAAATATAGAAAGGCAAAAATAAACCTCACACTATCCTAGCAAACTCACAATAAATAACTCATTCAAACAAGACCAATCTTCAAATGAAATATTAGTGGTAATATTACTGTTGTTCCTCTTTTCTACACCTTTCAAAATTTGATCCAAACTTCAAAATTCAGTTTGAATGCTACCTATTCGTTTAAGTCTTCCTCCAATATTTAGATTAAATGGTTCACTCAGTATTTCTCACACAGCCCTATTTTACTTTTATATCTTTCTTCTGGTATTCTTTTTAAAATGATTTATCTATGTCTATCTTGCTCATTAGACTGTAATTTCCTAGGACCATGTTGTTAACCTTGGTTGTTCATGCCATTCCCAAGCCCCAATTTCGAAGAATATGCTGTACCATGTAATAGGATACCCAACTATTGCTGAATAAATTGGAATTCTCTAAATTCATGAGAGCAGGGGAGGCTTTTCAAAGGCTCATAAAAACTGTCACCTAAAATAAGTTGGACATATTAAGGGACTAAATAAATTTAGCATGCTTCAAGCAAATTCTTAAGGAATGCCACTTATCTTTGGCTTACACCCAAACTTATCTTTAAAAACAGTATTTTTTACATAGTGCTTCTTTTCAATGCCCTTCATTTTATCTCCATAAATATTTCTATTGACAAAGTCCAATTTTTAGAAGTGTTAACTCCCTAGCAAATGTATCTTCTTTTTTTATCTAAAGCAATCAGTCCCAAGCAATATCCAGGGTAAACAAAATTGGAACAGACTTGTCCCACCAAACAGTCAAGAAATGAGTATCTGCTTAAGTACTGAATTCTCAAGGCTTCTCAAAATATACTCAACATCAGCACACTGGTCCTTCAGAATATAGTTACATAAGTTAAGATGGAACACAATGACCTAGACTAGTGCTGGGTTAAGGAATTATTGGGAAATATTTCCTATATTGTCATCTCTTGTTAAGATCTGATGAATACATATTACTCATTACACTACGTATTAATAGTCCCAACATGAGAAGTATGTCATAGGTATCTTCATATGTATTAAATTAAGTGAGATTTTGGGAAATGCAAATTAGTATTTGAAATCAAACATGTTAATTTCACTAAGGAAGCTGTTTAATCATGGAAACCAGTTTTCCAAAGTTTAAGATTAGTTTAATAGCCTAGAATTTGCTAATGAGAATATTCAATGTAACTAATTATAATTTATTATTCTTATACTCTAATCATTAATAAATTTTCTCATCTAAACTGAACAAAAACACTGATTTGATATCAAAGTTAACTATTCAATCATGTTTTGAATGCAAGTCCACGATTCTGAAATCCAAAAAGCTCTCAAACATAAAAGTTATATAAGGTGGTCCCAAAATTCATTTAGCAGCAAGACCTAATCAGAACTATTTACTCTTCTAAATGTGAATGTTCATGTTTTGCTGCAGAAATACTAATGTGGCTGATTATGGGGGTTTTTCCTCAGGCCCTAAGGGAGCTATTATATAATATACAGTTAACTACTCTGCATTATCTTTCTGAAAACCAAACAGTTGAAAAATCTGAAACACGTTAGGCTCAAGAATTTCAGGGACTGCAGACCTGTAGTGATAATAGCTATACAAGCAGAACTGCATCTAGGCATGTGATACAGAGGAACATTAAATTGTAACACCATGCATATCACACTTGGTTTTCAAATCAACTGATTAGATCAGTGCTCCATAAAAGGAATTTAAAATTTTATTTAAAAACAGGATTTAAATTAATTTCTCTAAAATCTGATTGGGATAAATGGAAAATGCTAACATAAGGAATGAAAGGAAATTTTTAAACATTCTGCCTCTGCCAGAAACACAGCTATAAGTGAAATCTACTTTATAAAACTTTTGACAAATTTCAAGTGTCCCCGGTTAGCTGACAGGTTTGATTGACTTAAAAAAAAAGACAATGAGTGACAAGATTACATTTATTGTACAACTGATTTTTTTTTTTAAATTGCAATAATAAAATTTTCACAATTGGGGGGTGGTTTGGAGTATCACTGACTATTGACCCAAACAAACCTTAATTATTCTAGTGCTCTATCTCATGATAGGGTAATAGAACTACTTTTCGGCTTTCTTCCTTTGTTAGTATTGAGGACAGAAATATCTGGTTCATGTCATTAGAAAAAAAATGATGAGCATCAGCAAAGGGTTTCAATGACGTAAATTTAATTCTCGGAGGATTTAATGGGACACAAAGTTATTCTGTCCAATTTAAAAAATCATATGCATGGCAAAGCACTGAAAACTGTCACAAATCATTTTATACGAGTACTAAGCACTCATCTCCATTAAATAAACTACTGGTACCAGTTTGATTTTCCTTCATAAACTACTGTTCATTACTTCAAAGAAAAAGCACTAAATATTGATAAAGAAATTTTGTTAATTACTCAACAAGCCTGGTATACCTGACACAGAATACTAACAATGAAATACCTTCCAATGATGGCATAAAAATAAATCGAGAAAGGCTTTCTAGTTAATCTCTAAAGACTTTTTAAATTGTCTTTTCCTAAACAGTAATCCTGTATTTGACTAGCTTCAGGAAAATTAAATAATGTAGTTATTAAAGAGGGAATAAGTACAAATTACACATTTTAAATTTATTTTTGCATACCTGAAGACTGACAAAATCCAGTATGTGAAGACAGCACTAAATTTTCCGTCACAGGCTTAATTTTCTGCTCATCACTGCTCCCTTCGCCTACAGAATTCTGATCATCATCTCCTATATCAGAAGATGAGGAAGTGATGTCAGCTTGCTTCCTTTTAGTGCTTGTTCTTAGGGAGTTTCTCATTTTCTCCTTGACATTGCCTGCCTTCTTTTTAGTTGAAGTTCTTTGTTTCTTCAGCTTTTTATTATCTTCAGAACTTTCCTCAGCATCTGAAGATGAGGAGCCACTCCGTACTCCCTTGTTACTTCGCTTTGAATTTAAATTTCGTCTTTCCCTCATTTCTATTCTTTTCACTCTCTTATCAGAAGAATCATGACCATCTTCTTTCATGGAATATTTCTCCATATCAGATGATGAACAATCTTGTCTCTTCCTTGAACTTTTTTCAGGTAAGTTGCACCTTTTCTTCTCTCTACCAGATGGTACATTCTTACTCCTTTTTTCTTCTGAAGAATCACAACTATCTCTTTTCCCTTGTAACTTGTCAGCATTATCAGATAATTCATCCTTCTTCTTACAAGTTTTATCTTTTATTTTTTTACTTTTCTTTTCTCCATCAGTTGTGTCTTTCTTATTTTGCTTTATGTCTTTAGGAAAATGACAAATTTCTCCTCCCTCAGGAAATTTCTCTGTGCCATCAGATGATTCATACTGCTGTTCCATCTTAATTACTTTTTTCAAGTCTGTAGTTTTCTTTTCTTTTTCTTCAGTTCCCTTTTTGCTCTGCTTTTTATCATCCTCAGAGGAGTCATCACTGTGCCCTTTCTTTGAGAACTTATCAGCAACATCAGATAAGCTACCCTGTACTTTCTTATACACTTTGGTTTTCAGATGCTTACTCTTTTCTTTAGTTTCAGCAAACTTTTTGTCTTCTGGAGAACTAAAACTCTCCTCTTTCCCAGAAGAAGGCTTATCAACACCAACAAAAGAAACACCTGGCTGCTGCTTCTTAACGTGTCTATCACTTAATTCTAAGAAGGTCTTGTCTTTACCAACTGTGCTTTCTGCTGAAGAGAAGTTCTCTCTTTCTTGTTTCCTTTCAGCATCATCAGATGACCGTTCTTGAGCAGTCTTCAAACTTTTCTGTCCTTGATTACCCATTCTTTTTTTGCTGTGTTTTTCATCTTCGGAAGAATCATAATCGTCTCTATTTGGAACTCCTTTTTTGGTTGTTCTGGCAACCCCAATTTTACTCATGCTCTTTATCTCTTTTTCTAATTCCGAGTCATAATTGGAAGATTCGGACTGGTTTTGTCGTTTCTTTTTAGGCATTATAAACCTTTTAGCTGATTTGCCTTTTTTAATATCAAAATCTGAGCCAGAAGTAGAACTTTTTCTTTTCCTTTTTCCTTTATCATCTTTCCCTGTTTGAGTCTTTAAATCATACAAAGCCTTCTCATGATTTGTATGAGTTTCATTAATATCAGTATCTGAAGAAGAACTGTGACTCATCCTGGACACCTCTTTGAGGATTGCTAGCATTTCATCGGAATCTGAATTCTGATCCACAATCTCTGACTGTTTAGATTTAGGCAATTTATTAGGTTTAGGATTATCTATAGCACTGTCAGAAGAATTCCGCTTATCTTTTTTTCTCATTGGACCCGATGGTTTTTGTTTCTCCTTAACTGTTTCATTACTTTCTTCATCTGAATTAGATGTAGCGGGGTTGGTTTCTGTCTGTCGCCTTAAGGGTGTAGTCTTTACACGTGGGGATCTTCGAAGATCAGATTCTTCTGCAGGTAACAGAACTTCACATTCAACCAAATGCTCATTATCATTTCTTTCCTGTCCAAGTTCACAGTTCTCTGGCTTGGGGCTCAGACCAGAACTTTTATAGCCATCTTTATCTTGTGGAACTTCCTGACAATCAGCACCTTTAATTGGGGAATTAGAAAGGGAGACAGGAGTGAGTTTAACATACAATTCTTTTGTTACTTTAGCTGTAGTTTTTGACTTAATACCTCCTCTGTTGTCTTTTGAAGTATTATTTAATTTTACAGAAGAACTCTCCAGTTCTTGCTCAATTTCACTGCTGCCATCACCCTGATGATCAGCTGAACTCTGAACTTCCATAGCAGCCTCGAGATTCTCAAAAATGTCTTCTGGAACTGAAGAAGGAACAGACACAATATCCATGTCTAAGTCTTCAGAAGTGTTAGCAGGTTCATACTGAGGTTCTTCCTTTTTATCAGATTTCTTATGTTCACCACTGGTACTTTTATTCGTTCTTTGTTCCTCTACTGGAATACTCTGATCCATGTGCTCGCTATCTACCCGCTTTCCTGACAATTTAGCTTCTGATTTTGAAATATCCTTCCTTTCCAAAGCAAAGGGTTTTTCTCCTTTTCGTACTTTTGTTTCAGACTTAGCATCTATGACTTTTTGCTCTTTGGTATTTTTCTCTTTGTTTACAGCATCTAAACCTTGGATCTCTGAATTCAAATCTTCTTCTAATGCAAGATGAGCTTTCCTAATATCAGCCAACACAGATTTAAAAGCCTTAAGCTGACGTAACTTTGTAGCCGAATTGATTTCTGAATTATCTGTTGCCTGCTTCAAAAACTTAACGTAACTGGAGTTCATGTTCGCTGTTGTCTCAATCAGTTTTTTTGCCTTCTTAATCAACTCTTTGGGTACAATTAGTGCTGAATACGAGTAGGTTACAGAACCAGAATATGAATCATCTAATTTCTTTTCTTCTCCATTACAATTTGAACTATTTTTCTTTGGAGAAAATCTGGGTGTATGGTCACATATTTTATTACTCTTTTCATTGTCAACTTTTATCTTCTTCTTATTTTGTTGCAACAACTGTTCTAAATTTTCAAATACGCTGTTACATGCAGTAACCAAGTCCAACAAAGGCTCCGGGTGACAAATGTAGCAATACCATTGATTGTTTTCATCCATTATCGTAGACAGCTCCTTTCGGCCAAGGTTGCGCAGAATACATTTCTTGCAGAAGGCATTATGGCAAAAGTCACAACAAATCAAGTTTCCACCTTCTGCACACCATCTGAAATTATTTAAAGATTAAAATATTATCCCAAATGAAACTCGTTTTAAATCTTTTTAATATTAAAGCAATTCATATTTTCCTGCCAGCAATATTAATAGTAAAGCAATTTAGCTTACCTGCTTATTCTTTATTAGAAACTTAAAACAGACATAAAACTATAGTTTTGTGGAAAAGAACAGTCTTCCATTAAAGACATCAATGGCACTACAAACAATGGATCTAATAATAGATTATGTAAGAATTCCCCCGCCAAAAAAGTAGCCAACACTGAATTTGAATTCATCTTGATGAATTACCTACCTACATTGTTCATCCATTCCATCTGAGTCACGGCTAATATCATCACTCATATAATATTTAAAGCAATTCTATTAAAAGAAAAGGGGAAGAGGAAATTTTATTCAAAATTGGTAGTATCCATAAAAGATGAAAACTTGATTTTTTAAGTCCTAAAAAAGTAAAGGGAGTGTGTGTGTACATGTGTATTTTAGACAATCAAAGCAAAAGCACTGAACTTTTCAATACTAATACTTTCTACAAATAGCTCAAGAAATAATTCCTTGGAACAGATTTCCATATTATCAAGTACACTATTCCTTATATATTTATAAAAGATTCTGATAAAGCAAATTTATGATCTCATATGACTAGCTACTAAAGCTCTACATAAAAATGTATTAGATGTTGTTGCTACTTAATAAACAGTCATCATATATAAATAACCAACTACCATGTGTATAGCTAAGCAACACCATCTTACATTAACCTACATTATCTTTAAATCTCAAAATATCTACTATACAAGGTCTGAGGTATTATGCCCAATGTGAGAGTAAAGGCTCTGGTTCATCAATATGAAAATAAATCTAAAGTCACACAACTAGCAAGAGGCCAAACTAGTACTCAAATCCAAGTCTGATTATAAATTCCTTTTTACTGGTACTGGATAAATGGAAGGTTCCATGCCCACAGGTAAAAACTATTTATTAAAATGAGCTAGACTGTCTCTTGAGGAAAAAAAAAGATATATAAGAGAATAGAAATGTGCATTACAAATTCAGCAATATGAAATTCAGCTGTCACAATTTAAAACTAGAGGCTACAACATGTACCCTAGATAGGTCCCTGGCTAAACTGAATTCAAGGAAAGGAGGGACACAAATTAAGTAGGTCTGTATCTATCAGAAATGAATACAATAAAAGATCTAGAACTAGAACTCTGAGGAAAGTCTAGTCTGACCCTGTATTTCAAGGAAGTATTTTCTTGCAAATTAAACTAACAGAGGATTAATGTTAGCACTAATATGAGTTGAGAAAACCATATCATTGATATTATAGCTATTTAAAATAAATTTCAAGGCATAACTAATAAAAAAGTGTACATAAACTATTAAAACTATCTTTGATACATATTAAACATTTTCAACTCTATTATCTCCAAGTTTTATGTCAAAACTGTGCTCCACAGAGTTTAGATTTGGGTAATTAGGGTACATAAGAGGGACAGTTATTAAACATACATTCTTTAAAATTTCCAGCACACCACACTCTCCCTCACCTACCACCAGCCTTTGAACACATTGCCTCTGCCTAGAATATGCTGAACCAATTCCACTTCACCAGGCTAACTCCTATTTATATTTCAGATACCAGTTTATTTCATCTCCATTACAAAGCCAACTTTAAATTACAGATTTCCTGTGTGTTCCTGTAGTATACAATATCACTACTATCACGGCACTACTTGGGCTTTTTATATGTCTTCCCCACTATAATATAAGCAATCCAAGGGCAGAAACCATTTCCATCTTCTTCATCACTGTGCACCAAAATTCTGACACTGTGTACCAAAAGTCTGATACATGGTAAGCATTAAATTATTTGTGGACTGAATTATCAACAGATCATTACATACCTTACAAATAAGTACTTGCAGTGAAGGATGTCTATAAATGGAATCTTTCTGAAAATGATTGACCTGTTGTCCACAAGCTGTGCAGCTCACAATCCCATGAAGCCCATCTTCTAGGAGAAAGGATTGACCATTATTCACATATATACACATACATACAAAAAGATATTTACATTAGTTGTTTGGCAACTTTCATATTGGAAATACCTCATAATCCTTAAAAAATGACATTTTGGACCCAAGTAAAAAGATTAATAATTTTATGAACTTACTAAAATGATGACAACCTTGGCAAATTCCAGAAATACAAATTCTAACTTATTTCCTTTTATAAATGTAAACCCTGTTTCTCAGAACAACTTGGTATAACATGAAAAGACTCCATAAAAGAAGTTCTAAAAATAGATGCCAACGGCTCTTTTTTCATTTTGCTATTGCTTTGCAAATAAATTCAGTATTAGTTCTTAACTGACATACATGAAACAGATTGTTTTGCAACCCTATACTTGTTAGGTATGCCATAAAGGTTTTATTCTCAAAATGGAACTTTCTGCACAGATCCTTTTAATATATATGTGAAAACCTGTAATTTTATATTACTAATTTGTTCCTAAGATTTACGTCAATACTACCCATAATCCCCATTAAACTGCCTTCTCTCTACGCTTGTTCCACTGTCCACGCTATATCAGGACTTTCTACTCTTCCCAAATAAGGCTTGCAGGTATATCTATTTTGGCAGCAAAACCTCAAAATGGTTGCGGGAAAGAGGCATAGTCCCATTCCTCAGTGTCTGCAGGAAAACGGATTGAAGATAATCTACACAACGGATTAAGAGGTAACCTCTCCTGCCTCACTCTCATCCCTAGTTCTGCTTAGGGAAGTGCTTCAGAATCTGAGCTGAACATTAGAATCATCCAATGAATTTCTTAAAAATAGAGAGCCATTTCCACCCCTAAACCACTGAATGAGAATCGCCTAGACATTTTTTTTTTCAAGTTTTAAGGATGATCCTGATGTGCAACCAAGATCTTAAGCCACATAAGATGACAGGTTATGATTCAAAAGAGGCCAGTGAAAATGGCTGCATTCACAAAAGGGAGACAACTAAAACCAAACAAACAAAAACAAAACAACCCTATCTCTATCCCTAAATAAAAGACAAAACAATACATACATTTCTTGCCTTTTAATTTTCTATTTTGTGTTTGCTTAATTTTAAGGTCCAAAGCACCATTAACCCAAACATTATTACGAATATTTCTATTTGCAGGTTAAAAAAGTTTATCCAAGGTATAAGGGTACTATCATACTTTCCAGAAAATATAGGGAATTTGAAGACTTTACTATGAAAGCTGCTAATACTATATTTTAAGTTATATTGTCCTGCATTAGTCTTTCATCTGATCTTGAATATTCATATATTCTATATTTGTTTTACAGAAACAAATACACAGTGTGCGCTCAGATAAATTAACAAGATAAATAAAAGCTAGAGCTTAAAAGTTCGTCCAATGTTAGATAATTTTTATTAAGTATCTTCCATGTGCTTTTTGCACGTCACTCAAGAAGTAAACAAAACTAGGTGATATTTTAGAGAATTTCTCCCACATGTACACAAGAAATTACATAGAGGATATTCATCACAACACTAACTAGGAAATTAGAAAAATTTGAAAACAAAAAATTGGAAATAAGTTAACATTTGGGAAATGGATAGTGGTTTACCCATACAACAGAATTCGGTAGATCAGTGAAAAATAAAAAAGCCTAACATATTTACTGACATGGATACATTTCACAAACAATGTGAATGAAAAATGTTGTGAAAAGACATACACATGATACTATTTTCTATATGTTGAAATGAAAAATAAATGCTTTATGAATATAGAAAAAATATAAAAACGTGCCTGGAAATGACACACACGCACATGCATATAAACTTCAAGATTATCATTACTTGAGGGGTAAGAGAAAAGGGAAATAGATAAGACTAGGACTGTATCAATATTTTATTTGAGATTTGAAGCAAATACTGTAAAATGCAGAAATGTTCCTTTACTTTATATGTCTGTTTTAAATTTTTATTTTTAGTTATGAAATATCTTAATGATTATAATACATTGTGTAAATATAAAAGAGGCATCTTTATTTCTGAGCTCAATATATTTTAATAGTTTTAACAAGAATGAAATTATTGTGCCATATAGAAAAATCAGGTATAAAATATATCTTCTAACAATTAAACTGGGGAAAGGATGTCAAAATAAGCTATGGTATTTAAAAAATAGTGGCTCCTAGAATGGTCAATATAGCTATATTTTTTAGTTTAATTTTCTTTCAAATCAATATAAGAATATTTTATATATAAAGTTTACCTTCTTGAGTTTCCTAAATTAGGCTTCAATTTTAGAACTAATTTCCCTTAGAGGTCTGAATATTAACTAGCAAGTCAGTACCTCGGATCACTAGTTTAGTCATACATGTGTATATAAATAAACATAGTTAAATTTCCTGTGTGATTTCTGACAGTTTAAATCATTAAGACATGAAAGATTTAAGTACTACTGTACGGCTATAAACATACATATTCCCTTAAGCACCATATAATCATTCTTGCACAGAACACTCAATAAAATGTTCCAGAAACATATCAGCTCAGACCAAATATGAGCAGCATAGCAAAGTGGCACTAGGAACACCTTCCCCAACAACTTTGGGGTTTTTTTTTATTCCCTTTTCAGCCCTCATCCACATTTCAGACACAGCTCCAGAGTCCTCCTCATCCCCTAGAAGACACCATTCAGATAATTTTGACACAATGCTGTATACAATTATCTCTCTTCCATACAGGACACAAGATTGGGGCGGGGGGCAGGGTACACTTGCTACTGGTCCTTACCATCACTTTCTACTTGCTGATTCTTTTGTTTTAAGAATACTATTTAGCTATGGTAGTACGCTCTGTTGCTGCAATGACAATTTCCCTCCTATGAACTAGATTCTTAATATATCTTCTTATGCTTGAAAGGGGTAGAGCACCCCCTTGAAAACAAAAGACTAAACAACGTTTCATTGATTTTCTATGAAAACCTAATGATTTAACCTGAAAACTGATAATATGTATTTTATACATACAGATATATTTTACTAGTTCCATCAAGATAATCATATAGCACTAAAATAAAAATCTACACACTATTTCATCAATATAAGAACTATACTATAATTTCACAATTAACATGACAAATATTAAGCAGACATACTTCCATTACACCTCTACTTAGAAATTTAGTGTCATATTCTGTCTTTTAGAGATTCATTCCTTTTACGGTCACAGATTCTGGCTCTGTTAATCTGCCCAAAAATACATACAGGCACTATTTAAAAATCACAAACAAGTGGGACACATATCCATTGTCATAAATTTCCAAATGAATCCTCCTTATGCTAACTTTCTAAAGATGATTAGAAAGACGGTTGTGTGTTTAAGTAAGAGTAGACAGACAAAGCGAGAGGAAGCTCAGACAGATAGAGAGAGAGAGAAGGTTACTAGCTCTAGCTTCCTTCTCTTTCCTACTCATCTCTGCATTGCTATCCTTAGATCAATAGGTCTGCAACTTTAATGTGCATGAGAAAAAATTGGGGCGTGTTTTTGACATTATCCCCAGAAATTCTAATTTGTGAGGAGTGGAGTCAAGGAACTTGAACTTTTAACCAGCAGCCTAGGTAACACTAATGAAGATGTCCATCGCTCTGTGAAACAATGTTTAAGATATGTATAAAGTTACCTGAAGGCCATGGGTAAGATATTGTCCGAATCTGAAATTCCTTTGGAGTGAGGGAATACATGGTATTCTGGCATATAGGCATTATATAATTAACATATGCAAGAAGGAAATGCTAAGCTTCTTTAAATAACTTAATAGCCACTGAAGGCAAAGGTGTTTTGATAAATGGTGTTTAACCTTTTCTGCTTCAGAGCTCAGAGAGAAACAGAAGTTATTTTTAAGTAGTGCTTTTAATAAACAATGGGCAGAAAAGTGGAGGTATTTTTAGTAAGCACATCAGATTTTCCAATATGGTCATAAACAGCAATTTAAACTCATGTTTTCATTTCCACTTGTATTTACCTCCGCGTTTTTTGAGATTTTCAGTTTTCATTTTACTTCTGCTTCTAAATTCAGGCCCTTTAAAATCATCTTTGTCTTCATTCAGCACTGGCTCTGGTTGTACAATCACTGTACCTAGAAATATTTCATTTAAAAAACCATTACACATATTAAATGTGCAAGTGAAGTACAAGACTTCAGTTCAGATAAAGCCAACATTGCTGGTACCTAGTTTTATTTCTTTCAAGCTTTCAATACTTGTATAAGGACCTCTCAAGAGTAAATAAAACAGGGAAATAATAAAAGGGCCAGGTGTCAACAATTGGATAACTTGTTAGAATATAATTCATAAAAACGGGAGAGAGAGGTATTATGAACTGATTATAACATAAATGTGTGAATAAAGAAGAAAGTCTCAGACCAGTTCTGAATTTTTATAGTGCCTATCATGAAATGTTTTGAATATGAACATCCATGCTAAGTTCCATAAAGAGTTTATAAAATAAAATGATCAGAAGGGAAAATTTTTTTAAGGATATCCCTATTCTCATAATCCAAATCATAAATTTAGAAAAATATTTTTGAGGTTTCTATTTTTTTCTTTTTTTATTTTTCAATTATAGTTGACATTCAATATTATATTAGTTTTAGATATACAGCATAGTGGTTAGACAGCTATATAACTTACAAAGTGAGACAAAGATTTTTAATGGTTGTTTTATAAATTGTTTTGAAAAAGAATAGTGGGGGGGACAATGTAAGAAGTTAATTCTGCTATTCTATACCTACTCTGAGGCATTTCCCAACTAGTATGGCAGAGTTTCAGTACCCTGCAAAGTCCTTAAAGATTTAAATAGAGGTAGGTTTAAGGTACTTAAGTTCAAGTGCTCTAACAATAAAATGTAGAATATTATCAATTGTTGGTCTCTATGGAAATATTTTAGAAAGAATGTACTTTCTTAAGTATAAAACATGTGAATTGAAGAGAGAGGTTGTCAATTTGTTTTTTCATTATAATCTCCCAAGAGCAAATAAAGCAGGGGTATAGTAAAAAGGGTCCAAAGTCTCACATTTATCTATATTGCTGGGCTTAGTAATTGGGAATTATTGGCAATAATTAAGAAAGTAAAACCTGGCAGCTGTCAGGGGCTGTTTCCCTAAACCATGTGCCTATGTTATTCAGCAAGCAGATTTTGGCAAAGTGTAGCATCTAGTTAAATAAATTTCTGAGTCTAAGAAAAGGGGGAAAGAGGACACAGAGAGTTGAGTTTTTATGAACTGGTGAATTTACATAATCTCCACAAAAAAACCTTTACTCACAACAACCATTTCATGTATATACTCTCAGAGAAGCTCCTGAATTTGAAAAGAGCTAAAGATTTATAACAAAAAAAAAATAGAATTCTTTCTGAAGATTCTCTTCTAAATGGAAGCAAAGCAGCAGAGTGGAAAGAGCACTCACTAGCTTTGGATTCAAGCAGACCTGGGTTCAAATCTTAGCTTCTCAATTTAAAGCTGAAAAAGTTCCTTGAGCTCTGAATTTGTTCCTTCATCTCTACAAGCAGAAACAATAACTACCTTACAGCACTGTTTTGAGGATTAAATGAGTTAATTTTATAAGAGTTTGGTATCTATACATACTCAATATAGTATTATTAATAATAATTATAATCATCCAAATTTAACCTTATGGAATGGGTCTATTTTTGGTTTAGTGGATGAGAATTATGCTTACTTCAGGTTAGTAACATCCCACACTTTCTTCCACAATATCATTAAAAGATTTTAATTCCTAGTTTTTAGCTCACCCAGTGGCCATCATAAGGACTCCCACTGACAATCACTAACAATATAACAATCCAAAGTCAGTCACTGCACTGCCTATGGGACTCATAAGACTCTCATGTTAGTTTTATCTGCCCTTGGCCACCAAAACCATTACATAAAATCGTTATAAGATGATTTGCAAAGCCAAGTAAATAGTAGGCCCATGAATTTTCCTTCTATCTCTTTTCCTTTTTCTCATTTACTCCTTTTCTTCATTTCATTTATCATCGATTTTAACTCCTAATTTGTCCTAGTCAAGCAATTACTTAACTTCCTACCCACCATTTAAAAAAATTCCCATACTCAAAAGATGTGTCATAAAAACCTAAGTATAGACAGAAAACAAAATTTAGTAAATACTGCTATAAATCTAAGAATTTGAAAAATTTTGCGAAGAGCCTTAAACATGTTATTTAATAAAGAAAAAAGTCTATAAACTTTTGACTCTGAAACACAGTGAAATTACCAAGAATCTTGTCATTCTCTCATCACATAATCATATTGCTCTCAGACTTAGACTATAAAAAGTACGAGATTTTCATTTGGCATTTTTGTCCCAATCTAATTAATGAAGTTTTAAGGTTAAAATCACAAAAGTTGAGAGGTATGTGACAAGGCTTTTTAAGGAAATTACAAGAAATATACCTAAGTCTTTGATAATTAACTTCAGCTTTGAGTCTTAGGGAATTTAAGAATTCAGTAAGAATAAACCGTAATTTAAAAGTTTTTCTTAAAAAGTTTTCAAAATATTCATTGTTTTTCTATAAAGCAAGCACATTAAAATTTACTTAACCAAAACTTAATATATTAAATTTTTCAAACCAACTTCCACATTCAAATATAATTTGAAACTAAAATCCCTTTTCTAAAACACAATGGAAAGGGAAAATAAGTTTTGTTCTTTTCAAAGCTGACTGTATATTCTAAATTTTTAACCTCAATAACATATATTATCATTGCCATACTAATACATTTCCAGACCATCAAGATTAAAGCATTAGGTTGGTCCTTTACACACAGCTAACAGTTATCAAGTTCCAGTTTTGTAATATTTAAAACACATTTCAACTTTAACTTCATATGAGAAATTAATACACCTTACCTTTTGGCAAACTTTGCATAGTAATATCATTTTCTGAATTTTCATTAGAAGCATCTTCATTTATAGTCTCATCCAAAGGTTTTTCATCATCAGATTCCACATACTTCGTTACAATTGAAGGTTTCCTATGAAAGATTAAGTCCATAGAATTATGGACACTTCTGACAATTGGAATAATACCCAAAGAGCAGTGGCTTTTAAGCAGGGATACACATCACAATCACCTGGGGAAGCATATATCTCTATTTTATATTACTAAACATTACAATTAGTAGGTCAGGGGTAGGATCAGGACATGTGCATTCTAAGAAAGCTACTGTGGGATCAGGAAGGGAACTCCTAGTTAAGAATCACTACTTTAGAGAATAAGTTAATAACAAGCAAGCTGTGTTTATTAAGAAACATTCCCACTAGTTAGAAACAACACAAATCCAATAGAATAAATTGCAAACTTCTGATAAAAACTATACTCTACAGTATATTATGCACTATAAGTATACTTGGAAGTAGTTTCAGTCGTTACGTAAAATTCACTGACAGTTGTATACATAAAAGTATTTTTACCAATCTTTGATCTCCTTATATCTTCTTCATAACTATGATGGCTACCACTCCTCATTCAAGGCAATTTCATATAACCGTAAAAAAATCCAAACTGCCTGATGAGGCAATCAGTATTTCATTTCCCCGCTTCCCCCTTTTCCTCTTTTTTAAAGCACACATATGATCTATAAGAAGTGATCTATATATTGCAAGGGTCACTAGTACATAATCAATCCTCTCTGGAAAATTCCATTAAAATTCAAAGTCGGAATGAATTAATAACTGTTGAAGCCAAGAGATGGATATAAGAGAATTCATTATACTATACTGCCTATCTTTTAATATGCATCCTTGTAAAAAACTGTTTACTTAGAAAAGTATTTGAAGTAAACTTAGAAAAAAGTATTATTCTTAGAAAAAGAAAATATAACAAACTGAAAAAGAAAATAATTTTTTTTCCTTTCAACATCAACCAACCTCTTTGATCGTGACGTTCCTGATGATTTGGATTTTTCTGAAGAGCTAGCTCCCTAAATGTAAGAAATAAATACAAGGTGAGTAAAACTTTCAAAGAAACATCCCTACAACTACTTCCCTACACCAACATCTCTGATATAGTGATATAATGAGATATTATTTATATACCTAAAATATTTTTCTAAAAGGAAATTCAAAAACTAATTCTCATTTAATCTCAGGTTTCCTTGATTTAAGGTAATCTTCTGGGTTTTTATTAAATTGTTACTGTTGAATTTTAAGGGGTGGGAAAAGATACATGCTGTATCATGATCTTGGCCCAAGTCAACAAAGACAAAACAAAGATGTAGAAGTAATCAGATCTCAAGAGAGGTAGGGAGCTTTGAGGATCTAAAAACATATCATTTTCTTTATTCTAACACATGGCACAGAGTACATTCTACAACTTGCTTTGAAATACTAAATTTATCCCCGTTTTGCCAGTATAATCAGTATATTTCACTGAATTAAATGTTTGATCTTAGGTGGAAAGAATCCCAAAACTATAGTGTAGGTCTTGGTATCACGTGAAGTACCTAAGGATGGGCTCCTATAATAATGCTTAAGAAACATATCTACTTTTACAAGATCCCAGAACTGTGGCATCTTGCCCATAACAGCCATCTTGAGCACCTGTGAGCAAGCCCTCAGTTTTCTAACTTTAGGCATACTGCTGAAGTGAACCACAATAATAACGAAATCAATAAATACCTTCTAAAAATGGACAACTATCCAAAATTAAGTATAATAATATTTGGATATAATAGTAAACTTAAATGCAAACGTATTAATAGAAGTAATCTGATGACATATATTCTAGTTGGTTATTAGTAATTAATAAGTATCTTTTAAATATTTGAAATTCTTTTTACCTCTTCTTTGCTGTTTTCCATCATATCAGAGTTATTTCCAGAACCACTGATTTTATCTTAAGAGAAGAAATAAAAACATTACTTATCTCTTCAATACATTATCAAACAGAACAGCAATACCTACAACTCCACACTCATTTTTCAATCTATAAAGTATGATAGTATTGGTAATACATTTCCCACATTAAAATAAACTGAGTTTTCTGACCAGACTCATTCTCTTTTGACATATTAACACCTTCTTAAAAAGCATTAAATTTCTAAAAAGAATAGTTTGATACCAAAACATTTCCTACTATAATTTTCTAAAGTATATTCCTTTAAGAGAAAATGTAAACTTCGTCTTCTACTAAAAAAAACATATTATTAATAAACTATATTTCCCTTTACCATGAGACACTGGAAAAATAACAACAAACTAAATCTAAAGAAAGCACAATGAAGGAAATAATAAAAATTAGAGCAGAAATTAATGAAACAGAAAATAGAAAAAAAAAAAAGAAAAATCAATGAAACCAAAAGCTACAATCATTTCTCGGTATCTGTGAGGGACTGGTTCCAAAACTCCCTGCAGCTACCAAAGTCCTCAAAGCCTCAAGTCCGTTATATAAAATGGCATATCCTCCCATATACTTTAAATCATCTCTAGATTACTTATAATACCTAATACAATGTAAATGTTTTGAGTTGTCATATTGTATTGTTTACAAAATGACAAGGAAAAAGTCTATACATATTCAGTACAGACACAACCATCATAGGCCCAACGACATAACATTTTTTTTCCAAATATTTTCTATTTATGGTTGGTTGAATCTGTAGATGTGGATCTCAGGGACACGGAAAGCCGACTGTAGTTCTTTGAAAAGATAAACAAAATTGACAAACCTTAGACTGGATTGACTAAGAAAAAAAGAGAGAAGACTCAAATTACTGGAATCAGAAATTAAAGAGGGACTGTTACTACCTACTTTAAAGAAATAAAAGAATTATAAAGAAATATCATGAATAATTGTACACCAAAAAATTAAGATAACCTAAATGAAACAGACGAATTTTTAAACATACACAAACTGCTAAAACTGACTCAAGAATAGACAACGTGAGTGCACCTGTAACTGAAGAGACAACTAGAAATCAAAAACCTACCCACAAAGTAAAGCAAAGGTCCATGCGGATTCAACACTGAATTACACCAAAATATTTTTTTAAAAAAGCACAGAATTACAACTTCTTCACAAACTCTTCCACTAAAAAAGAAAACAGCCTATTGATAGACGATTGAATAAAGAAGTTGTACATATATACAATGAAATATTAGTCATAAAAAATGAAATTTGCAACAACATGGATGGACCTAGAGTGTATTATGCTAAGTGAAGTAAATCACACAAAGGAAAGCAAATACCATACGATTTCACTTATATGTGGAATCTAAGGAACAAAAAAAAATGAACAAAAAACAAATAAACAAAATGGAAACAGGCTCATAGATACAGAGAACAAACTAATGATTGCCAGATGGGAGGGGGATTGAAGGCATGGGTGGAAAAGGTAAAAGGATAAGTACAAACTGGTAGTTACAAAATAGTCACAGGGTGTAAAGTACAGCATAAAAAATAGTTGATAATATTGTAATAACTAAATATGGTGTCAGATGAGTACAAGACGAATTGAAGGGATCACCTCATAAATTATATAAATGTCTAACCTCTATGCTGTATACCTGAAACTAATATAAAATAATACTGAACGTCAACTCTAACTTAAAAATACAAATTAAAAAAGGAACATTTCCCAACTCATTTTATGAGACCAGTATCATACCAAAACCAGAAAAGATGCCACAAAAAGAAAAACCTACAGACCAATATTACTTATAAATATAGATGCAAGAGTACTCAACAAAATACTAGCAAACTTCAAAAGAATAAAAAACAAGTCTTTCTCCCACATACTGGAAGAAAATATTTGCAAAAAATGTTATCTGATAAAGGACTATTATCTAAAATATATAAAGAACTCTTAAAACTCAACAATAAAATGAACAATATGATTAAAAATACATAAAAGATCTGAAGACACCTTACCAAAGAAGATATACAGATGGCGAATAAGCATATAAAAAGATGCTCTACATCATATGTCATTAGGAAATTGGAAATTAAAACAAAACCATACACCTATCAGAATGGAGAAAATGTAGAACACTGACAACACCAAATGCTGGTGAAGATATGGAACAGGAACTCTCATTCATTGCTGATGGGAATTACAAATTGAACAGTGCCTTTTAAAGGCATTTTGGCAGTTTCTTACAAAATTAACCATACTCCTACTATGTGATCCAGCAAGCACATATACTTCTTAATATTTACACAAATAAAACTGTATCTACTCCAAAACCTGCTTAGAGATTCTTATAAACATCTTCATTTTATACAAATATCTTTTATATACATACATACATATATATATAAACATCTTTATAAGTAGCTTTATTCATAATTGTCAAAACATGGAAGCAACTCTGATACCCAACCAAGTCTAGTATACCCATACAATGGAATATTATTCAGTGCGAAAAAGAAATAAGCTATCAGTCCATGAAAAGAGATGGAGGAAACTTGATTACATATTACTAAGTGAAATTAAGCTAATCTGAAAAGGCTACATACTGTATGATTCCAACTATATGACATTCTGGTAAAGGCAAAATTATGGTGACCGTTAAAAGATCAGTGCTCGCCAAGGGTTGGGGGGAAGAATGGACAGACGAATAGAGGACTTATACTTCAGTGAAACTAAACTGTATGATACTATAATAGTAAACACATGTAATTACACATTTGTCAAAAATCCCTAGAATATACAACACCAAGAATAAAATCTAATGCAAACTATGGGTTTTGAGTGATAATGATTTGTCAACAGGTTCATCTATTGTAACAAATGTATAACTGTGGCGCGGGACGATAGCACTGGGGAAAGCAGTGCATGTGTGGGGAGGAATATATAGGGTATCTCTGTACTTTCCACTCACTTTTTCTGTAAACCTGAAACCATTCTAAAATATAAAATCTATTTTTAAAAACTCTAAAAAAAATGGAACTTCCTTAACTACCTGGAAAATACCCACAGATATCATATTTGATGCTGAAAGACTGAATCCTTTCCCCTTTAAGATAGGAAACAAGACAAGAAAATCCACTACTGCCACTTCTATTCAAGATTGTAATGAAGGCCTTTTGAGCCATGCTTCTCTTGCTCAAGCTCGCTTCCACATCTGGAAGTGTATGTTCCTTTCTAATAAAGCTTTTCTTTTCTGCAACAAAATAAATGAATGAAGGAATGAATGAATGAAGGAATGAATGAATGAATGAATGAATGAATGAATGAATAGATAAATAAGCAAGCAAGCAGGCAGGCAAGCAGATAGATAGATACATACATACATACATACACACACATACATACATAAAACAAGATTGCAATGGAGATTCTAGCCAGAGCAAGTAGACAAGAGAAGGAAATAAAAGGCGTCGAGATTGAAAGAAGGAAGTAAAACAAGAGCTGACCCTTGAACAACACGGGTTTGAAATATACGGGTTTGAACCACATAGATCCACTTATTTTTTTCAATAAATATACAGTCCGACCTCCATATCCGTGGGTTTCACAACTACGGATTTAACCAACCGCAGATCAAAGACAGTATTTTTGATCCTTATGGTTGGGAATCTGCGGATGTGGAGGGCCAACTGCATGCATTGTTCTATGCTATTTTATATAAGGGGCTTGAATACATGAAGAGTTTAGTATCCGCCAGAATTCCTGGAACTAATCCTCTGCAAATAACGAGAAATGACTATAGTTAAGTTATATGAGGAGTCAAGTTACACATGAATTTTTGACTGTACTGGACAGGACAGAGTGTCCAGAGCCCTTAATCTCCATGTTGTTCAAGAGTCAACTATATCTCTTTTTAGAGATGACACTATCATGTATATAGAAATCCTAAGAAATCCACTAAAAAAATTGTTAAAACAAACAAGTTCACAAAGGTTGAAGGATACAAGAACAATATACAAAAATCAATTGTATTTCTACATACTTGCAATGAATGATGTGAAAGTAAAACTAAGTAAACAATCCACTTACAATAGCATCAAAAAGAATAAAATATTTAAAACTACAAAGCTCTCACAAGAAAATATAGAGGTAAATCTTTGTGACCTTGGATTCAGTAATGGATTCTTAGGTATGACGCCAAAAGCAACAAAGAAAATATAAGCAACAAAATAAAAATCTGATAAACTGAACTTCATCAAAATTAAAATATTTTGTGCTTAAAAGACCACCACCAAGAAAATTAAAGACAACCAACAGAATGGGGGAAAATATTTGTAAATCATGTATCTGACCCAAATGTCCACTGACAGATGAATGATAAACTAAATATAGTATATACAGACAATGGAATCCTATTCAGCCTTAAAAAGGAAGGAAAGTTTGATACATGCTACAATAATGATAAACCTTGAAGGCAATATACTAAGTAAAATAAGCCGAACACAAAAGGACAAATATTGTATGATTGCACTTATATGAGTTTCCTAAAGTAGTCAAATTCATAGAGACAGAATGTAGAATGGTGGTTGCCAAGGGCTGGGGGAGAGGACATTAGGAAGTCAGTGTTCAATAGGAACACAGTTTCAGTTGGCGAAGATAAAAAAATTTTAGAAATTTTAGAAATAGAGGATAGATTAGTGACTAGATTAGGCAGATTAAATTTGGAGGTAGGGAGCTGAGCATAATTATAAAAGGGCCAGATGAGTAATCTGTATCTTGACTGTGGGAGTGGATACATGATTCGACCACGTTTAATAAAATTGTATAGTGTTTAATAAATACATACAACTATAAGTAAAACTGAGGAAATCTGAATCAGACTGGTAGATATCAATAACCTGGTTATGATAATACATTATAGTTTTAAAAATGTTACCATTGTGAGAAACTCGGGAGACTGTACAAGAGCTCTGCATTAGTTGTTACAATTACATGTTAATCTACTAGTATCTCAATAACAATGTCAATTTAAAAAAAAATCAGAAAACTAGAAATAGAGGGGAACTTCCTCAATTTGATAAAGAGCATTTACAAAATACTTATACAGGAACTATCACACTTAATAATGGTAAAGATTGAATGCTGTCCCACTAAGATCAGAACCACAGAAAGGATGTCTGTTATCACCACTCTTCTTCAACATAATAATGGAAAATGTAGTAAATTCTACACAATATAATGAGGCAAGAAAGGAATTAAAAGGCACACAGGTGAAAAGGACAAAATAAAACTGATCCTATTTGCAAATGACATAAGTAGAAAACCCCAAGGAATATACAAGGTTAAGAAAAAAAAACAAAGAAGCTTCCTACAGCAAGTCCACCAAATATAAGGTCAATATAAAAAAATGATAATTGAATTCCTATATATCTTCAATGAACAACAACTGGTATCTGAAATTGGAATCTAAAAACAAGATAATTTAGAAGAGCACCCCCAAAAATGGAAGAACTTAGGGGAAAAAACTAACAAAATATATGCAAGATTAGTTATGTGGATAACTACAAAACACTGGGCCCACTGAGAGTTTCTATTGACTTTTTTTTCCCTGAGTATGAGTTAAACATTCTTATTCTTTGCATGTATTTGGTGGATAACTATAGAGTTTCACTGAGGAAAGTATCTGAAGATCAAGTGTTGTGCACTTTTTATTTGTTAATGTTTTTTGTTCTCAGACTGGAAAATTTCTATTAGTCTATCAGCAAATTCACTGATACTTCTGCTACCTCTAATTTCTGTGATGTAAATAAAATGATTTGTTATTCAGAAATTATATTTTTCAGTTCTAGAATTTCAAATTTGTTCTTTTTTATAGTTTCTATGTCTGTGCTGAGATTTCCTATTTGTTCATTCATCATAAATATTAATTGTTGTCTGCTCAGTTCAATATTTGAGTCATCTGTGGGTTGGTCTCTATTGATTGCCTTTCCTTTTGAGCATAGGTCTCTTTCTCTTTCCTCATCTATGTTTGATACTCAACATTTTGAAAGATCCAGTGATTTTTCATCAGACCTTCTTTTTGTTCCTCCAAAGAGTTGATATTTTTGTTAACAGCAAATAGCTAACTTGGCTGAACTCAAACCCCAAACTGCCTACCCTGTAGTAGAAGCAGCTGAAAGCTTTAATCTGTTCTTTTAGCCCTAACTGGGCTGCCTGGAATCTGGACTGCATTTGAGCATTTCAACTGGAGATATGGTTAGTTTTTGCAGATTTTGGAGCTCTCAATCTGTCGATCTCTTCCAGATGGGATCTCCCCCCCACACACACACTCTTACTAAAGCTGCTATGATTCCCTCTAAATTTCTTGATACCTCATCCAATAAAAATGCAGGTTTCAATCCAAGTCTTAAATGCCACCAATTGAGCTACCAGGCAACTTCCCTAAGAAAAAAATGCTTAACAACTGGGAATTCAGCTATTGGTATTTCCTTCTTCCATGTGTTGACTCCCTTCTAGTTTGTGTCTGCTTTTTGTCACTGTCCAGTTCCTTCATATTATTGTTTTCAGTATTGGCCAGTTTATAATTGCTATCTGTGGGAAAAATCAATTTGTCAAAATGGAGCCACTCTGCCATTAACAGAAGAACTCCCCGACTACTAAACACAGAAGTCTGACAATATCAATTAATTCTACAGAAAAACAGAACTTAAAACAAATATTTAATGCTAGATAGGTTTCTTTATTGTGATAGTATGGTTAGCAAATTTGAAACTACATGGGTACAATGAGGACTGAGCAAACAGTACATAAATTGAGTATATGGGATCCAGGCTTATTTCTATTGGAGAAAGAAGTTAAAATATAAAAAGAGGAAGACTAGAATGAAGTCTGTGCTATCAAATTATAATTAAAACTATCAACTCATGAAAATTTAACATATAGCTGGCTTTCTCTTTCTCTGTGAAAAGGCCTGAAAGCACAGACATCCTGCTGGCAATGATGAGCACATCATAAATCCAGATCTTGGTTTCCAAATACCATGTCACATTAAGGGAATCAGAACTCCTTGGAGAAATAACTTATTCCAGGGCTGGGGAAGGGAAAATGCAATGTAAACATTGAACATCTTGTGAGGGCAGACTATAAGGATGTGCTCAAGGATGATGAAGTCTTGTGAAAATGTCAGCAGGAGCCATATAGAAAGGGTTCCCCCTAAGCAATACTGATACAACAATTTGAGCACTGAAATAAATTATGATAGCAAGAGAATATTCATGGGGGAAAAAAAACTCTTCCTTATAGCAATATACCAACTAAAACACAGAAGGAAAGATAGATTAGAAAATTACCATTTTGAAAACATTGTAATAAATCCTTCAGGCAAGAATCATGCATGGATACTGTGGTTGGCAGTATTTATATGAATGGCCCCAGGATTTCATGCCGCATAATTCCAAGAACCTATAAATACCACGAAATACCACTCCCATGATTGTGCTATGTAAAATGGCACAGTTGACCTTAAAAATGGGAGGTTATCAGAGGGAGGTAAGAAGAAGGTGAACCTAATCTAATCATGTGGGTCCTTAAGAGTAGAAAATCTTCTCCAGCTGGTGATAAAAGGTGGCAGAAACAGCAAGCAAAAAGGTAAGCCAGGGAGATTCAAAGCACGAAAAAACAATGTGCTATTTGTTGCTGGCTTTGATGATGGAGAAGAAATGTGAACAGCCTTAAAGAACTGAGAAAGAGAATCCTGGCCAACATTAGCAAGAAGTGGGGAGTGCCCTCAGACTTAAAACCACAAGGAACTGAATTCTGCCAACAACCTGAATGAGCATGGAAATGGATTTTTCCATAGAGCCTCCAGAAAGGAATACATGTAGTCTCATTGAAACTTTAACTTGGCCTTGTGGTACCCTGAGCAGAACCCAGCAAAGCCCACTGGACTCCTGACCTACAGAACAGTTATCTAGTGAGATAATAAGTTTGGGTTGTTTTAAGCCACAAAAGTTGTGGTAATTTGCCATAGAAAATACATGCTAACTTTTGATAATGAAAAGAATACCTATGTAGTTTCAAAGTAATCTCCAACAAATTACTTATAAGTTACAAAGGAATAAATCATAAGTTTACAGTATGTTATAGCAAAACAACCATCATCAAATAAACTAAGTTAGCATAACCAATAAAAGGAAAAATTATATCATGTGCCTTGTAAAATGATACTGACAAGAACATAACACCACTTACATAGTAATTCTAGCAAAATAAATAACCTGAATCTAAGTATAAGTAATTGGACAAATCAACACTGAGAGAACAATCACCAAATGGCATGGTTCCAATAAACAGAAAAATTGTTTCTGATTTAAAAAGACTAGAGACAATACAACTATATGCAATGTGTAATCTTCAACTGGATCATGGACTTGGGAGGGGTAGACTTACCTATAAAAACATTGTTGAGACAATTTGTGAATTAAGAATTGAAACTATGGAGCAGATAGCAAGCATGTATTTAGTTTTACCCACCTATTTATCCTCCCCATTGTTGTTCATTATTTCCTGTATCTTGGTATTGACATTTCAAATTATTTTCCTTCTGATTTAATAAAATCCTTTAGTATTTCCTTTATTATAGGTCTGCTGACATCAACTTAGCACTTTTTGTCTTTATTCCACCTTCACTATGGAACACACTTTCACTGAACATAAGAGTTCTATGTTGGCAATTATTTTCATTTGTCACTTTAAAAAAATTATTTCCTTGTCATCTAGCTTCTATTGTTCCTATTGTCAAATGAGCTATCAGTGTTATTGTTCCTTTGAAAGCAGTGACTTTTTTTCCTCTGGCTGCTTGTAAGATTTTCTCTTGGTTTTTGTTCTTTGGGAGTTCAATTATGATATGCCAAGTTGTGGCTTTCTTTACATTCATCTTACTTGAGATTCAAAGACTTTCATGAATCTATGGCTTAATGTCTTTCATTGCTTTTAGAAAATGCTCAGCCAATATCACTTCAATTTGGCTTCTAACCTATTCCATCTCTTCTGTCTTTCTAGAACTCTAATTATACATATGGTTTAAATTTCCACTGTGATTTACCTCTCATAATGTTTGTACATCTTGTGTTTGTGTGCATGTGCACATCTGTGTATGTGTGTATTCAGTTCTTATATATGTAACTATGCTTGAAATCCTCGAAACAAGTAATAGTAATCATTACAAGATACAGGAGACCTTAAAAAAGAAAAAAAGGAAGTAGAGAGAAGGTGTTAAAGTGTTTTTTTAATTTAAAAACATAAGCACCAAATCTACTCAGAGAATTTATCAAACAACAAAAAATATAATAATACATGAATTTCTGTACTATTCCCACCTCTTCTAACACTACCTATTTTTCACAGTCAACATTCATAACCCTTCTCTAAAAGATATTTTAATTACACATAAAATCAGGAGCACATCCTTTTCTAACCACCTATGACCATAAAACCTTATATTTTCATTTATCTATATTAAAATCTCCAATATCAGATAACAGCTAAATACAAGATACACAGGGGCTAATAAAGCCTTTAATAGCTGTTCCCCCTCCAAAACAAAACAAAACAAAACAAAACAGAAAATAGACTAGAAGATATTGCACATTCTTCTTCAATTTACCTGTGCTTTGGTTCATCATAAGTCTTGGAGGAGAACTTGTTTCTTCAGAGTCTTCTGATGAGTGTGCCAGGAAGTCATGTAGCTTCTGCACCAATGTATTCAACTTGCTTTCACTATCAAAACAAAATTAAATAATTTCATAATTAGCTTGTCATGTATTTCATTAAATATAACATTCTAACTGAAACTGTATCTATATTGTAAGCAGTCTGAAAAAATGTATATACAAAATAAAAATTAAAGGAAATGAATTTTCTTTCTTTCTTAGAAGATATGAAAACATGAGTAACACGACCTACCTGTAGTTACCGCACAAAATATAATTTAAGTATAATGCTGATATTGATATTTTGCTTTATATCATTTAAAATAATAATTCAGTAATTTATCAAATATATTTATTGATCACTTACTCTCTGTAAGGCTTCAATTTTTTTTATTATTCTATCTTCTGCTTGGCACAGAACCACTGAATAAATTACTGACACAAATATAAATAAAACATAGAACAGGACGTAGAAGAGCTCATATTCCTACAGAAATATTTATGTAACTAAATTATTATAGCATCCCTGTTAAGTTATATAACAAGTGTATCTGAAACTCAACATGGTTATAAAAATTTAAGTTTCAAATGCAGAATAAACACATACTCATTTCTAATAAAAGATTTCCTAAACTTACGAGCAAAAAGAAAAACAGATAAAATTGACTTCATCCAAATTCAAAACTTTTCTATATCAAGAAATGCCATCAAAAAGTGAAGAGACAGAGCAAAATGGTATAGGTGACAGAGGTTTTGTACATCTCTTGCGAACATATCAAAGTTGTGATGGAAACAGAGCAAATATAGTAAGCAGAGTCACCTGGGATCTAGATGAACAGAAGCCCTACAACTAGGGAGAGAAATAAGAAATCACTCTGCAATGGTAGAAGGCAGGAGGGTGAAGACCCAAAGCTGCCCATCCCCAAGCAGCTGAGTGGGACAGAGGTTACAGTAGCTGTAGACACTCCTCTTAAAGGAGCCGTGTCCACAACTGGACTTCCATGGTGACAAACTCACTTGCTGTGAGCACCAGCACCTGGATGGCTGCTCTGGGGGCACTAGGGACTTAAAGGAGGCCATTGAGTTTTTGGAGCGAGAGCCAGAGGAAAGGCTTTCCCCCAGACAGAGAGAGGTACTGGTGGTATCCACTGCTCCTCTGTTGAGCCCTCCCCACTCCCAGTGTGAGGATGCACTGCTATCATACCTGAGATGTCATCAAACTAGATTAACAGAGGTCGCTCCGCCCAGAGGATTCCCACCTCCCCCAACTCGCAGCACTACCCAAGCCACATCCAGTTGTGTCCTTGGTGAGTAAGGTGCCACTTGCTGAGAAGTGTTAAGACTCACACTGGTGGTAGCTGGCTTCGGTTTATGGCATGGCTACTTGAGGCAACTATAAGCATCTGTGGATCGCTTGCTGAATCTTAACAAGTGGCCCCAGAAGGACACAGACTGGGGTTAAAACTGGCCTGCAGCTAAACCCCTCTCAGGACAGTGCCACTGGACACCTACTACATAAATGCACACTAATAAAATCAGACTTAGAAGCTTTGCTTAGTACATACAGACACAGAAAGGCAGCCAAAATGAGAAGACACAGAAGCAGAAACTACATGAGAGAACAGAACAGAGATTCAGGAATAATGAAGTCAACCAATTTAAGAGATGCAGAGTTCAAAACACTGATTATAGAGAAGCTCGATGAGATTATTGGAAGAATAGATGAACTCAGTGAGTTTTTTAACAGAAATAAAAAAGATGGAAATGGAAATTATAAAAGGGAAGCAGTCAGAAATAGAGAATACATTATCTGAGATGAAGAGCATATTAGAGGGAATCAACAGAGTGAATAAAGAAGAGGATCGAACCACCAATAGAGGATGGGGAAGCCAAGGACATTACCCAATCGGAAAAGCAAGAAAAAAGAAGCCAAAAATATGATAACTTAAGGAGCCTATGGGACAAAATTAAATGTAACAACACCCATACCATTACGGGTACCTGAAAGAGAAGAGAGAGAACAAGGAATTGGAAACCTATACCAAGATAATAATGGAAAACTCCCTTAACCTGGTGAATGAAATAGACATACAACCCCGGGAAGCTGAGACAGTCCCAGAAAAGATGAACTCAAAGAGGCCCACACCAAGACACACCATAATTAAAATGCCAAAGGGTAATTACAAAGAGAGAATCTTAAAAGCAGCAAGAGAAAAGCAGTTAGTTACCTATAAGGGAACACCCATAAGACTGGCAGCTGATTTCTCAAAAGAAACTTTGCAGGTCAGAAGGACTTGGCAGAAAATATTCAAAGTGATGAAAACCCAGGATCTACAATCAATGATCATTTACCCAGCAAAACTTCCATTTAAAGTCGAAGGACAGATAAAGAGCTTCCCAGACAAAAATAAGCTAAAGGAATTTATCAACACCAAGCCACTACTACAGAAAATGTTGGAGGGACTTCTTTAAGAAGAAAAAATATGTATCAAAAACAGGAATAAAGAATGGTAATAATTACAGTCTTTTCAACAAGTACCTCAAATGGAGAAAAATTAAGTGCTCCAACCAAAGGATAGGGTGGCTGTATGGGTAAGAAAACAACACCCTTACATATGATGCCTATAAGAGACTCACTTCAAATTAAAAGACACACACAAACTAAAATGAAGGGGCTGGAAAAAGATATGGACTTGATAGACCCAAAAGGTAAGACCTAGAGGGTATTGCATTGAATGAACTAACTGAGATAGAGAAAGACAAATGCCACATGATTTCATGTGAACCTAAAGAACAAAGTAAATAATAACATCAACAAAATGGAAACAAACTCATAGAGAATATTTTCAGGGGTACTAGACAGGAGGGAAATTGGGAGGGGGGGGTCAGGGAAAAAAGGCAAAGAGATGAAGAAGTACAAATGGAGAGTTAACATAATAGTCATGGAGATATAAAGTGTAGCATAAGGAAAACATTCAACAGTTGTAATAAATATATAAGGGGGAAGAGGGGTACTAGATTTAGTGGGGTTATCACTTGAGCTCTAATCACTATGCTGTACAACTGAAACTAACATATTATTGTATGTCAACTGTAGTTGAAAAAATCTCATTGAACTGTACACTGTAAATATGAGCAATTATCTATATTTCAATAAAGCTATATAAAAAAGTGTACCTTCAAAAAAGTGAAGAGACAACCTATATGACTGAAGAAAACTATTTTGAAATCATATATCTGAAAAAGGTCTTAATAGCCTTTTTATGATACATATCTTTTTAAAGTTTGACTAATACAAAGAATTCTTACAATCAAACAATAAAAGAACGATCCAATTCAAAAATGGGCAAAGGACTTAGATATACATTTCTCCAAAGAAGATATACAAATGGCCAGTAAGCAAGCACATGAGAAATGCTCAATATTATTAGTCATCAGGAAAATGCAAATCAAAACCACAAAAAGATACTATTTTAAACTCATTTGAATGGACATAATAATATCTTTTAAAATAAAAAATAAAGGTTGACAAGGAAGCAGGAAAATCAGAACCCCCATAGATTGCTGGTGGGAATGTAAAATGGTATAGTCACTGTGAAAATCAGTTTAGTAGTAACTAAAAAAGTTAGAGAGTAACCAAATTACCCAGCAATTCCATGCACAAGAAAAGTACATAAATGTTCATAACAGCAATATTCATAAAAAATTACTCAACTGTCCATCGATTAATGAATAAACAGTAGAATATTATACCCCAATAAAAAGAAATGAAATATTCATCTATGATAAAGCATGGATTCCCCTTGGAAACATGCTAAAGAAGGCAGACACAAAATGCCATACATTGGATGATTCCATTTATATATATGAAATGTCCAGAATAGGAAAATCCAGAGAGACAGAAAGTAAATTAGTGGTTGCCAGGGGATGAAGGAAGAGGGGAATTGGGAGGATGGACTTTTTTGGAAGGGGTTGGGAGGGTGGATAATGAAAATGTTCCAGAATTAGAAAGTGGTGACAGTAGCATAATATTGTGAATTTATTTAAAATAATTTTAAAAAAATGAAATGTATACTAAAATGGTTTAAGTGATAAATTTTCTGTGAATTTTACCTTAATAAAAAAGGAAAAGAAGACATTCAAAAATATATTTACATAAAAAATAAAACTTGTGCATACACCTTCAAAAAATAACCAAACTAACTTGAAAATAAGAAATAAAATCCCTTACTAAAAAGTAATAAATTCCTAGTAGATAAATGAATAAAAAACAAACTTTTTAAAAGGGAATACAAGTGGGTAACAAAACAATTGGGAGAAAAAGTACTCCAACCTCACTAATAACCAAAAGAATGCACATTAAAACACTGTAAATCAGGTAACAGCTGTGTCAGGCCTTCCTGGGCCAGGCACCACCCACATTCAAGGAGAGCGATGGGCCCCAAGGCCAGTGAACCCTCTGTACTATTTTCCTATGTCTTGTCAGGAAAAACCCAAGGTATTTAGAGAAAGAAAAAGTGGGATAACGGACATACTGCAACCAGAGATCTTGTTTTCTTTTGGTGGAGAGCATTGTTTTACAAATTTTTGAAACAAACTTGTCTTTAGAATAAAGATACCAAGAAGGTAGGTAGGATTTCTACTTTTTACTACAACCTTCCTTTGCAAAAAGAATCAAATATACAAGAAAAGAAATTGCCAAATAACTCAGTGTCCTTAACCTTAAATTGAAAATGAAAATAGAGGAAAAGATGCTCACAAAATTCCTTGTAAGCAAAATGTTAAAATAAGAATGATGTCATTCTACATCTTGTACCATTAATACATTACCTAAGAGCAAAAAGTTGTTCTTTAGAAATGAAAGGAGTACAGCAAACCAGCAGAATGACAACTGTTCCACTCATTCCTAGAACTCACAATACAACCAACACAAAACAAGCTTAGCTATCACATGAATTTACACTGTACCTTTCCAAGGTCATAAATATGGATAAATCTGTGCAACCAACACACACACACACACAAAACTATATAATCAGTATAACATTTTTCTTCTGTGAAGTAGAGTACTTTGATGCATAAATATATCTGTGTTATACTACAGTTTACGAGACCAGATTGAAGCCAATGGTGAAAAAAAAAATTGATACTTAAAAATTTTGTCCATTTATTTGAAAATTCTCTGAGGGTATATTTGATTTTGGGGAATAGACAAATATCATGTAGAGTCAAATATGGTGAATCATGAAAGATTATCAAGTTGGGTAAAATCAGTTTTTGCCAAAATCTGAAGTATTCCTGAATATTTATTTTCTTGCATGACTTCTAAATTGGTTACAAAAGGAGAGTTCTCAAAATGTCTTCTGGAATGACATCATCATTGCTATCAGTACAGACTCCCAGAGTGACTACTTTGAAGGGACATACTCATTTGCATATAAAAGCTTAATGTCAGTCACAAATCCACTTCATTTCTAGAGTCAAACTTTAGAGATGGTACTTGGAATTATTTAAGTCTTATTTATGGAAATAGTATTTTAAACACACCAAATCAATTCTAAAAAAGACAGCACTAATTAATCCTTTTGCAAACTGAAGAATCTTTTCCTAAGGCAAAACTGCATACATTTACTTATCGATTTTACAATTGTGAACTACTAAAAGTTATTTATTTAATCCAGACATAGTTGTCACTGTCTCCCACTACCAAAATGTAAAGATGACTCAACCAGTACTATATATTACTTAACTCTAGGTTCTAGGTAAAAGTCCTTAAAATGATCTTTTAAGAGTACTTAAAAATCTCCACTGAAGAAGAATGTGTTCTGCATTCATGCTCAAAGCCACACAATCATAACTTGGGCATGATGAAGATGATCTATAATCTCTGATCTGCCTATCTGCAAGTGGACCCAAAAAAAATCCTAAATTCCTAATGTAAGCAAGCTAACCATATCATGAATGATGGGATTTAAACAAAGTTTTGAGTCTTGATGTTAGTATTTTTAACTATGGGCTATGTTCTTTCTCTTGAGTGTTTTATGGCTTTATGTTTATTTTTTCTTCCAGGAAGAATTGTGCAGTTCTAAAAATTAGATTTTCATCTCTTTTACACTATTATTTTGGAGAATTATATGCATAGAGGAATAAGCCTTTTTTAATTAAACTTTTTATTTTGATATAATTGCAGATTCATGGTGAAATTATAGAAATATCCTGTGTATCTGTTACCCTGTTTCCCATAATGAAGACATCTTACAAACCTATTTTCCATTTTCACTCATTCACCTTACCTGCACAGCAATAAATCTCACAATGTCTCTGAAATTTGGGTATATGATCACAAGTAAACTAACCAAAATGTTGTTTATAGAAAATCAATGATAATTTAAAACTTTTCTTTACTTCGTGCCTGTTTAATAGCATATTATAACCCAAACTGGAAAAGAGTAAATTATTTCTGTTCACAGATGACATCTTAAATATAGAAAACCTTAAAGATGTCACCAAAAAATTCTTAGTTCATAATTCAGTAAAATTGGTGGATACAAAATCAACATGTAAAAATCAGTTGTATTTCTATACAATAAATTAACAATCCAAAATGGAAATTAAGAAGACAATTCATTTATAATAATATCAAAAAGAGTTAAATATTTAGGAATAAATTTAAACGAGGCAAAAGGCACACTGTAAATAGCGAAGCAGCAATGTTTTTATTTCTGAAACAAATTAAAGACACAAATAAATGGAAATATATCCTGTGTTCATTGAATGGAAGAGTTAATATTGTTAAGATGACAATATTACCCAAACTGATTTACATGTTCAATTCTTATCAAAATCTCAACAGCATTTTTTGCAGAAATAGGAAAATCCATCCTAAAGTTGATGAAGAATCTCAAAAAATCCTGAATAGCCAAAATTATGAGAAAAAAAAAGCTAGAGAACTCATACTTCCTGATTTCAAAATTAACTGCAGAGCTAAAATAATCAAAACAGTGTGGTACTAGAAAAAGGACAAACATATAGACCAGTGAAGTAAAGAACCCAGAAATAAACCCTTGCATATATATGGTCAACTGATTTTCAACAACGGTGTCAAGATCATTCAATGGGAGAAGGACAGTCTTTTCCAACAAATACTGATGAAAAACCTGGATATAAAACATGCAAAAGAATGAAGTTGGGACCCTGTCTACACCACAGACAAAAATTAACTCAAAATGCAACAAAGACCTAAACACAGAGGTCAAAAACATTAAACTCTTAGATGAAAATGATGAAATCTTCATGATATTAGAATTGGCAATGATTTGTTGACTATGACACAAAAAGCACATGCAACAAAAAAAAACAGATTAATTGGATTTTGTCCAAATGAAAATCTTTTGGTGCATCAAAGGACACTATCAAGAGAGCAAAAAGACAACCCACAAAATGGGAGAAAATATTTCCAAATCATCTGAAGTGCTACTGATATGCAGAATATATAAAGAAATTCTATAAAATTCAACAAAAAATCACAACCAAATTCAAAAATGGACAAAGGACTTGAATGGACATTTTTCCAAAGATATACAAATGCCCAATTAGCACACACAAAAAATGTTCTGCATCACTAGTCAATAAGGAAATATGAATCAAAACCACGATGAAATACCAAGTCACACCCGTTAGGTTATTATCAAAAATAACAAGTGTTGGGGGTGGGGGGAATAATGAGTGTTGATAAGAATGTGGGGAAGCGGGAACAATGAATGCACTGCAGGTAGGAATATCAAATGGCCCACCCACTGTGGAAAAACAGTATGAGAGTACCTCAAAAAATTAAACACAGAGTTACCATATTAACCAGCAACTCCACTTCTAAGTATATATCCAAAAAAAAATAAAAGCTGGGACTCAAAGAGACATTTTGCTTGCACACCACTGTTTATACCAACATTATGCACAACAGCCAAAGAGTGGAAAAAAAAAAAAACAAAATGTCCATCAACAAAAGGTGAATGAATAAAACATCGTTGAAAAGGAAAAAGATGGTGTAGATGATAGAGGTTTTGTTTATCACTCCAGCAACCAAATTAAAGTTGGGACGGAAACAAGGAGCAGCAGCAAGGAAAATCTCCTGGGATCTAGATGAACAAGCCATACAACTAGGGAGAAATACAAGAAATCACCCTGCAACAACAGAAAGGAGGACAGGGCAAGGACGTGAGACGGCCCAGGCTCGAGCGGCTGAGTGAGACTAAGGCTGTGGCAGCGGCAGCGGCAAACACCTCTTAAAGGGGCCGTGTCCGCAGTCAGATTTTCATAATAATGGACCTGCTCTTTCTGAGCACCAGTGCCAGTGCCGATTCGGCTGCACACAAGGGGCACCAGGGACTTACAGGGAAACATTGTCAGAGCGACAGCCAAGGCAAGACTCATTCTGTACAGAAGTGCCAGCAGGATCCACTGTTCCTTCTTGAGCAAGCCCCCCTACCAGTGTGCCATAGCCGTGATGTCATCAAACTGGATAACAGAGGTCTCTCTGCCCAGAGGATTCCCTGAAACCCCGCCTGCCCCAACTCACCGCCCCACCCAAGCCACACCCAGGTATAGTCTCAGCGAGTCAGGTGCTCCTTGCTGAGCAGTGCCTAGACTCACACTGGAGGCACCTGGCCATGGTACTTGGTGTGGCCTTTTGAGGCAACTATAAGCACAGTATCTGTGGATTGCTTGCTGAATCCTAACAGGTGGCCCCAGAGGGGTAGAAGCTTGGGCTAAGTTTGGCCTGCAGCTGAACCCCTCTCAGGACTGTGCCACTGAACACATACTTCACAAATACACACTAATAATAAGACCAGGAGACTTAGGAGTTTTGCTTAGTACATAGGAGCAGACACAGAAAAGCAGCCAAAATGTGAAGACACAGAAGCAGAAACCATATGAGAGAACAGAACAGAGATCCACATATAATGGAGTCAAGTAATCTCACAGATGTAGAGTTCAAAACACTGGTTAGAAAGATGCTCAATGAACTTTTGGGAAGTGTAGATGAATTCAGTGAGAACTTCAACAAAGAGATAAAAAACATAAAAAGGGAAATGGAAATTATAAAAAGGACTCAGTCTGAAATGAAGAATACATTATCTGAGATGAGAAGTATATTAAATGGAGTAAACAAAGGAATAAACAAAGTGAATAAAGAAAAGGATCAAATGCCCTATCTAGAGGATGGGAAAGCCAAGGACACTCAATCAAAATGGCAAGAGATAAGATGCCAAGACTATAAAAATAATTTAAGGAGCATATGGGACACTGTTAAGGGTCTAAATATCTGTCTGATCAGCATAACTGAATAAAACCAAGATGCTGAACAGCTGTTTGAAGAAATAATGATGGAAAACTTCCCTAATCTGAAGGAAATGGACATAAAACCCCAGGAAGCTCAAAGAATTACAAAAATCAGGGATTCAAAGAGGCCCATACAAAGACACATCATAATTAAAATGCCAAAGGTTAAATACAAAGAAAGATTACTAAAAGCAGCAAGAGAAAAATAGACAGTTATTTATAAGGGAACACCCAGAAGACTGGCAGCTGATTTCTCAAAAGAAACTATGCAGGACAAGAGGGCTTGGGAAAAAATTATTCGACAGGATGAAGACCCAGGATCTACAACCAAGAATAATTTATCCAGCAAAGCTATCATTTTGAGTGGGAGGACTGATAAAGAGCTTCCCAGACAAAAATAAGCTAAAGGAATTTATCAAAACCAAGCCACTATTACAGAAAATGTGGGAGGGACTTCTTTAAGAAGAAAAAACATGTATCAAAAACAGGAATAAAGAATAGTAATAACTATATTCCTATCAATAAGTACCTTAAATGGAAAAGAATTAAGTGCTCCAACCAAAAGATAGAGTGACTAAAATAATAAGAAAATGAGATCCCTACATATGCTGCCTACAAGAGACTCACTTCATATTAAAAGATACATACAACTAAAAGGAAGAGGACGGAAAAATACATTGCTTTAATGGACCTAGAAGATATTTAAGTCAGAAAGAGAAAAATAAACACTATATGATTTCACTTACTTGTGCAATCTAAGGAATAAAAAGAACAAACTAATCAAAAACACACTTGCAAATATAGTAGACAATTTGGTGACGGACAGAGGGCAGGGGCTTGAGGGGCTAGGAGAATGGGGTGAAGGGTTAAAGGAGTACAAATTCGTAGCTGATGGGTGGTCACGGGGATGGGGAGCACAGCATAGAGAATGCAATCAGCATTAATATGTTGGTAGGTGGAGAGTCAAGGGAGGGTGGGATCAATTGGGGGGATCATTTTATGAACTATATAGATGTCTAACCAATGTACTGTATACTTGAAACTAATTAAAATATTTTTTTTTAAAAACATAGTTTATACATGAAATAAAAGGAATGATAGTCCCTAAAAAGGAATGAAATTCTGAGACCTGTTACAACATAGACGAACTTTGAAAACATTATTCTAAGTGAAATAAGCCAGACAAAACAAAAGGACAAATGTTGTATACTCCCACTTAGATGAGGTTCTTAGAGTGGTCAAATTCACAAACTAGAATAAGAGGGCTAGAGCTGGGAGGAAATGCAGAATTACTGCTTAATGGGTAAAGAGGTCTTTTTGTAAAAAGCAATTATCACTTTATTTACAGATCTTTTCTCACAAACTATCACTACAGAGGTCCCTAGATCATATTTAGACATGCCTGCCATTTTCATCAAAAAATCTATTGCTTCAAAAATGAACAAAACAAGAATTTCTGCTTCTGACAGAATGAATTTGTTTCATTCCTCCCCACGATTGGGGTTACACAAAATAGATGTCTTCATGGTTTTTATTACCATCACCTTTACAAATTCTTTTTTTTTTTATCACTAATAGAAACTTTAATGGGGAAAATTCACAGTCATAAATAAAAGGAATGTGGTGACACAAGTTATCAAGCACTGTAAGAGTTTGTTTTGAATATGATGAAAAGTTTTAAAAATGGTTAGTGATGATAGCTGCATAAGACTGCCAATGTACTTAATACCACTGAACTGTACAACTAAAAAAATGGTTGAAATGTCAAATTTTTAAAAATGGCATGTTATCAGGCAAATATTAAAAGAAAGTTGGTGTTGCACAGGGCCACTAAACAGACCAGCAAAGCCATGTACGAACTGCAACAGTATATATACCAGAGAAAATTTGGAAATAACTTAATTATCCATATAAATGAATGTTAGACTATATAGACACATGATGGAATACAATATAGCAGCTAAATGAATGAAATAGAGCCAACATGCATCAATACAGATAAAATAATTGTTGAACAGGGACTTTAGCTTTATCTACAATAATCTAATAATTAAAAAATCTGAAGGTAATACAATTAATTTTTAATTTGCATAATATTTTAATAATATAGCAACTTGGGCTGCAGGAGATGCCCAAGGAGACCTTACATCCCAAGTAGAGCTGGTTTGCGCATCTGGTTCCAGGAAAATGGGGAGCAGGCATCTGAAGGGGTTAGGTAAAGCACAACTTCCAGAACCAAAGCCCTACTTCCCACACCAGGTTATGTTCCCAGTGCCCACCATCATTACCATTCAAGATCTGGTAAGAAAATGGCTTTGATGAATACATGAAGGAAGAGTACAGACTTTGATGAATATATGAAGGAAATAGGAGTGGGAGTTGCACTGTAAAAAAAAGGGAGGAGGACACGATGGCCAAGCCAGATTGTGCCATCACTTCTGACAGCATATGTCTCATCATAAAAACCAAGAGTACTTTGAAAAACTGGGAAAGAAGCCTGAAGGAACTACACCTGACTGCAGAAAAACTAGAGTGTCTTCAACTTTACAAATGGTACACTGTTCAACATCAGGAGTGGGATAGGAGAGCACAATAAGAAATGCAGAAGCTAAGAAATCAATAATTGAATGTGTTATGAACAATATCACATGCACTAGGATCTATGAAAAGGTATAATAAAAAAATCTAACATCACTTTAGATAAGTAGTAGCTGTTAAAATAAACAAGCTAATTTCAAAAAGCAAATCTCCATAATGCTTTTTGTTCTTCATTACTGTGTGTTCAATTATGTCTATCACAAACATTTTACATGCAACTGTTTTTAAATATTAGCTTAATCAGTATCATCCCTTTGGTTAATAAGAGGTAATTGTACTTTGCTAACGAAAAAACAAATAAAGCAAAGTAAAACACATTGCTCTGCTCTGATCCCCTTAGGGAAACTTTTGAAAATGTTATGACCATTTTCACTTAAAAATAAATAAAAATACATGAAGATATGAATATGAAACAACTTATTACATGCTATAAAGTGTTAAAATGTGATTTTTTTTACATATCAAATATTTAATAGAAAAAAATGACTACTCATTGAAGAACAAGGTGCTCTGAAATTCACTCTCATATATCACCACTGGTGATACAAGGATTTAGAAAACACCTTGGCAATAAGCTTTATAATCTTATCTCAAATAATTCTGCCTTTTTTATTTATACAAAGAAAATAATTCTAAGTAACATTAATCACAAAAGACATTGATCTTCGAGTTATATACAACAGCAAAAACTATACATTAAAATGCACAATAATAGCTAAGTAAATAGGTATGCATAAAAGTCACACGAGAGAAGTCAAAATGGCATAGATGATAGAGGCTTTGTTCATCTGCTCTTACGACCACATCAAAGTTGTGATGGAAAAACTGAGCAAGCAACAAGCAGAGTCACCTGGGGTCTAGATGAACAAGCCCTACAACTAGGGAAAGAAATAAGAAATCACCCTGCAATGGGAGGAGGTAGGATGGAGGGAGGACAGGAGGCTGCCTGGTCCCAAGTGACTGAGTGGGACAGAGGTTACAGCAGTGGCACCCAGCAGCTGCAGACACCTCTTAATGGGGTCAAGTCCGGGAATGGACTTTAACAGGGACAGACTCACCGGCTCTGTGCATCGGTGCCCTGTGGGCTGCTCAAGGAGACACCAGGAACTTAGAGGGGGAAGCTGAGTTGTCAAAGCAAGGGCCAGAGGCAAGACATTCTACTGAGCAGAAGTGCTGCTGGTATCCATTGTTCCTCTTTGAGCCCTACTTCCTCCCAGTGCACAGAAACAGCTGTGGCCCCCACAGCAGAGACCTAATTAAAACGGTTAACAGAGGTCGCTCCACCCAGAGGATTACCTGAAACTCCCCTTCCCTCAACTCATAGCCCCACCTAAGCCACATCCAGGTGTGTCCTTGATGAGTCCTGTGCAACTTGCTGAGCAAGCTCTAAGACCCACACTGGTAGCAGCTGGCCTTGGTTTATAGCATGGCTTCCTGAGGCAACTATAAGCACAGCATCCGTGGATTGCTTGCTGAATCTTAACAGATGGCCCAGGAGGGACACGGGCTGGGGCTGAAACTGGCCTGCAGCTGAACCCCTCTCAGGACTGTGCCACTGGATACCTACTACACACAGCCATGCTAATAAGACTGGGACACTTCGGAGCTTTGCTTAGTACAGGCACAGAAAGATAGCCAAATGGGAAGACAAAGAAGCAGAAACCATATAAGAGAAAAGAACAGAGAGACGGGAAAAACAGAGTCAAGCAAACAAAACAATCAAAACACTGGTTATAAAGATGCTCGATGAAATTATGGGAAGAATAGATGAACTAAGTGAGAACTTTAACAAAGAAATGAAAAACATAAAAATGGAAATTATAAAAGGGAAGCAGTCAGAAATGAAGAATACATTATCTGAGATGAAAAGTTTACCAGAGGGAATCAACAGAGTGGATGAAGAGGAGCGAATCACCAAAATAGAGGAAAGTTCAGTTACAATGTTCATGCTACAATGCTAACCAAAAGTAAGCAGGCTACAAATTGTAACGAAATATGATCACAACTATTTTTTTAAATAATGCATTAAAATATACTCAAAAATGTTAATAGTGGGTATTATCTAAATAAGATTATAGGTGATATTTTTTCTCATATTTTGTGATATTATAAATTCACTGCTTTCATGCTGAAAAGGTTTTCTTTTTTAATTCATGTAAGTTTCTTTTATATTTCATACATCAAGACTGGACACGTATGACTCAAACTAAGTTAAAAGTTGAAAACATCATTTTCCTAAGACTTTTCAAAGTAATCCACATCCACTGAAGAAATTACTCATATGTGCATGTGTTTCTAGTTTTTATTGTATATTTATAATGCATTATAAAATATACAGTTCATTTGTTAGTATTCATAACTTGACTTACATATTAAACAGTAACTAACAATTGACTTTTCACTAATCCAACAGATTCTTTCCACACTTCCTTTATTTACTACAAGTAACTCTCTAAAGTGTTAAAGATCTCTTAAGCCCTTATTAAAGTAAAATTATAAGAAATCCTTCAAACTCTGCCAGGTATTAACTATATAAGCATACAAAACCTAATGTCTATAAAATTTTTATGTCTTAGTTTTACTCCCAAATGTGATACAGGCTAATACAGGTTTCTACTATGTATGCCATTGAATACTGACCACTGGAAGAGCAGCCATTAGGGTAAATGGCGGAATTTTTCTTAGCAGGTCCACATAACTTGGGTTTCCTTACATCATCTTATTGAATTTTAGCATGTGCATTTTACACATATTGGCCTGATTTAAACCTCATGAGTACACCTAAAACTAATATAATATTGAATGTCAACTGTAATTGAAAAATAAAATAAAAATAAATCTCATGAGACCTTTATTACAGGAAACTGGGGCCCAGAAAGGCACTAACATGCTGAAAGCAATAAGGGAGTTAATAATTTATACTTGCAACTACTAAGTGGAAAATCAGGAATTCTATCTCAACGAAAGCCTACCCTATACTGCATCCGTTAGGTGAACTCAAGGTAAAGTGACTAATATAATTTAACGAATAGACAAGTAGTTACTCTAATAGATAATTCTCAAAACTCAGAATACTGAAAAGAACGAAGGACAAACTAAGATGTTCAAAAAAGTACTTTCAGTTACTACAGCATAACTTTTTGATGTTTTTCATTTTTGTTCATTGTTATCTATGTTATTGTTTTATATGCAGTTTTTAATTTAATTTTTTCATAAAGCACTTTATGAACACGTAAAATTACCTGAGTTCTCTAGTTTTGCTGCTCATACTTAAGCCAGTGTGCTTACCACTCTACCCTTATTTGAATGCAACAGCAAAAGAAAAACAAGTCATTTTTAAATAAATTTGAAAACTTCCAACTGAAATTGGAACCTGATCCTCACAAAGACTAAGGTCTGAAAGGTATTACACAAGCATTTCAAACAAAGGAAAGTACCAAAAATAAAGCCACAGACAACTTTGGCATATCACATAGGTCCACTTCTTTAAAAAAAAAACAAAAACAAAAAACAAAAAACCTAACCAATCAGCTATGACATGTAAGGAGCTTAGAAGTCCTCACTCATGCTCACAACAACAAAAAAAGATGAACAAACTGAAAATCAGTAACTTAGATCCATTATAGAACTGAAGTGGGAAATATGCAGTAAATATTTAAAAAGCTTAGATTTATTATTCCACTGGAGGCAAGCCTGCCTAAATTTAATATATATGTTAGTCACTCTAACACAAAAAGTAAATAAGTAGTAGCACTGCCTTTATTTTCTAACAAAAGCATACTAAATTCTTTCAAAAAAGAAAACTTTAGAAAGTTCTTATCAAGATGAAGTACATTTTAGCTCAAAAAAAGGAACTCAGATTTGAGTTAAAAGACAAGCTATCCTCAGATAAAGCACAAATTCAATTTTACTCTGGCCACTGTTAAAAAAAAAACAAACTATTTTCCTCTAAAATCTGATTCGGGGTGAATCTATATCCCTATATATTGTAATGCAAAGAGTACTTAAATCCAGTTTAAATAAGAACATCATTTCTCTTTTGGTAAAGAGGAAAGGGGAGAAAAACAAAATCTAGGTTTTCTGAGAGAAAACAAAAGTCATGCATTCCTATATCTATAGCTAAACAGTTAATGCTTTAACTAAGCCCATCTGTAACGGGAATTGTAATGGCGCACTAACTCCACACAGGCTTTCTTTGATAACGCTTTTTTCCTCTGATTCAAGCAGGCTTTACCTCCTACAATAGTTTTAACACTTGCTTTTTCTGCCCTTACCCTTCCACCTTTGTATGCCTGCTCCCTTAGTTTTCTGACTTATTTTCTTGGATATCATCGGGAATAAAACCTGCCCTAGGAGAAACTGGAAAGTTAAACTTAAACTATATTAGTGTTAATATTAGTCTCATAGAATATTCAAAATAATCATAAGTATAATTAAACTATGTAGACAGACCTTGACAACTAAAAAGGAAATGCACCTGAGAAGACCATGTCTCATTGCAAGTTTGAGCATTTCATAATAAATTATTGTCACTGCAGGTAGATCAACGACACTTCCATAGAAATGGAAGTTAGAAAGTGACAGCGGGGATTGTAACTGTGATTGTTTGGTTTTCATCTGTATTCTTTTTTTCCTATTTGTCTTTACCATCTCACTCTCGTATTTTAAGTAAATCAAAATGCCTTGTTACCATTACCTAATGTCTAATTTGTAGATAAATAATCTGCTTGGTTGAGAATTCTAAAAATAGACTTCAAAGGGAGCTAACCCTTTCCCAGACCATTTGGTGCCAGGCTAATCCTCCCCAGACCTCCGCTTGACCAGCTCCAGGTTACTTACCAGAGCAGGCTGCAAAGGAGAATTCATCACTTCATCATGCTGACTTGTATCCTAAAAATGGAGCTCCCCACCTCCTTGTTGTTAATTCCTTTTTTTACTTGCCTCCCCCTCCAGGCCACCTGAGAAACAAGCCAAGGCCAGGAGACAAGATAGAATGGCCTTGGCCAGCCCCTCCCCTCCAGCATACAGCCCTCTTCCTAGGGCTTTGGAATTTCTCCCTGATCCCTTGCCCAGCCCTCTCCCTATAAAAACCCCTGTTTGCACTGAAGCATGGAGATGGCCTTTGAGACAGCAGTCTGCTGTCTTCTCAGGATGCTGGCTCTTTAATAAACCTGCTTTACTTCTCCCAAACTCTTGTCTTCGGAGTTACTGGATTGTAAATTATTGGCTAATGGGCGGCAAGCAGCAGAATCTGAGTTCAGTAACACATCTGCAAGCCATTAGGGTAATCATTTAATTTGTGGACTACTACTCAATTTTGAGGGAGTCCTAAAAAGTAAATCTCTCCAAATAAAAATAAAGGTTATTCCCCTAATCAATAAAAACTGAGTCAGATAAAATCTGCAAAGCAAGCGCTAGCTAAATAGAGTGCTGACAAATGCTAATTAAGGTCTGAAATAGTATTATCTTTATTACCCAGGCAATAAAACCATATGCCAGGGGCAAAATATATATAAACAGATCAGAGAAATCATCTTTAAGAATACCATGTTTAGCTTACTTTGAGAATGTAGTGAACTCAATGCTCCAGGTGATAGATACCTGAGGGAGAGGTATAAAAAATTAGGATCAACTTATATGGTAACTTCTATACTTTTTGATAGGTACATCAGAGCTATTCATAGCTATTTTCATGAAATTCATACCTAATCAATTGTCTCCAGCTATTAAATGCATCCACTCTGAAAAATAGAAAAAGAGGAAATTTTGTTAAGGGCTTACACTATGCTAGACATCTCATAAAGATTTTTATTTAGGTGTTATTGTCTCCACTGCACAGATGAAAAGACAACATGGATGCTGGGTAACTTTCCAAAGATTACAAAGCAAGAGAAATGGATTTGAACCCAAATTTATGACTACATCATATAATTCCAAATAAAAGCAAGTTGACACTAGAATTAAAACTTTCTGAATTTTATTCCAAATGACTGGAGATGAGTTCTATTTCCTTTCCCCAAGAGTTGAAAGTACCAAATTGTAAATGGACCTTTTAGTGAAGTTAAATGACCATCCCTAAGTAATTTGAGACATTCTTTGAAAAATTCCTCTAATGCTTGAAAAACAATAGATAAACAATAATATAATTTGGTTCTGTTTTCATCTTAAGGAGCCTGATAATCAATAAAAGCATTAACTTGGCATTTAAAATGAGAATATTTACAGCTCATTTACTCACTTCTCTTTTCTAATATATTCCAAGTGGGGATGTTTTAGCTTTTTGTTGCTAAGGACTCCCCTCCACATCCTCCTTCCTGGATAAGTCCATATAGAAAGTGGAATATAAAGAAAAGTGTGAAGTACAAAATAGAATGTCACCCTAAATCCCACCATCCAGAGATAATCATGGAAAAATGTTAACATACATTAGGTTTTAACAAAATTGAACTTCACTGTTTTGTAACCTTTTGCCTGCATTAGTTAATATACTATGAATACTTTCTTGTATCATTAAATATTCTTCTAAAACATAAGTTTCCATGGCAGCACTATATTCATTGTATAAAGATGCTACAAGATTTTTCTCAAGCAGCAGCACTTAAAAACAGATATGCTTTGTTGCAATAATTGCAGCTGCTGACTAATAAATAGGATGGATATACATAGCACAGTTGCTAAATTTTAAAATCAGTTTTTATTTATTCAGACCATAAGTACTGCAAAAAAGGGCTATGTGTATTATTACAAAAGATTAACTAAGAAAAATAAGCTGACACTTAATTTATATTCACTTAAAGAATTAACAAAGCTTGTTGTGGTGTTAAGGGTTAAATGATAGTTGTCTACAAAAACGCATTGGCCAGGATAAAGAACTGTAGAATAAGAAAATACTCAAACTGCCAGTGGAAGGGTAAATTAGTAAAACCATTTGTTCAGCAATTTGGCAATTATCTTATAGTAGAAAATAAAACTGACCTCCTAAAACAACTCTAGCATATGTGTCAAGGAGAGATGTCTAAGAATGTTTATGGTAGCACTTTTAATAGCACTAAATTAGAAAAAAATTCTCAATAGCCACCAATGGTAGATACATTATAGTATCTCCCTAAAACGTAATACTAAACAGGAATGAAAAGTGTGCAATCTAGATGTGTTGTTCAATAGAAATATAATGTAAGCTACAAACATGAACCAGGAATATAATTTAAAATTTTCTAGAACCATGTTTTTTTTTAAAGCAGGTGAAATTAATTTTAATCTTATTTAATCGAATATACTCAATTATCATTTCAATATGTAATCAAAATAAAAGAATTAGTAATACAATATTTCACATAATTTTTTTGTATTGTCTTCAATATCTTCTGTGCAAATATACATCCAGCACATCTCAATTCACACTAACTACATTTCAAGTGCTCAATAGCCAGATAGTAGCTATGTATTCAACAGTTCAAATCTAAAACTTACTCAAAATCCCCAAAACAACACTGAACAACAAAAGCAAGTTTGAAATAATGTGTACTTTATGGTGTCATTTAAATGAACCTATAAAACTGAAAAATACTCTAAATGTTTAGGTTCAAGGATACATTTCATAAGGGGTTAATATCCAAAATTTATGAAGAGCTCATAAAACTCAACACCAGAAAACAAAAACCCAAACAATCCAATTAAAAAATGGGCAGAGGTGGTCTACAGCCATGCCAACCTGAACGTGCCCAATCTCGTCTGCTCTCGGAAGCTAATAAGCAGGGTCGGGCCTGGTTAGTACTTGGATGGGAGACCACCTAGGAATACCAGGTGCTGTAGGCATTAAAAATAATAACAATAATAACAACAATAATAATAATAACAATAAGAAGAAGAAGAAGAATATATAACAATAATAATAAATAAAATAAAAAATGGGCAGAGGACCAGAACAGGCATTTCTCTAAAGAAGACATACAGATGGCCGATAGACATACACAAAGATGCTCAACATCACTAATCATCAGAGAAGTGCAAAGTAAAACCACAATGAGGTATCACCTCACACCTGTCAGAATGGCTAATCATCAAATCAACAAACAATAGTGCTAACACAGATGTGGAGGAAAGTGAACCCTCATACACTGTTGGTGAGATTTTAAATTGGTATAGCAACTATGGAAAACAGTTTGGAGGTTCCTCAAAAAAATTAAAAATAGAACTAACTACCTTATGACTCGGCAATTCCACTTCTGAGTTATTTAACTGAAGAAATCCAAAACACCAATTTGAAAAGGTAAACACACCCCTATGTTCATTGCAGCATTATTTACAATAGTCAAAATATGGAAGCAACCTAAGTACCCGTCAAGAGACAATTGAATAAAGAAGTGGTACATACATACAATGAAATATTACCTGGTCATTAAAAAAGTGAAATGTTACCATTTGTGATAACATGGATGGACCTAGAGAATGTTATGGTAAGTGAAATAAGTCAGACCGAGAAAGACAAATACCACATGATCTCACTTACATGTGGGATATTGAGAACAAAATAAACGAAACAGAAACAGACTCATAGATACAGAGAACAAACTGATGGTTGCCAGATGGAAGAGGGTTTGGGGGGCTGGGTGAAAAGGGAAGTAATTAAGAAGTACAAATTGGTAATTACAAAATAGTCAAGGGGATGTAAAGTACAACAAAGGGAATACAGTCAGTAATATGGTAATAACTGTGTACAGTACCAGATGGGTGTTAAACTAATCAGGAGGATCACTTTGTAAATTATATAAATGTTTAACCACTATGCTGTACCCCTGAAACTAAAATGTTGAATGTCAACTGTAATTGAAAAATAGAATAGTTATTTTTCTACATATACATACATGTATGTAGAAAATATTTTAAAATTCATGAGACCGTACCTCTATCTGTAATCTTTTCTTTCTTTAAAAGATATTTGAAGCAAATATGACATAAGATTTCATAAAGCTAGGTAGTAGATGCAGAGCTGTTTATATTGTATTCTTGTCTGTAATCTTTCCCAATTAAATAATAAATTAATTCAGAGTATAGATGTTCTAGAACTCTCATAACATTTCTGTTTACATTAAGTCTGAAATATGCTAATGAAGTATTTAGAATTTAAACTTCATATTTTCCTTTGTTCCACACAGAGCAAAAGCAACCTTCTGTCCTTAATAAGTTTGATAATAAAAGGTAAAGACAAACTTCGAAAAAATAAGGATAATAATTGATAAATTTACCTAACTTATTTACTCAATATGTGACTATTATGAGCATTCAAGAAGCTCGTAATGTAATAAACAGCTTTTCTGTCACAAGTTATGTAGTCATGTGGAGATCAAAGTATATTAAGACATTTTACAGAATACCAAGATCAAAGAATAAGAACTAAACACTAAAAAATAACTTTTGGCCCTCAGAAAAACTGTTAAATAGAAAATTTTGAAACAGATTCCAAAAATAGCATATTAGTTTAGTGTACCACCCTGGGACACACAATGACTTTCTAAACTACATATTTTTTTAAAGACATGTGAAAACACACACGCAAAACCATCATAATTCATTATAACTAGTTTTGGCTGAATATGAATTACTGTTACTTTAGCTAAATATTTGAATAAAGGTTTGCAATGTATGAGAGCAAAGTTCAAAATAAGAAGCAAGAGAACCACAGAGACTATATGAGTTGTCACAACTCCATACTTAAGATATAAACAGTCGTTCACAACAATAAAGTTTACACAAAACAATTTGATACAACCTAGTTGAAAAGGTAACTTTAAAACTTGAACTTCAATTACACTGATCTCTGCAATTCACCTTGAAATTAGTTAAGAAAATAGAATGGATTGCTGTATCAAAAGAGAGTTGGAGAGATGAACAAACATGTGATAAAACAAGCATGGTAAAATGTTAAAGGAAGAATCTAGGTGGTGAGTATATATAAAATTCAACTTTACTGTAAATCTGAAATTTTTCATAATAAAATGTTTAAAATTTGTACTTCCAATAATGTGAGAGTACAATAGCTTATAAACTACAAAATGATGGACCCCAAACATCTAAACACTATCACTTAAAAGGAATCATGAAAGGAACCTGTTTTTTGTACTGGCACCAAAGGTGGGGTAAAATTTGTCTTTTTGCAGATAGTTCATTTTAGGCAAACACCCCATAATATAGTTTGTTTTTCTAAAAATTTCAGTGCAATGATATGATGTCTGGAATTTGTTTCAAAATAATCCAGTAAGGGGATACTTGGGTGGGCATATATGATATTCTACTATGAGATCATTGTTGAAGCTTGGCGATAGGTACTTGAAAGGTTCTATTTTCTTCCTTTTGAATGTGCTTTTAAGTTTCCAGAATTAAAAAGTTATATAGAGTATTATTTGAATACCTACTTCAGTGTCCTATATCCCAGAATAGTGGCCTTTAGACAGTAGAAACTCAAATTTGTTGTAGATAAGCACTTATATCAGGAAATCTAGCATTTAAACTCACACATTTCTGGTTATATTTGATTAAACATGGACATGGGGTGGCTCCATAGTGTAGTGGTTAGGATGTCTGCTTTACATACAGAAAGTCCTGGGTTTGTGCCCCAGGTGAAGCCACGGACCATACCCAGGGTGCACCTCGCCTTCAGAGATCCAGTTCTTAAGGGGAAAGGGCAACATCGGTAGGTCAGGGGCAGAAGTGGGTGGGGGGGGTGTGGGCATGAAAGAGGAGGGAAAAAAACATGCACTAATGTTTATTTGTGAATTCATTTCATAAACACATACGAATCACTCATTTAAGTGTCCCTTGCCTTTAGCCCTCACTGGGTGTTCCTACAGACAATTCAACTACCAGCAATATATATATATACACACTGATAAAAATTAAAATCATAGCTAACATTTACTAAATATCTATAATATGCCAAGAATTGTTCTAAGTGCTTAATATTCATTATCTGATTTAATCCTCACAACTACCCTATAAAACAGGTACTGTGATCATCTCCATTTTACAAATAAGAAAACTGAGGTACAATACAGATTAAGTAACTTGCCAAAAGTCACAGTGCAAATAAATTATGGAGCCAAGATCTAAATCCAGCTGATAACTCCTCCAAATTAGTCAGATTCTTAATTACAAAGTACTTAAAAAGTAAAGGTTTGCTTTTTAATATAGTTAGTAAAGAACAGGAAGAGATTTTTAAAGTACTCAGGAAAAAATTCTTAGCAACATTGAACTAGATGGGGCCTTTAAACAATTAAGTTCTATGTCCTGAATTTACAGCAAACCAACTATGGTTATCATTAAACATATTCTACTCGATTACATAAAAATTCCACAAATACATACGCATTTGAAATAGCTCTCTAGGGCCACAGAATAATATCTATACGTCTGTATGCCCTAATAACTAGCAAAACAGCTACTTAATAAGTATTTGCTAAATAAGCTGAATGATTAAAAGTCTTTATCTTGTTTCTATACTTCAATGTTTGTTACTTTACAAATAAAATAAGCCGTTGAAATTTTTTATATTAAAGGTATAACTAATCCTTGCTCAACCTTAAACCATAATCTTATAGAAAGGTACTGATCCTTGTTTTTATGGAGTTAGTTATAAATCTACTGGGTACTTCCATATTCCTTGATCTACTATTATAGTCTGCATTTAGAAAAGTATTAAGAGTTATCAGGCTTGAAATGAGTTCCATAATTATGATCCAAGCTTCTGGGCTTTGCTCACTCTGATCAAAGAATGTAAGAGAAGGTTATCCGTTCTGTGACCAACTAGCATATCCCACATCTTCTGCCATAAAAAAAAAAAGTAGGTAATAAAGAAATGGAGGTCTAAGTTCTAATATATAGAAAGATACGATGGAAATGTCAAACAAGGAATATTTTTCACGGCAGAAAGATGAGTAAAAATTACTTAAATTTTATATAAAACAGAATGGGTTTACTGCTCTCATTTTTTCCTTCCATTCCAGATATCCTCCTACTACAGCAGGCACTGAGACTATTCTTCCTAGCAAATGGAATCTATTCCGATTATAAATATCCAAAGTATAAACTGCACATTGCAACAAAAAACACATACAAACTACTTTGAGATTAGAAAAATAAACTTTTTTGTTCAAAAACAACTATGTCACTAATTATGCACTCTTGGAAAGCTCCCTTAGACTCTCTGAACTATACAGTGATGATTTCAATTAATAATTACCTCATCTTAATTTAAATAGTAAGGCAACAACTCAGAAGCATGTGAACAAAAATATAAGGAATAAAGAAGATTCCAAATAATCCAGTGTTGGAACAATTGAATTGTGGCTAATTTTCTTCCTTGGAGCTGTGGTAGTGACAGAAAAATGTAAAAATCATTTTAAGACATAAATGTACTTTATTTTCTTGAACAAGAGTTCTGTCAGGCTATATAGAAAAACAGTCTACGTTTTTACTGACTATAAAATGCATAGAAAAAAATCCTAATGGACTATTAAAATAACAGTACTACATCAAGAACCCTGAATTGAGAGTTAATCTTGGTTCTAGTTCTAAATACTAACTAGATCTATGACCTTAAGCGAACTGCAACCACAAGTAGAGCTCAATTTCCTTTCTTGTAAAATAAGAGAACTTTACTAAATGACTATTAAGATAAACTTCCAGCTACTGAATTGCTTCTGAAAGGATTATCAATCCAACTTAGTTTTTTTATTATTATTATTTTAAAAGTAAACCAGCTGCATGTCCACTCTTGGAAATAACCAATAGCAGTTCCCTTTACCTCTGCAATGTACTGATCTCAAAATACCTCCATTTTAATTCACACTATCCTTGGACTACAGGAAATACAGGAAAAGTCTAACTAATTTAAAGAGACCCAAACTGTATTTCTAAAGTTCTACTGCCTTCCTCTTTTTATCAAAATATCTCAAAGGATTGTTATGTAACCTACCAGGTCATAGGGATAAAATTTTAGAGCTAAAAGCACCTTAAAAGAGGTACTGAACTAGACAAAAAGGAAAAACTTGAGGCTTAAGGAAACATTTACTAGTAGATCCAGCACTAAAAGTAACAGTATGGTCTTAGTTCAGTACTTTTTCAATATTTCTTTCTATTAATAACACTATGTTCCATGACCTGAAAATAGCCTGACTTATTTTCTATTAACCACAGTTTCAAATTCATTTCATTCCTTCACCAACTATTAAGTGTAAATGGAAATCAAGCTAGCTATCATCAAGGAATGAGAGATACATCATATAATAAATCTACTTTGGCCATCATTCCACTCTTTATCTTTGTTAACTTACCAAAAGCAGGAGACTCAACAATTCTCACAGAGATCTGACTCTAGAGTAAGGACATATTGTTCTTCCTGTAATGTTTCCTAACTTTTAGAAAACTGCGTGCAACAAAGAAAAAAGATTTATTATCTATCATTATACAAATAAATGTTGGTTTTAACAATAATTTTAATAAAGCAAACTTATAAATATAAGGAAATATTTTTAACTCCTCACTCTTAAAATTGGATCACAACAAGGCCACACTACTCAAAACGAAGGAAACATGAAACATATCCATGTTTCCTTAGAAGGACATCATTAAATATGAATAGTATCCACATAAAGAAAATATTTTGTTCTTAGGCAATTTTCTTGAAAAAGAGAATACAGTGAATAAGAGATAGGAATTAAAATAAATATAGCTATGGATATAGTTCTAGTAATTCCTTAGAAGGCAAAATATTGTCCATTATCATAATAGCACTCAAAACCATGAAAATCTCACTTCCGAAATCATAATTACATAAAAACTGTCAGACCTACGTTTTAGAGAAAGGATAGCAAATTAAAATACAGTATCGGCAAAAACAAATTATAAAAATCTCAACTTACTAAATATAAAGCAAAAGGGAATACATACTATATTATTAGACATGACCATGAACATTTTAGAAGAACATTTACAGTTCTTTTACTTCTGATAAAAATTACTACTGGGGAGGAGGAAAAATATGGCGTAGATGATAGAGGCTCTATTCATCCCTCCAGCAACCAAATCAAAGTTGTGACAAAAATAAGGAACAAACAGCAAGGAAAAATGACCAGGGATCTAGAAGAACAATCCATACAACTAGGGAGAAATCTAAGAAATCACCCTATAATGGCGGAAGGTAAGACAGGACAAGGACACGAGATCCCGAGCAGCTGAGTGACACAGAGGCTACAGCAGCGATATCCAGTAGCTGCAGGAGCCTCTTAAAGGGGCCATCTCCGCACACAGACTTTAGCAGTGACAGACAGACTCGCTTTGAGCACCAGCACCAGTTCAGCTGGGCAGGGGTCAACAGAGACTTAGAGGGAACACAAAGTTGTTGGAGAGAGGGGTGCAGGGAGACTGGCTCAGTATAGAATTACCACAGTTTCCACTGTTTTTCTATTGAGTCCTCCCCATACCAGTGCACGGATTCAGCACCACCATAGCAGAGACCTCATCAGAATGGATAACAGAGGTCGCTCTGCCCAGAGGATTTCCAGAAACTCTGCCTCCCACAACTTATGGCCCCACCCAAGCCACATCCAGGTATATCCTCAGGGAATCAGGTGCTTCTTACTGAGCAGTGCCTAGACTCACACTGGTAGCAACTGGCCTCGGTTTCTAGCGTCACCTTTCAAGGCACAATAAGCACAGCATCTGTGGATTGCTTGCTATATTTTAACAGGTGGCCCTGGAGGGGCAGAGACTGGGGCAAAATTTGGCCTGCAGCTGAACCCCTCTCAGGACTGTGCCATTGGACACCTACCACACAAAGCCACACTAATAAGGCCGGGAGACTTAAGAGCTTTGTTTAGTACACAGAAACAGACACTGAGAGGCAGCCAAAATGGGAAGACAAAAAAGCAGAAACCTAATGAGAAAACAGAACAGAGACCCAGAAATAATGGAGTCAAGCAACCTAACAGATGTAGAGTTAAAAAACACTGGTTACAAAGATGCTCAATGAACTTACAAGAAGTGTAGAAAATTCAGTGAGAACTTCGACAAAGAAATAAAAAACATAAAAATGGAAATGGAAATTATAAAAGGGAAACCATCAGAAATGGAAAAAACATCTAGATGAGAAGTATATTAAATGGAATAAACAAAGCGAACAAAGAGGATCAAATGGCCTATACAGAGGATGGGAAAGTGAAGAACACTCAATCAGAATGGCAAGAAAAAATAAGCTGAGGCTATAATAATAATTTAAGGAGATTATGGGACACTATTAAAGGTAAAAATATCTATATCATAGAGATAACTGAAAGAAAACAAAAGGTTGAAGAGCTATTTGAAGAAATAATAATGGAAAACTTCCCTCACCTGAAGGAAATAGACATACAACCCCAGGAAGCTGAGACAGTCCCAGAAAAGATGAACTCAAATAGGACAACACCAAAATATATCATAATTAAAATGTCAAAGGTTAAATACAAAGAAAGAATTTTAAAAGCAGCAAGAGAAAAGCAGTAGTTACCTACAAGAGAGCACCCATAAGACTGGCAGCTGATTTCTCAAAAGAAACTCTGCAGGACAGAAGGGCTTGGCACAAAATAGTCAAAGTGATGAAGACAAGGATCTACAATCAAGAATATTTTACCCAGCAAAACTAACGTTTAGAGTTGAAAAACAGATAAAGAGATTCCTAGACAAAAATAAGGTAAAGGAATTTATCATCACCAAGCCAGTATTATAGGAAATGTTGGAGGGACTTCTTCAAGAAACAACATGTATGAAAAACAGGAATAAAGAATGGTAATAACTACATTCCTATCAACAAGTACCTCAAATGGAAAAGAATTAAGTGCTCCAACCAAAAGACAGAGTGGCTACATGGATAAGAAAATAAGACCCCTACATATGCTGCCTACAAGAGACTCACTTCATATTAAAAGACACACACAGACTAAAAGGAAGGTGATGAGAAAAGATATTACCTTGATGGACCTATAAAGTATCATGCTGAATGAAATGGGTTGGATAGAGAACGACAAATATCGCATGATTTCACCTACATGTGGAATCTAAAGAACAAAATCAACAACAACAAAAGAGGAGATAAACTCATAGATACAGAGAATATTTAGAGGGATACTAGATAGGAGTGGGGGGAGACCAAAAGAAGGCAAAGAGATTAAGAGGTACAAATGTATAGTTGCAGAATAGTCATGGAAAGATCGAGTGTAGCATGGGGAAGATGGTTAATAATGTAATAAATATGTAAGGGGGAAAGGGGCACTAGATTTAATGCAGTGATCACTTTGAGAGTTATATGTATCTCTGATCATATAGTTGTACGCTATACAACTGAAACTGGTATATTATTGTACACCAAGTATAACTGGAAAAAAAACTCAATGAATTGTACAATGTAAATACAAGCAACTAATTATCTATTACATTTCAATAAAGACAAAAAAATTACTTCTCATTTTCATTGAATGCCATTTAATGTTTTAATTGAATACATTTAAGTTTCAAGACCTTAACATTTAAATAAAAAGGAAAATAAACCAGGAGAAAAAAGCCTCCAGCAAAAGACGAAAAATAAACATCTACATTTGATTAAAATACACCAAACACATTAAAAAATTTTGTCATTACAGGAATAAGGACAAAAAAATAGAAACAAGTCTAATAAAATAATCAATCAATAAACCATGTTAAACTACCTTTAACCTCTTATAGCAAATTATCATTTTAAAAGCAGTAACAGAAATAGCAACAATCCCCAATGAAAGTACAGTGAAGTGTATGCTCATATATTATATTAACAGTATAAATATGTGTAAACACTTTAGAAAGTAATTAGTAAATAAGCAAAGAATCATAAACATTCATAACCTTTGATCCACTAATCTCTCTCTTAGGAATAAAAAATAAAAAAATATCTTTTATTAAAAAGCATTATAAGCATGAAGTTATCACATTATAAGAATGAAATCAGAACTTTGATTGCTAAGAGACTATTTGTGTAAATTATGGTACAGCTAAGTGAATTTTTAAAAAAGCGCTGAAAAACTAAGCAGAACGGAAATTAGGGAATTGGTTGAGAAAGGAATAGGGAATTACTTCAGGAAATAGATTGTGATGATGGTTACACAATACTGTGAATATACTTAATGTCAATGGGTTGTACACTTAAAAATGGTTAAAATGGTAAATGTTATACTATGTATATTTTACCACAATAAAAATTATGGGGAAAAAATCTATGAAAACTACATTTTTAAGTCACGAAATTGATTCTGAAATTTAATCAAAGCTGTAACTATGAGAACATTATATATGCACATGTCCAATAAGTTAAAATGTGGAAGGGGGAGTAAACCGCTGCCGTTCTCAATGGGGGCAATTCTGCCCCCTGGGTACATGTGACAATGTCTGGAAACAATTTTGGTTGTCACAACTGTGGATAGGATTATCATCGGCATATAGAGGGTAAAGTATGACGGATACTGCTTAACATCTTACACTGCATGAAGAATAACCCACACGACAAATAATTATCTAACCCAAAATGTCAACAGTGATCCTGTTGAGAAATCCTGCCTTAATAAGATTTGGAGAGTTTGTATCAATGTATTAATATATCAATATCCTTTTTAATGATTGCATGGTAAATAAAAAATGCATTAAATAATCAGAATTTTGGGCTCTTTTTCTTTCCTTTACAACCCTCCATCACAATCCTTAATCTTTACCCAAAGAGAGAAGTGGGGAACAAAAAAAAAAAAGAAAGCAGCAAATCGTCACACATGGATCATTATTCTGCTAACTTGTTCTTAAGCAGATTACAACAAACAAAACAAAACTGGGATTGGCAGGCTTTAACAATTTCCATAAACCTGTCCATACATTGGGGTTTTTTATTATTTTCTATTATATTCTGTTACTTATCACTCATTTCTGTGTCATTATAGCAATTTATTTTCAAATTTGTGACCTCTTACTGTTTTACATAATTTCCTTGTGATGATGTAATTTTTTCTGACTTTACTGAAATATAATGGACAATTAGTTGCTTGTATTTACATTGTACAAGTCAATGACTTATTTTCAATTATAGTTCACATACATAAAATACCAGTTTCAGTTGATTGTGATCAGAGATCCACATAACTCACAAAGCAATCACCCCACTAATACATCCCTCTTCACCCTTATATATTTATTACATTATTAACAATCTTCCCCATGCTACACTCTACAATTCCATATCTATTCTGCAAAGTAGCTCTTAATTCCTTTGGCTTTTTTTGCCAACCTCCAAACCACTCATGTCTAGTGGCCCTCAAAATAGTCTCTGTATCAGATGGCCAAAAGACATATGAAAAGATGCTCAAGGTCACTAAGCATCAGAGAAATACAAATTAAAACCACAATGAGATATCATCTCACACCTGTCAGAATGGCTATCATTAATAAATCAAAGAACAACAAGTGTTGGCAAGGATGAGGAGGAAAGAAGATCCTCATATATTGTTCGTGGAATTGCAAATTGGTGCAGCCATTATGGAAAACTGTCTGGAGGTTTCTCAAAAAACTAAAAATGAATATATACTTTTTAACCCAGCAATTGCACTTCTGAGTATTTACCGAATGAAAACCAAAACAAGAATTCGTAAAGATGTATGCATCCTATTATTGACGGCAGCACAATTTACAATAGCCAAGATATGGAAGCAACCTAAATGCCCAGCAACAGACGATTGGATAAAGAAGTTATGGTTCATAAATACAATGGACTATTACTCAGCCATTAAAAAAATGAAATCCTACCATTTACAATAACCTGGATGGACTTAGAGGTTATTACACTGAGTGAAATAAGTCAAACAAAGATAAATACCATATGATTTCACTTATATGCATAATCTAAGGATCAAAAAGATAATCGATAACTGACTCACAAATATAGAGGACAATTTGTTGACAAACAGAGTGTATGGGGGATTGAGGGGCTGGGAGAATGGGGTAAAGGTTTAAAGAAGTACAAATTAGTGGTTGATAGGTGGTCACAGAGATGCAGTTAGCATTAATATGTTGGCTAGGTGGAAAACCAGAGTAGAGAAGGAGTAATTAGGGGGATCGTTTTATAAACTATATAAATATCTAACCAATGTACTGTATACTTAAAACTAATAAAAAAATTCTCTGTATCTATGAGTTTATTTATGCTTTTGTTGTTGTTTTGTTCTTTAGAGATACGTGTACATGAAATCATGCGATATTTGTCATTCTCTATCCAACCTATGTCATTCAGTGCAATACTCTCTAGGTCCATCAAGGTGATATCTTTTCCCATCCCCTTCCTTTTAGTCTGTATCTTTTAATCTGAAGTGTCTGTTACAGGCAGCATACATAGGGGTCTTGTTTTCTTATCTATTTAGCCACCCTATCCTTTGGCTGGAGCACTTAATTCTTCTCCATTTGACATAGTCGTTGATAGATCTACAGTAATTACCATTCTCATTTATTATTTTGATATATTTTTTTACTCTTAAATAAGACCTTCCAACATTTTCTGTAATACTGGCTCAGTGGTGACAAATTTCTGTAGTTTATTTTTGTCTGGGAAGCTCTTTATCTGTCCTTCGACTCTAAATGATAGCTCTGCTGGATAAAGTGTTCTTGATTGTAGATCTTGGGTTTTCATCATGTTGAATATTTTGTGCCAAGCCCTTCTGTCTTGCAAAGTTTCTTTTGAGAAATCAGCTGTCAGTCTTATGGGTACTCCCTTGTAGGTAACTAACTGCTTTTCTCTTGCTGCTTTTAATATTGTTTGTATTTAACCTTTAGCAATTAATTATGACATGTTTGGTAGGCCTCTTTGGGTTCCTGGTTTTTGGGACTTACTAGTGTCATATGTCTATTTCCTTCACCAGGTTAGGGAAGTTTTCCATCATGATTTCTTCAAATAGCTTTTCCACTTCTTATTCTCCCTCTCCTCCTTCAGATACCCCCATTACACAGAGGCTTTTACACTTAATTTTGTTCCAAAAACTCATTACATTATTATTATATTCTTGGATTCTTTTTTCTTCTCATTCTGATTGGATGACCTTGGCTTCCACATCCTCTATATTAATGGTTCGATCCTCTTCTTCATCCACTCTGTTGATTCCCTCTAATATACTCTTCATCTCAGATAATGTATTCTCTATTTCTGACTGCTTCCCTTTTATAATTTCCATTTCCATCTTTTTTATTTCTGTTAAAAAACTCACTGAGTTCATCTATTCTTCCAATAATCTCATCGAGCTTCTTTATAACCAGTGTTTTGAACTCTGCATCTGTTAGACTGCTTGACTCCATTATTCCTGAACCTCTGTTCTGTACTCTCATATGGTTTCTGCTTCTTTTTCTTCCTTTTTGGCTTCCTTTCAGTGTCTGTCTCTATGTACTAAGCAAAGCTCCTAAATCTCCCAGTCTTCTTAGCATGGCTTTGTGTAATAGGTGTCCAGGAGCACAGTCCTGAGATGGGTTCAGCTATAGGCCAGTTTTAGTCCCAGCCTGTGTCCTTCCAGGGCCACCTGTTAAGATTCAGTAAGTAATCCACAGATGCTGTGCTTATAGTTGCCATAAGAAACCATACGAGAAACCGAGGCCAGCTGCCACCAGTGTGAATTTGGTGCTGCTCAGCAAGGAGCAACTGACTCCTCAAGACACACTTGGATGTGGCTTAGGTGGGGCTGTGAGTTGGGGGAGGCAGAGTTTCAGGGACCCTCTGGGCAAAGTTACCTCTGTTATCCAGTTAGATGATGTCTCAGCTATAGCAGTGCTGTGTCCCCACATTGGGAGAGGGCAAGGCTCAACAGAAGAGCAACAGACACAGCCAGCACATCTGTCCGGGAGCAAGACTCACCTCCAGCCCTTGCTTCAACAACTCAGTGTCCCCCTGTAAGTCCCTGGTGCTCCTTTGGCAGCCAACAGGGCGCTGGTGCTCAAAACAAGCAGGTCTATCACCGCTAAAGTCCAGTTGTGTACATGGTCCCTTTGAGAGACATATGAATCTGCTGGCTTGCCGCTGCTGTAGCCTCTGTCCCACTCAGCCACTTGGGACCAGGTAGCCTCACATCTTCACCCCCTCCTACTTTTTACCGTTGCAGGGTGATTTCTTATTTCTCTCTCTAGTTGTATTGCTTCTGTTCATCTAGATCCCAGGCAACTTTTCTTGCTGTTGGCTCCGTGCTTTTGTCACAACTTTGATTTGGTCACAAGAGGGATGAACAATGCCCCTATCATCTATGCCATCCCCCCCATGGTCATGTAATTTAAAAAATATTTTTCTTCAAATACATCCATGTAAATACCAACTAACAAAAGTTAAGAAATTAAATTAGATGATCACCACTTTTTTTAAATCTCAGTAATAAACAAATGCTAAAACCAGTAAAGGAAAGTTTGAGGAGCAAGATAGTTACACAGTCTCAAAGTATCTATCTCCCCACAAATTATTCATTGGTTAAAACTGGGAGAAATTAACTTTACATAGAAAAATCTGGCAGATACCACTTTAGCCAAGTGATCAAAATTATTATCTCCAGTTACAAGACCAACTGACATCACATGTCTCCCGTTAAGATGCACTAAAAAAAACATACCATCACTTCTTTTGTATTTCAGTCAAAAATTCATAACCTTAACCTAATAAGGGAGCACCATACAAACCCAAACTGAAGGACATTCTAAAAAAAGTAATTGGCCTGCACTCTTCATAGATGTCAAGGTCAGGAAAGACAATGAGAGGCAAAAGAACTTCTGAATTAAAACACTGTTAAAAAACATTTATTATTCCAAATGTTATTAGGGCAATTGGAAACTTTGAATATGGATTTTGGATTAGATAAGTGTATTGAATATAAATTTTTTATTTGATAACTATTCTGTAATTGTGTAAAAGAATACTCTTTTTCTGTGAAAATATTGAAGCTTTTAGGGGAAAAGCAGCATGATCTCTACAATTTACTCTCAAATGATTCAGGAACAAAAATGAATATAATGAGAGAAAATGCAAATGGTAAAGTATTTGAGACAAAGTGTTAACAATGGTGATTCTAGACAACGGGTAAATAGTTCTTTTACCAGTTTTGTAACTCTTCTTTAAGTTTGAAATACTATCAAAGTCAACGTTATAAAAAATGTTATAGCATTTTAACTCCAAGTATCTTTCTTTTCTCAAGACAAAAACTATTTTAAGAGTCCAGTTTTAGTTAATCTGACTACATGTCCAATCCAAGAAAGCAAAAATACCAGTTTAAAATATATCACTCTGATGTTTTAAAAAACATAAATTTTAACCATTGACCCACTTCACTCCTGCTTTTAAATACTAAGAACTGTCATCAGTGTCGGTAATATATAAAAACTTTGAGGAATAAGAGGATGGGAAAGTCTACACAGAGTGATGTGATTTCAGAGCAATGTCTGACATCTAGTTTTAGTTTCTATAATCTCCACCCTCCTTCCTTATTTTCCTACTCTATAGGCTAGAGTTATCTTCTTCTTGAGTTTAATATTCACCATATGTTTTTATCATCTCCCTATATTATTGTTCTTTAAAAAAAGTTGATCATACCATTCTAAAGACCTACGTGTTGGTTAATTTGTTGATTTTCTATAATAAGGTGAAAAATGAAATCTTAACATAGTATAAAAAGCCTTTTCTTATCTGACCCCAACTACCTTCACTTTTTTCAACTCTATCTCCCGCATCCTCTGCAATCACATTTAATGTCTCTGTGTTCTCAATGCACACAAGGGCCCTTCTATCAAGTCCCTAGATAGGCCCTTTCCACCACCTAATCAATTCCACCTACTTGCCTTAAGATCCAACCCAAAACCACCATTTCTCTCTTTGCGTAATACTTGCTATCAAGTCTCCAAGGCAATTTTTTGCTGTTCTTCCACATTTCTTGGTTGATATCTCTATAATCATACTTAACCTCATCACAATGTATTTCATCCATTTATTCCTCCAATTAGCTCATTATTATCTGTAAATCCTTTATCATCTAGAATAGCGGTTCTCAGATGGGAGAACTGTGCCACCCCCATACCCCCACTACCCGAAGGGACCATCTGACAATGTCTTTAAACATTTTTGGTTGTCACAACTCAGGGGAGGGGTGCTACTAGGTAGAGACCAGGGATACGATGCATACACAGCCTTCAAAAACAAAGAATTATCTGGACCAAACTGTCTATAATGCCGAAGTTGACAAACCCTGACCTAAAGCAATGCTTGGCTCACGTTAGGCCTTTAAAGTGTTCATCAAAATAGAATAAACCATTTATCAAAGAATTTAGGGACACAGAAAGGAATATATAACATGAACAATACAGGCTCAAGAATAGCCAAAACAGTATAAAAAACAATGTGGACATTCATGCCCTAACAGATATCAAGACTTCATAAAAAGCTATAGTTATTAAGAAAATGTGGCACTGGCATAGGGACTAAAACAAACACACCAGGAATGACATCACAGACAATGGTGGAGCAGGTAACTCCAAAATTATGTCCCTCCACTAAGGCAACAATTATGCTGGCAAAAACAGTCAGAATCAACTTTTTGAAACTCGAGAATCTAATCAACAACTTACAACCACCAGGGGAACATTTAAAAAGAAAAGGCTGCCGAACTTTGGTGAGAGCACTGTGGTGTTTTAATGCACCTACCATGCCCTACTCCCCGGCTAAATGGCAGCCATAGAGACAGTGACTCACATTCCTAGTGCAACTTGTAGATGCCAAATTGAGTAATATGGACCTTATTCTGAAATTATGATGGTTGTGTGTTTTGACCTGTTCGGTCATTATCTGATGAACTGTGTCAGGGGTTTGCCTTTCTTTCACCCACCTCAGAGCTTTCTCAGGAGAAGCAAGTTCCTGAGATGAGCAGGGTGTATTCAAAGCATTTAAAGGCAAATATACTATCCACCTGGGACAAAGAATGAGTCAGGCACTAGACAGACATAAAAGCATAGGAAGGAAGGAAGATATATATGAGGAAATAATGACTAAAATGCTCCTGCATGTACCAAGGACTTTGGAAGACAACCCATGTGCCCAGGGCTGATCACATACTCAGAAAAGATATGAGAAAGCCATAAGCTTTCATCTCTGGCTGACCTTTAGCCTCCACTCAGTCAGGAAGGGCTAGGGAAGAGTGGCAAATAAATTGGCTGAGCACTGAGAAATACTCTGAAACTGAGCCAATATGCAAAATTCTAGAGTTGCTTTTCTTTGTTTAATTCCAGGCATTTAAGAAAAACTGACAAACCACTAAGTGATGAATAAGCTTTCAAAACAAACACTTCGGTGTCCACACATGACAAAGAATATAGACTTTATGAAAATAGATTAGAAAATTAATTAAGCAAAAACTACAACCTACCACAAGCAGCAGCAACAAACTCCCGAGAGGAAGGAGAACGTTTTCCAGGACTACATTAAATGCAGTCATGCCTCACTTAATTGGGATACATTCTGAGAAGTGCATCATTAGGTGATTTTGACATTGAGTGAACATCATAGAGTGCATTTACACAAACCTACGTGGTAGAGGCTACTACGTACTTCAGCTACATGGTAAAGCCTATCACTCCTAGGCTACAAACCTGTACAGCATGTTTCTGTACTGAATACTATAAGCAATGGTAAGTATTTGAGTACCTAAACACATCTAAACATAAAAAAGGTACAGTAAAATATGGTATAAAAGGTTTGGTAACCTATATAGGGTACTTACCATAAATGGAACGTGTTGGACTGGAAGTTGCTCTGGGTAAGTGAGTGAGTGAGTGGTGAGTAAGTGTGAAAGCCTAGAACATTACTGTACACTGTGGTAAAATTTATAAACACTGCACACTTAGGCTACACTAAATTTACTTTTTAAAATTTCTTTCTTCAATAAATTAACCTCAGCTTACTGTATCTTTTTTTATTTTGTGAACTTTTAATTTTTTTGTTTAACTTTTCAACTCTTATAATAAAACTTAGCTCAAAACACAAGCATACTGTACAGCTGTACAAAGATATTTTCTTTCTTAATATCCTTATTCTATAAGCTTCTTTTTTTTGCTTTTGAAAATTTTTGTTAAAAACTAAGACAAAAACATATACATTAGCCTAGGCATACACAGGGTCAGGATCGTTAATATCATCTTTCACCTCTACATCTTGTCCCACTGGAAGATCTTCAGGGGGAATAACATTCATGGAGCTATCATCTCCTATTTATCTCCTATGATAACAAATGCCTTCCTCCAGAATATCTCCTCAAGGACTTGCCTGAGGCTCTTCTTGAGGTGGTATCACTCTTTTCAGAAATATGTCCACTGTGGTTTGCTTGGTTTTGATTTCATCACAGACTTACCTGTAAGCAGATAATGCACCATGAACATTCCTCTCTATAATGCAAACATTTTGGTACTGGGGTCCATGTTTTCGAACTTTTTAAGGGGCTTGCTGAGATCTGCATAAGCTTCTGCTAAACCCTATTAATTTTCTTTGGGGCTTCTCTTTTGAGACCACCATCATATATGCAGTCCATCACTGGCTGAAACATCATTATGCAGCACACGACTACATTCAAAATGTCAATTTTCAACAAAAAGCTACAAGCATACAAAGAAACAAGAAAGTATGGCCCATTCACAGGACGGGAGAGAAAATTAACAGAACCATCCCTGAGGAAGCCCAGACGTTGGAATCAGGAGACAGGGACTTAAAATCAACTAAAATAACCAAAACACTGTGGTTAGACATTTATACAACATAGAAAGTGATTCCTCCCATAAGTCCAGTATACACTTGTGGTACCAGACATTATCATTACAATATTAACTATATTCCCTATGCTGTACTTTACATCCCCGTGGCTATTTTGTAACTACCAATTTTTACTTCTTCATCCTTTCATCTTTTGTACCCACCAACCCAACCCCCATCCCATCTGCTTGTTCTCAGTACCTGAGTCTTATTTTATTTTGTTCTTTAGATTCATATATAAGTGAGATTATAGAGTATTTATCTTTCTCTGTCTTATTTCATTTAGCATAATACCCTTTAGGTTCATCCATGTTGTTGTAAATGGTAACACTTCATTCTTTTTTATAGCCAAGTACCATTCCACTGTATATCTGTACTCCTTTATCTAATCATCTATTGATGGGCATTTAGGTTGCTTCCATAGCTTGGCTATTGCAAACATGTCATAAATAATGCGGAAATAAACACAGGGGTACATATCTTTTCGAATTACTTTTGGATTTCTTCAGATAAATACTGAAAAGTGGAATTGCTGAGTCAAAATGTCAACCTATTTTTAAATTTTGAGGAACCGTCATACTGTTTTATATAGTGGCTGCACCAATTTACATTCCACAAATAGTGCAGAAGAGTTCTCGTCTCTCCACCTCCATGCCAACACTTGATTTTTGATTTGTCGATGATAGCCATTCTAACAGATGTGAGGTGATATTTCATTGCAGTTTGGATCTGCATTTCTCTGATGATTAGTGACGATGACCATCTCTTCCTATGTCTACTAGCCATCTGTATGTCCTCTAGAGAAATATCTATTAAGGTGCTCTGCCCATTTTTTAATTGGATTGTTTGCTTTTTTGGTGTCGAGTTTTGAGTTCACTATAAATTTTGGTAAATATTTTCTCCCATTTAGTAGGTTGTCTTTTCATTTTATTGATGGTTTCCTTTGCTGTGCAAAAAAATTTTAATTAATGTAATCTCATTTGTGTACTTTTTCTTTTATTTTCCTAGCCAAAGGAGATATATCCAAAAAATATTACTAGGAGCAATGCAAGAGTTTACTGCCTATGTGTTCTCCTAGGACTTTCACGGTTTTGGATCTTACATTTAAGGGTTTGATCAATTCTCAGTTTATTTTGGTGTATGGTGTAAGTAGGTGGTCCAGGTTCTCACTTTTTTTTTTGCATGTAACTGTCCAGTTTTCCCAACACCATTTATTGAATAAACTGAATAAACTGTCTTTATCCCAATGTATATCCTTGCCTTTGTCATAAATTAACCATACTGGCTTGGGTTTATGTCTCAGCTTTCTAATCTGCTCCATCGATCTGTGTGTCTGATTTTATGCCAGTACCATAATATTTTGATTACTATAGCTTTGCAGTGTAGTTTGGTATCAGGTAGTGTGATACCTCTAACTTTGCTATAGCTATTCGAGGTCTTTTATGGTTTCATACAAATTTTAGGATTATTTGTTCTACTTCTGTGAAAAAAAAGCCATTGATATTTTGATAATGATTGCACTGAATCTATAGACTGCTATGGTAGTACAGACATTTTAACAATGTTAATTCTTCCTATCCATGAACACAGTATACATTTCCATCTATTTGTATCTTCTTTAACTTCTTTCTTCAATGTTTTATAATTTTCCAAGTACAGGTATTTTACCTCCTTGGTTAAATTTATTCTTAGGCATTTTAACTTTTTTGATGTGATTGTAAATGGTATTGTTTTCTTAACTTTTCTTTCTTATAATTTATTATTGGTGTATAAAAATGCAACCAATTTCTGAACATTAGTTTTGTATGCTGCTACCTTACTGAATTCATTCATTTATCGGTTTGAATACTTTTTTGGCAGAACATTTAGTATTCTTTTATATAGTATCACATCATCTGCAAATAATGAGTTTTACTTCCTTTACAATTTGAATGCCTTTTACTTCTTTTACTTGTCTGACTGCTCTAGCTAGGAATTCCAATACTACACTGAATAGAAGTAGTAAAAGTAGATATATTTTCCTTATTCTTGATGTTATGGAAAACACTTAGTTTTCTCCATTGAACTTGATGTTAGCTGTGGGTTTGTCATATACGGCCTTTAATGTGTTAAGGTATGTTCCCTCTATTCCCACTTTGCTGAGAGTTTTTATCATAAACATGTGCTCTATTTTTCTGCACCTATTGATATGACCACATGATTTTTATTCTTCACTTTGTTTATGTGGTGTATCACGTTAACTGATTTGCGGATGGTGAACCGACCTTACATCCTAGGAATAAATCCAACTTGATTATGATGTATGATCTTTTTCATGTATTCCTAAATTGCGTTTGGTAATATTTTGTTAAGGACTCTAGCGTCTATTTTCATCAGGGATATTGACCTATAATTTTTTTTTAATTGGGGTAACAGTTAATACAATTACATAATTTTATGTAATTTTTTTTTAAATTGGGGTAACATTGGTTAACACAATTACATAATTTTCAGGTGTACATTATAATTTGACATCTGTATATTCTATTGTGTGTTTACCACCCAAAGTCCAGTTTCCTTTGGCCATCATATATTCCATCTCCTTTACCTACTTCACCCTCTCCCTACCCTCTATATTTGACCCTCTTTAGCCTGTCCACCTCCTCCCTCCTCCCCCACCTCTTACCCTCTGGTAACCACTAGTCTATAATTTTCTTTTTTGTAATGTCTTCGTCTGGTTTTGGAATCAGGGTAATGGTAGCCTTGTAAAATGAGCTTGGGAGCCTCCCCTCATCTTAAAAATTTTTAGTAATATTCACCTGTGAAGTCACCCAATACAGGACTTTTGTTTGTGGGGAATTTTTGATTACTGATTCAATTTTGTTACTAGTAATCAGTCTATTCCAATTTTCTGTTTCTTCTTGATTCAGTACAGAAAGATTGTTATGTTTCTAGGAGTATATCCATTCCTTCCAGACTGTTCAATTACTTGGCATATAATTGTTCCTGGTATTTTCTTATAATCATTTGTATTTCTGTACTGTTAGTTGTCATTTCCCCCCTTTCATTTCTGATTTTACTTATTTGGGTACTCTTTTTTCTTGATGAATCTGGTTAAAGGTTTGTCAATTTTATTTTTGCAGTAAACCAACTCGGTTACACTGATCTTTTCCATTTTTTTTAGACTATTTCGTTTATTTCCTCTCTTATCTTTATTATTTCCTTGCTTCTACTCACTTTGGGCTTTGTTTGTTGTTCTTCTTCTAGTTCTTTTAGGTAGAAAGTTAGATTGTTTGAGATGTATCTTGTTTTTTGAGATACACCTGTACTGCTATAAATTTCAATCTTAGGACTGTTTTCGCTGTCCCATAGATTTTGGGCCATTGTGTTTTCCTTTTCATTTGTCTTAAGGTATCTTTTGATTTCTTCCCTGATCTCAATGTTAACCCAGTCAGTGTTTAGTATCATGTTATTTACCCTTTATGTACTTGTTTTTCAGTTTCTTTCTTGTAATTGATTTCAGTTTCATACTACTGTGGTGGAAGAAGATGCCTAATATGATTTCAATCTTTTAATTTACTGAGAACTGTTTCGTGACCTAATGTGTTCTAGCTTAGAAAATGTTCCATGTGTACTTAAAAGAACGTATATTCTACTGCTTTGGGGTGAAATGTTCTCAAAACATGAATAAATCCATCTGGTCTAAGGCTGCTGCTTCACTGTTGATTTTACAACTGGAAGATCTATCCAATGATAACGATGGGGTGTTAAAGTCCCCTACTATGACTGTATTACTGTCTATCTCTCCCTTTATGTTCAGCAATATTTGTTTGATGTATTTATGTGCTCCTACATTGGGTATATAAATGTGTACAGGGATTACACCCTCCTGTTAGATCAATCCTTTTATCATTATAAAAAGTCATTTTTCGTCTATTATAGCCTTTTGTTTAAAGTCTGTTTTGTCTGATATAAATATTTCTCTCCGAGCTTTTGTTTTCATTTGAATGAAATACATTTTTCCATCCCTTTACTTTTAGTCTGTGTGTACCTTCTGATCTGAAGTGGGTCTGTAGTGGACAGCATATGTATGAGTTTTTACTTACCCATTCAGCTACCCCATGTCTTTGGATTGAAGCATGTAATCCATTTACATTTAAACTAATTATTGGCAGGTACATGGTTACTGGCATTTTATAATTCATTATTTATGTTCTCCAGCTGCCCTTCATCTAATTAAAAAGTTCCTTTAACATTTCTTGTAATACTGCTTTAGTGGTGTTGAATTCCATTAGTTTTTTCTTGACTGGGAAGCTCTTTATCTTTCCTTCAATTTTAAAAGATAGCATAGTCATAGTTAGGTCCTTGCTTTTTATCATTTTGAGTAGTCATAGTTAGGTCCTTGCTTTTTATCATTTTGAATATTTCATGTGAATCCCTTCTGGCCTCCAATGATTCTGCTAAGAATTCAGCTGGCAGTCTTAGGGTAACTCCCCTGTAGGTAACAACAACTTTCCTAACTTAAGATTCTCTCTTTGTCTTTAATCTCTGGCATTTTAATTATGATGTGTCTTGGTTTAAGCCTCCCATCTTTTATGGGACTCTACACTTCCTGTATTTTTATAGCTAATTCCTTTGCTAGATATTGGAAGTTTTCAGGCATGATTTCAACAAATAGGTTCTCAAAACCTTATTCTTCTTCTTCTAGTATGCCTATGAGGAGAATATTATCAAGCTTAATGTTGTCCCAGAGGTCCCTTAAACTAATCTCTTTAGGAGGATTCGATTAAACATAGCAGAGTGAGAGAGATCCCCAGATCTCTCCCCTTAAAACAATAAGCTGAACATCTAAAACTCAACAAAAACACCCAAACTGCATACCAGCACATCTGAGCATGAGATCTGAGCATAAGAGCTACCACAGGTCAGAACCCCGGGTGTCGGGCAGTGGACTGGGAGAAATAAAGAAGCTGCCTCTTGCAGCCACTGGAGCTCCTTGTAGAAGAACAGGTAGGGGAGAAGGTACAGTGACTTCCCTCTAAAGCCCTGCCTGGGAGAGCTGTGAGCTCCACTTCGCTAGTGGCAGTGCCCTATCATCAGGACAGAAGGCAGAGAATGAGGGACGGCAGAAAAGTGTGGAAGGTGGAGAAACAACAGTTGATTTTTACCAGCCACGGTTGCAAAACTGAAGCTGAGCCACAGCCCCCATCGTCAACATATAGGGTCCCTACCCCATAACCTCCGAGACGGAATCTGAGTATACACTACTACAAACTATTGCTAACATTGACAGGAACTGAAACCAAGAGTGATTAAATACCTATAAGAAAATAAAAAGGCATTTTTATATAAAGCAGGGATCGAAGAGACTTAGACGCCACCTACTGGACACCAATAGAAAAACACTTTATTTGCAACAGGCTAGAGACTATTATATATAATAAATCTTCTTTCTGAGGAAAAAAAAAAAAAGCAGAACACACTTCCATTAATGCCTGAGCAGAGAAATAGTCCATTAGACACCATGAATAACAATGTGACAAGGCATCTCAGAAAGAAAGAGAAAAATCTGCAGAATATAAGATTACAGACATAGAAATATGAAACTTAAATGACAGAAAATTCAGGATGGGACTTCTGAAAAAACTGAGTGAGTTCCGAAACAAGTCAATTTCAGGAATTGAAAAAACAACTAGATGAACAGAATGAGTTCTTCAGCAAAGAGATTGAAACTCTCAAAAAGAACTGAATAGATCTTCTGGAGATAAAGAACACACTTCAAGAGTTGAAAAATGAAATAAAAAGCTTGTAAAATACAGTCGACCAAATGGAGGAAAAGATCAGTGATATCAAAGACAGAAATCTAGAAATAAATCTGAAGGAAGAAGAGAGAAACTGAAGAATGTAAAATAATGAAAGAGAAATACAAGAACTGATACCATCAAGAGAGGAAACATAAGAATAATAGTCATTCTCGAAGGGGAGGAAAAGGAGCAGGGATTAGAGAGCATTTTCAGACAAACAGTTGACTGAATCAAGAAGAACTGGAAAATCTAAATAGACCAACTAGCAGTATGGAAATGGAAACAATGATCAAAAACCTACCAAAAAGTTAAAGTTCAGGACCTGATGGCTTCACCAGTGAATTCTATCAAACATTCAAAGAATATTTAATACCTATTCTCCTCAAAGTTTTCCAAAAAACTCAAAGAGGAGACAATGCTTCCCAACACATGTTATGAGGTCAATATTACTCTGATACCAAAACCTGGTAAAGATAACTCAAAAAAAAAAAAAGGGAAACTACAGACTAATATCTCTCATAAACACAGATGCAAAAATCCTAAATAAGATACTAGCGAACCAAATACAGCAGGATATTAAAAAGATTATACACCACAATCAAGTGGGCTTCACCGCAGGGGGACAGGGATGGTTCAACATAAACAAATCAATTAATGCAATACACCACATAAAAAAATTAAAAAATAAGAATCTTATGATGGGTGTGGCTACAAAGTGTAGTGGTTAGCACTTCTGTTTTACATGCAGAAGGTCCTGGGTTCGTGCCCCAGGAGGAGCCACAGACCATACTCCGGGTGTGCCAGGCACCCCGGGTGCGCCCAGCCCAGGTGCGCGCTGCAAGCGCCATGGGAGGAGTCATCCCACCTTCAGAGATCCAGTTAAGGGGAGGTGGCAGCATCCATGCATCAGGGGTGGAAATGGAATCAAAGAGAGGGAAAATTTTTTCTAAAAAAATAAATGTAAAAAAAGAATCATATGATCATATCAACAAATGCAGAAAAAAACCTTCGACAAGATACAGCATACATTTATGATCGAAACACTTTACGCAATCAGTATAGAAGAAAAATACCTTAATATAATAAAGACCATCTATGACAAACCCTCACCCAACATTATACTTAATGGTAAAAAGCAAAAAACCTTCCCTCTAAGATCAGGAACAAGGAAAGGCTGTTCATTGTTGCCACTGTTATTCAATAAAACATAGGAGGTCCTAGCAAATGCAATCAGGCAACAGAAAGATATAAAAGGCATCCAAATAGGAAATGAAGAAGTCAAATTGTCACTATTTGCAAATGATATGATTCTCTATATAGAAAACCCTAAAGACTCCACAAGAATGCTACAAAAAACAATAAGCAAATATAATAGTTTCTGGATACAAAATTAATGTTCGAAACTCCATTGCAATTCTATACTCTAATAACGAAGTGTCAGAAAAGGAAGTGGAAAAATAATTATTTTTGCAATTGCAACAAAAAGAATAAAACACCTAGGAATAAATCTAACAAAACATGTGAAAGACCTATATAATGAATACTATAAGACCCTATTGAAAGAAACCGAAGAAGATACAAAGAAACTGAAAGATATTCCATGTTCCTGGATTGGAAGAATCAACACAATTAAAATGACCTTATTACCTAAAGCATCATACAGATTTAATGCAATCCCCATCAAAATCCCATCAGCATTTTTTAAAGAAATAGAACAAAAATATTAGCTTTGTAAGGAAACACGAAAGACCCCGAATTGCCAAAACCATCCTGAGAAAAAAAGAACGAGGCTGGAGGCATCATTCTCCCAGACTTCAAATTAATACTACAAAGCAACAGTAATTAAAATGGCATGGTATTGGCAGAAAAACAGACACACAGACCAGTGGAACAGAATCAAGAGTCCAAAAGTAAACCCATATTTATATGGGCAAATAATTTTAGGCATAAAAAGTCAAAAACATAGTGGAGAAAGGAAATCCTCTTCAATAAATGGTGCTGGGAAAACTGGAAGGCCACCTGCAAAAGAATGAATGTAGACTGTTGTCTATCACCACACACCAAAATTAACTCAAAATGGATTAAGGACCTAAATATAAGACCTGCAACAATAAAATGCATAGAAGAAAACATAGGAACTAAACTCAAGGACCTTGGACTTAAAGAGGATTTCATGAATTTGACCTCAAAGACAATGGAAGTAAAAGCTAAAATAAGTGAATGGGACTACACCAAACTAAAATGCTTCGGCTCAGCAAAAGAAACCTTTTACAAGGTAAAGAGACAACCATCTGAATGGGAAATACATTTGCAAATAACCCCTCCGATAAGGGCCTAATATCCAAAACATACAAAGAACTCATACAACTCAATAATGACAAGAACACAAATGATCCAATCAAAAAATAGGCAGAGGATCTTAACAGACACTTCTCCCTAGGTGACATACAAATGGCCAACAAATATATGAAAAGATGCTCAACATTGCTAGCTATTAGCAAAACGTAAATCAAAACAATAATGAGATACCATCTCACACCTGTTAGAATGGCTACAATCAACAGGACAAGTAATAATAAATGTTGGAGAGGATATGGAGAAATAGGAACCCTCATACACTGCTGGTGGACCCGCAAATTGGTACAACCACTACGGAAAACAGTATGGAGGGTCCTCAAAAAACTAAGAATTGATCTACCCTACCATGTGATCCATCAATCCCTCTACTGGGTATTTACCCCAAAGACTTGAAAACCCATATCCAAAAAGATATTTGCACACCAATGTTCACAGTAGCATTATTCACGGTGGCCAGGATAAGGAAGCAACCGAAGTGTCATACGATAGATGATTGGCTAAAGCAGCTGTGGTACATATATACAATGGAATATTACTCAGCCATAAGAAGAGATGAAATACTGGCATTTGCAACCACATAGATGGACCCTGAAATAATCATGCTAAGCAAAATAAGCCAGAGAGAAAACGTTGAAAATCACGTGATATCACTTATATGTGAGATATAAACCTAAAAGCAACAAATGGACAGGACAAACAGAGTCTCATGGACATGGACAATGGACTAGTAGTTACCAGAGAGGATGGACAGAAGGGAAGGGGAGTAATAAAATATTAAAATTAATAAAAAATAAGAACTAAAAAAATATTTTTTTTATAGTTTTTCTTCTTTGCTGTTCCAATTGGGTGTTTTCTGCTATCTTGTCTTTCAGATTGCTGATTTGATCCTCTGCTTCATCTAATTTGCTGTTGATTCCTTCTAGTGTATTCCTCATTTCATTTATTACATTCTTCATGTCTTTTTTTTATAGTTTATATGTCTTTTGCTTATTTTCTTTTTGGGAGTTCTCATTAAGTTCCTTGTGCATCTTTATAACCAATGTTTTGAACTCTATCTGATAGATTGGTTACTTCCATTTCATTTATTTCTTTTTTGGGGAGTTTTTCCTGTTCTTTCATTTGGAATGTTTTTTGTTTATTTTTTTTTTTCATTTTGGCTGCATCTGTGTTTATTTCTTTGTATTAGTTAGATCTGCTACGTCAGGGGTCCCTAACCCCTGGGCTTCGAACCAGTACTGGTCTGCTGACTATTAGGAACCAGGCCATACAGCAGGTGAGCAGTGGGTGAACAGCAAGCTTTATCTGTATCTGCAGCCACTCACCAGGGCTAGCATCACCACCTGAGCTCCATCTCAGATCATCAGGCATTAGGTTCTCATAGGAACACCACTCTCTGGTGCCAAAAATGTTGAGGACCACTGTGCTATGTCTCCCAACTTGGCAGGGTGACCTTATATAGTAGGTGTCCTCTACAGCCCGGTGACACAGTCTCCCTGATCACCAGGAAAGTCCCATGTGTGGGTTGAGTGTGCCATCCTGTTGTAGCTGAGCCATATTTGCTGTTAGCACATCAGTGGGTGGGACTGACCTTCAGGCTGACTGGCTGGGAGGAATGGCCACAAACAGTACAAGCTGCATTGTTAGGGCTGACCCCATGGAGAAAGATTCACCCAGTGGGCTCCAGTGTCTACCAAGACCACCCTGTGGGTGTGCTGTTTGTGGGGCTAATCAGGCTGTGTTCTTGTATTGTCTGAGGCTGGCCACCAGGCGTTTTAGTTTTGGAGCCTCTTGGGAGGGGCTTCAGTGCATTCCTAAATCAGCCACTGCCTGTGACCAGCCACCACCTAGTAGGAGTTACGAAGCAATCCACGTTTTTGGTAGATGCCTGTGCTGGACCTGGAGGCATATGGGAGAGGCCACGCTGCAACGTAAGGCCAGATACCAGCAGTACAGAGCCTAAAGCAGATCAGCAAAGACCTAAGGCACCCCACGGTCTGCTGCCTCTTGCTGGCTGCTCACAGGCTCAGCTGCTGAAAGAGCCTCAGGCTGTACACAAATAGGGTGAGGTGGGATATCAGGGAGACCCCAAGGCGGGGCAAGTGGTGTTCACCAGGTTAATGCAGATTTGGTGCTGATCCTGGAGCCACTCAGCAAAAGCCAAAGGGCACACGAAGACCAGCCGCTGCTGGCCTGGGGCCTACTGACTTCTGAGAGTTTTTTAAGAAAAGGTAGGTACAGCATGGGCCAAGGCTAGCTGTCCACCACCAAAAGAGCCTCTGGATGTGTGCAAGTTGAGAAAGGCAGTCTCAGGGAGCTATCAGGGTGAAGTGAATGGAGTTCACTAGGCTAAAAATATTTATATTTGGCCATGTGGAAAGGACTCAACACACAAAAGATGGTGCCTGCCTGCCGGCTGTGTGAAAGGAGAGCTCAACAGAGACAATGGCAGCTGTCACTCCAGGCTTCGGCCCAAAGCCACACAACTCAGTTTCTCCATGTATGTCTCTGAAACCTCCCCAGCCACTGTTCCTCCACAGGAGCCCAGGGTGAATGTCTGTGAGTCTGTGCATGGGCCCTTTAAAAAAATGCCTGAGTTTCCAACTGCTTTCCATCTCACTTGGATAAACCGAATCCCCACTGATTTTCAAAGCCAGATATTGTGGGGGTTCTTATTTCTAGCACTGGTGCTCTAGGCTGCAGAGCTCGGTGTGGGGCTAGGGCCCATCACTCAAGGTGGACCTTTCCAGGTGAAATATCCCTCCAAATTCTGATCTGCCACAAATGGGAATGCGGCCACCCCGTTTCACATCTCCATCCACCCTACCAATCTCCACATGGCTCCTTCTTTATGTCCTTATTTATAGGATTTCTGTTCAGCTAGTCTCAAGATGGTTCTCCAGGTTGTTTTACAATTCAGTTGTAATTATGACATGGTCATGAGAGGAGGTGAGCACAGCCTTTACCTACTCTGCCATCTTGACTGGAACTCACCCCGGTCCTTCTTACCATGAAGCTATAATAGGGAAGTTGGATTCTCCACGAAGTATAGAGATTTATAAATATGTAAAGGAATTCCCTCCAAAAAAGAAACTAACAAGTGCTGGCGAGGATGTGGAGAAACTGTAACCTTCATACATTGCCAATGAGACCGTTGATATGTGCCGCTGTGGATAACAGTTTGGCATTTCCTCAATAAGTTAAACACAGAATTACCATGACTCAGCAATTCCACTCCTTGGCATATGTACCCAATAGATATGAACACACATGTCCAAACAAACACATGTACACAATATGAAACTTGGGATTTTTCGAATTACTGCAACTTTTCAACTATGTTTCTCTACCTTCTTAAACAGCATCTTTTGGCTACAATGGTAAAGCTACATGTCCCTATTACAAATGGATTCAGAAGCTATGAATTTTCAAAGCAATATTCCTATTTTCAAACTCGGAGGACCTTAAAGTACATCTTTTCCATTTTTTAAATCATTTCTTCTTGGTAAAGTATACAGAATTTGGATTCGAAAGTACCTAGATTCAAAATCTGACTTTGTCATTACTAAATTAATAATCCTGGACAAATCATTTAAATCTTTGAGCTTGTTTACTCAACTATAAAATGAGGATAACACCAACCCTTACAGTGTTATTTGGTATTAGGAAAAAAAATTGTTTATAACCACTACTGCCTCATAAGGAGCGTGAATTCTGCAAATGGTAGGCCTGTATTTTTTTTCCATTGAGCATACACCTAGACGGAAAAAAAAAAAAACAAACATATACACATTAACACTATTTACAATAGCCAAAGGATAGAAACAATCCAAATGCCCATCAACTGGTGAATGGATAAACAAATATAGGCTATCCGTATAACAGAGCTTTATTCAGCCATAAAAGGGAATGAAGTACAATATAGATAAACCATCAAAACTATGCTAAGTGAAAGAAGTGAGAAACAAAGGACCACATATTGTATGATTCCATTTACATGAAGTTTCCAAAATAAGCAAACCCACTGAGCTAGAAAGTGTATTAGTGTTTGCAAGGGTATTGGAGAAGGAGTGATGGAAGATACAGATTTTCTTGAAAAGATACAGGGATAAAGAATTAGTGATGATGGCTGCACGACATTGTGAATATACTTAATGTACTTAATGCCACTAAATTGTACACTTTAAAGTGGTTAAAATGATAAATTTCATGTGTATTTCAAAATTAAAGAAAAACAGAAAAGGAATATACAAATAACAGGTTTAGAAACTCTAATATTTGTCTATTAATGTTCTCCATTCCAACATAAGGGTAATCTTTAAATGTTATGAAATTTCATAGGTATGTATATATAAGCTTTCCCCATATTTGTTGCAAGAAGCATATATGATTTATTAAATGTCTTGTCTTGTGTTATTTATTTTTAGTCTACAAGCACTTCAGGGTAGAACCTAGGTATTTCTGGGTTTATTAGGCTCAGTATCAGTAGTACGTACTTGGGCAAATAAAAATTAACCAGAATTTGTCTGAAAATGTGAAGCTTTCCAAAGCATTTAAGAAACAATGGAGGACTGAACAAATCCCAGTCTGTTGTTTTAAATACAAATATATAAAAGTTCTAATGGAGATAAGAAATTACAAATTTGAGTAATAAAGCAGCAATATTTGAATAAGATCTGCATTTTATCTTACTATGTTTAAATAGTGGTCTCTGTGTATTGCTCAAACCAAAAAAACTTAAATTGAAATAAAAGTCACCATGTTTGTGGGGGCTAAATTACTGGGGACTTCAGGAAATATTTCATTTCATTTGGCACTTATTTTTGCTTTATTAAATACAGTTCATTTTAAGGCGTTTAGATTTTAGAGGCAGAAAATGGCACCTGCTTCCATAATTCATCCCTCAAGTCACACAGGGAACCATAGCTCCCATCCAGAATAATCAGGTAAATGTTCAGAATTCAGATGTCAGAGATAAATCATGAAAAACAGCAGAAGGGGTTAGCAGTACGTTCATTCTACCTGATTCAAGTACTAAAGTGATATATTATTATACCACATAAGTCTGTAGCATTCGGTTGGCACTTAGCATGTGCTATTTTTTAATGGGAGTTGGAAGTAAATGCCTATATTCTTCTAAATACATTCCTTGTCTCAAGGACATCTCGAAAGGTCTGTTCTGTTTTCTATTTCCAATAACTGGCATAACTGAGTATAGACTCACATATCTGTCATCGCCATGCTCAAAATATTCAAAGGATTCCATGTTTATAAAGAAGGATAAAGTACAAACTCCAAAGCTCTCTGCAAGGAAATTCACACATGACTTTCCAATCTTATCTTACCATAACTCTTAGCTCAAAGCAGGTTCTCTATCCCTCTCTCTTCTCCCAGTAAGTTTTCTGTTACTTCTAATAACCAATACATTCTGCTTATAGTTCCTTGTTTAAAACCCAAGAGTACTCTCTACTGGAGTGTAAGTTCCTCAAAAAAGGAAACTGGTCTAGGTTCATTTGTTAGTCCCATGTGGGAAATAACAAATTGCCTTGTACAGAGAAATGATAAATGTTTATTCAAATGATGATAATTTTTAAGGAATTCCTTTAAAAAGTAGTGATTTGTTGAGCATTAAAAAAAGTCCCGAGGGGAGAGAAAAAAATGGCATAGATGAAAGAGGCTCTGTTCATCCTTCTGGCGACCAAATCAAAGTTGTGACAGAAACGAGGAGCAGCAGCAAAGAAAAATCGCCTGAGATCTTGAACAAGCCATACAACTACAGAGAAATCCAAAAAAGCATGCTGCAACAGCAGAAGGTAGGACTGTGTGAACGTGGGACTGAGTGAGATGGAGGTTGTGATAGCGGCAACCTCCTCTTAAAGGAGCCGTGTCAGCAAGCGGATTTTCACGGACACGGATCTGCTTGCTCTGAGCACCAGTGCCAGTTCAGCTGTGTGCAGGGGGCACCAGGGACTTGCAGGGAGACATTTTCAGAGTGAGAATCAAGGCAAGACTCGCTAGGTATAGAAGTGCCAGTGGTATCCACTGTCCCATTAAGCCCTCCCCCGTTCCAGTGCACCAGACACAAGGACGTCATAACTGTGACATCATCAAACTGGATAACAGAAGTTGCTCCATCCAGAGGATTCCCTGAAACCCCACCTCCCCCAACTCATAGCCACATCCAAGTATATCCTCAGTGAATCAATGCTCCCTGCCGAGACTCACACTGGTGGAGGTAGCTGACCTCGGTTTCTTGTGTGCCTTTTGAGGCAACTATAAGCACAGCATCTGCGGATTACTTGCTGCATCTTAACAGGGGGCCCGAGAGGGGCAGAGGCTTGGGCTAAATTTGGCCAGCAGCTGAAACCCTCTCAGGACTGTGCCGCTGGATACCTACTAATGAGACCAGGGGACTTAAGAGCTTTGCTTCATACATAGAAACAGACATGGAAAGGCAGCCAAAATGGGAAGACAAAGAGGCAGAAACCATATGACAAAACAGAACAAAGATCCAGATATAATGGAGTTAAGTAACCTAACAGGTACAGAGTTCAAAACACTGGTTATAAAGATGCTCAATGAACTTTTGGGAAGTGTAAATAAATTCAGTGAGAACTTCAACAGAGATAAAAATCATAAAAATGGAAGTAGAAATTATAAAAAGGAACCAGTCTGAAATGAAGAACACATTATCCGAGATGAGAAGTATATTAAATGGAATAAACAAATGAATAAACAAAGTGAATAAAGAAGAGGATCACACACCCTCTATCTAGAGGACACGACAGCCAATCAGGACACTCAATCAGAATGGCAAGAAAAAAGATGCCAAGACTATAAAAATAATTCAAGAAGGATAATGGACACTATTCATTTGATCAGCATAACAAAAGAAAATGAAGATGTTGAACAACTGTCTGAAGAAATAATGATGGAAAATTTCCCTAACCTGGTGAAAGAAATGGAAATAAAACCCCAAGAAGCTCAGAGAATTAAAAAAAGCAGGGATCCAAAGAGGCCCACACCAAGACACATCATAATTAAAATGCCAAAGGTTAAATACAAAAAAAACATATTAAAAGCAGCAAAAGAAAAAAATAATTACATTTAAAAGAACACCCATTCGACCAGCAGCTAATTTCTCAAAAGAAACTATGCAGGACAGAAGGGCTTAGCAAAAAATATTCGAAAGGATGAAGACCCAGGATATACAACCAAGAATAATTTATCCAGCAAAGCTATCATTTAGAGTGATGGACAGATAAAGAGCTTCCCAGACAAAAATAAACTAAAGAAATTTATCACCACCAAGCCAAAATTACAGGAAATGCTGGAGGGACTTCTTTAAGAAGAAAAAACATGTATCAAAAATAGGAATAAAGAATAGTAACAACTACATTCCTATCAATAAGTACCTTAAATGGAAAAGAATGAGATGCTCCAACCAAAAGATAGAGCAGCTGAAAAAATAAGAAAACAAAACCCCTACATATGAAAAGGAAAGGAATGAAAAAAGATATTGCTTTGATAAACCTAGAGGGTATTTAAGTCAGACAGAGAAAGATAAACACTATATGATTTCACTTACATGCAGAATTTAAGGAATAAAAATAACAAAGCAATGAAAAACAGACTCACAAATATTGTGGACAATTTGGTGATGGATGGAGGGGAAGGATGTTTGGGGGGCTGGGAGAATGGAATGAAGGGTTAAAGAAGTACAAATTAGTAGATGATGGATGGTCACGGGGATGGGGAGCACAGCATAGGAAATGCAACTAGCATTAATACATTGGCTAGGTGGAGGGTCAGGGGAGGGAGGGAGTAATTGGGGGGATCATTTTACTAACTATATAGATGTCTAACCAATGTACGGTATACTTGAAACTAATTAAAATTTAAAAAATAAAATAAAAAAATCCCGAAGCCATTTAGTACCCTCAAATATTTCCCTTCTGTCTCTAAACTGAGATATTCAATTCAGTAAGCTGTGTTGAATGTACTACAGTCAGCCTATGAAAGAAATGTATTATTTCATACATTCAACAATTAATAGGTACAGTCAATTTAATATGAAGCATTCACTCTTATTTTTAGTAGATACTCATAATATAGGAGGAAAATTCACAAATAAAATGTTTTGGTTTTGAATTTTGTAGGTATGTGAGGAAGGCAAGAAAGATAAGAGGTTGACAAGTTCTCACCAACTTTATAGAAATTAACCAATACCAGAGGACTATAGAGTAGTGGTTACTGGTGGGGTGGGCGAGGAGGAGGGTTGTAGACAGGTAAAGGAGGTCAAATATAGGGGGTAGGGGGAGGGTGAAGTGGGTAAAGGGGATCAGATATATGGTAGCTGAAGGAAACTGGACTTTGGGTGGTGAACACACAATAGAATATACAGATGTCAAATGATAATGTACACCTGAAAATTATATGATTGTGGAAATTAACCAAGCCTAGCTTCAAATCTCTAAATTAAATGACAGAGAATGAGCTAATTAATAATCTTAGTATTAAAAGCAGACACATTTTTTAAATAGTGAAAGCAAAGATACCACATGCCTCCTGATAAAATGCGCTGAGAAAGACACATCACTTCATAGTCTTCCTAGCAAAATACACAAACCACAAGGAAACATCATACAAACCCAAAATAACTGGCCCGTGTTCTTCAAAAAATGGAAAGGAAAAAAAACAGCAAGGTGAACTGCTCCAAATTAAAAACACATAACAATGAAATGCAATGTGTGTTCCACAACTGGATCACTGACCAAAAAAGAAAGGAATTTTTATTTCACTATGAAAGACTTATAAAGCAATTGGCAAAATGTGAAAGTCTGTAGATTAGAAAGAGTACTGTATCAATGTTAATTTCTAACTTTGCTAACTATACTGAGATTACATAAGAAAATATTCCTATTTTGGAGAAATACATATTGAAGTATTTGGGGGTAAAGAAGCATCATGTCTGCAATTTACTCTCAAATAATTCAGAAAAATAATACAGAGAATAATAAAATAAATGTGGAAAAAATATTACCATTTGCTGAATCTGGGTGTAGGACATATGAGAACCTTTGTACTATTTTTGCTTATTTTCTATAAAGTCTTAAATTCGACTTTTTAACTTTTTTATTTTTAAATATAGTAAAAAGGTGATTCTTTTTCTCCTTGAAGACAGATCAGATTCATCTCCTGAGGTTATGGCTATAAAAAACATTCAAAAAATCATTCAATAAAATATTACATGAAATCAATGAAACTAGAAAGTTGTCTTAAATAAATGTCATCTGTGGATATTTTTAAATATCATTAATAAAAACACCAAAACATCTTTTTTTTGTGTGAGAAGACTGAATTATTAGCCAAAATGTATATTACAGACTGTTAGAAATACAGTATATGCTTCATGAGAACAGAGACTTACTCTCTTGTTCACATAAGCAGAACTTAGAACAATTCTTAGCACATGGTAATAGTAATCAGTAATAACTAATATTTGAGGAATTACGATGTCCCCGATACCATTGTAAGTGCTTTGTGTCCACTAACTCTAATCCAAACATAGCTCAAGAAATATTTGGTAAATGCTTTTTCAGAATAACAATTACAGTCAGTTCAACAATCAAATGAGTTCCTAAAAAATCACCAGGTTTGGCAAATTGTGCAATTTTGGACTCAGGAAAAAAAATGAGGTTAGAAGCACAATACTCAAAAAACTTCTGTGACACATTTTTAAAAAGACAGAAACCCAATAAAAATGATGGCACAAATTTACATAGTGTATACATATTAAGTGATTAAGAAATACATAAATACAACAATAAATATGGCACTTTACCTTGAAAAAGACCTGAAGTTTGCTTGTGGAAGTGGGCATCAGAAGGGTTGCAGCTCATGAATTACTGTGAAGTGATGGAAGGAGGGTTATCTGAAATCGGATGGAAAATTGTAACAACAAATGTGGATGGATGTGGCTCATAACACAAGAAGTGAACTGAAGTAGCTGGGAGATGTCTGAGCTGTGTGCACGCATATGTGAATATTTTAATACAACTCAGTTCAGCTTGGTGCAGTTTCCTGCATTCACTTAGGGCAAACTATTTTTATAAAGGACCAGATAGTAAATATTTTAGGTTTTGGGGGCCATTAGGTCTCTGTTGAACCTATTCAACTCTGAGATTGTAGTACAAAAGCAGCCACAGACAATATAAACAAATAGGCTGGGGTGTGGTCCAAAAGAACTTTATTTATAAAAATAGGCCACTGCTTGTTGGCCATAGTTTGTTGACCCCTGACCTTGCAGACAAAATTCTGCACAAGCAAATTCAAATTGTCTTATGCTCAAATTGTTCCCTGATATGTCAATCTTGTTGGAACAAATTCACATTTTCAAAACAAGCATTATATCAGAACAAAGTTTGAAATGCTACCAAATAAACCAAAAAACAACTAATATAATTCAAATAAGCAAATTAACAAATCCAGTATCACTTGAAAATAAGATTTTTTTGATTTTGGATTTTATAAATCAAATGTGACCCAAAAGTCAACTATTTCAAATGACCAAAATAAAGACAATTAAGGATAGATTTTGAACAATTATAGTCATTCAAGATTTGTACATTAAATTCTACACAATCTTTAAAAAGAGTGGGTAATACTTTTGACAGTGCTGAATTGAAATCATCAGGCCCATTCACAAAGGCACACATCTTTTACAAGACCATCAAGCCACAAACGTACTATAAGATGATTAAGTTCTAGAGATCTCATGTACAGCATGATGACTACTTAATAATACTGTGAGAGTAGATCTTAAATGTTCTCACCACAACAGGGGAAAAAAAAGGTAATTATGTGAAGTGAAGGATGTGTTAACTAACCTTATTGTGGTAATCATTTTTTAGATATATACATATCAAATCACCTTCGTAAACCTTAAACTTATACTATGTTATAAGTCAATTATATCTCTATAAAGCTGGGGAAAAAAGCATACTAATTACAAAATGGTTATACAATATTTGCCCAGGAGTTGAGTTCAAAATTCTAAGTTGACTTCCTTCCGAATAGAAAACACTACTATAGACAACGGTCCTTTGCTTAAGCTGTTATACCTCACATCTGGAATCTTCCCCCGGTCTTCTTTGTCAAAATTGTACCCATCCTCTAAGAGCCAGATTCAAATGCTACCTCTCTATAAAGCCTTCCCTGGACCCCACCAGAAATGTGTTCCTACTCTGAACTCCCACAGCAACTTAGTTTTACCTAGTACTTCAAAACTATTTGTGCATATGTCTTATTTCCTCTGCTGTGTGGAAAATAAGACTAATCTTTAACCATACTAATCTTTAATCCCTCTGCCTGGACTACCCTTTTTCATAGTCATCCTTAACTGCTACCTCATATTTAAGGCCCAATTCAGATACCATCTCCTCTGTAAAACTTTCCTAGATATTCCCCCAATTAGGCTTTCCTTCATTTCTGATCCCTACCGCAACCAATATATCTCCTTTTTTGCACTGCTTTGTAACATCTTATTTATTAACTCCCTTACCAGATTAAGAATGCCTTAAGGAAGCAGGAATTTTGTCTTTTACTTTCTGCATACCCTAGCACAGTGCCTGACCCCTAGTTGATACTCATGTATTTTATCAATAAGGCATTCGCCCAAAATATGGAGCATAGAATATACATACATGAACACCACTGCCATACCAACAATTTTTTAAATAATTATTTTGTGGAACAGTTAACAAAAAAGCTGGACTATAGATACCAAGAACAGCTACTTCAAGCCAAAACTAAGACAAAGTCTCAGAGACAGAATCTGAAAATAGTGGCCACAGGGCAAAATTCACAGATCCTTTTCCCAGGGCAAAAAGCACAACTGGCTAGGTCTTCAGAAATATCACCTCCAATCACAAAAGGGCAGAAAAATAATACAACTGGATATAATTATCTTCCAAAACGGAACATATCCTGAACCACAGTAATTACCAAACTTTCCATCAAAAAGTTTTTCTTTTCCAGTACTGGCAAAAGTATGTGTACGTGATACTATGATGTCATATTAGCAACAAAACACCCGTATCCTAACCATGTAAGTTTTAAAGCAAAAAAGATGTACATACAATGAATAAGGAAACGTCCCCTCATCACTATCTTTCTACCCTCTAAAAGGAAATAAAATTTTAAAATGATTGACACTCACATAAGCAGGATTATTTTTTAAATAACTTTATATAACATCTAGTACAAGCTCATTTTGCAAATGACAAAGCAGAGGCCTAGAAAGGATAAGCAATTTGTCCGAGGACATACAATCAGTTAAGCAACAAAGCTACAACTAGAAAACCCTGGTTTGGCTCAGAGTTCAGCGTTCATTTCTCTATAGCAGCAGTTCTCAAACTTTTAGTCTTAGGACTTCTTTAGGCTCTTAAAACATTTAAATATTAACAAAGACCCCAAAGAGCTTTAGTTTATTATCTTTTAAGAACCGCTGCTATAACCATATTGCCTCCTCCATAACAACTGCAGGCTTTATCAATATCTATCAAACTTACTCCTCCATTTTACAGATGGAGGTTAAACACCTTGCATATCAGCTATCAAGCCAATTATAAGACAAGCATTAAGATACAGGTACAGAGATCCTACCTAGACACTCCTTTTATACTGCCCTGCTATATTCAACACTCCAAAAGGAAAATCTATGCATCAGTTTCCAATGGCTTAAACCATTTAAACAGCTTCTGTCAATGTCCAAGAGGACATTCAAGGTCTGGCGGGAAAGATTTCATATAAACCCAAGAATTATTTATATCCTGCCGCATAATCCATAAATTTATTCATACTCCAAAAGTGAAATAGGCACATAAATACACACAATTTCTTATGGAAAAGTTATTTCACACACCTATATCCAGAAATTCCTTTAAGTGCAACATTTTTCTTATTTCTAGAAATGAAATATAAAATTGAAAGCTCATGGCCAATTATACAAAGGGTTGCCAATAATGAGAACTGGCCTGATCAAAATTAAAACAGAAATGTCTTTCTTTTCACCCCAACCAATAACATAACCAAACGGCTTGTATTTTAAATGCTTTCAAAACCCTTTATAACATTTGCATCTATTCCCCCTCCACAGGCCTGGCTTACTGCTTTCCACATAGTGGTAATTCAAATATTTCACAGATTTAGGTTGGTATGCAATTGTGAACTACTACCCTAACAGTGACTTTCTAAGACATTTTCTCAACATCCTTCAATTTAGACCACTTCTGCCTTTTAAAATTTAAGACCAATAACAAGTAATACTGCTGTGAGCTTTTCAAGTAATCAGTTGCTATAAGGATTAGAATGACGAATCACACCAAATCTCCAAGATCTTCATATAAAAATAAGTTAAAGTTCACCTGTCAATCAGAAGCTTATCTTTCATAATGCCAAAAATTTGAAGAAACAAGCCAATCGTATTTAAAATAAAACAAATAACAACAACAAAAAAAATATTTAAATAATAACAAAACCTCTAAAGACTGAGCCACTAATTTTTCAATGTATGATTTAGTCAGGTGACCAGTTTTTTCATCACGGACTCCTAGAAATTTTCTTTTTTTTTTTCTTTTTATAAACACAAGTAAAAATCAGAACTAATCAAGTGCCCTACAGAAGATCTGATGAAGAAAAAAATCTAGAACTACTGTGTAACATAAGTTTAATTAAAATACATAGAAGTGATCATATTATTTGTCTCACATTAGAAGAGAATCAAGAGTGATTTGGTATTGTGGGTTCAACTCACTCAAGTATTACCTGTCAGATTATTCTTTAATTATGATTATGGCTTTAGATGAATGACACTTCAACCTGAGACAGTTCTAAACACCCACTTGGAGCTCTTTCATAGTAAATAATCAGGGAGCATCACGCTTTTTTAAATTAATTCTCTACATTTATATATGTGGTTCTTTACAAGGGGTTTTTCACATAGCTTAAAGACTCTCCTGGAATTAAATGTTTCAGTTATTTTACCATCTCATTTGAACATAAGAGGCAAAATATTATAAACAGCCACAACCTCAAAAACCTACAACAAATGACCACAAGAGTAGCTCTAACATGAGTTTCTTCCATTGTAATACTTGGGCTAAATTAAAGTGCTCATAATCATGCTAGATCTGGCAGCTCAAGGAGGCATTAATACCTTGTGGTTAAGAACATAAGCTCTGGAGTCAAGACTGGGTTCAATTCCAGCTCCATCAATTACAAGTTGTATAACTTTAGTCAAGTCCTCTGATCTCTCTGTGCCTCAGTATCCTCATCTTCTGTAAAAATAGGAACACCAAGTACTACCCAATAGGGTTTTGAAAATTACATACAGTAAAGGTCAACAATAATCACTCAATTTTAGTTATGATTATTACTATTACTGCCAAGATCTACTAAAATTCAAGGCCCATAAGGAAAACTGACCCTGGCATAAAATAAATAATTCAATTCAGAAAGTCTCTATATAGTTACTCTGTTCACTCCAAAAGAGAAAATCCGTTCAGAACACCCTATAGTTTAAAATGCAGATTTTGTGAGACATAGTAAAATCTAGAAGTGTTATTTAACTGTAAGGTAAACCTTTCACGTAGAGGAATATGAGTGCCTGATAATAATCAGCCAACACGTTGTACTGGGTACTTCTATGTGCTCAATACCCCATAAATAAAAGTTTACTGTACTTGAGCCAATTAACACATTCAGAAACCAAGGCCACAATCTTTACACAACTAGGGATCTACAATCTAAGAACTAAAGTTGATTTTTTTTTCCTCAAGGTAAGGAAAGCATCTATTTACTACATGTTAGTGCAGAAAAATAAGCACAATAAGTATCGCAGGCTCATTCCCAAATTCTACATGCTAGCTAGAGAGTGCCCTAAAAACATATAACATCCTAATAGTTATTCAAAGGCACATTTTGCCAACTACAAATGCAATTCTGATCTCTGCTCCCTGTAATTTTCTTTATTTTACCACTAGGCGACAAGGATACATCGGAGTAAAAAAAAATTACTTAATTCACAAGGGATGAAACGTCAAATGTCAAATTGCCTGAAAAGCAAGCCAGCCACCTGTGTAAAAGTGGTATACATTTCATATTAACAACTCTTATTTTTAGACACTCAAGAGGCAAATCAGAAGCATAAGAGAAAAACAGCTTCAACCTAATAATCGTGCTTGATAAGAGGCGGCCTGCCAGGCACAGCTTCCCTTGCAATAAATCTTACTTCCCATCAATCCATGTTAACCTGCTCCTCCATCCACAATGGACTAAATAAATAAAAATAGGATCTAATTACTTCTATTTGAAATTTGCCCAGAAATTGGAGAAACATTTGAGATCTGCCTTACCACCCATTAAAGCTGGTCTTCACAAAAGTAGTATCCTGGGGTCCTCTGGAAGCAAAACCCTGCGTTAGTTTCCCCTTGCCTAGAGGTAAATCCGAGGATACCCTTCAGGATCTGGAGTATATCTTGCCAGAGATATAAATACCTGGCAAGACTCACCAGTTCCCCCCGCCCCCCCCCCCAAAAAAAAAGAAAAGAAAAAAGGGCTTGTCACCAGGGGCTGCAGAAAAAAAAAAAAAATCCGCAAGGAAGGGGTACTACTTCCCGTCTCCAGCAGTCTAAACACCACTAAATCGTCCCAGGATCTCGCATCCTCCCGCCCGCCTGCCTGCCCCTCCCCCTCTTCCCACCGCCACCCTCCCTTCCCACCCTCCCACCCACTTCTTCCTCACGCAGTTTCTAGGCCCAAAGATTAGGAAGGATGACCGGGATACCAAAAACCGCTTCCGACTTCGGGGGTCTCCATGCCACAGGCATCAAAGAATAAACAGAAGCAGCCAACTAAGCTTCACCAGTTAGGGTAGGCTGAAAGAAGCGCCCGACACGCCAGGCCGCGCCCCCCCACCGCCACCGCCACCGCCACCCCCACCCCAGGGTGGAGCGTACCGCCGAGTTTAACCCGAAACCTTTCACACCTAAAGAGAAAACGATGCCTCTTTCCGCTAAGCAACAGACAGGCTTGACCCACCAAACCAAAGCTTTCCCAAATACCCAACTCAGAGGCGCGGAGGCCCAGACCGCTAAGACCCGTGAGACGGGGTTGCGTTTTACCTCATGGGCTCAGCAGTCATGTTTTCGCTACAACGCCTTGTCGGCTTCAGCGACTGTAGGGCGCCGCTCTTCGCTGCTCGGCGCACGGTTACGATAGAAATACACTGAACTCTTAGTCGTCACTATAGCTGGTGCTGGAACCTCCCCACAGCTCAAAGGCCGCTACCACTGCCACCGCTGCAGAAGCCGCGGAAACAAAGCGACGCTGCCGCCGCCGCCATTTTGTTGGGCCGAGGCTCAGGCAGGAGAATTGGCGCGTCCTCCCTCTTCTTCTTTCCGTCATCCATTGGCTACCTCCTCCTCAGCGCAGATTCTTATTGGCTACGGAAATTCACCTTCTTTGGGGGCCTGTTGCTAAGGCGGTCTACGTCATTTGATCCTCTCCACCTTTTCATAGGGGGTCCAATTAGTCCCATTGACCTGAAAGCGCTAGTGACTATTTTAACTTTATTTTTAAAATGCGTTTTGATCCATCCTCTTTTGTTGACATATTGACAATAACATCGACTTACATTTATTGAGAATTTACTATGTGCCCAACACTATACTAATCTTTATCCAAATTATCTCATATAATTTTTATATCCTTTGAGGCAGACAGCTGCTTGTTACCTACATTCTCCGGATGAGGAAACCAGGACACAAAGACCCACAGTAGTGGAGTCGAAATTTAGACCAAACACCACACACTCTTAACTACTAATCTATACGGCGATCCTACATATTTTCTTTCCGACATTAAAGGTTATCCTCAAGTGCTTTGCTTTCCTGAATGTTCTCTATATAATATTCAGCATGCCATAAATACAGGTATGTATTTATACATGTGCCATAAATAAATACATGTGTGTATGTATATTATATAAATATATAACATTTAAGACCAAATTAAGATCTGCATACAATTACTTCAATATTGAATAAACTCTAAATTGCTGCTTGAAACAAACACACACACACCACATTTCCCGAATCTGATGTGATCTTTACCTCACAAACCAACCGATCTAGGTCTATGTCCTTATTACAGAGGTTTGGCTGGATGGTGTCTGACTTCGTGGTCTATAATTTAATTGTCAGTTGGTAATTGCTGCAAGTAGCAAATCAATTCTCTAAAATCGAATCGTTTCAAATTTTATTTCCGACTGTATTCTACTGTACATGTTTTAGTTAATTCTATTTGCTTTTCTTGAAATTTACAAGTGCTGTTGTGTTTAGGTGACAGAGTTTCTGCTTTTTGTCAGAATAGCAAGTGATGGGCCTTTTCTGAATGGAATTCTTTGATAATCTGATGGGCTCAGGCAATTTTTTATTCAAGAGAAGTTTATACACATTTCAAGTCATCTTTCAAAGATTCAAGTACCATTGCCAACTGTAGAAACCAGTCTTATGTTTCTGGTATACTGATTTACTTGTCTTCCACACGTTAAGTAACACTTAAACGTGCAATTTAGAGAAGTTATATTTTCCTCCCTGGTAAATGCGATTAATTTGAAATGAGATCCATTTCATTACAAAACGGCACACAACTTTTAAATTAACTTTTGGTGACAAGGCTTATTAAGACGAAGCAGCTTTAAATGACAAATTCCAAAAATATAGAAACAATAACAAAATTGTAATCACAGAATTTTCAAAATATACAATAACTCACTGTAATTGTTAATTATAAAAAAGAGTAATTCTATACTTTTAAAGGATGACTATCAAAGTTTTACTGATATAGGTATGTTACTTTGAACAGATGAATCTCAATAAGTTTCCTTCAACCGTATTTTAGAAGAAAGTCACTGGTACACATGTCTCACATTCAAACTGCCACAGAAATCAACATAGAACCTTTTATTGAACTCTTGAACATAAGTATGTAATTGGAAAATTTGCTTATTTGCTTTGGAGGAATGACAAGATAAATGACTTAAGAGAGCAAGTTGAATGAGGCAATGGGTACTCACTCTACTAATTGCTAATAAACACTATTGCAAAATCTATTTTATGTCAAAATCATAATGCAATGGAAATATCTGTGAAATGTTAAATGCATATATCCTTAATCTAGAAATTTAACTTATAGCAATTAACCCAAGAGACACATTGTACACATGGAAAATAAGATATCCATAAGATTATTCTCTGCAGCATTGTTTGTCACCTCACAGCTTTGGAAACAACATACAAATTTCTCAATAGGGAACTTGTTAAATAAATTATGCTACACATACAAACAAATACCATGTAGCTCCTGAATATATATTTTTTCCAAAACAATTGCATTTCTATGCACTAATGATGACCGATCCAAAAAAGGAAATTAAGAAAACAATCCCATTTAGTGTAGCATCAAAAAGAATAAAACACTTAGGAATAAACTTAACCAAAAAGATGAAAGACTTGTACACCGAAATCTATAAAACATCACAAAAAAAGAAAGAAAGAAAATGCAAATAAGTGGAAAGACATCCCATCCTCATGGATTAGAAGATTTAATATTGTTAAAATGTCCATAATAGCCAAAGGGATCTAGATATTCAATGAAATGCCTATCAAAATCCCAATGATGTTGTTAGCAGAAATAGAAAATAGAATTCTAAACTTCACCATAAACACTCAAGGGATCTTGACTGGCCAACACAATCTTTTCTGGGTTTTTTTCTGTTGTGGCTTTTTCCTTTTCTTTTCTTGCTTCTTAAATTACATTTATTAGGGTAACATTGGTTAATAACATTGTATAATTTTCGGGTATACAAGATCATAATTTGACATCTTTGTCACCCCCAAAGTCTAGTTTCCTTCTGTTATCATATATTTAATCCTTTTTACACATTTTGCCCTCCCCCATCCCTGTTGTCCATAACAATGAGTTTGTTTTTGCTTGTTTTGTTTGTTCATTTGTTACTTTGTTTTATATTATACATATGAATGAAAACATATGGTTTTTGTCTTTTTCCAAGTAAACACAAGCTTGAAAAAAAAGTAAAGAAGAGTTGGAAACCACACATATCCTGATTTCAAAATATACTACAAAAATACAATAATCAACACAGCGTGGTATTAGCATAAAGACAGATATACAGACCAATGGAATGGAAAACAGAATCCAGAAATAAATGCTTGCATATATGACCATTGACCCTGACAATAAATGTACCTATTAAGAAGGACTCCTGGTAAATAATTGGGTTCAAATTTATAAACAGAGTCTAGCAGCTGTTGCTAGACAGGAGCCTATTATCCTGGTTCTGCTTAAGGGAAGAGTTGCACTGAACCGCCTGCTTCCTGCACTGTGTTTCTGCCATCTGAGTCAACCCTTATAAAGGAGCTCTTAGGCTCATAAATCAACCAATGGGCTGAAGAGCTTCCCTAACCAATCGTAGCTGTGCATCTGTATCATCATTTGCATCTTTACTGACCACTCAGAGTGGTTGCATTTCGACCAATCAGGACAGTGTTTTTAGGCCCAATCAAACTATGAGGATTTGGAATTCTCAATTGCATGAAAATGAATCAATCAGGGACCAGGAGCAGGAACTTCTCTACGTAATCCAGTTTCACCTCTCTGCAGAGAGAACTTTCGGTTTTCGGAGAAGACTGTGTTCCCCAGCTGTTGCTGCAACACCAGCTGAAGCTGTGACACCGGAGCTGTGGCACTGGAGCTGTAACAATAGGGTGATTTCACCTGACCTGCTTTTCCCAAGCCACATTACCTGAGTAGCCTTGCCCAAGCCACTATGGCTGTGCTGTTTCGCACCTGAGCTTTTTATCCATGCTGTTCCACAGCCAAGCCGTTTCACTATTCACCTGTTTTCACTGAGTAAAGTTTTTTCTTCACCACATCCCAAGTTGGGGACTCCTGGTGGTGTTGAATTGATGAAGATAAATTTCAATTAACATGGCCAAATGATTTTCAACAAGGGTTCCAAGACGATGAAAAAAAAGACGCTTGCAAAAGAGCGAAGTTAGACCCTCAAATTACATTATATATGAAAATTTCCTCAAAATGGATTAAAGACCTAAACCTATAAAATTCCTAGAAGAAAACACAGGAGGAAAACTTCAGGGCATAGGATTTTGGAATGTTTTTAGGACGTGAGACCAAAAGCACGGGCAACATAAGTAAAATAGACAAATGGGACTATATCAAACTTAGAAACTACTGCACGTTAAAGAAAACTATCAACAGAGTGAAAAGGCAGCCTTTGGAATGGCTGAAAATATTTACAAATCATATACCTGGTAAGGCTTAATATCCAGAATATATAAAGAACTTCTACAACTCATCAGCAAACAACAAATACCTTGATTTAAAAATGGGCAAAGACTTGAATAGACAATTCTCCAAAGAAGATATACAAATGGCCAACAGACATATCAAAAGATGCTCCATGCCACTAATCATGGGAAATTCAAATCAAAACCACAATGAGATATCTCATGCCTGTCAGAATGGCTATCATCCAAAAGTCTTGGGTGTTAATAAAAAGAAACCCTTGTACACCATTGGTACTAATAAAATAATATCATACTTTACTATTATAAAATGATGTAGCTATTATGAAAAACAGCATGGAGGTTTCTTAAAAAGTTAAACATAGAATTACCATATGATCCAACAATTCCAATTCTCGTTATATACAAAAATAATTGAAAGTGGGGTCTCAAAGAGATATTTGCACACTGATATCAATTGTGACATTATTTACAATAGTCAGAAGATGGAAGAAACTCAATTTCCATCAATAGATGAATAAATAAAGGAAATGAGGTATACATATATAATGGAATAATTTGCAACCTGAAAAAAATGGACATTCTTTGACATGCTACAACATAGATGAACTTCAAGAATATTATGTTAAGCAAAATCAGCCAGTCACAAAAGTAAAAATACTGTATAATTCCACTCATATATGAAGTATTTAAAGTAGTCAAAATCACAGAAAAAAAAACTAGGAAGGAGATTTTGGAAACATCGTGGAGTGAGAGACGTCCCCAGATCTCTACCCTTGAAACAACAGTAAGGTGAACATCTAAAACTCAACAAAAAACTCCCAAAGTGCACACGAGCAAGTCTGAGCTTGAGATCTGCACACAAGAGCTACCACGGGTCAGAACCCTGAATGTCAGGCACTGGACTGGGAGAAATAAAAAAGCAGCCTGACTCAGAACTCCCTGAAGGAGGAGGGCGGAGGGGAGAAAGAGTGGTAAGTTCCAGGAACAGCCGGGCCTGGGAAAGCTGTGAGCTCCGAATGGCCGGCAGCAGGGCCCAGTCACCAGGGCAGAAGGCAGAGAAGCAAAGACGGCAGAAAAACAGCAGTTGATTTTTAACAGCCGCATTTGCAAAACCAAGGCCGAGCTACAGCCCCCCTCCCTCAAACCACAGGACCCATCTTCCCATACACTCTGAGACAGAAGACCTCAGAGCCCCAGGGGAATCTGAGAAAAACGTTAAGAGAAACTATTGCTAACACTGACAGGAACTGAAACTAAGGGTGATTAAATATCTATAAGAAAATAAAAGGGCATTTTGACGGCTTTATATAAAGCAGGGATCCAAGAGGCTTAGACACTACCTACTGGAAACCAAAATAAAAGGGCCTTCTTTGCAACAGGATAAAGAAAGACTTTTATATAATAAATCTTTCTGGGGGAAAAAAAAAAGCAGAATACCTCCATTAATGTCTAGGCAGAGAAATAGTCCATTAAACACCATGAACAACCAAGGTACAAGGCATCTCAGACAGAAAGAGAAAAATCTCCGGAAAATAAGCTTACAGACATAGAAATATGCAACTTAAATGACAGATAATTTAGGATAGTACTTCTGAAAAAATTCACTGAATTCCTAAACGAATCATATCAGAAATTTGAAAAAGCACCTAGATGAGCAGAGCAAGGAGATTGAAACCCTCAAAAAAAAAAAAAAACAGAATAGATCTTCTAGAGATAAAAGAAAAACACACACACTCAAGAGTTCAAAAATGAAATAGCAAACTTGGGAAATAGAGTCAGACAAATGGAGGAAGGATCAGTGACATTGAAGACAGAAATCTAGAAATAAATCAGAAAGAAGAGAGAAACCAAAGGAAGAAAAAGAATGAAAGAGAAATTCAAGAACTAGTTGATACCATCAGGAGAGGAAACAAAAGAATAATGGGCATTATCAAAGGCTAGGAAAAGGAGCAGAGACTAGAAAGCATTTTGAGAAAAACAGTTGACGAAAATTTCCCAAATCTAAGATATGAGCTGGAGCTTGAAATTCAAGAAGTCAACAGAATACCAATTATCTCAACCAAAAAAGACCTTCACCAATACACATTGTATTAAAATTATCAAAAATCAACAATAAGAAAGAATTCTCAGAGTACCCAGGGAGAAGAAAAGGGTAAATTATAAAGGAAAATCCATTAGATTATCGTTAACTTCTCATCACAAACCATACAAGCCAGAAAGAAATGTAATAAAATATTTAAACTACTAAGTGAAAGGAACTACCAGCTTAGAATAACATATAACAGCTAGCTCTCCTTTAGATATGAAGGAGAAATTAAGACTTTTCCAGACATAAAAAATTGAGGGTATTCTCCACTATGAAGCCCGCGTTACAGGAAATACTAAAAGGGGTCAGCTTACCTAAAACAAAATGACAAAAAAAAAGCTTAATTAGGAGTAAAGTAACTATCAGGCAAATAGAAAGAGAGCAGTGCAATCTTTACTAAGAATAGGACATTATAAGCTTAAATAATAATAAGAGAATTGCTGTGGCAAGATAGTAACAAATGTTCAGCACACATAGGGACAAATTGAAATAACAATGACTAAAAAGGTGAGGATCCAAAGATCCAATTTCGCAAAGGGGAATGAAGAAGATAAAGCAAACGCAGAAGAAATGATACAACTCTCTCTATATAACTATCTTTTACATATTCGTAATGGTAACCACACACCAAAGATTCAAAACTTAAGTATTGAACATAAAACAAGAAGAAACAGAGGTAAAACCCATAAAAGTCAACCAAAAAAAAAACAGAAGCACAAGGACAAGGAAGCAATGGAAACACCAAGCTACCAGAAAGCAAAAGAAAATATGGCTATAAGAAAATCGCGTATTTCAATAATCATCCTAAATGTAAATGGATTGAACTCACCAAAAAAAAAAAAAAAACGCACAGAGTTTCAGAATGGATCAAAAAACAAAACCCAACCATATGCTGCCTCCAGGAGATAAATGTCACCTCCAAAGACAAATATAGACCCAAAATGAAAGGGTACAAAATGATACTTCAAGCACATGGCATTCAGAGAAAAGCGAGAGTAGCAGTACTAATATCAGATGAAACAGACTTCAAAATAAAAAAGGTAAAGAAAGATACTGAGGGACACTTCATAATGATAAAAGCAATCATGCACCAAGAAGACATAATACATATTAATATCTGTGCTTCCAATCAAGAAACCCCAAAATATGTAAAGCAATTACTAACAGAACTAAAGGGAGAAACAAACCAAGACACTATCGTAGTATGGGACTTAAATACCCATTGTCAGATATGGACAGATCATTCAAAGAGAAAATCAATAAGGGAATAACATCCTTAAATGACACATTAGACCAACTGGACATAATTGACATATACAGAGCCTTCCATTCCAAAATAGCTGCTTATACATTCTTCTCCAGTGCATGTGGAATATTCTCAAGAATCGAGCATATACTGGGATACAGAAAGAGCCTCAACAAATATAAAAGGGTTAAAATCATACCAACCATATTCTCTGATCATAAAACTTTGAAAATAGAGATCAATTGAAAAAAAAAGCAAGAAGAACCACAAATACATGGAAATTAAACAGCATGCTACTGAAGAATAACTGGATCATGGAAGAAATAAAAAGAGAGATCAAGAGATAGATAGAAACAAATGATAATGATAGTACACATATCAAAACTTTTGGGACATGGCAAAAGCGATCATAAGATCATATCATTACAGGCTTATCTCAAAAAATAAGAACGAGCGCAAATAAACAACCTAACACTTCATCTTAAAAAACAAGAAAAGGAAGAAAGATGAAGTGTAAAGTCAGAAGAATAAAAGAAAATATTAAAATTAGAACAGAAATAAATCAAATTGAAAACGAACAAAAAAAAAAAGAAAAAAGAAATGCAACAAAGAGCTGGTTCCTTGAGAAGGTTAGCAAAATTGACAAGCCCCTGGCTAGACTCACTAAAGAAAAAAGAGAAAGGACACAAATAAACAAAATCAAGGATGAAAGAGAGGAAATTATGACTGACAACACAGAAATACAAAGGATTGTACAAGATTACTATGAAAAAGTACAGGACACCAATTTTAAAAAACCTGGAAAAAATGGACCAGTACTTAGAAAAATACAAACTTCCTTAACTGAATCAAGAAGAACTGGAAAAATTAAATAGATCAATTAACAGTATGGAAATGAAAACAATTATCAAAATCCTACCAAAGGAAAAGTCCAGGACCAGATGGCCTCACCAGTGAATTCTACCAAACATTCAAACAAGATTTAATACCTATTCTCCTCAAACTCTTCCAAAAAATTGAAGAGGTGGCAATCCTTCCCAACACATTTTATGAGGCCAATATTACTCTGATACCCACACCTGGTAAAGATAACACAAAAACAGAAAACTGCAGACCAATACCTCCCATGAACATAGATGCAAAATTCCTAAATAAGATGCTAGCAAACTGAATACAGCGACATATTAAAAAGGTTATACACCACAATCAAGTGGGCTTCATCCCAGAGGCACAGGGATGGTTCGACATACACAAATCAATTAATGTGACACAACACATAACCAAATTAAAAAATAAGAATCATATCATCATATCAATAGATGCAGAAAAGCCTTCGGTAAGATACAGCATCCATTTATGATCAAAAACACTTATCAAAATTGGTATAGAAGAAAAATACCTAAACATGATAAAGACCATATATGAAAAACCCTCAGCCGACATGATACTTAATGGTGAAAAACTAAAAACCTTCCCTCTAAGATCAGGAACAAGGCTAGGCTGTCCACTATCATTATTCTTATTCAATATAACATTGGAGGTCCTAGCAAGTGCAATCAGACAAGAGAAAGATATAAAAGGCATCTAAATAGGAAATGAAGTCAACCTATCACTATTTGCGGATGGCATTTTTCTCTATATAAAAAATCCTAAAGACTCCACAAGAACATTACTGCAAACAATAAGCAAATACAGTAAAGTCTCTGGATAAAAAAATCACTGTTCAAAAATCTATAGCATTCCTATACTCTAATAATGAAGTGTCAGAAAAAGAGGTAGAAAAAATAATTCCCTTGGCAATTGCAAGAAAAAAATAAAATACTTGGGAATAAATTTAATGAAACATGTGAGGTACCTATGTAATGAAAACTATAAGCCCCTATTAAAATAAATTAAAGAAGATACAAAGAAATGGGAAGATATTACGTGTTCTTCGATTGGAAAATCAACATAGCTAAAATGACCATATCACCTAAAGCATTATACAGATTTAATGCAATTCCCATTAAAATATCATCGGCATTTTTTAAAGAACTAGAACAAGAAATCATCAGATTCATATGGAAGCACAAAACACCCTTAACTGCCTAAGCCACTCTGAGGAAAAAGAACGAGGCTGGAGGCATCACTCTGCCCCACTTCAAATTATACTACAAAGCGACAGTAATCAAAATGGCATAATATTGGCAGGAAAACAGACATGGACAACTGGAACAGAATTGAGAATCCAGAAGTCAACTCATATTTATATGGACAAATAATTTTTTAAAAAAAGTCAAAAACATATAGTAGCCACACACCAAAATTAACTCAAAATGGATTAAGGACCTGAATGTAAAACCTGCAACAATAAAATGCATAGAAGAAAACATAGGAACTCAACTCAGGGACCTTGGAATTAAAGAGGATTTCATGAATTTGAACTCAAAGACAATGGAAGTAAAATCTAAAATAAATGAACGGGACTACATCAAACTAAAAAGCTTCTGCTCAGCAAAAGAAACCTTTTACAAGGTAAAGAGACAACCATCCAAATGGGAAAATATATTTACAAGCAATACCTCCAATAAGGGCCTAATATCCGAAATATACAAAGAGCTAATTAAACTCAATAACAACAAAAAACAAATGATCCAATCAAAAAATAAGTAAAGGAACTGAACAGACACTTCTCCCTAGGTGACGTACAAATGGCCAACAAATATATGAAAAGATGCTCAACATCGCTAGCTATTAGGGAAATGCAAATCAAAATCACAATGAGATACTATCTCACACCTGTTAGAATGGGTATAATCAACAGAACAAGTAATAACAAATGTTGGAGAGGATGCGGAGAAATAGAAACCCTCATATACCGCTGATGGGACTGCAAATTGCTACAGCCACTATGGAAAACAGTATAGAGGTTCCACAAAAAACTAAGAATTGATCTATCATATGATCCAGTAATCCCTCTACTGGGTATATACCCCAAAGATTTGAAACTCATATCTATAAAGATATTTGCACACCAATGTTCATAGCAGCATTATTCACAGTGGCTAGGACATGGAAGCAACCAAAGTGTCCTACGATACATGATTGGCTAAAGAAGCGGTGGTACATATATACAATGGAATATTACTCAGCCATTAGAAGAGATGAAATACTGCCATTTGTGACAACATGAATGGACCTCGAGATAATCATGCTAAGCAAAATTAGCCAGATAGAAAAAGTTGAAAATCACATGATATCACTTATATGTGGGATATAAACCTAAAAGCAACAAATGAGCAGGACAAACAAACTGGGGCTCATAAACGTGGACTATAGACTAGTGGTTACCAGAGGACTATATTAGTGGGGGAGGGGGAGAGGGGAGAAGTAGACGGGGTAAAGGAGGTCAAATATAGGGTTTAGGAGGAAGGGGAAGTGGGTAAAATGGATCAAATATATGGTCTCTGAAGGAAACTGGTCTTTGGGTGGTAAACACATAATAGAATACACAGATGTGAAATGATAATATACACATGAAAATTATATAATTGTATGAATCAGTGTTATCCCAAGAAACTTAATTTTAAAAAATTTTACATAATTTTTAAAAGACACTTAAGAGAATAAAAACATGAGCCATAAACTGGTTGAAACTCTTTATAAAAAATATTTGATAAAAGATTGGTATTAAATATATACAATAAACTTTTAAACCTCAACAATAAGAAAAGAAAAACCCAATTTAAAAGTGGCAAAATAACTGGACAGATACCTCATCAAAGAAGATGGACTGATCGCAAATAAGCTTATGTAAAAATGCTCAATGTCACCTATTAGAATGGTTAAAATCTGAGAAACTGACAACAGCAAATGTTGATGAAAAGATGGGAGAATGCAAAACAGTACAAGCACTTTGAAAATTTCTTACAAAGCTAAACATACTTTTATCATATGATCTGCAATTGCAGGAATGAATGAGTGAATGAATGAATGGATGAATGAATGAATGAATGAAAGACTTATATCCACACAGAAACCTGCACACAGATGTTTATATCAACTTTATTCATAATCGCCAAAACCTGGTTGCTTCCAGGTTTTGGCGATTATGAATATAAGACCTGAAACAATAAAATGCATAGAAGAAAACATAGGAACTAAACTCAAATTGTTGTCTCAGTTTGTCTCTATGTATGTTGAACATTCATTACCATGTTGCTATAGCAAATCTCTTCTTATCGTTTAAGCTTATAATGCCCTGTTCTGAGTAAAGGTTGCACTCCTCTGCTTCTATCTGCCGGCTAGTCGCCTTACTCCTAGTTATGTTTTTTTTTCTTTTGGTCATTTTGTTTTAGGTGAACTGACCCCTTTCAGTATTTCCTGTAATGCAAGCCTCATAGTGGAGTATTCCCTCAATTTTTGAATGTCTGGAAAGGTCTTTGTTTCTCCTTCATATATAAAGGAGAGCTTTGCTGGATACATTATTCATGGGTAGTAAGTAGTCCTTTCATTTAATAGTTTGAATATTTGATTCCACTCCTTTCTAGCTTGTAAGGTTTGTGCTGAGAAGTCTGACGATAATCTTGCGGGTTTTCTTTTTTAGGTTAACATCTTCTTTTCCCTGGTTGCCCCTAGAATTCTTTTTTTGACTTTTTAATTAATTTTAATGTAATATGTCATAGATAAGGACTTTTGAGGTCAAGATAATCTGGTGTCTTTATTGTTTGTTTTTTAGATTCTAAACTTCAGCACGTTTCTTAGATTTGGGAAATTCTCATCAACTATTTATCTGAAAATGTTTCTAGTCCCTGCTCCTTTTCCTTGCCTTCAGTAATGCCCATTATTCTTATGTTTCCTCTCCTAATGGTATCAGCTAGTACTTGTATTTCTCTTTCATTCTTTTTCATTCTTTGGTTTCTCTCTTCTTCCTTCTGATTTATTTCTAGATTTCCATCTTTCATATCACTTATCTTTCCCCCCATTTGGTTGACTCTATTCCCCAACCTTGCTATTTCATTTCTCATGTTTTTCAGTGTGTTCATCTCCAGAAGTTCAATTTGGTTCTTTTTGAGGTTTTCAGTCTCCTTGCTAAAAAACTTGTTCTGCAGATCTAGTTTTTTGTTTGTTTGTTTGTTTGTTTCAATTCCTAGAATTGTTGGTATGAATTGTTTTGTATCTCATTGAGCTTTTTCGGAGGTAGCATCCTAAATTTTTTTGTTATTTAAGTTGCACATTTCTATGTCTGCAAGCTTATTTTCTGTTTTTTTTTTCTCTTTCTTTCTGAGACGCCTTGTCACCTTGGTTGTTCTTAGTGTTTAATGGACTATTTCTCTGCCTGGGCATTAATGGAAGTGTATTCTGCTTTTTTTTTCCCCAGAAAGAAGATTTATTATATAAAGGTCTTTCTTTAGCCTGTTGCAAAAAAAAAAAAAAAAAAAAAGCGCTTTTCTTTTGGTTTCCAGTAGGTAGCATCTAAGTCTCTTGGATCCCTGCTTAATATAGTCTTAATAATGCCTTTTTTCCCTTATAAAAATTCAATCTTGCTCACTACTCTCAGTCTCTGTTCCTGTCAGTGTTAGAGACATCTTCGATAGTGTTGTCTCAGATTCCCCTGGGGCTCTAATGGTGTTCATTCATGGAGGATATGGGGGTGGGGCCCTCTGGGTTAGGAGATGGAGACTGTGGCTCAGCCTCGGTTTTGCAACTGCAGCTGGTAAAAATCAACTGTTGTTTCTCTGCCATCCCCGCTTCTCTGTTGTCCCCACTTCTCTGCTTTCTGTCCTGATAACTGGACATTGCTGTCGGCTTCTTGGAGCTCACAGCTCTCTCAGGCAGAGTTGTTCAGGGAACTTGTTGTACATTCCCCCTCCCCCTTTCTTCTACAGGGGGCTCCGGCTGCGGCTGCAAGAGGCAGCTTCTTTGTTTCTTTCTCTTAGTGCACCACCGACACCCAGGGTTCTGACCTGTGATAGCTCTTATGTACAGATCCCTTGCTCAGATGTGCTGGTGTGCAGTTTGGGTGTTTTTTGTTGAGATTTAGATGTTCAGCTTATAGTTGTTTCAAGGGGAGAGACCTGGGGAAATCTGTCCCTCTGCTGCATTTCTTCAACTTCTGTTTAGTTTTTTTTTAGCATAAAACAAACTCAGTGCACTCACATTATGAAACTATGGGTGAGAACAGAATCTTTAAAAGTAAATTATCTACAAACTTCCAGTTATAAAATAAGTCATGAGGATGTAATGTATAGAATGTATAGAATTATAATTTATAATACTGTATTGCATATTTGAAGGTTGCTAAGAGAGTAAATTTTAAAAGTTATCACAAGAAAAAAAACTTGTAATTATGTATGTGAAGGATGTTAATTAGAACTATTGTGATGACAAATTTACAATAAATACAAATATCGAGTCATTATGTTGTATATCTGAAACTAAAATTACATACATTATATCTCAATAAAAAGAAAATATTTTGATTTACTAATGTCAACCAATGGTCACTGGTGCCAAATCAACACAAACAGAAATCTCCAATTTGGGGGTGTGATGAAAATGGAAACTATTCAGTGCAAACAGCTCAGTAGTGATAAAGGTCAATTAGGAAGCACGGCTGTGTAATAGCATGGCTTTGAGCTGGTCATGTGGATAGACAGACCTGGGGTGAGGCGACCCTAGGGTGAGGCAGCCCAGCTCTGTTCCAGTCTGTTCCATCTGCTCCAGCCCAATCCCCTGCTCTGCTTTGCACCTGTCTGTTCCATTCAGCCTGCTCTTCTCTGGTGAGACTTCTTTAGTGTTTTAGCTCTACCCAGGGAAAGGCAGTGTTCTGTCTTTGGAGGAAAGAGAAAGTCTGTTCCCCAAGCCAGAGGAAAGTCGACCTATACAGAGTGAAGTCCCAGTCCCTGGACCCTGTTTGTTCCATCTTCATGCAAATAAGGACTCTAAATCTTCACAGTTTGATTGGCCCAAAAAGCACTGCTCTGATTGTTCAAAACTGAGCTACTCTGATCGGTCAATGATGGCTCCAATTGGATGGGGGAAAGCCTCAGTCCTATTGGTTGAGATACAATACCAGGAACTCTTTATAAATGTTGGCTCAGATGACCATAACACATTGTAGACAGGCAGTTCAGGGCAGAAGGCAGGCAATTCGGTGCAGGCTTATCCCTGAAGTACAGTTTGCATGAGAGGTCCCAGTTTAGAAACGACTTCTAGGCTCTGTTTTTAAATTTGAGCCCAGTTAGCCACCAGGAGTCCTTCTTGGTAGTTATCTTCTCACGGTCCACACTAACAATATCATTACATTGTATACCTGAAACTAATGTAGCATTTGTCAATTATACTTCAAAAAAATTAAATCAAAGCAGCTTAATTTTATAGTTCCAATCTAATACCTTCTCATAAACTAGTGGGAGTTCAGTAAATTATGTGATATTTTTAAGAGTCCAAGCCTAAGGCATTTTAAATAATTAAGTTGTTTAACTCTACTCTCCAAATCCGATCTTTAAAAAAAAAAGTTACTAAAAGGAAAATAAGAAAGGGGGGACCAGGTGTATTTGAAAATAAACCAAATAGGAATCCTGATTATAAACAGAATGAAGTAAAATCTCAATGGACTAACTGAAGTAAAAAAGAAAGCAAGAGGTAGTGAATTTTAAAAAGATCGCTATGCCAAAACAATCCAAATTGTCTATTTCAGGAGTTTATCAAGAAATTGTATTTTAAAAAATATTTTTAAATTTTATTAGTTTCAAGTATACAATACATTGATTAGACATTTATATAGTTTATAAAACGATCCTCCTAATTGCTCTTTCTCTCCTCTGGCTCTACACTCAGTCATTACATTAATGTTAACTGCATTCCCTATGCTGTGCTCCCTATCCCTGTGACCATCTATCAACTACTAATTTGTACTTCTTTATCCCTTCATCCTATTCTCCCAGCCCCCCAAACCTCCTAACCTCTAGCTATCACCAGATTGTCCTCTATATTTGTGAGTCTCTTTTTGATTAGCTTGTTCTTTTTGTTCCTTAGATTTCACATATAAGTGAAATCATATGGTATTTATCTTTCTCTGTCTGACTTATTTCACTCAGCATAATAACCTCTAGGTCCATCCATGTCTTTGAAAATGGTAGGATTTCATTTTTTTAATGGCTGAATAATATTCAATTGTATATATGAACTATAACTTCTTTATCCAATTGTCTATTGATGGGCATTTAGGTTGCTTCCATATCTTGGCTATTGTGAATTATGCTGCCATGAACACAGGGGTGCACAGATCTTTACAAATTATTGTTTTGGTTTTCTTTGGCTAAATATCCAGAAGTGCAAAATTGCTGGGTCAAAAGGTATATCCATTTTTAATTTTTTGAGGAGCCTCCAGACTGTTTTCCATAGTGGCTGCATCAATTTGCAACTCCATCAACAGTGTATGATGGTTCCCTTTTCTCTACATCCTTACTAACACTTGTTCTTTGATTTATTGAAGATAGCCATTCTGACGGGTGTCAGGTGACATCTCATTGTGGTTTTAATTTGCATTTTCTGGTGATTAGTGACGTTGAGCATCTTTTCCTGTATCGATTGGCATCTGTACTTCTTCTTTGGAGAAATACCTATTCAGGTCTTCTGCCCATTTTTTAATTGGATTGTTTGATTTTTTTGTTGTTGAGTTGTATGAGTTCTTAATATATTTTGGATATTAACACCTTATCAGATATATCATAAGCAAATAGCTTTTCCCATTCAGTTGGCTGTCTTTTCACTTTATCAATGATTTCCTTTGCTGTGCAAAAAAGTTTTTAGTTTGATGTAGTCGCGTTTGTTTATTTTTGTTTCCCTTGCCCAAAGAGATATGTCCAAAAAGAAACTGTAATAGCAATATCAGAGATATTACTATGTTTTCTTCTAGACGTTTTATGGTTTCGTGTATTACATTTAAGTTTTTAATCCATTTTTAATCTATTCTTGTATATGGTGTAAGAAGGTGGTCCATTTTCAGTTTTCTGCATGTTATCTGTCCAGTTTTCCCAACACCATTTAAGAGACTGTCTTTACCCCATTGTATACACTGGCTTCCTTTTTCATACAGTAAGTGAGCATATAAGCATGGATTTATTTCTGGGCTCTCTATTCTGTCCCATTAATCAATGTGTCTGTTTTGGAATCTCTTTTTCTATGCTTTTATTTTATTTTTTTGATTTATTTGTGTCTTTCCATCTGAAGTGAGTCTATTCTAGACAGTCTATCATTGGATTGTGGGTTGTTAAAAATCCATTTTGCCATTCTCTGCCATCTAATTAGAGTTTAATCATTTACTTTTAAGTAATTAGTGATAAAGAAAAACATTTTTGATATTTTGTTACTTTCTATATGTTGTATATACTTTGTTTTTCATTTCCTCTATTACAGCTCACTTTTGTATTTGATTTTTTGGAGTGTTTCATTTTGATTTCCTTCTCGTTTCCCTTTCTGTTATATTACGTACTTAGTGATTATTTTGAGAACTACAATAAATATTTAAAACTTGCAACAATCTAATGTAAATTAATGCCAACTTAACTTCAGTATTATGTAAAAACTCTGATCCTATACAACTCCACACTTCCCCTTTTATATTATCATCAAACTTATATCTTTATACATTATGTGCTCATTAACAGATGTATAATTATTGTTTTACGCATATTTTTAATCACATAAGAAAATAAAGAGGAGTTATGAACCCAAAATGCAATAACACTGACTTTTAAATTTACCTATGTAGGTAGTTATATTTACTAGTGCTCTGTATTTCTTCATATGGTTTTGAGTTACTATCTAGTGTACTTTAATTTCAGCCTGAAGAACTTGCTTTAGCATTTCTTGTTGGGCAGATCTACTAGAAACAGAATTCTTTGTAATTCTGGCTTGAGTCTTTCCAAACAGAGTGATTAAGGAGGAGTGAAAGTCTTCAAAGGTAAGGAGGGGTCAGGCTTGCCAGAATGAATTTGATCTTTGAAGGAAAAGAAGAAAGGAAAAAGGAAGAAATCTAGCCATAGAGGAAAATAAGTAGTTGGCTTTTCAGGGGTCCTGGAAACCTGCCTTTCTCTTTTTTCCTAAATTTTTCTACTATTCTCTCTGTTTCTTTAAGGTTTTTCCATTAAAGTGCTAAGATTCCATGGGAGGCCTTTGTAATTAGATGGTTCTAAAGAAAATACAGATGACTAATATATATAAGAAAAGATGCTCAGAATTACTAATAACTTGGGAATCGGTAATTAAAACTATATACCTTGGATGAATTTTAAAACAAGTAGATAAGAGTAGCAAGAATGTTATTAAAGTGGTGCATTTTTGCTCATTTAGAAATTTTAACATGGACCTCTTTGGGTATGACTCAGGATGTAAATGACTATGACTTCAGATTCTTTTAAAGTACTGAAAAGATATATTGATAAGAATATTTTGGCATTTTGATACTTTAAAAACCTATCTTGTGAAATAATCATCTTTTAAATTTTTGATTCCTGTCACAGAAGCCTCTCTTTTTCCCTCCCACTCCAACCCTGATAAAGTGATCAAACCCTTCTCTGTATCTACCAGATAACACATATTTTCCTACTAGCACAAAGAATTGCATTTGTTTACATATTTGTTTCTACTACAAGGCAGGAAAAAACTTGACAGTAAAGACCTCTTTTTCTTTATTCAATTAGTGAAGCTTTACTAAGCATGTACTATGCAGGCATTTTAGAAAATGAACATACAAAAATGAGTAAGACAATACCCCTGATCCCAAGGAACTTACAGTTTAGGGGAGGAGCTGGGCAATTACAAAATAGAATAGCAGAGGTCAGTATGCACCAAAGAGAGGAAAGGTATAGAAACCAACATGGGAGGTCAGGAAAGCTTCCCAGAAATTATAACATTTGAGCTGTCTGGAGGGGGAGAAAACATTTATTTGAAGGGCGTAAAAAGAACTTCAGACCAGGTCTCTAGCTGCATTTGCTAGCCACACAGCCACAGCCAGGTATTATAAACTGGAAGGTTCAGACCAAATGGATCATTTCGAACTGTGGATATTAGGTAGAGCCAACACATCTGAATAAGATTTTTCCCAGCTGAAAGTCATTATTTACAAAGCACTCATTGGAATATACTAATCATCACTGCTTCTGCAGGGAGGGTTTATCGGAATGTCCCTAAAGTGTCACCCAAAAGTCTTAAGACCATGCATGCTTCAACATTTCCATGAGTCACACTCTATCCAGCTGTACTCATATTTTCAAGACAATGATCAAATACAAAGTGGTGTCAGTGAGGATATGCCAATATGGAATTGGAGTTGAGGCATTTATTATAGTATTTATTTTTATTTTGAATCGTGGTAAATATGTATAAAATTTACCAGCTTTACAATTTTTAAATGTACAGTTCAGTAGTGTTGATTCACACTGTTGTGCAACCAACTTCCAGAATTCTTTTCATCTTGCAAAACTGAAACTCTGTATTCATTACTCCTTTCGTAGGCCCTGGCAACCACCATTCTACTTTCTATCTCTTTGAATTTGTAGGTACCTCATATAAGTGGAATCATACAGTTTTTGTCTGTTTGTGACTGGCTTATTTCACTTAGCAATGTCCTAACAAGGTTCCTCCGTATTGTAGCATGTCAGAATTTCCTTTTTTAAGGCTGAATAATATATTGTATGTATTACAACATTGTTTTTCTATTCACCCATCAATGAACATTTGATTGCTCTACATTTTGGCTACTGTGAATAATGCTGCTATGAACATCGGTATATAAGTCTCTTTGAGATTGTCCTTCTAATTCTTTTGGATATGCATCCAGAAGTGGAATCGCTGGATCATATGGTAATTTTTATTTTTAACTTTTTGAGGAATTGTCATACTATTTTTTATAGTGGCTGTACCATTTTACACTCCCACCACCCAGCCATACGAGGGTTCCAATTTCTCTATATTCTTGCCAACACTTCTTTCCTGTTTTTTTTTTTTAAATAGTAGCCATCCTAATGGGTGTGAGGTGGTATTTCATTGCAGTTTTTATTTGGATTTCTCTTATGATTGACAGTCATTGGTATTTTTTCTCCTAATTACACCTAGGAAAAGTTGAGAACACAGAAAGGGATATACAGATACAAAATTGTCCCCACCTCCCTTCTAAATAAAAACCTTTCTTTCTCCCCACATCAATTCCACTTTCACAGATTAAAGTGAGTCATTCCAGAAACTCCACCCTTCTTCTAAAACCTGCATCAGCCCCTCTGGTGTAATACCTCGCTCATTAGGAAACTCTCCCAGCAATTTAAATGTCAGGAAGCAATCAGCATAGATTAACTATGGTTTTCATGTCTCCAGGGAGTAATTTGTATCTCCAGGTGGAACCTATTCCATAGGGAATTTGCAGTAAAATGGGAAACTGGTAGGCATTTCCTTAGAGTAATTTGCTGTAAATTACTTCACTTCTCTGGGGCGGGTTTTCTTTCCGCAGTCAAAATGAAGAGGCTGATTAAATGGTATTAAGGTCCCTTTAGTTTTAACTTTCTGTAATATTAGCATACTATTATAGTTGTTGATCTCATCCATGCTTACAACTGAGCAGAACTCATTTAAATCAAGATCTGATATTAACATATTGGTTCCAAGTGGAACCTCGCTAAAATGTATTTCAAAGCCTATTAAAAAATTCGCAGCTATAATGGCCTCCACAAGCATTTCACGGCTTCCTCAGAAATCTGATTGCAAAACATCCTACATTTCAATTATTTAATTCAACACCAAACCTGAATATCACAAATGATATCTATTCAAAATTTAAATATATATTTAATATTTTGCATCATAGAACAGTGGTCCTGGCAGGACCACGGAGGTGATTTAGTCCACTGCACTCAAATTAGAACAAAGAAACAGGTCCAGAGAGGTTCACATGACTTGCCTATGGTCACATGCCTAGACAGAAACAGAGTAAGGGCTAAAAGCTATTTAAAAAACCTGATCTCTACTTCTTTTCCAGTGTTTCTACTTCATGTTGCAAATGTCCTGTTGTCCAGTCTCAATTAACTTGATAATCAGTCTGGGTAACTGTTTCAAATCAATTATTTAATACCGAAAGGGAATTACATAGTCACAGTGTTCACTGACTGGGACAAAAGCTAAATCAATCATTGAAAACAGCCATTCATCTACTTATCCTGGCTGTTTTGCCTAATCTAATGGGTCACAGCATTAATGAAGGACAGAATGGAATTCTGGAAGAATATGTCTTAATCTAGAAATACGTAAGGAAACTGGCCTATCAAATTCACTGTCATTAGGACAATAAGAAATTTAACTATAATTTCAAAATGGAATATCTCAATATCACAATTCTAGTTTAGTGTTTTAAATTCACCCCTCTTTAGATGTTAATCAAAAACTCAGAATTTAGATTGAAAAAGTTTATTGATATGGTCAAAAAGCAAACAGCGAGACATTTGGTTATCTTTGCCACTATAATCATTTTGCATAGTATTTTAAAATGCATAACAAATAATATTCAAACCATTACTAGAAAAGTAAGAGTCTACTTAAGGCACTTTGTATGAAAGCTATTTTCAAAATTTCCACAAATGTAACACTATTCTAAGTGTAATAAATTTGCTTTCTACAGAGTTTAGCCAGAATGTAACTTTTCTTCTTACAGAAGAAAAATGTGCTCTTAAGAGAGACAAAAACAAATGCAAAAAAACCCCTGTCATTCTTTCAATGCTCATGGCAAATTATCTGGAGCTATACAGATTACATGGCAGTAGTATTCCCCTGGTCAGTCCGTACAAATCAGGGCATCTTAATACAAGTCTCATAAGAATGACAGCATGAATTTATTTGGCCTGAGACAAGTACAAGAACAGCAGATAAGGAATCCAGAATCACAATTTACAGGGAGTAATTAACAAAAAGTGGCTCCACCGTAGAGTAAAAAGTCAACTGTATCCCCCCATCCACCAAACCTAATAACAAAAACAAGCAAAAACCAAAAAACAAAACAAAAAACCTCACATAAAACATTTCTTTTTAGACAATTATATCCATCTCTTTCTGAAAATTTCTAGATCACATGGAAGAGTTATTAGATGGTAAATAGTAGCAGGCAGTCACAGTATTATTTTAATTCAATACTTCTAAGATTTCTTAAATTTTTTTCACAATCACAATCCTTATATTTCCATTATAGTGGCATTTCAGGATACTCTTCATAACTATGGGGGAGGTTACAGCTAGATTTGATGATAACCATCAACTTTCATTCTTCATAGAAATTTGGTTAGTACATATGGTTATTTCCATTGACAGAATACAAAGACAAAATTCAAACAAAACCTATTCAAATGTTTATTTTGTTTCTCCACTTAAAGTGAGAAAATGAAGGCTAAAATAATAGAATAGCTTTTGAGAAACATTTACTTTCTAATCATAGGCAACAACTCAATACTTCATGATTTTCTTTTCCCAATCTAGGGAAGGTCCTTTTCCTAAACATAAAGGTTAATGAAATATGTTGTAACTGTAATATAGAAATGAACTTAACTAGATGAACCTATCTTTTTCTCTTAGGTACAAATGAAATAAGTGACAATCTCTAATTTGCAGAAACATTTTAGACCATTTTTAAGTTACACTGATTTTAGCACTAAGCTACATTTTTATTATAAAATGGTCTGCCTTAAATAAAACTAGGGAGATGACAGAACCTGAAATCTTCCTAAATACAAGGTAATTACCACCATACTCATGCAGAAATAATAATCCTGTATCGAGATACTTTTTAACATCCACAGCTACCAAGAAGCATTGCTAGCACTGTATATCAGTAGGAAAGATGGAGGAGGAGGAGGATTGGCTAGTCTTTTTTTTTAAAAGGCTAGACATGTACTCTGAGGAATGGTGTTCCACTTGCAGAAGACCACACAGCACATATGATTTCTCTACTCAAAAGGTAAGATGTGAAAAGTATACATATGCATGCAAAATGGAAAAGCTAAGAATGGATTCCTGATATAATTGATCTGTAATAGGCATATGCAGGAACACCTGGTCAGAACTGTCTTCCCCCACCTCTGGATAAGATAATATAAAATTAGATAGCCAGAAGTTAACTAAAGCAGTTTCGAATCTTGTTCTAATTAAAATGAAGTAGTTTTAAAATTTTTATATTATGTTTAATACTACTAAATTAAATGTTCCATAAAGTTCACTGGGAACTGAAAATAAAGAAAATTGTATACAAATACTTCATGATTTTGACAGGAAATTGCTGTTAAGGCACTACACATCTTCTTTGGTTAAATGATTAACTATTTAAACCACTTGAAAAAAAAAGAGGTAATACAAAATACACAAATTGTATTCTTCTTTACACACACACACACAACTTTTTCATTTTTCAGCTTCCGTTAATCCAGTGTCTATATCTCTGTATCCTTTTAGCTCATCAGAAAGCTGAAACAAAAATATATATCAATCTGTTACTCTCTGAAAGAAAAGTAGGCTTTACTTGAAATAAATACTTGATTTTAACAGATCAGAGTGCTTGGGTGAATGTATAAAAAATTTGGGAGTATCAATAACAAAAATTGAGAAACCCAGAGAGACTAAGTAGTCTTAGGAGAAAAAAAAAATAGATGTAACTTCAAGTTAAAATATCTCCTGAAGACAAACACCAATTAAAAATTGACTCAACCACAGTGATCAGAAAGTAACAGAAGTCCCAGCCAAATTATCCTTGCATCTCAGTTAGTATTCTACAAAGGAGAAAATATTTTAAAATATACTTACACAGAAGAATAAAAGTATAAAGTTGGAAGATTATGTCAAGAATCAAAGTTCTAGTAGGTTTTGGTCTTAAATAAATTTGCAAGAAAAAAATGTAAAAGAAGATTAATTTATGTTGTTCATTGATCAAAAGACATCTAGGAATGTCACAATGTAATGAATCAACCAGGAAGATGTTCAAAATTATCTACTGAAAACTTGTTAAAAATATGAAAAATGAATTTGTATCTCAAAAATATTACCTGATATACTTTACCATTAGCGTTCATAACTCTTTATACAACAGAACAATGTTATAGTAAAAGAATAGGAATTATAGTAACTGGTACTCAGATTACAAAACTAACTCACAACATGCTCCATTACATAGGTACATTTCTCTTGGCTATTAACAGAGTAAAATCAAAAACTTATAACCAGGAGAATAATTTCCTCTTTGAGCCTTAGAGATTTCTACGAACATTTCAAGCCAATCAGACCTTCTTAAACTTTGTTATACTCTCTACAAACTGGATTTTAATCAGACATTATGTTTGTGCCACCTAGAGAGCATTGAAAAGTATAAGTGAGAAAAAAGTGATGTCAGAATAACTGAAAGATGTTCCTGAGAAATCACATACTATTTATTGTCCATTATATCATAATTATCCTATATTAATTTTTATATACAACATGCCTAAATGGAATCAAAACCTATTTCTTTACTTTAGAAGCTAGAATAGTCTAGAGGTAAAGCAAAAAGAAGGAAAAAATATTATAAAGCAACATCAACTGTAATCATTGTAAATATAGGCTATCGGTATATAAATGAGAAGCAGTCATACCTATATGGATATCCATGATATTTAGATCTGAATATAGAAAGCATCCAACTGAAGAATAATACAACAAGTCCAATACCAGCTATACACATTACTGCAGAAAAACAAAAGGAAAGTAAAATGAGCAGGTTAAGTGTAATAAAGGACCAGGGCATAAATTTTAATCCAAGAGTGAAAAACAAGGATTATAATTAACTGGTAAATCTCAATTTGCCAACCAACAATTTTTATCCTCATTCTTATATATTCAGGAGTCTTCCTTCTTTAATTTATTCCGTTACAATAGGGTAGCTTCATTTACAGAGTTGTGTAATTTAATTTTATGAAATAATGAATTCCTTTAAAGCCATGACAGTCAAGAATTTAGTGTTAGAAACACTTTTACTACTGGCAAGTAAATCATTCAATCACTTATTAAACTTCTTTTAAATCCTTAAAAGTGGCCTTAATGTATTATTGATAAATATTGACTTAAAGACATCTGATGACATCATTGTGACAGCCTCATTTGAAAGTACTTTATTCATGCATAGGTAACTTCACTGCCTATATGAGGAACTTATTAAATACGGATTCTTCATTTGAATAATGGAGGGGAAAAAAACGCAATTCTTAGCCCTAAATTCATAGCTTTCTCCATTAATCTCAGATGCTGTGGTTTAACATAGCAGTTAATGACCTTAATTAAGTCTAGATACTGACCCTACAATATTCAAGTACGATTTCCATAACTTGAGACTCTCTGAGTCCCTGGACTAAGACTAAGAAGTATAAAGGCAGGGATGTTGGAAAGCATGTGTGCTACAGCAATGTAAGTGCTAGTGTAACATATTTATTGGTTAATACTAAAGATAAATTTTAGTTTTATTTTATTTAGGGAACAATTCTTACCCCTTTTTTAATTTCCACACAATATGATTAGAGGCTAAAATGTAAACATTAAAAATATTTTTTCTGAGTATTAATACATGCTCATTGTAGTTTTTTTTTCCTAATTAAATGTACACATAAAATATTTATACAGTATCACTCTATACATTTGTATTCTACTTTTTTTACATATCTAAAAATAGGGCAGTTCCTGGTACATAGTAAGTGCTAAAGGAATGTTTATTATTTGTGATTATTTCATTATGTCACCAAAATGTTTTACAATTTAAATTCATGCCAGCAGTGTAGTACCCTAATCATGAACACTGAAATAGGTAATTTTTAAAGTCAGGCAATTAAAAGATGTATATTGACTGAAGAAAAAACTGATACATGTGTTATGTTTTTCTAATATGTAAAATTTCATTTTAATTCAGCAAAATAAATATCTCCTAAATTTGAAATCCAATGTCATCATCCTTTTTACTATAAGAAAAAGTAAATATATTTAGCTAGGTTAATTTTGATGACATTTAACTTTTTAATTATCACAGGAAAACTCTGACTTACACAGATTTCATATAAGTAAAATAAAATTACATTGTTAGCATTTCTTTGTAACAAATACCAATGTGTGAATATTCTAATACATAAAAAGTCCATACAAACCAATAGGAAAAGGACTAAGACTCTAATAGATAAATGGCAAAAGATAAAAAGATATTTCACAGAAGAAAAAGCACAAACTGCTAATAAACATTTAGGAAAATATTCAACTTCACTAATAACCAAAGAAGTACAAAATAAGATTTACCCCTTATCTGATTAGACAACACACACACACACACATTTTTAATGAATGAGGTTACCTATTGCTGATAAAGTTACAGTGAAACAAGTGTTCATAAATATTATTCATAGAAATCTAAATTACGACATTTAGGGAAACAAATGTGGCATCATCAGTTTAAAACATCAAAAGAACTGAAAATACTCATACACAGGACCACACAGTCATTCTATTTCTAGGACTCTAAGAAATTAATATGAAATGAGGAGAGCTTAATATACTATGATAGTCACTGAAGAACTATTTATTATAATGAAAGTTAGAAAAAAGCGAAATGCTTAAAATCAGAACAGTTAAGTAAATAACAGTATAGAGTACAAATTTAAAATTATGTAGAGGAAAATTAGTGAATTATTTAACTCCAGTTCAAAAGAGTACAAAATTCAAAATTTTATATACAGTTTTAAAGATGTTTTTACAAATGGAAAGAACAGTATTACAATATTAAAATTATTAGTTTTTATAATGATGGAATAATGGGTAATTCTACCTCCAAATGTGTCATACTCCTATTTTTCCCCATGTTTTCTAAAATTAGCATATATTGCTTTTATAATAGTAAAGAAGTAAAATAACATATTTATAACCAGGGGGGAGAAGTGATTAAGAAGACATTCTTTTTTTCTGTATTGAAGGAAGAATTATTACATTTTGGCATATGATATGACTTACTCTTTCGTTTTCCAATATCCATGTCAGATGTAGCAGCTTCACATAAAAGCACCATCCCTAAGGTAACCCCACCATCTTAGAAAAATTGTTTAAGGAGAAATTCACACAGACACAAAAGATATACCACTGTACTATTCCTAATCTTTCATCAAAAAATTTAAAATGAATATATGAAACCACAACTTTTAATTACAAAACACTTGAAATAAGCTTGTGTCTATATAGCATGACAATTATTTACTATAAAGATATAACAAAAAATACTAAGGTGGGAAAATTACTTCATTTGTACAAACAAAATTGACATTTTAAACAAATGTCTCAGTATCACTTATAGATGAAGTGAGTTTTCATGAAATTATACTTTGAAATAATCTTCCTGGACAGTCTTTCAACTTTTGTTTCAACCTCATATTTAAAAATATTAAATAGACATTTTGAATATTTCAACCACCCTCCAAAAAAGTACACACTTGAAATAGCCACCATTTAGCAAGAATAGCAACAAATTTTTATTTGAAAAATAACTTCTGAAAAATTCTCCAGAATTTCAACAATTAACTTTTAAAGTGCAAATTACTACTAAACTATCTAATTTCATCCTTATCTAATAAAAAAAGAAAATCCCACATGCCATAAGCTCACTTTTATTCAGCTTAATATAGAAGCTATGTAAATGCAAAATAGACCTACTCAAGCAAATAGGTAACACATGGTATGGGTTGAATGCTAAAATAAGCAAAATCAAATTTTAAAGAAAATAGAATGTATTCTAGTAGAAAAGAGAGATTCATCCTGCAGTTTGGTGAATACGAACAGCAGGTAAAAATGCCCAAATAATTATGCATGCATACATGTACAATGTATGCTACCGCATGTGGGTATAATTAAACAGAAAGGGAAATATAGTGTTCAGATAAGGCCTGAATTTATAACTGGCTCTATAATTTGTCTATTCATCCCTTCATTACCATCTTGCACTCTCTCTTCAATAGCCTCTTATTAGGGATGATGCCCATTCATCATGTTTTTAGTTGCTTAGCCAAGTCGTCTTCTCCAGAGATTATTTTTTTCGTATTGAGGTTCTTTATAGCTAGGTACATGTAAAAATTGATCATTTCTATAGACTTTGGTTACAGGGTACTTTGATTAAAGGCAGAGACCTGTTTTTGGAATGGTTTGTTTCTGTATCATGGTTTGTGTGCTTTTTCTTTGAATGAGGTTTCCATCTCCTAACATACCACCAAGGTTTTTGTGTGCTGTTCTCGCTTATCAAGAGCTATGACGTACTTCCACATGTATTAATTTACTGATGCTCTGGGATGGTTACACAGTTGTGTTCCTTTTGTGAAAATTCATCAAACTTATAAATTGTGAACTTTTTTTGCATGAATACAATATTTCGAATAAAAAAAGTTTAAAATATAATTTTTGGTGTCATTATTTTTTAAATTTATTTTATTAGTTTCAAGTATACAGTACACTGGTTAGGCATTTATATAGTTTATAAAATGATCCCCCTAATTGCTTTTTCTTTCCTCTAGCTTTCCACCTAGCCATTACCTTAATGCTAACTGCATTCCCTATGCTGTGCTCCCTATCGCCATGACCATCTATCAACTACTAATTTGTACTAAAAGTTGCTTAGATCAGACAATTTATCATCTAGTTTACTTTATAAATTTCTCAGTAAATTGTACAGTATTAAAAAATGGTAAATATGTGGATATTTTCCAAAATCATAACTACTATTTAGTAATAATCTCATTATACTCTTATCAATATTTCTATCAAAATTCTTACCAAACTTTGAGTTTTGAGTCTTTAGGCATTGTGTCCACTAATAAAAGGGGGGTTTAAGTCTTCTGTAAAGTTCTCTACCTCTAACAAAGTTAAATAGCTTTATTAATTATGACCATACTGAGTACACAGTACTTAAGGTGCTACCTTGTAATTGGTACATGTGTCCTTTTGTCCCAGTACTATAAACTCTGTAGACAAATCATGCATTCATAACATTTAGCAAAATAATTGCTCAGAAAATATTATCTTCCCAACCGCTATCAAAAAAGCAAAAACAAAATAGGAAAAAAAATATCACCTTGAAAAAAATTTCTATTTTGCATCCTATTAACCAAAGTTACAAGAAATCCTATATTCCAACAGGCTTACAATCTGTTCTAAATGTATGTGAAACCTTAATCTAATGTTTAACCTTTAGGCAGAAGGAAGAAGTAAGAAAATTCCCATTTTTTAAACTTGTATAATTATATTTAAAAATTTAAGACAAAGCTAAATAACCAACAATTTACATATCAATTAATTACTATGTTACAATTTTAACTGCCCTTTTGCTCCACCTTTCAATTTCAAAGTACAATTAATTAAGAGCATTTCCGGAAACTGAAAATTTTCCAAGGTATAATAATTTAATTCACTAAGCTATAAATGAACATTTTCAACTTAAACTTTTAAATAATTTTAAATAGGTCAGACAGAGAAATATAAATACCAAACACTCTCTCTTAAATGTAAAATCTAAATATATGTATATAAAGAACCAAGCTCACAAATACAGTGGACAGATTGGTGGTTTCCTAAGGTAAGGGTGGGAAGTGGGAGAAATGGGTGAATTGTTTTTTTGTTTTTTAGTTTAAATAAATTAAATAAAAATAAATTTTAGAATTTGAAAAAAACATAAGGTTTGGGTAATATTTTTCTTGCAATCTTCTTTCTTATCATAGAGACAAGGTATTTATTATTAATCTTTTCAGCTCACCATTCCATGGCTGAATAGATTAAGTCTCCTGACTCCAGGCTGAATTTTAAGCAGTAAATTTATTTTTGATATTATATAAGAACATTGTTTTGAGGAAATATTTTCCCAAATGTCCTTCAATTGAAAGCAAAAGCTTAATTTTTTTCAGAATTTTTCCCTTAAAATATCTCTATTAAATCACTGACATAGTAAAATAAAATGGGGAAAGATATACACATTTACTAGAGGTGGTGTTTCCAGGGATTTTGATTTTTTCTTTATACTTAAAATTACTGTTTTCTTATTCAATGAAGAATAATCTCTAAAATCAGAGACTTGCTCAAATTAGACATTCCATTCTTGACTGGAAGGATCTAAGACACTCAATTTACAATTTCTAAACAGCCTCAATTTACAACCAAAGTACAGAGCTTCAAATAAGGAGTTTCTCAAGACAAAATCCCACATTTATCTAAAGTTTGTTGTTTCCAGGAAACAGAACCTTGTCTATTTCACAGTCCAGAACTGATGCTGACCCCTTTATACTTAGCCTGGTTTTGCTTTTAGCTTATCAAAACACTGCTTCATTTATATTACACCTAACCCTCACCCCTCCCCCAAATCCTAGAACAACTCTGTCTTTCGTTAGGTAAGATGTGTGCCTTGGTTCCTCTGGTTCCTCTGATATGCAATCTCCTTTGTAGCAAGATCCAATAAACCTGACTTTATGAGACTGCAGGTTTGTCCCTGGTGGTCTTTAGCTGATTAAGATAGATAACATAGTAATATGATTCCAAAGATATTATGATTTGCATTAATAAGAGAGCAGCCTCAACCAAATGTAGAGAGAATACCAGAACAAAAAAATAAATTAATTGAATAAAATAAATTAAAACACAGCACCAAGGACTTATTATAGAGAGGATACTAAACAGAAGAACAATGTGTGTTTCAGCTACAAACTGGGCCTGGCTGCTTCCATGGATATAATTCTGGGGAGGAAAAAAAGACGGAATTAAATCTTTAAATATACATTAAATTTTGGCATCCTAATTCTAAAATGGACAATTTTCAAACCCCATGAATTATTAATTCACCGTATGTATGTAAGCATTGGGTTTGTGGTAGTCATCAGCAAATAAATTTAGCTAAAATAAAAGCTATTTCTGTGTTTTTGTCTTTTTACTGTAGTTACACTATTTTTTCAACAACAGAATATATAAGAAAACTAGTATTTCTGAGTATGAGACCATAAGGCACAATAATGTAAGCTCCATGAAGACAGAGACTTTGTTTTTGTTTACTATATTTAATAATGCCTAGCACAGTGCCTAGAAACAGTAGATATACAAGTACCTGATTAATATATTTAGCTGAAGGCTAACTTTCATTCTCAGCCAGGTCAAAAGGATTCACCAGATAGGATAAGGAACTTTACAACTTCAAGAGAACTGCATCCTGATTTCAACAGTTGAAGTTCGTTAATAGAAAGATTGAAAATTCAAAACTAAATCTAATTCCTTCATATACTGACACTGGTCTCACAGGATAATCATTAAGATTAACTTTGGTATACAATCGAAAGGAATCCTGGACTTCTCTTACCACATGTCCTGTGTGGGGATTCTTATGAGCATACGGTGGTCCTCTTATATGATTCCACATTTGACCAGATGTCATAGCAAGCACAAAACACTAGGAAACAAAAAATAATGAAATACTCACATAACATGGTGACGCTGTCCACCCCCACCTTGATTAAAGTGGTAGGTATATGAAAAGTGCATGTGCTTAAACAATATATGAAGAACGATTTTTTTCAGATGATTTCTTTTTTTATTTAAATTTATTGGGGTGACATTGGTTAATAAAGTAATATAGGTTTCAAGTATACAATTCAATAATACATCATCTGTATATTGCATTGTATGTTCACCACCCAAAGTCAAATCTCCTTCCATCGCCGTATGTTTGATCCCCTCTACCCCTTATCTACCCTCCCCTTTCTCTCTTTCCCTCTGGTAATCACTAAACTGTTGACTGTGTCTATGAGATTTTGTTTGTCTTGTTCATTTGTTGCTTTCAGTTTTATATTCTATATATGAGTGATTTCTTGATTAAGGCTTATATTTCACCACAAGGATCACAAGAATCAATATCTACTTTAAAAGAAAAATTATTTAAAAATTTTAAAATTATAAATAAGCTGACACAAGTTTCAAAATTGAATACTGAAAAGCCTTTTACAAGAATATTTTCAAAAGAACTGCAGATTTTCATAGGGGTGACATTCTATCATTTAGGTTGAACAAAAACTGGGTACAATTAGATCCTCTAAGGTCTGGTCATGCTCATGAGATAATGAAAGAAACAAACTGATTTTAAGGCAAAAAATAAAAAAATATATAAAATCCTTTTCCACTATTAATAAACAAAATGCTACTTCAAACAATTTTCTTCTAAAATTCACTCACCAAAGCTGCAAAAGCCCATCCAGTTTTATTAAAGAGAAATTCCATATTGCTTCTTCGAAGATACACAAGTCCACCAATAACAGCTAAAAGCAATCCCAACATAAGAGGACCGGCGTAATTTGGGGGTCTGATTACTCTAATCTAATGGAGAGAAAAATATTTTAAAGTATGAAATTTATTAATTAATTATATAGGTCAAAATAATTTGATATGAAAGCAACCACAATCAGTGTGATTACTTGCAGGAAAAAAATCATACTTTTTATTTTCATCCTATTCAAGAGTCTACAATGAATCCTAAATTCAGGATGGAATAGGTACAATGTTCTGTTTAACCACAACATAACATCTTTCAGATTAAGAAATATTTGCCAAGTACAACTAAAGAGTCCATGGACTTAATAAAGTCAAAAGAGTGGTTTCCACGCTGAATTCAATAAAGCAATAAAGGATGTTTTATAATCACGCTCTTTCAGCACAATGATTCTGTTATATGTTACTTATAAAGGGACTATCCAACTATTATTATCTCAATGATATGGGGACGATACCAGTTAGGATCTCTCAGTAAGATTCAAAAGGGATCATGGTAAAGTAACTTTCTACAAAGTAGAGAAACTTACATTGACATCAGTTCTGTCAGCAATCCACCGGGCAATCTGCTCAGCTGAAAAACCACGCACCTGTAACTCATATGTATCACCTCGTTTAGGTTTCCCTTTTGCAGGAAAGTTGATGAAAGTTGGAGCTGAATTCATGTTTAGCTGAATAAAAAGTAGTCCATGAAAATGTAAGTTATTAAGAAAATAATCTTAATGGTAAATTTTACCTTAAAAATTAGTCATTTTGTAAAGATGAGAAAGCCCATGTTTAGGTAGGTTAAGTGATCTGCTTAAGGAAAGTGGTAAATGGCGGAGCCAGGATTCAAACCTAAAGCTGCTTGTAATCTTAATTATACACTTTACTTATAAAGTGTATAATTTCCTAACTAATAAATCTACATTTTAGTCCTTTTAGGATAGAAAATCTCCCATACTATCAACACTTTAATCTGTTCAGAGCTAATGAAAAAAGGAATGCATTTATGAGAATCAAAATTGTCTTATGTAACTGAGGCAAGCCCCAAATAAAGTTTACGCTCAATTTGGAGGAAACAAGATCAGGATAAGATAGTGCTCTAAAACTGCAATGAAACCCAACACAATTCCAGACAAGAAAAAGGTAAAGGAGTTCATTATCATCATATCAGTATTACGAGAAATGTTAAAAGGACTTCTTCGAGAAGAAGGGAAAAAAAGAAGACAAATATGAATAATAAGATGGCAATAACTATATACTTATCTATCATCACTTTAAATGTAAATGGATTAAATGTTCCAATAAAAAGACATAGGGTAGCTGAGTGGATAAGAAAAATAAGACCTATATATATGTTGCCTACATAAGACCCATTTCAGATCAAAAGACACACAGTCTGAAAGAGAAGGAAAAAGGTATATTATGCAAATGAAAACAAAAAAAGCAAGGGTACCAATATTTATATCAGACAAAATAGACTTTAAAACAAAGACTATAATAAGACAAAGAAGGATATTTAATAATGATAAAGGGATCAATCCAACAGGATACAACCCTTGTAAATATTTATGCACTCAACACAGGAGTACTTACATATATAAAGCAAATATCGACAGGCTAAAGCAAAAGATTAACAGTAATATAGTCACAGGAGGTGACTTTAACATCTCATTGTCATCAATCAATGGACAGATCTTCCAGACAGAAAATCAACAAAGAAACAGAAGCCTTAAGTGACACATTAGACCAGAGGGATTTAACAGATATTTTTAGATAATTTCATCCCAAAGCAACAGCATCATTCTTTTCAAGTGCACATGGAACCCACATTATTTACAATAGCCAAGACATGGAAGCAGCCTAAGTGCCCATCAATGGACGATTGGATAAAGATGTGGTAGAAATATATAATAGAATGTTACTTGACTATAAGAATGAAATCTTACCATTTGCAACAACATAAACAGACCTAGAGGAAACTATGCTAAGTAAAAGAAGTCAGACAGAAAATGACAAATACCATATGATTTCACTTATATGTGAATCTAAGAACAAAATAAACAAAATAGAAATAGACTTGTAGATACAGAGAACAACTTGATGGTTGATGGATGGGATGAGGGGTTGAGGGGCTAGGTGAAAAAAGAGAAAGGATTAAGAACAAACTAGTAGTTACAAAATAGTCATGGGGATGTAAAGTACAGCATAAAGAAAATAGTCAATAATATGGTAATAACTATGTATGATGCCACAGAGTATGAGAATTATCAAGGGAATCACTTCATAAATTATAGAAATGTCTAACCACTACGCTGTACACCTGAAACCAAAATAAAATGATACTCAATGTCAACTGTAATTGAAAAATTAAAGAAAAAATGTTTAACTACGCTACAAAATATTATATTAAAAACTCTGAAATTTAAAAAAAAAAGCCAGTATAAAATGTCAATTCTAAAAGGTTCATAAATGTTTACTGATAAACATCACATTCTCTTTTCTCTATGATAAGACCATGGTATGCTTAAGAAGACAACATTGGAGTTGCTAAGGTAAAGAAACTGACTAACTCATCTGTATTACATCTTTCTGACATGATATAACTGTACTTGTCGAAATCAAAAAATCTAACTACATCCAGGGAAAAGATGCTGACCGTCAGATGCAAGCCTTCAGGTCTCCTCAGCAGGTAACCCTATAATGGAGATTGGCTTGTATAAAATGACTATAATTTAAAAACAGCCAATCTAATAATCTAACTCCCTTGCTTTAATTTAATTCTATACTCACAATAAAACCCTTCTAACAATAACCTTTTAGACTTTCTCATAATGGGATAGGGCATACTGATTAGTAGATATGATTATTTTGGTCTCCCTAGCAGTATAGTATGATGAATTAATGAATTAATAGATTAGCCCTTTGGTTACCAACACCCATGAATTTTCATGGTTTGGTGAGTGTGCACAAACTTTTCGGAGCTAGATAAATTCTGGCTACACTATTAAAATTCAATTTCTGGGTCTGCAAAGCTAAGAACACAGCATTCACTCCACCAAACTGCATCTCAAATTTTAGGCCAAACTCTTCATATTTGTTTAGCTATACCACTTTGAATTTCTTTTTAAAATATGTTTAAAAATACCAGGTAAAACATGGATCTATTTCCCTTATGAAATTAAAAAGAAAATTACAGAGTTGTAAGGACCAACCCCAGTCCATCTGTGCAGCCACTATTACCATTTCTAGATCTTTCTGAATATATATATCTATCTATATCTATCTAACTATCTATCTATCTATAAATATATATCTCCACAGAAAACATAATAATGCTTTGTCTGCTTTAACACGAATGTATTATATTAATTGTATCATTCTGCAATTTGCTTTTTTTATTCAACCATGTTAAAAGATCTATCTATGACAGTACATATATATCAACCTCACTCATATTTTATTAATTATGCTATTGTTAGACTTTAAGGGTTTTTTTTCTAATTAAAAACAATATTACAATGTACAGCTATGTACATATCTCCTTGTATACCCGTGAGAGTGTTTCTATAGAAATGGAGTTGTTAGATTATAGGGCAGAAACATTTAAAATCCAAATGGATAGATCCCACTTGCTCTCCAAAGTAGCTATAACAATTTATACTTCTACCCATCAATGTAGGAAATTATGTTTCTCCACGTTCTTGCCAAAAATTGACATAATGGGTAAATATTGTATGTCACTGGAATTGTAATTTGTATTTCCATGATTACTAATATAACATCTTTACACTAAATAAGTTCTTTAAAAATACATTGTAAGCTAAAGCCATAATCAACAACAAAACTGATTTAAAACTGGGTAAAGGATGTGAATAGACACTTCTCCAAAAGAGATATACAAATGGCCAGTAAACACATGAAAAAATGTTCTACATCACTAATCATTAGGATAACACAAATTGAAAACACAATGAGACATCATCTCACACCCATTATGTTGACTACTTTTAAAAAAAAGTGAAAACCAGAAAGTAAGTGTTGGTGAGGATGCAGAGAATTTGGAATCTCTGCACACTGTTGGTGGGAATGTGAAATGGTACAGCCACTATGTTAAACAGTATGGAGGTTCCTAAAAAAATTAAATATAGAACTACCATATGATCTAGGAATTCCATTTCTGGGTATATCAAAAAGAAATGAAAGCAGGGTCTCAAAGATATATTTATACATCTTTGTTCACAGCAGTATTATTCACAATAGCCAAAAGGTGAAAGCAACCCAAGTGTCCACCAACAGAAGAATGGATAAATAAAATGGGATATATACATACAGTGCAGCGTAATTCAGCCTTAAAAAGGAAGAAAAATTGTGACAAATGCCACAACATGGATGAACTCTGAGAACATTATGCTAGGTGCTATGAGCCAATCACAAAAATACAAACACTGTATGAGTCCACTTACATAAGGTACCTACAAGTAGTCAAAATTATAGAGACAGAAAGTACAATGATAACTGCCAGGGGCTGGAGAAAGAGGGCATGAGGAGTTATTTAGTGTGCAGAGTTTCAGTTTTACAAGATGAAGAGTTCTGGAGATTGGTTGTACAACAATATGAATGTACTTAACACTACTGTATTATACATTTAAGAATGTTAAGATAGTACATTTATATTTTCACACAATTAAAAAAGTTTATATCTTGTAGGCTTTAAAAATCCTTGGACTTTAATGAGCCAATGATTTACTATTTTTGGTAGGTATTGCTTTTCACCCATGGTTATCTTTTATATGTTGTGGCATATGACACTGTTATTTGGAGAAGGACTTGAATTTCTTCCACAGTTGGACATATTATCATCCTTATACCATTAACTTTAACTATAGCTCTAACGTGGGCATTGATATTAAAAATCATTTGATATGGAAGAAAATTGGTTTTGTATTTGTACAAATTACTAACAGAAATTCTTTATACAGATCTTGTTAAAATACATGGAATTAAAGGTTTTAGTTTCCAACACAATCCCACTTTGAATAGCAGAGAATAAGAAAGTAATTTCTTAAATTTCACAAAGTATTTCCTTTGGTCTAATAAAGCCTAAGTACACTAACATTTTAGGTTGAATCATGCTTTATAAATGTACTGATTTTGATTTATGGAACTGTGTGAAACTAGAACATGACTAGCACAATGATATACTGAAAAATGAAAACATTGAGCCATTTGTTCGACATTTACTGAACATCTATTATGTGCTTAGCAGTGATAGCTATATTCTTAAAGGGACTATCTCACAACTATATGTCTAATTCTACCATAAGACAGAAAGAATGTGAATATATACATGTATAACAGAAATATAAGGAAAGTAGTGTGACAACACACAAAAAGGGGTGACTCACTGTTCATATGCAGGATCTGAAAAGGCTTCAAGGGAATATCTGAAATGAGGCTTACAGGGTAAGCAGAATTTTGAGAGGGGAAAGAAAGAAAGCAAGGGAGAAAGGATATTTTATAGGAAACAATCAACAATGCTGAAACAAGATAGTACAGGATAATTATGAAAAAAGGAGTACAGTGCAGGAAGTGAGGAGGACTAAGGAATTTTGACTTTAGTTTTTATACCGCTATTTCCAAAAGCGTACTTCACAGAATCTAACCAAAATGCTCCATTAATTTGTCTAATAAGTTGGGAAATTCTGCATATGACAGTCCACCACTGGAATGGAAGGTGTAACACATATCAGCATGGTAAAGTCTGTGTGAAGTCCAATGTTGGGAGATAATTCTTCATGGGTTTCTGGTGTTTCTGCATGACTGCCTTTGTTCTGGATGATCTTCTGAAGGATGTTTGTATAGCCTTAGAAGATACAGAGTCTCCCTCCAAAGAAAAGAGCATGCATGCTTACTACCCTTTATAGAAGAATTGGGTTTCTAAAGCTTGGAGTTCCTCTTCCATAATGTAACCCATTGGCCCTCTTTGCATTGTAGTATGGGAAGTAGGGGTTGGAGGACTGGTGCAAGAAAGTGCTGATATTTTGGATACTGTTGTTGCTATGAGTAATAAAGTCCTTTAACACTAACACAGGAGTGTCATGCCTTTTGCCAGCATTTATGAAACTGTGGCAGGATAACTTGTTAGCTTGCAAATAGAGTAAAACCTCAGACACTTCATAGTTCCTGACACCTTAAAGTAAAAAATAAAATTTAACTTTGTTTAATTATATTTAATTTCCCCAAGTATTCTTATTAACACCCTCTAGAAAAAACTCTGGAAATTGTTATAGTAGGCAATAGGGAGAGCGTGCTATATGGATAGTAAGTGAAACAGTTAAAAGGCTACTGCATTAGTTCAAATGAGAGAACATGAGGGTCTTGGAATGTAAAGCAGGTATCACTATGACGGATATTGTAGAAGATGAAGAAGTATCACTAATGATACAGAACACAAGAGGACAGGTTTGAGTGGAAGTAGAAGAGACAGAAGTTTCATTTGGGACATAATGAATTTTTGGATTGGTAAGTCATTCATGTAAAGATGTACAGCAAGAAGTTATACCTGAAACTTTCCTTTTACATTTTATACAATTGAGTATAACATGCCCAAATATACAAGGAGTTAGATACATGTATCAAGAGACAAAACTGAATCTATGTCTTTGAATCTACTCATTGAATCTATGCCTCCTTATATGTGAATGGGGAAAGAACTATTACAGAGACTGAACTTAAAAATATAGTTGAAAGTTACGATTTCTGTTTGTGCATGTAAAGAACTTGGAAGTTTCCCCTCCATTGTAACAACAAAAAGCTGAACAAACTGAAAAATCAACAATTCTTCTTGGATCCCTAAGAGAGGGGAGGACACATGGCAAATGACTACCTTCAAGACTGGAGAGACAGACAAAAACAGGAAGTTACAGTTCATCTGAGCAGAGACCCACCAAGTGGAAACTGCCTCAGGAACCAATGCCAGAGGAAGAAAACCTGATCTCTAACTGATGAATTGCTTGAGACTCAGTGTGGACAACTCTGAGAGTTAAAAACCCCAGGGGCAAACAGACATGTGGGAAGGGACAACAATATTGTGATATTTACCTCAGGAGCTTGACTAGATTCTCACAGTAAATATTGAAGAAAAATTCCCTCATTCTTCCAGCAGAGGGAGGAGAAAACGAACCATTTGAAATACCCCAGAGCAGTGGTCCCCAATCTTTTTAGCACCAGGGACCAGTGCTCCTATGAGAATCTAATGCTGGATAATGAGGTAGAGCTGAGGCAGTGATGCTAGCGCTGGGGAGCAGCTGAAAATACAGATGAAGTTTCACTCCCTAGCCAGCTGCTCATGTCCTGCTGTGCAGCCCCATTCCTAACTGGCCCACGGACCAGACTTTACTGATCTGTGGCCTAGAGGAGTTAGGGACCTCTGCCCCAGGGCACTCTGTTTTTCTTAACAAGGCCTGCCCTTGGTGAAAACTGGATAACCAGAGCCTAACCAGCTGGGTGGGGTATTGTCAGAGCCTAGCTGATCTGGAAGAAAGAAAATACCCAACTCTAGCTCACTCTAGCCATCCTGTCCCCTGAGGGGGAGAAAAGAAAACTGAGAAACTCTTGAGTTCACAGTCCAGAAGCTCACTAAAAGACTGAGACCTAATCAAAGGACCTACAAAAGATTTCCCTCCCACCTCACCACTACATTACTAAAGGCAAATTTACAACAGTTCCTTTTACCCAGCACATCATGTCTGGCTATGAAGAAAAATCACAAGGTACATCAAAAGTCAAAAAAACATAATTTTAAGACACAGTGCAAGTATCAGAACTACACAAGGCAAGGGTATTGGAATTATCAGACTGGGAATTAAAAAAAATCTATGATTACTATGCTAATGGCTCTAAGGATAGACAGCATGCCGAAACAAGATGGTCAGTGTAAGCAGAGAGATGGAAATCCTAAGAAAGAACCAAAAAGAAATGCCAGAGGTGAAAAACACCTAACAGAAATGAGTAATGCCTTTGATGGGCTTATTAGTACACTGGACACAGCTGAGGAAAGACTCTCTAAGCTAGAGGATGTATCAATAGAATCTTCAAAATGCAAAAAGCAAAGAGAATAAAGTCTAAAAAAAGAACAGAATACCTAAGGAGCATGAGCCAACTACAAAAAGTGTAACATACACGTAATGGAAAGACCAGAAGAAGAAGAGAGAAAAGAAATATTTCTATTAGTAATGACTGAGAATTTCCCCAAATTAACAACAGACTCCAAATCACAGATCCAGAAAGCTCTGAGAACATCAAGCAGGATAAATGCCAATAAAAGTATATCCAGGCAAATAATTTTTAAGTTACAGAAAATCAAAGATAAAGAAAAACCTAAGAAAGAAGCCAGAAAAATATGACATCTTACCTATACAAGGAAAATAAGAATTATATCCAACTTCTCTTCAGAAACTATGCAAGCAAGAAGAGAGTGGGGTAAAATATTTAAAGTGCTGAAAGAAAAAAACACCATAAACTTAGAATACTGTACCCCGTGAAATTATTCTTCAAAAGTGAAGGAGAAATAAAGACTTTCTCAGACAAACAAAAATTAAAATAATTTCTTGCAAGAAATATTAAAAGATCTTTAGAGGGAAGGAAAATAAGAGGTCACAAACTCAGATCCACATAAATGGAGAGTACTGAAGAAAGAATAAGTCAAGGTAAAATAAAAACTTTTATTTTTCTTAATTAATCTAACACATAATAGTCTGTTCAAAATAAAACCAACAAAGTATTCAATTCTGTGTGTATGCTTATGTATGCTTATATATAAGTGAAATGAATGACAGAAATGATATAAGGGATGGGAGCAGGGAATTAGGATTATTTTGTTATTACAAGTTAGCCACACTTTCCATGAAGTAGGATAGTGTTATCTGAATTGAAATTGGATTCGCTGTCAAAGTATACTGCAAACTCTAGGGCAACTACTAATAAAAACAATGTGCTAAGAGAAAACATGCAATCATATAAAATGCCCAATTAAAATCACAAAAGGTAGTAAACAAAACAGCATGGTATTGGCAGAAAAACAGACACACGGACCAGTGGAACAGAATCAAGAACCCAGAAGTAAACTCATGATTATATGGGCAAATAATTTTTGACAAAAGAGTCAAAATCATACGGTGGAGAAAGGAAAGCCTCTTCAATAAATGGTGCTGGGAAAACAAGACAGCCACCAGCAAAAGAATGAAACTAGACTGTTATCTATCACCTACACCAAAATTAACTCAAAATGGATTAAGGACCTGAATATAAAACCTAAAACTATACATTGCATAGAAGAAAACATAGGAACTAACTCATGGACCTTGGGCTTAAAGAGGATTTTATGAATTTGAACTCAAAAGCAAGGGAAGTAAAAGTACAAATAAATAAATGGGACTATATCAAACTCAAAAACTTCTGCATAGGAAAAGAAAAGAGACAACCATCCTAAAGGGAGAAGATATTTGCAAACAACACCTCCGAAAAGGACCTAATATCCAAAATATACAGAGAACTCATACAACTCAATAACATCAACCAAAAAATGATTCAATCAGAAAATGGGAAGAGGACCTGAACAGATACTTCTCCCTAGAGAACATACAAATGGCCAACAAACACTGGAAAAGATGCTCAACATCACTCGCTATTAGAGAAATGCGAATCAAAACCACAACGAAATACCGTCTCACACTGGTTAGTATAACTATTATGAACAGGACAGTGATACCAAATGTTGGAGAGGATACAAAGAAAAAGGAACCCTCATCTGCTGCTGGTGGGACTGCAAATTGGTACAGCCACTATAATAAACAGTATGGAGGTTTCTCAAAAAACTAAGAATTGATCTATCATACGATCTAGTAATCCCTCTACTTGGTATTTACCCCAAGGACTTAAAAACTCATATCCATAAAGATATTGGCACACCGATGCTCATAGCAGCATTATTCACAGTGGCCAGGACATGTAAGCAACCGAACTGTCCTACGATAGATGATTGGATAAAGCAGCTGTGGTACATAAATACAATGGACTATTACTCAGCCATAAGAAGAGATGAAATACTGCCATTTGCGACAACATGGATGGATCTCAAGATAATCATGCTAAGCGAAATAAGCTAGACATAAAAAAGAGAAAACCATGTGATATCACTTATATGTGGGATAAAAACCTAAAAGCAACAAATGAACAGGACAGACAGAGACTCATGGACATTGACTCTAGACTAGTGGTTACCAGAGGGTAGGGGGTGGGGGAGGAGACGGGAGGTAGACAGGGTAAAGGGGGTCAAATATGTGGTGACAGAAAGAAATCTAACTATGGGAGGTGAACACACAATGCAAATATATGTATGTCTTAAGTGTTAAATTGTACACCTGAAACTTACTGGATTTCGTTAACCAATGTCACCATAAATGAATGAATGAATGAATGAGTTCAGAATGGTGTAGATGATAGAGGCTCTGTTCACCCCTCTGGGGACCAAATCAAAGTTGTGACAGAAACAAGGAGGAGCAGTAAAGAAAGATCTCCTGGGATCTAGATGAACAAGCCATACTACTTCAAAGAAATCCAGAAAAGTATGCTGCAACAGCAGAAGGTAGGACAGGGAGAGGACACGGGTCTGCCTGATTTCGAGCAGTTGAGTGAGACGGAGGCAATGGCAGCAGCTGAACCTTCTTAAAGGGGCCACGTCCACAAGTGGATTTTCGCAGTGATGGATCTGCTCACTCTGATGACCAGTGCTGATTCCGCTGTGCGCAGGGGGCACCAGGGACTTATAGGGAGACATAGTGTCAGAGTGAGGGCCGAAGCAAGATTTGCTCTTTACAGAAGTGCTGGCAGTATCCATCGTTCCCTGTTGAGCCTTCTCCCTTAACAGTGCTCTAGACAGAGGACCACCATAGCCGTGACATCATCAAACTGGATAACAGGTCACTCGACCCAGAAGATTCCCTGAAACCCCACCTCCTCCAGCTCGTGGCCCCACCCAAGCCACATCCATGTATATCCTCAGAGAGTCAGGTGCTCCTTGCTGAGGAGTGTCTAGACTCACACTGGAAGCGGCTGGCCTCAGTCTCTGGTGTAGCCTTTTGAGGCAACTATAAGAAAAGCATCTGTGGATTGCTTGCTGAATCTTAACAGGTGGCCCCCACGGGACACAGACTTCGGCTAAACTTGGCCTGCAACTGAACTCCTCTCAGGACTGTTCAATTGGACATTTATTTCACAAATCCACATTAATGAGACTGGGAGACTTAAGAAATTTGCTTAGTACATAGGAACAGACACGGAAAGGCAGCCAAAGTGGGAAAACAAAGAAGCAGAAACCACATGAGTAAACGGAACAGAGATCCACATATAATGGAGTTAAGTAATCTCACAGATGCAGAGTTCAAAACACTGGTTATAAAGATGCTCAATGAACTTTTGGGGGGAAGTGTAGATAAATTCAGTGAGAACTGCAAAAAAGAGACAAAAAACATAAAAATGGAAATGGGGATTATAAGAGGGAACCAGTCTGAAATGAAGAACACATTATCTGAGATGAGAAGTATATTAAATGAATAAACAAAGGAATAAACAAAGTGAATAAAGAATCAAATGCCCTATCTAGAGGACTGGAAAGCCAAGGACACGAAATCAGAATGGCAAGAGATAAGAAGTCAAGACTATAAAAATAATTTAAAGAGCATATGAGACACTATTAAGGGTCCAAATATCTGTCTGATCAGTGTAAATGAAGAAAATCAAGATGTTGAACAGCTGTTTGAAGAAATAATGATGGAAAACTTCCCTAAGCTGGTGATGGAAATGGACATAAAACCCCAGAAAGCTCAGAAAATTCCAAAAATCAGGGATCCAAAGAGGCCCACACCAAGACACATCATAATTAAAATGCCAAAGGTTAAATACAAAGAAAGAATAGTAAAAGCAGCAAGAGAAAAACAGATAGTTACCTATAAGGGAACACCCTTAAGACTGGTAGCTGATTTCTCAAAAGAAACTATGCAGGACAGAAGGGTGTGTCACAAAACATTCAATGTGATGAAAACCCAGGATCTACAATGAAGAATACTTTATCTAGCAAAGCTATCATTTAGATTTGAAGGACAGATACAGAGCTTCCCAGACAAAAATAAGCTAAAGGAATTTATCACCAAGCCAGTATTATAGGAAATGTTGGAGGGACTTCTTTAAGAAGAAAAAAGACCTGTATCAAAAAGAGGAATAAAAAATGGCAATAACTACATTCCTAACATCAACTACCTCAAAAGGAAAAGAATTAAGTGCTCCAACCAAAAGACAGAGTGGCTACATGGATAAGAAAATAAGACCCCTACATAAGCTGCCTACAAAAGACTTCAGATTAAAAGACACACATAGACTAAAAGGAAGGGGATGGAAAAAGATATTGCTTTGATGGATCTAGAAGGTATTTAAGTCAGAAAGAGAAAGATAAACACTATATGATTTCACCTATATGTAGAATCTAGGGAATAAAAAGCCAAACTAATCAAAAACAAACTCACAAATATAGTGTATAATTTGGTGACGGACAGAAGGGGAGGGGAGTTGTGGGGCTGGGAGGATGGAGTGAAGGGTTAAAGAAATAGAGTAGTAGCTGATGGATGGTCACAGGGATGGGGAGCATGGCAAAGGGAATGCAGTTACTATTAATATGTTTGCTAGGTGGAGGGTGAGGGGAGGGAGCAACTGAGGGTATCATTTTATGAACTACATAGATGTCTAACCAATGTACTGTATACTAGAAACTAATTAAAATAAATAAATTTTAAAAAATGAAAATAAATATTAGTGTTAAAAAAATCACAAAAGGCAGAAACAAATAAAAGACAAAAAAAGAATAAGGGTAAGAAATAAAATAGTAATGATTATGGTAGCTGTTAATCCAACCATATCAATAATCACCTTGAATATTAATGATTTAAATGAACTAATTAAAAAACAAGCTGTCAAGCATTATTCACAGTGGCCACGTCATGGAAGCAACCGAAGCGCCCTATGATAGATGATTGGATAAAGAAGTTATGGTACATATATACAATGGAATATTGCTCAGCCATAAGAGATAAAATACTTCCATTTGCGACAACGTGGATGGACCTCAAGATAATCATGCTAAGTGAAATAAGCCAGACAGAAAAAAGTATATATAAACCACAGGATATCACTTATATGTGGTATATAAACCTAAAAGCAACAAACAGGACAAACAGACTCATGGACATGGACTATAGACTAGTGGTTACCAGAAGGGTAGGCTGGGAGGCAGGAGGTAGATGGGGTAAAAGGGCTCAAATACATGGTGACGGAAAGAAATCTAACTAAGGGAGGTGAACATACAATGCAATGTGCTGCTATTTTGTACACCTGAAACTTACTGGATTCCATTAACCAATGTCACCATAATAAAAACAAAAAATAGACCCAAGCTCTCAGAGTGATTAAAGAATAAGACCCAGGTACATTCTGTCTACAAGAAATCCACTTTAAATATAAAGATTAAATATAGATTAAAAGTAAATGAATGGAGAAAAATATACCATGCTCACACTAATCAAAAGAAAGCAGGAATTGCTATATAATTTTGGACTTCAAAACAAGATAAGTTATCAGAGAGAAAAAGAGCATTACATAATGATATAGGGGTCAATTCTCCAAGAGTGCATAACAATCCTTAATGTGTATGTGTTTAATAAGAGCGTCAAACTATGTGAGGCAAAAACTAATAGAATTGCAAAGAGAAACAGATGAATCTACCATCATAGTTGGAGACTTCAACACCCCTCTTCAACACCCAATGGACAGATCCAGCAGGCAAAAAAATCTGTAAGGACAGAGCTGACTCCAATAATACCATCAATCAACTGGATATAACTGACATACACAGACTACTTTATCCAAAACAACAGAATACACATTCTTCTCCAGGTCACATGGAACATTCACCAAGATAACCATATTCTGGGCCATAAAACACACTTTAACTCAAAGAATAGAAATCACATAATGTCTGCTCTTAGACCACAGTGGAATTAAACTAGAAATCAATAACAGAAAGATAACTGGAAAATCCCAAAATGTGTCGAAATTAAACACATTTCTAATTAACGCATGGGTTAGAGAAGAAATCTCAGGAAAATTAAAAAATATCTTAAACTGAATGGAAATGGAAACACAACTTATAAAAATCTGTGGGATACAACAAAAGCAATGGTGAGAGGGAAATTTTTAAGCATTGAATGCATATATGAGAAAAAAAAAGAAGGAACTAAAATCAACAGTTGAAGTTTCCACCTTAGGAAACCAGAAAAAGAAAAGCAAATTAAATCTAAAGTTAGTAGACGTAATAATAAGAATTAGAGCAGAAATCAATGAAATTGAATACAGAAAATCAATAAAGAAAAGCAATGAAAACAAAAGCTTGCTCTTTGAAAAGATCAATAAATTTAATAAACCTCTAGTCAAGCTAAGAACAAAGAGAAGACACAAATGAAGACAGAAATGAAAGAAGGGAAATATTCTGGTTCAATATTAAAAAATCAGTTAATGTAATCTCTCACATCAACAGACTAAGAACAAATTACATGATATCAACAGATGCAAGAAAGGATTTGACAAAATCCAAACCTATTCATGATAAAAACTCTCAGTAAACTAGGAGTAGAGGGAAACATCCTCAACTTGATAAAGAATATCCACAAAAATTCTGCAGCTAACATCATACTTAATGGTGAGAAACTCAAAGCTTTCCCACTAAGCCCTGGTACAAGGATGTTCTCTCTCATCATTCATTTTCAACACCATACTGGAAGTTCCAGCTAATTCAATAAGACAGGAAAAGTATATAAAAGGTATATAGGTTGGGTAGGAGGAAATGTAGCTGTCTTTGTTCACAGATGACATGATCATCTACATAGATGATCCAACAGAATCAATCGAATAACCCTTGGAACTAAAAAGCGATTATACCAACAATGCAGTATACAAGGTTAAAATACAAAAGTCAATTGCTTTCCTATATATCAGCACTGAACAAGAGGATTTGAAATTAAAAACATAATGCTATACTTTAAACACACACACACACACACAATTCTATTTACATTAGCATTCCCCAAAATGAAATACTTAGGTGTGTGGGTGTGTGTGTGTGTACACACACACACACACACACACACACACACACACACACACACGATCTATAGGAGGGAAACTACAGAACTCTGATAAAAGAAATCAAACAACTAAAGAAATGGAGAGGTTTTCCATGTTCACAGATGGGAAGATTCAATATTGTCAAGAAATCAGTTCTTCCCAACTTCATTTATAGATTCAATGCAACCGCTATCAAAATCCCAGAAAGTAATTTTGTGGATAATGACGAACTGATTCTAAAGTTCATATGGAGAGGCAAAAGATCCAGAAGAGCCAATACAATACTGAAGGAGAACCAAGTTAGTGGACTGACACCACACAACTTCAAGCTATAGTAATCAAGATAGTGTAGTGCTCGTGAAAATAATAGAAAAACAGACCAGTGGAACAGAATAGAAAGCCCAGAAATAGATCTACATAAATACAGTAAACTGATCTTTGACAAAAGAGAAAAGGCAATAAAATAGACAGGGATAGTCTTTTTAACAAATGGTGTTAAAACAACTGAATATCCATGAGCAAAAAACCAAACAAACAAAAACCCACACACTAATCTACAGATCTTACACTTTTCAAGAAAATTAACTTGAAATGAATTGGATCTAAATGTATAACACTCCTAGAATACAGGAGAAAACCTAGATAACCTTGGATATAGTGATGACTTTTTAGACATGATCCATGATAGAAAGAATTGATAAGTTATAGTACTTTATTAAAATTAAAAACTTCCACTCTGCGAAAGACAAAGCTAAGGGAGTGAGACAAGTCACAGACTGGGAGGAAAAAACTGCAAAAGAGACATCTGATAAACAGCTGTTATCTAAAATATACAGAGAACTCTTAAAACTCAACAAGAAAACAAACCAATTAAAAAATGGGCCCAAGACCTTAAGAGAAATCTCATCAATGAAGACATAGAGATGGCAAATACACATGTGAAAAGATGCTCCACATCATATGTCATTAGGGAAATGCAAATTAAAACAACGGTGAGATACCACTACATATCTACTAGCATAGCCAAAATGCAGAACACTGATAACATCAAATGCTGATGAGGATATCAAGTAACAGGAACTCTCATTAACTGCTGCTGGAAATGCAAAATGGTACAGCCACAGTGGAAGATCGTTTGGCAGTTTCTTACAAAATCGAACATACTCTTACCATATTTGCACTCTAGTAATTGCACTCCTTAGTATTTACCCAAAGGAGTTGAAAACATATCTGCACAAAATCCTGCACACAGACATATATGTAGTTTATTCATAATTGCCAAAACCTGGAAGCAATGAAGATGTCCTTTCGTATGTGAATGGATAAACCAATGTGATGCATCTGGACAATGGAACTAAAAAGAAATGAGCTATCAAGCTATGAAAAGACATGAAGGAACTTTAAATGCATATTACAAAGTGAAAGAAGGCACTCTGAAAAGTTTATATACTGTATGATTCTAACTATATGGCATTCTAGAAAAGGCTAAACTGGAGACAGTAAAAAGATCAGTGATTACCAAAAGTTAGGGAGAAGGGATGAATTGACAGAGTATGGAAGATTTTTAAGGCAATGAAAACACTCTTTACGATACTATATTGATGGACCTATGTCATTATACATTTGTCCAAATCAGCAGAACATACAAGACCAAGAGTAAACCATAAAGAAACTATGTGCTTTGGGTGATTTTGAGGTGTCAACGTAGATTCATTGACTGTAAAAAATATCACTCTGGTGGGGGATGTTAATAATGGAGGAAGCTATCCATGTGTGTGGGCAGGGGTTAGATGGGAAATCTCTGTAGCTACCCTCGATTCTGCTGTGAACCTTCCGCTGCTCTAAAAAAGAGTCTTTAATTTAAAAAGAATACAGATGAGAGAGGTCATGATTGATAGAGCCAGTGGGTACAGGATACAGGGCACAGGGAAAGGATTAAGCTTTAAAAAAGGAGCTTTTCCAATAAGACAAGAGAGGATAAAGATACATACCTAGCTCTAATGTGAACTTCAATATTACAATGGAAGCATAATGACAGATTCATGTAGTGATTTTTAAAAGTCACTTGATAAATTATACACAAAAAGTGGTTAAAACTGTAATTTTATTATATATATTTTACGTGTGTGTATATATGTTACTTGATTACTACTCAATTTCCACATGCTAATAAGTTAAGCACTAACCATTACATTTTATGGTTAGCTCAAGTTTAGCTTTTATTTCACTAACTACTCTAGATCTTACATGAGACAAGTCCTAATTACTTCTTGTGGCCACTAAAAAAGATGTATTCCACTTTATCCATAGTTTGCCTATTCCTACTTAAGAGCATAAACCAAAGGTCTTACCATCTGAAATACATCAGAGCCTTCATCAAAATCTACCATAGCAAAAAATATCCTGTTGGTAAATGCACTGGAGTATCGCCAAGAATTTGCCAGGATCTGGAATTCTTCATCAGCTTGCCTGGATGCAATTAGATTTGTGAAAATAACATATAAAACATTTTTAAATGCAATCTAGTTTTATCACTGAAAAAATCCAGCTAATTGTCTAAATTATTTCTAAGAATTCAAAGACAAGGTTGAAGTATTTTCCCAGAGAAAACAGATTAAAATATTCATTTTAAAAATCAAAAGTACAAAATGCTACCTAGTAAATAAAAACAGTCAGATGAATTATTAGAGTAAAAAACAAGAAGAATCTAGGAAACTGAGATTAACTGAATCTTCAAGTCATGTTTTTGACTTTTACTTTATTGTCCATGTGGTTTCAGTTTCTAAGATCTGACAATTCTTCATTTGTGATTATCTTTTAACTCCATCCCTTTCCATTTATATCCATTGCTATTATCTAAAGTCAGATCCTTAATATCTGACATTAGAATATTAAAATACTGACTAATTTCTCCTCTTCCAAGATGCAACTCTCAGAAACTGTTGCTTTTCTATTACCTTCAGAATACAGTCTCCCAAGTTCTTTTGCTGGTTATTCAAGGTTATTATCTAGTTCCAAATAATTCATCTAGCTTTTATGTAGCCTTATTACTAATAAATCTCAACCAGGATCTCTTAATTACAGCTTTTTATTTATTTCTATCTCTGTACCCCTGCACACATCATAGTTTTTAACCAGAATATCCTACCTCTACCTAAATCTGCTCCATCTGTCTAGCCCTATTATAAATCTTATCTTCTCCATTAGGTCAACCCTACCTTCTCTTTTTATATGTCCTTCCTGAAATTTTACAGTATTTATTATATACACAATTCACTTGATACTTAATCACAAATTGCCTTATATTGCCAGTGAAATTTTCATGTGTGGAGCTCATTTCCCTAGCCAGATGGTAAGAGCAGGACATCTTTCTTATACTTCTTATCCTGATAGCACCAAATATACAGTATTATACATACTGCTATAGCTTAATTTTTCTTTTTTGAATGAGTTTAGGAAATCATGAGCTAATTTTAAATTTGGTCTTATAGAAAGATACTAATAAAAACTTAGGTTAATACAAACTGCATTAATTTGCATTTAATACAGAATTATGAGTAATTCTAGATTTTAAGTTTTTTCACAGTTAATACCGACTATTCTTTTTCCTTCTTCTATTTACTTTTAATTTATATTCAGCATACACCCCATAAAATAAGTACTCTGGGGGCAAATGTCTTGACTGTCTCCTACCTCAAAGGAGAAAATCCTTTAAGAAGAGTTGCAAGGCTTGGGGTAGCATAACATACTATTGTGAAAGGAGGCTGTCTATTTCTTCACGTAGGGTGATGCTGTCAGGATTTGGAAAGCCTCCAAGATTTTACTAAATTAGTTCACAGGGTAGCCTTGTCATTTCATTTAAAGTAAATTCCCAGACCACATAGACTGATTTAAAAATATAAGTTAAAGAATACCAAAAGGCAAAAGCTTTTTTGGTATCCACTATTTTAATTATCCATAGTGCTTTTGTTTCAAGAAATACCAATATTTATTCCTAAGATCATTCAAACAGTAAAATAAAAATCAATAAACCATTATCTTATGAATGTTTAAGTGGAGTTAGTCTTAATTTCCAGGTTACAATCACTACAAAATAATCTAGAAAAAAAGAAACATCTCTAAATCATGCATATTTGTTTTCTAAAAAAGTTCGCTTATAATTCCAAACTTGGATGTAACCACTATTATTACATTAATGAACATCTCTAGCTTGGGTAGACCAGTTAAAATTTTAGAACTTGCTTCTTCCAAAAATGAGAGAATATTTGCTTTACTACCTTCTGGAGTTGTTGTGATTAAACAGACTGTGAAGTTGAAAGCACTACATCAATGTTACTGACATACATTTCTATAAGTTAATACCAATTTATAAGATGACTATTCGATTTTTAAGTTATTCCTCTGGTGGCTACCACAATTCTTTATCCTTGCTCTTTGTTCCCCCCATTAATATGGACAACCAAAAAATGACTATAAAAGACCAGGAGTATTATGTGTCACTACAGATATCCTAAGTAAGGTACACACATTAATTGTTTATATACCCACTAATTTTTCTTGGATTGAAAAATGGTTAAAATATTAAAATATATTTAATTTCAAAGTGTAGTTGAAAGTTCATACTTGCACACAACACATTGTCTGTGAAGTTGGAGAGCAGTGAACATGACAATAACGGAGTAGTTTCTTGGTGGGGCTTTAACAAGGCGACGGAACTTGTCTCCATTCATTCTTATTACAGGCCTTTTATTGGTCCATTCCATCAGCTGACTAACCTTTTCTGATAACACCATCTAAAAAAGACAAAGGGAACATACTGTTAATACTCTCAATTTGGTATATAAAGTTCCTTTTAACTAGGCAACTTACTTAACACCAAGACCAACAAGCAGAGGTACATAAAAAATGTGAGACTTCAAAATAAAATTTGGCAGTTGGGCCTGATGATAATTATTCTTAAAATTAATTATTACATGATGAGATGCAATCAAACACTATGCTTTTGATGTGAATTGCTTGTTTACTAATGAATAAAATAATATAAAATCATAAACCCCTTCGTTTGCCAAAGATTCCAAAGAACATTGAGTTAAACAGGCTAGTTTTATATAAGATTTTGCTTCTCAAAACACACACACACACACACACACACACACACATTCTCAGAGAAACTAGAATAGTTAAAACAATCTTGAAAACAAAGAATTAAGTTGGAAGAATCACTCTACCTGATTTTAAGGTTTACTATATAGCTATAGTAAGCAAGGCAGGGTAGCAATGATGAAAAGCTAGACACGTAGATCACTGGAACAGAACCAAGAACCCAGAAATAGATCTACACAAGCACAGCCAACTGATTTTTCACAAAGGTACAAAAGCAACTCAATAGAGGAATGAGAGCCTTTTCAATAAATGGTGCTGGAGCCCCTGGGCATCCACAGCCAAAAATATGAACCTTGAATTAAACTTCATACTTATATAAAAATTAACTCAAAATGGATCACACACTTAAATGAAGAAATGAAAACTATAAATTTTTTATAAAATACATATAAGAGAAAATTTTCAGGATCAAGGGCTAGGCAGAGTTCTTAGACCAGACAACAAAAGCACAATTCATGAAAAGAAAAAAAAAGCTGATAATCTAGCCCTCATCAAAATTAAACTTTTGCTCTTATGTTAAAGACCCTGTGAAGAGGATGAAAAGACAAGCAAACGGAGTGAAAGAAGTATTTTCAAACCATGTATCTGACAAAGGATTAGTAGCTAGAATATATTTTTAAAACTACCAAAACTGAACAGTGGGGAAAAAACAAACGAACAATTCAATTAGAAAATAGGCAAAAAACATGATGAGATATTTCCTAAAAGATCTACAGATAGCAAACTAAACACACAAGATGTCCAACATCATTAACCATTACAGAAATGCAAATTAAGAGCACAATGAGGTATCACTACACACCTGTTACTAAAGTAAAATATAGTGACAATACCAAACGCTGGAGAGGAACTGTAGCTTTCATACATTACTAGTGGGAATGCTCTAGGGTACAGCCACTCTGGAAAAAGGTTTGGCAGTTTCTTAAAGAATTAAACAACTAACCATACAATTCAATAACTGCATTACCAAATATTTATCCCAGGTAAAAAATTTAAATAATTTTTTCAATTAAAAAATAAAGTAAATATATAAATAAATAATGTGTCTCTATTCCAGATGCTCACAGTCTAATGAGAAAGACTGGTATATAAGCAATGCCACTACGATGTGCGGAATTCATCTCAATTCACCTAGGGTAACCAGGAAAAGCTTAGTTGAGGAAGAAGGTAATGTTTGAACTAACACTTGAAGAGTAGGAACTGTCAGGTGAATGAGGGCTGAGAGGAGGGAGATACTTCAGTAGAAATCCAGCAAGTAAAGGCTCAAGAGTATAGAAGATCAAGGAAAGCACATAATTTAGTATGACTAGTATAGGGAGGAGATGGGACTGAGATGAGATTGGAAGCAGACCAGAGACAGGTTATAGAAGCCCATTTATGCTTTGCAAAATAGATGGAAAGGTTTCCAAATTTTCATGTTTCAGATTTTCATTTTCATCTCTGGCAATACTACAAAGGACAAGTTCAAGGACGGCCAGTTAGGCAATCATTGCTATAGATTTGTGAGGGTGATAATGTGAACAGTGGGAAAGGAGTTAGAATCTGATGCCTTTTTAAAAATTTTTTGAGATATTATTCACAAACATAAAACCATTTAACCATTTTAAAGTATATAATTCATTGCTGATTCTTTTTTAATATATCTCCTGCTAGGCCGTTCTGCTTTTAGTTCAGTGAGAGAATGAATAAATATAACTGAACTAGGAGAAATACTAGTTTTTTAAAGTCTTCACTTTTATATTAACAAAAAATTAAGTGATCATTGTAGAAAGTCAGACAATACCAGTACTTAAGGTAAAAAGTGTTTCCCAAATGAACAATCCCAACTATCCAAAGATAACCACTGTTAACTGACTGCTGAGCATCCTTGTTTCACTATACATATATATACATTTATATATAGCATTTTTTAATATAAAAGGTGTCTAGAATATAAAACTCCATATTGCTCTACATTTTGTTTTCCACATAAAATTTGGCTTGGAACCTCCTAAAAAGGCATGTTAATTTCTAGTTCCACTGTATGAGCCTGCTCACTTCACCATACCTTTAAAAATTGTGTATTTTTTTATTTTACTTTTCGCCATAACTTGTTTTAATTTGCTAGCTTGTTTTTCTCCTTATGGAATAGTTCAAATCTTCAGAAACAGAGAAAATGAGTTCTTTTTAAATTCAACTCATGTTGACAAGCATCTGAGATGTTCAAATGATATTTTAAAAGTGAGTGTTTAGGTACTGTGTACTAGAGGAAACACAGACGTAGCATAAGACTGACTGACCGAAGGTTTTAGTCCTTGTTCAGCAACAGTTTAACTGTGTAATCTTAGGACCCGGTTTTCCTCATCTATAAAACTAGAAAGCATACATGATCATTAGTAATCCCTAAAGCTCTAAGAACATATGGCTTCAAGTCACAAATGGTTTCAAAACAAAATGTTAAAATTCCTGTTTGGATTGCTTAATGGTGAGTAAAGAATACTGCATCTCCTCTCCTCCACTTGCCAAAGACATTAAACCCCACAAGAAAGGATCTTAGTTTTGTTCACTTATGAAAGCAAGCTCCTAGAACAGTGCCTGGCACGCTTGATATTTGGTAAATGATTGACAATGGTTTGATTCCACTCCGGTAAACTGTTTCAAATCATTTGCACAACGTAATAAACCTGGTATGGTTTCGCTCTTCAGTTTAATTCTCACGTTTGTGAAGTGAAAATGCTACAAAATGCTTTTATATGTCTATAAAGGAATTACATCTACTGACAGCAGACTCATATTCTACCTGCTGAACCCTAAGTCGAACTTCCCCCACCCACCTGATGGGGCCCATACTCGTGTCGAAATTTGTAGCTATGTATACGCACAGGCCTACAGAAGCCAGAATGCCACCTACCCCCACCCTCACTCCTAGACTCTATATCTCCGGCAGACAAGAAGTTATTTTCTTCTCTTGCAAACCCCAGAACTCCAAAAACGGCGGAACAGGAGCCACCAAAGACGCAGAACCGGAAAAGAACGGGAGTCGAGAAGGTGAGAACAGACCCTCTCAAGCCCGACTTTTTGAGAAAAGCCCGTGTTGCTGGAAACAGCGTCCTCACCTCCTTCTTTCTTTGCGCAGAGGCGGAGGGAACCCCATAAACGAGCAGCAGCGCCACCGCCATGGTTGCAGAGCTACACCAAAACCACCAACGCCCTGCCATGTTCTCTCCTCTCCCTCCCAGAAATGAAACTTTCCTGGGGCTGGGTCTGAGGGTTGGGCGTGAGAACAAGCATACCAGCCCCTTGGCCCTCCTCATTGGTCTAACTCAGCCCTACCAGGCGACCCCCCACATTACGTCACGGCGCTCTACTGCGAGACGCCCGCTAAAAGATGGTTAACTTTTAATTTGTCTCGGTTACCCAATAGAAAAAGGATAATCTGGAGGTTTTTCATTGGTCCGCTAAGAATGATGGCTCGCCGCTTTCATTTACGTTAAGTTGTCGCGCTTCGCGGCTCTTCAAACGCGCGTGCGCAGTTGTGAAGCTTTGCGGCTTTTCAGAATCCAAGATGGCTTAAGGTTGAGGAAAGAGTTTTTTTCCCCAGAGACTCATTTAGAAGTCTTTGAAATCCACCTCTAACATATTATGTTCTAGAAAAAGTGGACCTATCCACGTGATTGAGAGGAGCTATCTTAGTCTTTCGTTCTGCTGCTGGAGTATTTGAAATCAAAATAATTTTTAAAAAACAGGAAAGCAAAAATATAACACTGAGGGAGATTTTGAAAAGAGCTTGTTGAATACCTTCTGTGTTCCTGGAATTTTGCCATGGTCGCTGAACAGAGCGGATATAAAAGTTATTTTTGAAGTTTTTATTCATGGCATTTTTAAAGTTAAATTTGATTACTTAAGACATCAAGGACTTAAATTTCAGGTTATACACAGCAAATGCCTTCTTTTTTATTTATTATTTTGTTTGGAGGGAATAAGTGCAAAACTAAGGTTGTAAAGAAGCATTCCTGTCTTGAGTTTTTGTGTCAGTCAGTTTTCATTAAACATCCAATTCCCTCATCTAAAAGATAATAAAAATCCTACATAGCTGAAGAAGTTTCCGTTTATTTGAGCCAGTTCTGTTTATCATAGTGGGTTGTAAAATGGATGATTTCGATAGAGAATAATACTCAAGAGAAAAACACCAACAAAACAAAATCAATTACCTATAATTTAGATTTATTTTGATGATGTGAACTATTATGACTACTCGGGTTCTGATGGAAACAGAAAAATAATTTCATTATGTTGGTGAGAGAAGCAGATGAGTATGGATAGGAAAATAGCTGGTTCTGAAGTGAAGAGATGTGATCTAGAGATACGGGAAAATTAAAAACATTTACAGACACTCATAAAAGAAAAATATAAAAGTACAATGAGATATGCTATATGATTCCATTTATGTGGCATTCTGGAAAAGGCAAGCTCATAGGGACAGAGAACAGATCAGTGGCTATTGGGGCCTGGAGGTACGGAGAGGGATTAATTACAGAGTGGCCACAAAAGATTTTCGTAGTGAACCGTTCTGTCCAAAATTGTTGGGGTGGTTACACAGTCCATGCATTTGTCAAAACTTACAGAACTGTACAGCACAAAAGAGTGAATTTTATTGCATGTAAATTTAACAAGTAAAATATTAAGGTAATTTTTTAAGAGTACACAGAGAAATCTAACTTACCATGTTAGCGAAAATTTAATACATGTTTTCATCAATTCTGTGGAGAAACAGGCACACTCATACATTGCTGGTGGGACTGCAAACTGGTATAATGTGGGTAATTTGAGGGTAATTTGACAATATCTAAAAAAACCTACATATGCATTTATCTTTTGATCCAATAATCCCACTTCTAGGAATTTGCTCCAAAACTACCTAAATGTTCAAATACAAGAGACTGAGTCTAAAGGTACAAAAACACCATGGAGTATTTCAAAGCTGTAAAAAAAAAAGGAACATGGTAGAGTTGTGTAAATTATATGGATTTTCAAGATTTATTGTTAAGTGAAAAAAACACAAAGTACAAAGAAATATACGTATTATGCTACATTTGTATATAGTACAAGAGGAAATATATACATATTACCTCATTTTTGCAAAAGGAAACAAAGAAACTAATGATATTGGTTACCTACAGGAGGTGGAGGAAATGAAGTGGAACAGTTATGGGAGGGAATGACACTTCTCTAAATTGCACCAGTTCGTATAGTTTTGACTTTATAATGTTAATGTTTTTTAGTAATCAAAATATAAAACCAAATCATTTGGTTTTGCAAGATGAAAAAATTTCTGGAAATGAATGGTGGTGATGGTTGCACAACAATGTGAATGTACTTAATGCCACTGAATTATATACTTTAAAATAGTTAAAATGGCAAATTTAATGTTATGTATATTTTACCACAATTTAAAAAATAAATTTAAATTTTACAAATCAAATCAGTACTATTGGGAAAATAAATTATATGCAGATAGAAAAAAGGGAGCCCAACTCTTTTCAAATGAGAAACAACACTAAAACAAACAAAATAACCCTAATCTGAATAACTTATGAACACACTACTTTGATTATATGCCATTACTCTAAAGAAAAAAATAACTATTACCAAATCTACTAAGTAAGTTTATTTTTCATGGTCAAATAAATATAGCAATTCTGATAATATATTGTATGTAATAAGATATGTAAAAACATTGGTGTTGTTGAGTCAGTATTTTCACTGTGAAAGAAGAGAGTTAAAAAATATAAAATGTGGGAAAGTAAAGAAGAATTTTGGGGAGTTGGACTAGAATTGGAGGTATTAGTATAAACTTATCATTCATAACATATCTTTCTAGCTCTATACGCTGAAAAGACTAGAAGCAATGACACTTCAATATAATTAAGCACACCTAGTGCCAAATCTAGGTTGCTGAATGCCACCCCTAAAAGAAATTTGGGCTCCTTAGAAAAATGTCTGATTCCAGTGCTTGGGCAGGGAAAATACAAGATGGGCCTTCAACAACTTGTGTCTGAAAATAACAACGTGCTCAAAAGACAATGGAGACATGTCAAAAAGACCACTGGAAGGGAATCCTACTGACCACATTTAGCATTATTGTTCATTAAAATAAATCATGATAGTAATGGATTATAACTTATTGAATCCATGAATCCACACTGATAATGAACAAGTAAATAGGGGAGAAGATAAAGTTCCTCTTTACAGTAGAACATTCACTATTAAATATAGGAGAAATGATAGAGTTAGAAAATCACCATATTGCAGTTTTCGAACTAATAATTGATTTAGCCAAAAATCATCAATGGATATAAAATCTAGTAGGTGAAAGCTTGATGAAGTTCAGGAGATTTACATAGTTTTGATGTATTCTTCACATTACTTATTTATTATAAGGGGAAAAACCAGTAACTTTATAGTGTAGGCACTTGAAGGCCACTCCTTCGACCAAATGATTAAAGTTGGAATTACCAATAATGGGACAATCTAATATTATATGCTTCCTGATAAGATGCCTTAAGAAGACATGTCTGTTAGTATTCCTGCCACAAGTGCATAAATTGAATCTGATCACAAGGAAACATCAAGCACACACAATTTGAGGGAACTTTCACAAAATAGTTGTCTTCTTCAAAAATATTACAGAATACAGACCTGTGGCATCAGCAGGTCGATTACTAGTTTTGTCACTTAAAATTGCCCAATCTTGATCTTCTACCAGTCATTTAAGGATTTTGCACCTCACTTCCTTCATATGTAAAATTTCAAGAAAATTTACATGAGTGAGAAAAAAATTAATGTCATACAAGACAAAGAAAGGCTAAGGAACCATTCAATTTACTTATTTTATTTATTTAATTTTTTAAAGGAACTATTCAATTTAAAAGGAGACTAAAGACATTTCTCAACTAAATTCAACCCAAGCACCTGGATTGAATTCTGGATAGAAACATTGGAACAACTGGTGAAACTGGAATATGAGCTGTATTGTATCTATATGAACATTTCTGAATTTGATAACTGTACTGTGGTCATGTAAAAGAATATCTTACTCTTACAAAATGAACACTGAAGTATTAATAGGAAAAAGCACATGCTGCATGCAAGTTATTCTCAAATGGTTCAGAAAAAAACGTGCATACACACACGCGCGCGCGCGCACACACACACACACACACACACACACACACACAGAACACATGGGATAAAATATTACCCAGTGTTGTAACCTGTTCTTCCCCACTACCAGTTTTATTCTGAAAACATCCAAACATACAGAAAAAAGTCAAAGAATTGTACCCTTAACACCCACCAAGATTTTACAATCAACAATCTGTTAAATTGCTTCATCACACATTTATCCACATATTACGAATTCTTTTTACTATTCTTGTAACTTTTCTCTAAATTTGAAATTATTTCAAAATTACAAGTTAAACGACTTAGTATGTAATAATAGGAAACAAAAAAATTGAAGTGAGGAAAGTTTGAGGGGAACAGAAAGAACAGCGTGGAGCGAGATACCAGCTCAAGCCTCTGAAACACTGTTATCTCCAAGCTGGTGCCATTGATGACTCAGTCGAAAATCAAGGTCTCAGCTCTCCTCCATGGAGTACTACACCTGGTATCAAAGATGAGGGGGGTTGTCTCTCAACCTTCAGTAAATACCATTATGCGTCATTTATAAAGTGTGAAACTACATTTCCCAAAAGGCCTTAATCTTTCCGCGTTGCAAGGAAGGTTGCGATTTCTGTAGGTTTTTTACAGATCTCGCGTGATTTCATTACGTCTCATTAAAATGCTCTGGCGGAGGCCATTTTGTTTTTCAGGCGTCTTTGCAAGGGTATTTAACGCCAAGGTTCAACGACGCAGTAGCTGCAGTTGCCGCAGTGCTGTCTTCGGCTTCACGATGTTTCCCTTGGCCAAAAACGCCCTAAGTCGTCTCCGAGGTGAGCAAAAATTGTGAGCAAATAATTTTCAATCGCCTTTTATCCGCTCGTCCTCGTGGTCGCTCGTGCCCTTTCCCTCCAGCCTCATCCCGACCTTGTAATTCTAAATGCTTAGTCTCCTTCCTCGCCCCAAGCTATTGGGAAGAAGTCCTTAGCATTAACTTAATCACTCTGTGATTCTGTTGAGATTCACAGTTCTCTATTACCGGCGTCATAGCCTAGCCCTGTTTTTTTTATTGAGTAATCTAACAATTTCAGGGACGTACACACTTGGTGGACACCTCTTGTTCCTTAGGTAATTTTGTTAATTTTTAGCTTTGGGGATACATTTACCCCAAAAGGGAAGAGTCTTCTCTTCAATTCCTATAACCATAACAGAAGGAAACTATAAATCTAGTTGTTCATCTGGTTTCATCGCAGGGAGATAACCTAAATGGAAGCCCCTGCAGCTTTTATGTTTGTGGGTTAGTAGCTGCCACGAAAGCAATTGTGATTATTTTTATCTTATCTAAGAATTAGGCAGGTGCGGGGAAATTTTAAGAACAGCGTTATGTATTGAGAATGCATTGAAAGAGAGAAGTCATTTCCATGCTCGATTTGCACTGAAGGCCACCTTGAGTAAAGTGAGTTTTTTGAACAATGAAAGTGACTGTAAGGTATTATCCTTTAGCTTTTTGAGTCATATTATTTTCAGTTTACAGAGTAATTGGAGATATTACTAGATCTGTTCTGAACACTCAAGCAGATTTGACAACCAAAAAGTAGTTGCCTGACTGTTCTCATAATCCTAAAGCCCTAGCTCTTATCTCTTTCACATTAGGCAAATGATTTAACCTCTCTGAACCTCGTTTTCCTCCTGTGTAAAAGGGGTTTAGTAAATCTACCTCATAGAGTTCTTGCAGGTTATATCAGATTACCAATAGGCGGTAACTAAACCATTTCTTGTCACAGAGGAGAGGTCTAAGGAAATCCACTTGGGCGACCTGAGTATTGAAGTCAGGAGATGTTTTAGAATTGTTCGGTAATCTTAATTTCTTTGCCCTTTGAGCAGGTAGGGCCTTGTAACTCGGGGAAGGGTTTTTTGGTGTGTGTATGTGTGTGTGGAATTTACAAACTCATTTTTTAACTGCTCTAGAGCAGAATATATTATGAAATGTTTGAAAATTTGCGCATCCCAAGTGTGACTAAAGGCGAAAAGAAAATTGTGAAGCAGTTGAGAAAAAAACATTAATAGGCAAATAACTATCCTGAAATAACTTATTGTATCTTATAGAAGAAATTCTATTCTTAAGTGCTAGTGAATGGGCAAGATTGCTGTTCTTTAATATGCTTTCTGTTAGTACATGAGTACCTTTGGAGGCTCTGAAACAATAAAGGCCTATGTAGATTGGAGGGGAATTATAAAAACAGCTGGAATGAACAAATAACATGAACAGTGTCATAGTTACAGAGAACAAACTGATGGTCGACAGTTAGGAGGAGGGTTGGGGGCTGGATGAAAAAGGTGAAAAGGATTCATAAGTACAAGTCGGCAGTTACAAAATAGTCATGGGGATGTAAAGTGTAAAGTACAGTATAGGGAATATAGTCAATAATATTTTAATAACTATGTATGGTGTCAGGTGGGTACTAGACTAATGGGGAGAACACTTCATAAGTTAAATAAATGTCTAACCATTATGCTGTACACTTGAAACTAATAAATTGAATGCCAACTGTAATTGAAAAATGGAAATTATTGGAAAGAAAAAACAGGTGGAAATTGCATTTTCCAGTCTGGACTCTTTCCCAAGCCCTCTTGAGCATCTCCAAAGGCAGTTTAAAAACTGTTTCTACTAAAATAATAGTAAAAGCAAAGTTCTAATGTTGTCATTCTGCTCAAAAACCTTTACCAAAAAAGTAGACTTCTGTGATCCTTTCTAGTTTTATCCCCTGTTATTTGTATACATATCTCATCCTTCATCCAAATTAATTAGTTTTCTAGTACACTGGGATCTTCTGTCGCTACCATTTTTCATATTCCCCTTTCCCATGTCTACATAACTAAATCCTACCTGATATTCAAAATGCTTAACTAACATTCTACTTCCTTATATTATAGTGTTTTGAGTCTACATGTCTGATATCCTCCTCTAGACTGGAAGATACCTAAGGACAGAGTCTGTCTCTTACACATTTTCATTTACCTCTTTTAGCATGGTGATTAGTAATTTTTTAAAAAATCAAGATTACTCTAGGTTTTGGAGGGGTTTTTTTTTTAATTTTAAGGTTTATGACCTTAAAGTTCATTTTGAGTTTATTCACCCTTTTCTGTTGTAAGTTGTTGAGCACTGCTAAATTTTAGTGAAAATATATGTCATAAATACTCAAATTAATGAATAGGAGGTTATACAAATATGATTTGTGGTGAATGTTACATCACCTGTTCTTCGCTACCCATGCCCTGCAAGATTTATTATGAAAACTTTCAGACATACATAAAAGTTGGAATCATTGTATGGTGGACATCCATATACCCTCCACATAGATTCTACAGTTAACATTTTGCCATATATTATTTTCACATGTCTATCCATCTGTCAATTCATCTAATTTTTGAGGACTTTCAAAGTGTGTTACTTTTAGCTACAGTATATTTTTTTAACATTTTATTGAACTGCATAGTACTGTAAAGTTAACTTCCTTGTCTTTCTTGATTAGCAATATCAATCACATATGTTCTCTTTTCCTGATAATTCATAGATATGCTTCTGTATGTATTTTTTTCTTTAAGTTCAAAGCATTCAGCAAACAATGGCAAGGCAGATCCACCAGAAACGGACACCTGATTTCCATGACAAATATGGCAATGCTGTATTAGCTTGTGGAGCCACTTTCTGTGTTGCTACATGGACATATGTAAGTATTATTGATTCATAATTTCTGGTTTAGATGTTTTTTGTTCCCACGAAGCTCACATATTCAAAATGTTTTCACACAGTACTATACATTTCTAGTTAGGAGGGACTTTAGAGATTTTCTAATGTAATCACCCACCCAGTGCAGGAAATTTTTTTCAACATTTAGTATTGATCCATTATCTCTTCTTAACATTTACAATAATAGGCTGCATACTGGATCACAAAGCAGCCCTTTCCATGTTGTATAGCTGTTTAAGGATCCTACATTGAGTTAAAAATCTGCCTCCATATTCTACCCATAATTCCATTGCAACACAGAAATTCTGATCTCCTTTCCAGGTATCAACCATTAGATGTTAGAAAATTACTATCATGTGTCCTGGATCTTCTCTTTTATATTAAACATCCTTATTTTTGTCAATCATTTTTTGTTATGTGGTTTCCAGGGGTTTTCACCGTCTGGGAGGCCTTCCTTCACTTAATTAGTTTTTCTTCTAAATTCTGCCATCAAAACTGAGTATATTTCTGAAGGATGAGATATAAAATGACTTGCTTTTACCTTTGTCAATCTACTTGTCACTACTTACTGGTTAAAAGTAGGAGTCTTGAAGTTATAATAAATATATAAATTGACTTTAAAAGATATTAATAAAAGATATTAATCAACATGCCTTAATAAACAAAGACACTATTAATAGGCATTTTTCATTTTTATTTTGATCTTCCTGAAATCAGATATACTACTAAAATAAGCATGTGTACTTAGAGTAAATAGATGTTGAACAAATGTATAATTGGGGCAATTTTGGAGATGAGGTTCTTAATAAAGGCATATTACCGAAGTGCTCTTTGGCAATATTTAGGTAGTTGTGTTTGAGTGAAGCAACATTTTGAGGAGGTAGTATTAAAAATGTAATATAAACTCGAGTTAAAGAAAATAAGAGATTCGGTTCAGTTGTTCGATAACTGTATGTGGCTAGTGGCTACTGTTTTGGCCAATGCTGGTAGATATATTTCCTTTATCTCAGGAAGTTTTATTGAACAGCATTGCTTTAGGGAATTAGGATAGCAATTATGTTTGCCGATAGGGAGTGCACTATATCCCACTCGAGTTTCTGTGTTTTTTTACCTATAGAGCGGAATACCTTTGTCACTCTTAAGAAATAGTCTCCAAGGGAGATTGGACTCCAATTTAAACATATAACTGACTTCATTTTAATTCTTACAGACAGCAACACAAATTGGAATAGAATGGAACCTGTCCCCTGTTGGGAGAGTCACCCCAAAGGAATGGAGAGATCAGTAATCATCCCAGCTGGTGTCATACTGAATTGTTTCAAAACCAACTCATGATTGATGCCAAGTGAAAGTGCTGTGTACCCATTAAAATATGGCATAATTAAAGAAATAAAGTATATTTGAAACCTTCATTGTAGGTTTCTTTCATGAATGAATTCAGGCTTGATCACTTTTATTTAACCTTTGTGTTAATATTAAAATCTAAATGTGATACAACTTCTTAGTTTTTCTGTATGAAGTAATATGAAAGGAAAATTTGGCAACATTTAGTGAAATTCGGCAACATTATCACCTGGAAGTCATCTTTATAGTAGGCTGAAATTATAGATCATAAGTAAATGTTTACAGAGTTATTTTAGGTTATCACTGAGCTAAAATCTAGATCTTGGTTATGCCTACTACTTTCTATCTCCCTTTTATGTTTGTATTTGGAATTGGCATTATTTTCACTCCTACCAAGAGAATTTAGGGTGCCACCAGACCCAAGGTAAGAGTGGTCCTATCAAATGTACTCCTAGGATGTCTGAAGACTAGATAGTTCTTGGCTGCCTTGGCACATTTAATTCAACCTTTAGATTTTTCAGCATTTTTAACAGTAAGCCATATACATATTATGTGTGTGTTCCCCTCCCATATTAGATTTTTTTCTGTCTCCACATATTTTTGACCCCTTTTACCCCATCTCCCTCTCCCTTTTCAGCATTTTTGAGATATTTATGATGCAAAATAAAGGATCTGTGAAATATGGTTTTTCACTTTTCTAACTATCAGAAGCCTCTGCTTTTGGCTTTCTGTAATTATATCAACTTTTGGATTTGTGGATTATCCTGAATTCAGTATGACATTGAATTTTATATGTAAAATACTAACTGAAGAAAACATGCATTTTTACTCCCTTGGCCAAAGACTATAAAGTAAGCCTCATGTAGTAGTTTGTTAATAGAGTTCAAGGAAGCAGAAAATGGAATTTCAGTTGAGTAACCTACAGTAGTTAAATTAGAGATTTCTAAAATTCACTTATTTGATACTATTAACAGATAAGTGGCTTTTAGGAATCCCCAAATTTACCTGATGTAGATAAGGATTTATATTTAACATTTGAAAAATTTATACTTGTTACATGAAGTACAGGCATACCTTGGTATTGTGAGTTCAGTTCCAGACCATGACAATAAAGTGAATATCACAAAGCAAGTCACATGAATTTTTTGGCTTCCCAGTGCATATGAAAGTTATGCTTATGTTATACTGTAGTCTATTAAGTGTGCAATATGTCTAAAAAAAACAATGTACATACATTTAAAAGTATTAGTAAAAATTGCTAACTAAACCTTTAGGAAGTCAATCTTTGCTGGTCGAGGGTCTTGCCTTGAGGTCGATAGCTGCTAACTGATCAGGGTGGTAAGTCGCTGAAGGTTGGGGTGGTTATGCCAATTTCTTAAGACAATGAAATTTGCCACATCAATCATTCTTTTCATGAATGATTTCTTGGGAGCACATGATGCCGTTTGAAAGCACTTTACCCACAATACAATTTTCAAAGTTGGAGTCCATCTCAAATCCTGCCACTGGTTTATTAACTAAATTTATATAATGTTTTAAAGCCACTGTTGTCATTTTAACAATCTTTATAACATCTTCACCAGGAGGAGATTCTCAAGAAACCCTTTTATTCATCCATAAGTAATTTCTAAAACTTTAAAGTTTTATCATGAGATTAAAGAAATTTAGTCATAACTTCAGGCTCCATTTTAATTCTAGTCCTCTAGAATTATATTTGGAGATTCCTAAAAGCAGTTACTTTCTCCACTGAAGTCTTGAATCCCCTCAAAGTCATCCTTAAGGGTTGGAATAAACTTCAGGGTGCCTGTTAATGGTATTTTGACCTCTTCCCATGAATTGTCAATGTTCTTAATGGCATTTGGAATGGTGAATCCTTTCTAGAAAGTTTCAATTGACTTTGCCCAGATCCATCAGAGGACTCACTATGGCAGTTATAGCCTTATAAAATGCATTTCTTAAAAAGACTTGAAAGTCGAAATTACCCCTTGATCCATGGGCTACAGAATCAATGTTGTATGGGCAGACTTGAAAATAACATAAACCTTGTACATACATCTTCATCAGCTCAGATGACTAGGTACATTATTAATAAGCAGGAATATTTTGAAAGGAAGCTGTTTTTCTGAGCAACGACTGGGCTTAAAATATTCAGTGAGCCATGTTGTAAACAGATGTACTGCCATCCAAGCTTATTCCATTTATAGACAACAGGCAGGGTAGATTTAACAATTCTTAAGGACTCTGATTTTCTGAATGATAACTAAGCATTGGCTTCAACTTAAAGTCACCAGCTGCATTAGCCCCTGAAAAGAGCCTGACCTTTAAAGCTAAGCGCTGACTTTTCTTTAGCTATGAAAGTCCTAGATGGCATCTTCCAACATAAGGCTGTTTCGTCTACATCGAAAATGTTTAGTGTAGCCATTTTCATTAATTATCCTAGCTAGATCTGGATGACTTGCTATAGAGTCAACATTAGCACTTGCTGCTTCACCCTGCACTTTCCTGTTAATGGAGACAGCTTTCCTTAAATGTGAACCAACCTCTGCTAGTTCCAAATATTCTGCAGCTTCCTCATCTCAGCATTCAAAGAATTGAGAGGGCCTTGGTTTGGGTTTAGCTTTGGCTTAAGAAAATGTGGCTGGTTTAATCTATCCAGACAACTACAACTGTGTCATGTCCATATATGCAATAAGGCTGTTTTGCTTTCTTATCATTAGTGTGTTCATCAGAGTAGCACTTTTAATTTCCCTCAAGAACTTTTCCTTTGCATTTGCAACTTGGCTGTTTGGCACAAAAGGCCTAGCTTTCAGCCTGTCTCAGCTTTCAATGTGTCTTCCTCATTTCTAGCTTTTGATTTAAGGTGAGAGGGATGTGACTCTTCCTTTCACTTGAACACTCGGAGACCATTGTAGGGTTATTAGTTGGCCTAGTTTCAATGTTGTCTCTCAGGGAATAGGGGCCCTTGAAGAGGAGATGTGAATGGCTGGTGAATTGAGCAGTCAGAGCACACATAACCGTTACTGATTAAGTTCGCCATCTAGGGAACGGTTCAGTGCACCCCAAGATAATTATAATAGTAACGTCAAAGATCACTGATCACAGATCACCGTACTAAATAATAATGAAAAAGTTTGAAATATTGTACAAATTACCAGAATGTGACACATACAAGAAGGAAGCAAATGCTGTTGGAATATGGCACTGATAGATTTGCTTGACACAAGGTTGTCACAAACCTTTAATTTGTAAAAAACACAATATCTGCAAAATATAATGAAGTGCAATAAAATGAAGTATGCCTGTACAAGTAGAATGGTCTCATTGCAATATATCCTATTTTCTCATTAAATGCACTAAATCCAGTAATTTTATGGTTGAGGTAGGAAAAAAAAATGTGAATTGTAAAATAAAGACATTGCAAAATTAGTAACTACATAGTAATGTCACTATTTGATAAAATTTGAAGACTTCATCATATTTAGCATGACTGTTAAAAAAAGGATTGAAGTATTCAAATACTTATAAATTTGAGACATGATTCAACAAAATGAACACGTCTTTAAGGAAGTTTCGACCTTCCATTAGATTATTACCTTTTTGTTGCTGAATTGGCACTAAACATTTTGAATAACTGGAGGTCATTTCCAGTGATTTGTACCACCTCTGTCAGGTAAGGGATAATTGTCAGCTCTTCTGATAGGCAAATAGAAATAAGTATGAAATTTAAAAATGTGTATTTGTCCATTTGGCAGCATATATGTTACTTTGTGTGATAAAACCTGGTGGTGGTGGTTGGCATCTCTGAACAAACTTAAAACTTAATTTGTTGGTTACTCTTGTGCTATAACTACCATGGCTACGACCAGAAATGAAGTGGCAGTTTAAGTCTAAATTATTTTGTGCCACCACAATATTCTGACCTTGTAGCTTTCCTAGAATACTCAGTCAAAATTTTATCCTCTCACAAATGCACTCAATTTATCTTGTACATATTAGTTTGAGAGTTTTAATAATACCTAGAGTGGGAAGGTTGTCAAATTAGTCTCCCCATCAAAAATCTGTATGTCTAAAGAATTTGGGTAAGTGATTTATGTTAGAAGCATTGCCAGTCCTTTAAATGTTATTTATTGTAGGGTTCTGGAGTATTTTTTAATTATGGTGAATGTCATAAATACAATTCTTAATTTCACTCTAAAACAATTTTAGCAGGTGTGTTCTTTTAAATTCATTAAACTTATTTAGAATTAGGTACCATGGTAGTTGTAGAGGCATAGATGTTGAGTTCTCACCCTTGTGATTGTTAATTTTATTAGAGATGTTAATACCACTTTGTAAGCATTTTGGGGGTGCCTACTAACTGTTCAACCCTAGAAAGCCTGATTACTTCTTGAAAACATTCCCTTCTATTTGAAAGCTCAATTACAAGAATATCATGTATAATATGTGCACATTGACAACTACAACATACTGTCTGGGAAAGGTAAGAAATCCTGAAGCTAATTTTTTATTTATTTGGATGGGTGTAGAGGGGAAGGAATAATTTCTTCTGAAATACTTAATTGTAGGTCTACGATTTAGATCTGTGGGCAATTTTAAGTGTTACATGTCAAGGCTTAATAGTAATTTAACAACAGTTAGGATGGAAATTATTTTATTGAACACATATATACTTACTGTGTTCCAGATACTTTTCTCAGCCTTTTGATAATTTGTTTAATGTTTGTACTTTGTGTACTATTTTGAGTTCTATAACATTGTTAGGCTTGATACTCTTTTTATGGGAACTGGGTTCAAATCATTCCAGTTGAAAATATAAATAATCCTCTGATTAGTTTTTTCCTACATCTTATGACAGGTATTTAATGAAAGGAAATATGAAAAGACCACATCACTATTCAAAATTAGTGAGATGGAGCCTCTCCCTCTAATTGTTAATGTTCATAGTTTTAAAATTCAGGATTTTGCTGCTTTTTAAAGTCAAATTGGTGAAGGGTTGAAATACATATTGGTAGTTACAAAATAGTCACAGGGAGTACAGCCTAGGGAGTATAATCAGTAGCATTTTAATGGCTATGTGTAGAGCCAGATGGGTGCTAGAGTAGCCAGGGGGAATATCTTTGTAAACTATGTAAATGCCTAACCAATGTACTGTAAACCTGAAACTAACACAAAATACAAATTTTAAAAAAGTCAAATCGGAAAACGAGTAACAGAATACGATTTTCTCAAATGATTTCTCTACCACTTTATTGCATTGTATTGCTAAATTTTATGCCTGTCATTTCTATCTAAAACTCATGGGGATAGATACTTTAATATTTTTGCATCCTCGGGATCCTCTATGTTTTTAAATGATGGACAAATGAAAGAATAAATGTGGAAGTGATTCAGAGCTTGGAGTGTGAGGTGAGATCCCTGTCCTAATTCCAACACACACATAAGATTATGAATTTAAAAGCATGAATTAAATATATATATATCATTTATGAATTAAAAAACTTTCGCTATCACTTCAATGGAGGGATGAGAGCAAGTTCACAGTTCTGGCATTTACACCTGGAGTTAGGCTTACACAGTGTAACAAGTACATTTATTTCATGTTGTAAATGGCTGAACTATGGCGAAGATGATTTACAAGGAGATCTCTGTACTTTTTGGCAGGAGGTTAGGAAACTACAGATGACACAAGTTTGGAGGGAGTTTTTCTGTTTTGTTTCCGTTTTGGTGAGTGGGAGAAGGGGACGCTGCAGCGCCAAAGGAAAGACTTCCTCCCGAGGTTGCGTGTCAGCCAGGGGGCAGTAGGGAGCGGGAAAAGCTTGACTGCAGCCCTCGCGTTCCCTTTCCTGTGACGCGGCCCTCTCTCCGCCTCACCAACCCTGCTTCCGGCCGGGCCAGCACCCGGAAGTGGGGGGAGTGAAAGAGGGAGGAGTAAAGGCGGTCCGCTCAGCGGCGGGGGTGGAGGAAGGGAAGCAGCAGAGGGAGGGATCGCCGCAGCCAATACCGCCACCACTACTACCACCGCTGCAGCCACAGCCACCGCATCCGCCGCTACTATGACTTCTTTCCTTGAGTGAGATTGGAGCCTACGCGCGTGGATTTGTCGCTGCCACGGGCTGCGTAGCTCCGGAGGTTTAACCATAGGACAGAAAAACCAGGTAGGTCCTATATCGGCTTCCGGGTCGTCCCTTTCTTCTGGAGGGGTGTTCTGTATTGTCAGGCTGTACTACTGAGTGTGGCAGGAAGGTCATTTTAACTTGGGGCAGTCTTCGAACTCTCACTTCTTCACAACTCCGGTATTTACCACTCTCTTGTTTTACCTCCCCTTACAGGGAATAGAGATGGGGAGATTAGGTCCTGACCTGTGTTACTTTCTTGTACCCTTTTGGGGTGTCTCGATCATCCATGGCCTATGTTATTATCTAATTTATTGAAGGTGCAAGAAGGTCTGTGCCCCGTATTGGAAGTCATATAGACTGATCACCATTATTAATGAAATAATATTAAAAAATTATCTTGTTTCTTGTCTCGTAGTGGGAGCATAAGCTAAACTGAAACGCTCTTGTTTCCATTTCATTTGGTTTATTCTGCCCATTTCCCAGTAAAGTTACTCACCATCTTTGTCGCAACCTGTGGCATCTTTGTCGCAACCTGTGGCATCTTTGTCGCAACCTGTGGCATCTTTGTCATTTTTTGTTGTGGACAGTGAGGCTGTTTTAAGCACTGACAACTCATCGTTTCACAAGTCAATATTTTTCAACATCTGATCTTTGTTTTAATTACAGCCTCCTGTTCTACAGTAGTATGGCTTTGTATTGAAACTTAATGTGTGCAGAACATTGAATTAGGCGACATCGAGGTTTTGGGGGAGATAGGAGTATAGACAAGAAATAGGCCAGAAAGAGTGCACTCCAGTGAGTTCAGTTCGGTGAGTTCAGTTCGGTTGGTTATAAAGACAATGGGTTCTAGCAGCCCCACTGATTGAATAACTCCACTGCTTATTTCATCCTTTTTAAAGGATATTTTGAACTCAGATTTTATTTTTTATCGTGCAAACTTTCTTGTGTCTACAGTCATGAGATGAGAGGGTTTTGTTTTTGTTTTTGTTTTTGTTTTGGACTGCAGGGTCTCATAATGTAGTGGGTCTCATAATGTAGTAGGAAAGACTGATACACCCTTTTAATCTCAGTAACATTATGTGTTAGAAACAGAAAGTGTTATGAGAGTGCAGGGAAGCAAGCATTTGAGTTAGGTCTTGAAAAATTGATAGATTTTAGCTTTGTAGGGGAGGGAAGACCAGGCAGAAAAAATTAATGCGAACAAAGGTTTGGGACTAGAAAGGTGCAGGGCATCCAACAACAAAGTGTACATCAACATTCCTATTTCTAACAGCCACATCTTCCAAGATTTTACTGGTTAAAAGAAAAAATATATATAGAATATGAAACTGATAAGCTTACAACCATGCCCAACTACCCTCCAGCCAATATAAAAACATAGAGAAGAAATATCTTGAAATGACAAAAACAATGTATGATATTTAATTCTGATGTAAACTCCTCTAAAAGAAAAAAAACGTAAAGCTTGCTATAGGTACTTCTCATTGAGTGTTGTGTCAAAATATAATCTGGAATCATTTTTTTTTAATTCCTGGGAATGAATAACAACATTGTTTAAAGCCAGAAGCTGTTCTAGGTTTTCTCCAAGGAATCTCTGCATTTCATTTTTTCCCTAACCTGATTTCTGTGCTGGTCTTCTTAACCCAATAGAAACTATTTTTTTTTCCTAATCATAGTCTTAGAAAGATCTTGATTTGTGGCCTGTTGGTAGGGTTAGACTAAACACTGATCCCTCTGGAGGATAGGTTAACAGCTCTGATTTCTAGTGCAGAAGGTTGTTTTTCTTTGAAAAATGCATACAGAAGCAGTAAAATTTGTTTGCTGAGACAGTATGGCAGGAAACATTATCACAAGACCTTTAGAATGTGTTTCATTAAATTGCAAGAGCAGGATATTTCTGGTTTCATAAATATGTCCCTAGTTTCTCTAGCACTTAGAAAATTTAAGTGATTTACTTATCTTTGTGGGTTCAGATTTGTGGGATGTTGGTAGATTACATTAGTTTTCACAGATACTTCTTTCCTTGAAGGAAATGACTATAAAATATCCCCATTTTGAGCCAGTTAGTTGGACTTTGTTCCTTGTTTTCTGCTTACATTTAAAATTACACAGCTATGGCTCAAGGATTTAATTTTTTAACGGATTTTTACTTTATTATTCTGTAGTGTAGAAGTCCAGCTTTCCAGACCTATAATTGGAAGTGCATTTTAACCATTTAACGATTGATATAAATGAGTTATTTCACATCTTAGGGGAATTGTTTTAGCCTGGCCATTTATCTTTGTTGACTTTGTAAAACTTAGTGTTTCGTTTTATGCTGTTGTAACTGATGCTGATCCTGCTTGTGCATTTCCCAACCAAAGTAGAGAGGGAGAGAATACTAATGGAATTACTTCCCTTCCCTAGTCCCACCTGAGAGTTTGAGAGCCCTGTATACTTCTTGGAATTGTGAAGAAACTGGTTTCTGCTCTCTTGAAGCTACTACCTGCAACTTGGAGGAGAACATTAAGGAGGCTTCTGTTAAGACCTAAAAAACTGTCAACAGAGATATAAGAAAAGAGAACAAATTCCACAGTGGAAAGCTGTCTAAGAAAAATTCTCTGGTCTATTTAGGATAAATTTGTAGCTGACCTCTACTGTCATGAGGATACTTAAGAGTTGATCCTTGAGCTAATGAAAGCTTATAGAAAGCTTGGTTTTTAAAGAGTTTCAAGTATAATCTCCTTCACTGATCCTTGCACTTGCAATGGTAGGAAAAAAGGAAAGTAATCTTAATTTTTTTGCCGATGATAAAATTATACACTCTAAGAATTCTAATTCAGTTATTAAATTAATTATTATTGATTTAATAGTGTTAAATTAATAATATAAAGTATCATAGTGATTATTAATATTAATGACATTATTAAAACACTAATATTAATATTAAATTAATTGTATAAAAGGAGTTTCATTTCAGCCAATAAATGCTCTCTTATTTTACTGTACCATTTCACTGTTAATTCTAAATATAACTTTTTAGTTCAGATTTATAGCCACAATAACTTGGTATTAATTTCTAATCACAATTGTAAGTCAATTTCTTGTGTCTTAGCAATCAGGTTGGTGTCATATGACCTCAGGTATTGTTCATCTAAAGCAGTGTTTTATCTTTCTCATTTTTTTCTAGCTAGAATTAATTTTAGTCATGTAAACCATTGTAGTCTTCAGATAGTTTTAAAATCTTAAATTCATTGTGTGATGAGGGATAAAGGAATAATTTATTTAGTATAGTGTGTTATTTGACCTTGAATGTCAGGGTATGATTTGGATTGCCTAAGAGTATTCACTGCATTATTACAAAAATAACACAAATTCCTGTTTCTTAACTTCAGGGCAAGTGGTAAGTCATGGGATCCTGAATCATTTACTATTTTTTTTGTTATTGTTGCATATAAATGAAAGAGACCAGAACCATCCTCTGTCTGGTGTGAAAAAAAAAAACTAGTACTTTGTCTATTATTTGCACTTTGGTAAGAGTTGATATATTCTTTCATAGGACCAAATTTTAGTCCTGGACCTAGCAAGTGGCTAAACTGAGATTTAAAACTTGTCAGTCTGGTTTTAGAACCTATGCCATTACTTAACAAAAAAGAACTGTATTTTTTAAAGAACATAGACATTTGAACAAAATTATATCCATTGGAATTAAGTTCCTTGCTTGTCCTAAAGAGAAAAATACTCATTTATCTTCTTTGAAAGTCTGAATGGGCAGATTGACTTGAGGATTAAAAAAGAATTGGTAGCTCAAATTTTTTAAGATAGTTTCAAACTAAATTCAAAAGCAAAGACACATTCTTTTGTTTTTAGTTAATTATTTATGTATATGCTAAAAGACTTATAAAATAGCATTAGTATTATTTTATTTGTATTCTCAGAGTTTTCCTGGAAGAGAAAAGAAATTGTCCATGTGTGTTTTATCATCTTTACAGTAAGCACATCTTTGAACTTGGCTAGACTTTGATATTTATAATAATATGTTTAGAACTTAAACTATACTAAGAGAACATGCAGTGGAAGTTGATAAGCATAAATTAGAACATTGCTGTTACATTTTCAAGACTAATAGATACTATTCAGTTGATATCTTCAAAGCATCTTAACTTCATTGTATTGTGATGTGCTGTTCTAGGGAAGCAGTGTAACATAGGATTAGGAGTAGAGTCTGTGCCGGATAGATTTAGTAGATAGTTTCAGAGCATTTCACCCCAAAGCAGGAAAATATACATTCTTTTCAATTGCACATGAAACATTTTCCAGGATAGACCATATGTTACGACACAAAACAAATATCAATAAATTTAAGAATATTGAAATCATGTCAACCATCTTCTCCGACTACAATGGTATGAAACTAGAAATCAACTACAAGAAAAAAAACTGGAAAATACACAAACACATGGAGGCTAAATAACATGCTGCTAAACAGTGAATGAGTTAACAATGAGATCGAAGAAGAAATCAAAAGATACTTAGAGACAAATGAAAATGAAAACACAACTCAAAATCTATGGGGCACAATGAAAGCTGTTCTAAGAGGGAAATTTATAGCAAGACAGGCCTACCTCAAGACACAAGAAAAAGCTCAAATAAACAATCTAAACTTATGCTTAAGAGAACTAGAAAAAGAACAGCAAACAAAGCCCAAAGTGAGTAGAAGGAAGGAAATAATAAAGATCAGAGTGGAAATAAACAAAATAGAGGCTAGAAAAACAATACAAAAGATCAATGAAACCAAGACCTGGTTCTTTGAAAGGATAAACAAAATTGATAAACCCTTAACCAGACTCATCAAGGAAAAAAGAATGAGGAAAAAAAGAACGAGGACTTAAATAGAAATGAAAGAGAAATACAAAGAATGAGAAAATACTACGAGCAATTAATTACATGCCAACAAACTGGATAATCTGGAAGAAAAGGATACATTCTTAGAAATATACAATCTCCCAAGACTAAGTCAAGAAGAAACAAAATCTGAACTGATCTATTACCACCAATGAAATTGAAGCAATAATCAAAAAACTCCTGAAACACAAAAATCCTAGACCAATTGGCTTCATAGACAAGTTTTACTAAACATTCAAAGAAGAATTAACCCCTGTTCTCAAACTACTTCAAAAAAATTCAAGCAGAGGGAAGGCTCCCTAATTTCTTTTATGAAGCCACCATTACCTTGATTCCAAAACCAGACAAAGACATTACAAAAAAAGAAAACTATAGACCAGTATCTCTTATGAACATTGATGGAAAAATCCTTAACAAATTATTAGCAAGCCTAATTCAGCAGTACATTAAAAATATCATACACCACGATCAAGTTGGATTTATTCCTGGGATGCAAGGTTGGTACAATATCCATAAATCGATTAATGTGATACACCACATTAACAACCTGAAATATAAAAATTATACGATCATATCAATAGATGCAGTAAAAGTGTTCGACAAAATCCAGCATTCATTTATGATAAAAAGTCTCAGCAAAATGGGAACAGAGGGAACATACCTCAATATAATAAAGGCTATATAGACAGACCTACAGTTAACGTCATACTCAATGGGTAAAGGCTAAAAGTGTTTTCCTTAAGATCAGGAACAAGACGACAAGGATGCTCACTTTTACTACTCCTGTTCAGCATTGTATTGGAAGTCCTAGCCATAGCAATCAGAGAAGAGAAATAAAGTGTATCTGAATTGGAAAGGAGGAAGTAAAACTCTTGTTATTTGCTGATGACATGATACTGTACTTAGAGAACCCGAAAGAGTCCACCAAAAACACTGTTAGGACTGATCAATGAATTCAGCAAAGTAGCAGGATACAAAATTAATATTCAGAAGTTGGTGGCATTTTTATACACCAATGATGAACTTTCAGAAAGAGGAATTAAGAAAACCATCCAATTTACAATTGCATCAAAAACAGTAAAGTATCTGGGAATCAAATTAACCAAGGAGATAAAAGACCTGTTCTCAGAAAATTGTAAGTCATCAAAAAAAGACATTGAAGAAGATAAATGAAAGCATATACCATGCTCATGGACAGGAAGAATCAACATCATTAAAATGGCCATACTGCCCAAAGCAATCTATAGGGTCATTGCAATCCATATCAAAATGCCAATGACATTTCACAGAGAGCTAGAACAGATAATCCTAAAATTTACATTGAACCATAAAAGACCCCAAATAGCCATGGCAATCTTGATAAAGAAGATCAAAGTTGGAGGTATCACACTACCTGATGTCAAACCATACAACAAGGCTACAGTAATCAAAACAGCATGGTACTGGCATAAAAAGATACATTGATCAATGGAACAGAATAGAGAGCACAGAAATAAATCCACACCTATACGCTCACTTAATATTACAAGGGAGGTAAGAATACACAATGGGGTAAAGACAGTCTCTTTAATAAATGGTGTTGGGAAAATTGGACAGATATATGCAAAAAACTGAAACTGGACCACCTTCTTACACCATATACAAAAGTGGACTCAAAATGAATTAAAGACTTAAATGTGAGACCTGAAACCATAAAACATCTAGAAGAAAACATAGGCAGTTAACTCTCTCTGATATCTCGATTATAGTTTCTTTTAGGACATAGCTCCCTGGGCAACGGAAACAAAAGAAAAAATAAGTGGACTACATCAAACTAAAAAGCTTTTGTACAGCCAAAGGAACCATTGACAAAACAAAAAGACAACCAACTGAATGGGAGAAGCTATTTGCTTGTGATACCTCTGATAAGGGGTTAATATCCAACATTTATAAAGAACTCATACAACTCAACAACAAAAAAAATTTAAAAATGAGCAGAAGACCTGAACAGATACTTCTCCAAAGAGGAAATACAAATGGTCAACAGACATATGAAAAGATGCTCAAGGTTACTAATCATCAGAGAAATGCACATTGAAACACAATGAGCTATCACCTCACACCTGTCAGAATGGCTATCATCAATAAATCAAAGAACAACAAATGTTGGTGAGGATGCAGAGAAAAGAGAACCCTCATATATTGTTGGTAGAATTGCAAATTGTACAGTGTCTATGGAAAACAGTCTGGAGGCTCCTCAAAAAATTAAAAAGGGTATACCTTTTGACCCAGCAATTGCACTTCTGGGTATTTATCCAAGGAAAACTGAAACAATAACTCATTAAGATCTCTATTTCCCTATGTTCATGGCAGCACAATTCGCAGTAGCCAGGATATGGAAGCAACCTAAATGCCCATCAATGGATGATTGGATAAAGAAGTCATGAGTCATACATACAATGAAATATTACTCAGCCATTAATAAAATGAAATCCTACCATTTGCAATGACAAGGATGGACCTAGAGGTTATTATTCTGAGTGAAATATGTCAGACAGAGGAAGGTAAATACCATATGATTTCACTTATATGTGGAATCTAAGGAACAAAAAGAACAAGTTTATCAAAAAGAGACTCACAAATATAGAGGGCAATCTGATAATGGCCAGAGAGGAGAGGGGTTGGGGAACTTTCTCCCCAGGGGAGAAAGCACTGAGGGGTTAAAGAAATAGAAATTAGTAGTTGATAGATGGTCACGGGGATAGGGAGCATGGCACAGGGAATGTAGTCTGCAGTAATGTAATGGCGATGTGTAAAGCAAGAGGAGAGAAAGAGTAATGAGAGGAATCATTTCATAAACTATATAAATGTCTAAGTACTGTGTACTTGAACCTAATAATAAAATAGAATTAAAATTAAAGTAAAAAAGAGTGGAGTCTCTGGCACCAGACTGCCTGGGTTGGAATCTCACCCAGTTCCTCTGCTTATGACCGGGATGACTCTAGGCAGATTTTTTTCCCCCCTGTCTTTAATTCTCCCTCACCCCCACTTCTACCCCTGAGCCATGGATGTTGCCATTTACCCTTAGAACTGGATCTCCGAAGGCGGGGCGTCCATTCCCACATGCCCGTGGCATTCACCTGGCACCTGGCGCACCTGGGGCCTGGCGCACCCAGGGAGTCTAGGCAGTTTTCTTACTTCTGGTGCCTTAGTTACTTCCAATTTCTAAAATGGGAGCAATAATAGTACCTACCTCATAGGATTGTCAATGAGTTAATACATGTAAATCACTAAAAGCAGTGCCTGGCCGGTCGTAAACACACAATTTAGTTACTATTATTCTTTTAAACTATTATTTACTGTAAAAGTAGTTTGTTTTAACAACTGGTATAAAAATTTTTAAATTATAGCTTTGCTGTACTATAAACTTAGTAGAATACAGGAGCAATATATTAATTAATCAGTACCTGCAAGCAATATTTAATTTCTATATTACACCATAGAAAATGGAAAACTCAGATTGAGAAGGCACAGTAGCCTATAGTACACCTACAGTATGCTAACATGGTATCTCAAAACTCGTTATGATAGCCATCAAGTCATATCACCCTGATATACTCATTCCACTTCTCTACCAGTCTGGGTGTGTAATTTTTGAACCACAGACCCTGGGCCATTGAGATTTTCTAGATTATTTTTCTCATTACTAAATGCTGAACCATACTTCTACTAAATGATTTTTTTATTCCCTTCTTTTGTTTTAGTAAATCTAAATATATCTATAGCAAGAAATTGAGTTAGTGATTTTATTTTTTTTCCTTTTTTTAAAAAATTAAGTTCATTGGGGTAACATTAGTTAATACAATTACATGATTTTCAGGTGTACATTATCATTTGACATCTATATATTCTGTTGTGTGTTTACCACCCAAAGTTCAGTTTCCTTCAGCTACTATATATTTGATCCCCTTTACCCACTTTACCCTCCCCCCAAACCCTATATTTGACCCAGAATGATTTCTAAAATATAAAATCTAGGCAATGGAAAAGGCTTCATTCATGTCTAACTGACTCTACAAAATATTTACATTCTTACCAAGTTATGTAAATTAAATTTTATAATAAATTATATCAGCATTCCAATTAATAAATGTTTATTGTCTGCTTGTTGTAGATTTAGTATTTATGTAGGCCCTGTGTGATTTACAAAGACTCATAAGGCATATGCTCCAATGTCAAGCCAGATAAAGAAGTCTAATGCCAAATAATTACAGAGAAATTAGGTACTAAACTATGATGTTTATTCTAAGGATATTCAGAATTCAAAAAGATAGTAGGTGTTAGTATTTGACATGTTTTACAGAGGAGGTAGGAATTGGGTTCATTTACTCACTCAACAGTTGTTTGAGAGTGGCTACCATGTACAAATTACGGGGGATGTCATAGTGAACACAACAGGTATGGTCTTGCTTTTTTGGAGTTTAAAAATGAATGATGTGATGTGATTTAAATATGTGGAAGAGAGCATTCTCAGTGAGGGTATCAGTTTAAAATCAGAAAGAAATGGCAAGAATGGACTGTATGACAATGAGTGCAATAGCCTGATTGTAGTAGAGATTTTATGTTGGGGAGAAGTATTAAAAGTGATAGATGTGAGCCATCTTTTGAATGCTTCGAACACCTATTTAAGTCTGTGAGAAGTGAGGTGAACCAGTCTCGTGGGACTGAGTCCTTAATCTCTTGGTAGGTAGTGTCAAAATTGAGTTAAATTGTAGGACACTCAGCTGGTCACAGAGAATTGCTTGATGGGTGAAAATCCCCCAGATATGGGGTCAGAAAAGTTTTAAGTATGGTATTAGTATGAGAGTAAAGGAGAAGCACAGGAGGGAAGACTGGATTTTTCCAATACAGTTATCTTTTGAATGCTTTGAATAGCTATTTAATCTGTGCTAAATTCCTTTGGATACCCTATTTTGGAGAGGGTTAGGAGCATGGGCTTTGGAGTCTTACTGTCTCAATTTGATTCCATCTCCACTCTGATTTGTTTCCTGAATTTAGAATTTTGTATTAAGTTTTTTTTAGTGACACAACTATGTAGGCAATAAATGATATTCGCATGGAGCAGCTGGGGTCAGTAACCCTGGTAGTACCAGGTAACACTGGAGACCTATGAAGTGCCAGTAGGAATTCCAAGTAGAAGGAGGTTAGGCAAGGAAAGAAATACATTCTGTGATGGTTGGTAGAATGCCATCAGAAATGTCTTTAAGCAAAACAGAGTACATTTGTCTAACCTTTGTTTGCACTTTTGTTTTTGTAAGAATAGTGTGTTTCCTTTGTACAAAGATGAGGAAGAAAAACTTAACTGTAGATATTTGATTTGGCCATTTGTACACTGCCAGTGGTCATCGTTTTAGGTTCTGTTCTACGTTTGAAGCATCTGGTCAGTTTTAGATTATCTTCTATATTGGAAGCATCTGGCTAGACCATTTGTGTCCTAGTTTTGTGTGATATCTAAACACAATTTGGTCAGCAGCTTATGTAGTAAATTTTGTTTGTAATCTCTGTTAGTGTTCTCTCAACTTGGCTTAGGGCATGAGTGGATTGCCAAATGAATACCTGTTATGACCTGCATAATTCATAATTCTCTCTTGTTACCTTTGGACTTAATGTAAGTATGATCATACTCTAAGAAGGTTTAACAGTATTATCCTTGCACTTTCTCTACTTTTTTTTCCCCACCAGACAAGTAGAAATAATCACACAAGGCCATCTTTGTCTCTTCCCAATCCTTTTTATGGTGATCTCCAACCTTATATGGAGGAGCTTCTTTGTTTATATATATATATATATATATATATATATATATATATATATACACACACACACACACACACACACACACACACACGTATATATGTATATATACATATATACATATATACATGTGTATACACGTATATACATACATATATATACATATATACACACACACACATATCTGTACACATGTATATATATATGTATATATATACATATATATGTATATTTTATTTTTCAGTTACAATTGGCATACAATACTGGAGAAGCTTCTTTTAATCTGAGTTGGAATCAGGGCAGATACAGACATTGTAGTCCCTGAGAAGTAGTTGCTGTCTGTACTGTTCTCCCCTTCACTCTAGGAATGTTAGTTAAGACCCGTGGCAGAAAGGGGGTGTAGCAGAGAGGAGAAGACATTACTGGGAACCAGTTCAGAGCTCCCGAGGTGATGTTTCTAGATCTACCAGTATATCTTGATTTTCAAGTTGGAGACTCCCACTTTATTTCATCCAAGGCTGTTGTCTTACACAACTCAGGGGGCAATAGTCACATTATTAGTCTGTAAAAGTTAAGACATGAAGTTATGCAATATGGCTTCCCTGAAACCTTCCCAAACTACTTCTATTTTTAGCCCCAATTTTCCACTTAATACCTGCTGCGTATAGCAGTGTGGTAGCCCCAAGTTCATCACTTGAATCTCACTTCCCACCTCAAAGCTCTCCTGTAATCCAACAGAAGAAATTACAATCTTTGAGGATTTTAAGGAGTAACATCTATTTTCTTACTCTTAAGTATAATCATCGGTAAAATGATGATGATACCTGCCCTGTCTAACTCATAGGTTGCGATGAGTATCGAGTGAAATAATGTATGTGAAAGCACTTTGTAAATTATAGAGTACTATGTAAATGTATGATAATATTCTTTCTTGATGTGTTGTAATGGAAAAAGTACTGAATTTGAATCAGGAGCCTTGCATTTTAGTCTAATTCTACTATTAACTGTGACTTTGGACAAATCACTTTGTGTTTTGGGGCCTTTGTTTCCTTATCTATAAAAGGAAACTAATAATGCCACTCCTCTCTACCCAGAAACCCAAGAGTTTTTTTCCTCACCTTGCATTCAATCACTCACCAAATCTGTTTAGTTCTTGATATTTCTCAAATGTCTTCCCTCCTTTCTATCTCCATTCAGTCCCTAATCATTTCTCTTCTGGGCAGTGCCTTTTTTTTTAATTGTGGTTATACACACACACACACACACACACACCACACACACACACATATTTTTTTACCAGTTTAACCATTTTAAGTGTACAATTCAGTGACATTAAGTACATTCACAATTTCCAGAACTTTTTCATCATCCCAAGCAGAAACTCTGTAACCATTAAACAGTAGCTTCTCATTCTCCCTTCTCCTACCCCTGGTGACCTCTATTCTCTATGACTTTACCTCTTCTAGGTACTTCTTATAATTGGAATCATGCAATATTTCTCCTTTTGTATCTGGCAATTTCACCTCATTATAGCATAATGTCTTTAGGGTTCATCCATGATGAAGTATATGAGAATTTCATTACTTTTTATGGCTGAATAATGTTCAATTATTGGACAATAGACTTTTAGCTGGTCTTTTTGAATCTGGTCTTGCCCCTTTCAAATTTAACTTCGTGAAATGGCCTTACTTACCTTTCTAACCTCATTGTATTTTCCACTCATGCTGTATTCCCAGTCATACCAAAAGCACTCCTTTAAATGTGCCACACTGTTTGATACCTCTATAACTTCATGACCCATTTGTTTGGAATTTCTGTTTCTTCTGGAGAACTACACAACCTTCATGACCCAGTTTACCTAACAATAGTAGATTGGTTAAATTATGGTGTAGTCATGTAATGGACTTATATAGCCTTTTTAAATTACAGCATTTATATTAGTGGTTAAAAGCACAGATTCTAGAGTGGACTTAAGTGACTTAATATCTATTATGTCACTTACTAGCTGTGTGACCTTGGGAAATTTCCTTACCCTCTCTGTATCAATTTCATCATCTGTAAAATGGTTATGAAAGTTAAAATAGCAAAAAGTATTAGGTATTATTATATGTTACTATTTACTGACATAGAAGAATGTTCAGTATAGGGCTGAATAAAAAGTGAGCTATGAAACAATATCATTCCATTTTATTAAAAATTTTTATACACCATACACAATAACCTCTTAAACTTACACATACACACAGACATACATACACACACACACACACACACACACAAATACACACAAATATATATACCCCTACCTCAAAATTTTAACATCGGTTATCTCTTGGTGGTGGACATACTTGTTGTTTATTTTTATATGTGCTTATCTGTATTTTCTTCTTTTCTCCAGTTGATTTTTTTCTTTCATTTTAAAGGAAAAAAAAGACATGAAGTATCTCTTCTGTGAATTCTTGGCTGAATTCCCTTCATTTTTTAGTTCACCATAGTTTACCATGCATCCCTGAGCCCCTTGGAAGCAGAGCCTATGCCATATTAATTCACCTTTGTATCCCCAAGCAGGGTCTAGCACAGAACATAAAAGATAATAGGTACTTAGCCATATTAATAAGATGAAGAGGAGGTGGAATTATGTGCCAAGCACTTTACATATGATATCTCATGTATTCCTTTTAGCAGGCTCATGAATATTTTTCAGATGAGGAAACTGAGCATCAGAGTAATCAGACAATTTGCTGAAAGTCACACAGCTAGTAAGTGACAAAATTTGAATTCAAGTCTAACTTTGTCGGATGCCAAAAATGTTCTCTTTAATTAATGAATTGCCTAATGAGTATACCTGCTGTCTCCAATGAAATAATTTATGGAAGACTCCTTTGTAAACAGAAATGTGCTCTATGAATATAGGATATGTTACTGTTATTTCTTTGCTATATTCCTACCCACACCCTTGATTCTGATTGGGCAAACCTGCTTTTCTGCTCCCGTGCAGAACATTTTCTCTGTCTCAACTGGAATTTTAGTTCTTTTTATATTGCCCAGGTTCTACCCGCTCTTTAGGAACTTGGCTCATTCTTATGATATGAAGCTTTTCAGATTAAACCAGCCATTTCCATCAAACTCAGTATTATGTACACATGTTGAGGAGACTGATTTGCAAGTATCTGGCTAGGTATAATTTGTTTCACACAAAATTATGGCAATATTACCTTTGAACATAGATACTTACACTTTTCCTAATTTCACCTATTTACCTTTCTCTGTGCTATATCCCACTTTAACTCTGTACATAGTCATACCTGTTTCAAAAGGGAGTGTTGTCAGAATTAGTTTTTTGCTGGAAGATGTTAATGAGTTTAGTCTGTCTTGTTTGTGTGTGTGTGTGCGTGCATGCGTGTGGGTGTGTGTTCATGTGTATTCAAAAGTAGAGAAAAAAAGGTGTCTAAGGCAAGAGAAGAGGCACTTGAATAATTGATTTCAAAGACCCAACAGCGTATACTAAACCAAAATTTAAAATATAGCTTAACTCCGCACAGGTTTTTCAGAATTAAAAAGACGAACCCCTTTTAAAGTAAACTGATGGAAGGGAAACATCCACTTTGAAAATTGCACGTATCAAATGGGAGGAAAAACACATTTTTCACTCTACCAGAACCAATTTTTTAACTATTTCAGCCTATTTTAGAATCTTAGTTCTGTGAGATGACAAAGTTCGCCTTATTGCTTCCTAAGAAAGTATAGAGCCACAGAACTGAGGAATGAATTCTGAAAAAAAAAAATCTTCCTGCAAATCATAATGACTTTTCATTTTAAATTCCAATAGTAGTAAACATTATTGATAGCTCTTTGTCTTAATTTCTGTTCAACAAATGAGCACTGAATTTAAATTAATATTTTCCCCAGCAGTTCAAGATTTGATATAGCCATCAGTATTATGGCTTCTGCTTGCTTGTGATAACAAAGCACTTGAAACTTACCAGTTTAAAAATGCAGAATGATGTAGGCCTTCTCTGAATTCATTCTGTTTCATCCGTAGAAAAGGACCTGACTAAACAGTTGTCCTTGACAATTTTGAATTGCTAGTTCCTTTTAAATGAGCTCCCACACACTTCTAGTACATAATTTTTCATCCTTATCTGTCCTGATAGTGATTCAACTTTGAACGGGAGAGAATGGTATCAGATTTTTACCTTTATTAACCAAAGTCTATAAAACAGGACATTGAAGGAATTGAGGGGTTGGGTGTGGATGGGAGTATGGATCTGGACTATATTTATGGAATGTTTGCTTATTTCATTCTGAAATTTGCTTTTTGGACCTTGGTTTGATTAAAAAGAAAATTAATGAAAAATACAGATGTCAGGAAAAGTCAAAGTAGTCTGAAAAATAGATGTATATTAAGTTAAGTTTTAGGTTTCAGTCATACCATGTGAATATTTCAACTATAAAAATTAAGATGAAATAGTTTGTCTAATGTGTTAACTGCTTTTTTAAAATACTGGCAAGATTCATTATATTCTTACCTGATAGGGGCGATACCTTTGCATAATCAGCAAGATGAGTCACCAAGATATTTCCTCCAACACAAGTCACATGGTAGTGTGATAGGGTTGGTGGTATAAATCTACCTGATACCTTTTGGTTTGACTGATTAAATAGTGTCAATGAATCAAAAATTATAGACTTCATCACTGTAGGAGGTACTTGATCCCTTGAATCATTAGCTATACCCCTAGCACTCCATGATTTTCTCAATGCAGTCGTTAATTAAGAGAAAGGATAATCCAGAAAAGATAGCTCAGCAAACCTTTATCAATACTCAATACCTTTGTCCTCCTGATAGGAGGGTCTGTAATATCCAGGCTTTCAAACACATCATACATATTTTCATTATACCACTTATCAATGGAGGCTGCACTTGGAAACCTACTCCTTTGGACATTTGTAATATTCTGTTCATAAAGTGTCTCTGTGGTTTCAACTCTAGATCCCTTTTTGCCTTTATTTTATCTCTAGACTCTTTTGTCTCAAAATTTTATGGTGTTGGAGAACCAAGAAAAGCCTTGACTCACTCTATACATTTGTAGAAAATAATAGGGGTCTTTTTTCCATCTCCATAAAGTGATCTCAACAAATGCCTCTAGAGTTACAGATATACAATCTAGACTGTTTGGAGTTTAATAGGCTCGTCAATATTGAGTAGAGAAGTTTTAGGTGAACTCCTGGGAACCCCATGAAATTGAGCTTACAGTGTGGCCCATGGTCTTTTGTGATCTGTAGTACCTTTTATTGAGCATCATTGAAGAATGTGGTATTTTGCAGAAGTACATTTTGCAAATAACTGATATCTTCTCTTTCAATTTTAGTCATTCAGAGATCTTAAAGGTAACCTGGAACAATCTTATCGAATGCATGAATCCTCTGAAAGTATCCTTGAAATACACTTACTTTTTCTAAAATAAAAATACTTTTTCTTATTAGAAAATTAGTAAATGGTCAATGTAAAAACAAAATCCAGGCAATATTTAGATATCTCTCCTTACTGGGCTTTGTTTCATCTTTGTAATATTTATCACTACTTGAATTTATACATTTATTTGTTTGTTTATTTTCTATCTCTCTCATGAGAATGTAAGCCCTGTGAGAGTAGGGACTGTGTCTACATTCTTCACTGCTGTATTGCCAACAGCTGAAATAGTACTTGAAACATAGTAGGACTTTAACAAATATTTGTAAAAATTATCCTAAATGCTACCATCCAGGGATTAGCTACTGTTAAGATTATGGTATAAATTTTTCCAAAAATTTTTCTCTTATAAATACATTGTGTATAATGTATGATATATAAAATGTTTTTATAAAAACAGGATTATAGTCAACAGTTAGGCTTTCTAGCTTCTCTCTCCCCCCCCCTTTTTACTTAACTCATCATTGACATTTTTTGGTGTCATTAAGTATACAACTATTTGTTTTTAATATATGATAATTTATTCGGCCAATTCTATATTGATGTTTAGGTTGGTTCTAGTTTTTTAGTCATATAAACAATGTTGTGATAAGTATCCTTAGCCATTTATCTTAGCATAGTTGTTGGTGCTTTTCCCCTGTTCGGATATATTCTTAGAAGTGAAATTTCTGAGTTAAAGGGCATACATGTTTTAGGCTTATGATAAATATTGCCAAATTGTGTTTTAGAAACCCTGTAGGGTTGGTTTCAGTTTATACTCCTTATTAGCACTGGATCAGAATTCATTCATGCAAAACTATATTTTTATTAATGACATTTTAGAAAAGATCTGGTAAAATGCATCATTCCATTCAGTACTTTATTGCTTTCCTAAGCAGAATACCAGTACCTGATTTGATTATAACTCATATGAAAGACCTGCCTGTCCTAGAATTGAGGACAGGGAACACTTACCTCTACCACTGCCTCCATGGGGCAGGGAAGTCTTTTCCAGAGCTGGGAATGTGAACAGAAGATATGTGTCCCTTGGCATCTTGATTTCCTATTCCAAATTCACTCTACATTTCCCCGTAAGAGATGGTGCTAAAGTACTATTAATATATCGTCAAGCTGCATTATTGTCTAAATAAACTTCTGAAGGCCAGTCTGTGAACCCAGCCATCATGTATAATGTTCTTTCTATGAGAAAACATGTTTCATCTTCAAAATCTACCAGGAAACAGCTGTTCAAGGAACCCATTTTTATTTTTATTTTTTAATTTTTTGTCTTTACTGAAATATAATAGACAATTAGTTGCTTGTATTTACATCGTACAATTCAATGAGTTTTTTTTCAATTATAGATGGCATACAATAATATACTAGTTTCAGCTGTATAGCTTAGTGATCAGAGATCCACTCCACGTAGCTTGCAAAGTGATCACCCCTTTTCCCCCTTACATATTTATGACAACATTATTCACTATCTTCCCCATGGTACAGTCTACATCTCCATGTTTGTTGGGCAGCTATCCATTTGTACCTCTTAATCCCTTTGCCTTTTTTGTCCCCCTAATCTCCTTCCCATCTAGTATCCCTCTAAATATTCTCTGTATTTATGAGTTTATTTCCACTTTTTTTGTTGTTGTTGTTGATTTTCTTTAGATTCCACATGTACGTGAAATCATTTCTTATTAAGTCTATTACTGAGTATTTAAAGTAATTTTTTTCAGAGAGTTGTGGAGGTGCTATATGAATGGGCCTTTTTACCATTATGTTTTCTAGATGATGATTGTTAATGTTTAAGCAATTGATTTTCATATATTTAACTGCCAACCTTATTAAACTCTCTAATACCTCTATAGTAATTCAACCTTAATAAACTCTGTTCTTAGAGTAGATATTTAAGAAAAACAAGTATATCATTTAATACACATAAATTTTCTGTAAATTATGTAAATTAATAAAAACATCTGCTTAATTTACTTGCTTTTTTCATTAGATCCATATAACAACCCTATGAATGTAGGTAAAGTAGCTATTCATTCCCATGTTATTTAGGACTATGTCAAAGTACTGTTTCTATCTTTCCTGCATTAGACTCCTCAGATGTATTTGTTAAAAATGCAGATTTCTGGACATCACTTTTCTCCTAATTAATCTCTTTGGGTGTAGGGCCTGGGAATCTGGAGTTTTAAAATTCTTCCCTAGATAATTCTTAAGTACATTGACATTTGGAAACCATTGGAGTGAAAACTGAGGCCCTGAGAGCAATTAACTTTTCCAAATTCATATAGGCGATTCATTCTTGACCCCAGGTTTCCTGACTCCAGGTCTAGTGCTCACCACAGATCTGTCTCTTATGTTTCTCTCCGTATGATTCCTAAAATAATAATAACATTTTCATTTCTATCTCTAGAATATAATTCAGGAATAAATTCTTCTCACTTTTTTTCTGGTTGCCTTTGAGTTGATAGAAGAACTAACATCACATGCTACATAATCTCAGTAAAATATCTTTATGTTACACACCTTAAAGGTTACATGAATAAATTACTATGTTACTTGGACTAAAGTAACAATGTATGAATTGATCATCTTTCCAGGTGATATAAAGAAGTCTCAGCTGGTAGACTTCAGCGTGTATTAGCCCAAGTGTCTCTTTCTTAAGCTGCTCTCTCACCTGTTGTCTACCTAAACAGGCCACTGCTCAAGTCTTCCAGTGGAAGGACTTAGCTTTGTGGACAGTCATGTCATTCCTGATAGTGGGCCAATTATTTTTTACTTCATAAATCTTTTTTCACCTTTATTTTAGATGACTGATTTATCTCACTACTGTTTAATATCAACTTACCATGAGAACTCTTTATTTATTTTATGTTTATATGCCAGAGTCCCTGTAGGTATATGCACAAAATCGACCAGAATTACAAAATAAAATCATAGAGCTAAATGGTAGCACAAATGTAATTTGCCACATTATTTCAGTAGGTCAACGCCGAAATGATAAGTTATCAGTCACAAGGATATGTTATTTTCAGTGCAACTTCAAAAACTGGGAAGATTTTTTGTCCAGTGGTTATGGCACAACACTGCCTTCATATGAGAGATTTATTTGCTGATCTTTATTAAGACCAGTATTCATATTCTATATTGTTATATTTTAAGGCTACCATTTATATTTTTTCAAAAGTACAGATATAGATTTAATTCTGACTTTTACTGTTCATCAAAAGGTATAATTTAAAATAAATTTATTGGTATAGTAAAATAGACTGGAGTTACAAGTGTTTTTCTTTTAGTTTTATGAGATATAATTGACATATAGCACTGTATAAGTTTAAGGTATACAGTATAATGACTTGACTTACATATATTGTGAAATGATTACCACACTGTTTAGTTAACATCTATCACTATATATGTGTGTATATATATATACACACACACATACAAAAAATATATATCTATACAAAAAACATACATATACACATGTATGTGTGTATACACACACACACACAGTTTTCCTTGTGATAAAAACTTTAAGGATTTACTTACTATCTTAGCAACTTTCAAATATAACACACAGCAGTGTTAACTATTGTCATCATGTTGTAAATTATATCCCCAGTAGTTATTTATCTTATAGGTAGAAGTTTGTACTTTTTGAACATCTTCATCCAATTCCTCCATCTTCCCCAACACTCTTCCTCTGGTAACCACAACTCTGATCTTTTTTTCTATGAGTTTTATTTTAAAAAATGCGTATACAATTTTTGTCTTTTTCTGTCTAACATTTCATTTAGCATAATACCCTCAATATTCATCCACTGTTGTCACAAATGGCAGAATTTACTTCCTTTTTATGGCTGAATAGTATTACATCATGTATGTATAAATATCTAAATACGTATTATATATATATATATATTTTTTTCCCCCATTTATCTGTTGATGGGCACTTAGGTTGTTTCTGTGTCTTGGCTATTGTAACTAATGCTGCAGTGAACATGGTAGTGCAGATATCTCTTCAACACAGTTATTTCATTTTCTTTGGTTACATACCCAGAAGTTGATTTGCTAGATCATATGGTAGTTCTAATTTTATCTTTTTGGGAAACCTCCATGCTATTTCCAGAGTTACTTCCTAGTTTACATTTCCACCAGTAGTGCACAAGGGTTCCTTTTCTTTCACATCTTCATCAGCACATTTATTATCTTGTCTTTTTGATATGGGTTACAGTCTTTTAACCTCAATATCTGTTGACGGATAGTTCTAACCCATAAGATCATTATATATGTTCATATATGTTAAAACTTGTTTCCATTAGATTTTCCACTTAAATCATAGACATATTTGTCAAAAAAGATGAGGTAATCAAACTTATATTTGCCCGTATTGATAAGAAAATACTTTTAATTTGTAGATCCCTTGAAGACATGGCCTGTTTCTTCCCACATCCTCCAATTTAACACTTGTATAGAGTAAAAAGTAAATGCTGACTGAATCAGCTTTATTATAAAAGCATAAATATTAGCTATTAAATTTGTCAGCATCCAGGAGCCTTCAAAATGGTTGTCATTTAGAGTATCCTCTCATTACCCCCTACAGAAAAATGGATTAGTATGCAAGAGAAGAAAAGTCAGTGGTTAAGAAACATATGAAAAGATCATTAACCTCATTAATAATCTAAGAAACATATAAAGAATTGATTTTTTTACCTGCCATATTGCTAAACATTAAAAAGAATACTTGGGTCTACAAATATCTGATTGAGTCCTTGCTTTCAATTATTTTAGATATATACCTGGAAGTAGAATTGCTGGATCATATAGTAATTATATGTTTAATTTTTTGAGCAACTGCCTTTCTTTTTCACAGTGAGTGCAACATTTTACATTTCCACCACCAATGCACAAAGGTTCCCGTTTCTCCACATCCTCACCAACATTTGGTATTTTCTACTTTTTAAAAATTATAGTTGTCCTATTAGGTGTGAGGTGGTGTCACCTTGTGGTTTCGATTTACATTTCCTTAATAGCTGGTGATGTTGAATATCTTCCCATGTATTTGTTGGCCCTTTATATATCTTCTTTGCCCATTTCTTTTTCTTTTCTTTTTCTTTTTCTTTTTTACACTTTTCCAACAAGTATTTATTATTAGTTAAGCCATGATTCAGGATCCCAGGGCTGGATGTACCCAGGTCTCCCTTCAACTCCTTGGGGGAAGGATGGCGGACAGAGGAGAGGTGGGTGGAGCCAGTTCAGATTTTCCCAGGAAATGTGCCTTCTTCCCAGTGGTTGTCCTATGCTGACATTCAGGATATGGGGCAGAGGGACTTATACACATGCCAATACCATTCACGTATGGAGATACCTTCCTTTTACCAGTTTTTGCCTTCTCACAGTGGTGGAAGTCCAGGTAGTTCTGCCAGTAGTTGCTGGTCTGGTTCTGGAGTTGGGGAAGCAGCTGTCAAAAGGGGCAGTCTGGTAGGTCTTCATTTTGATTTCGATGTCTTCTGCCATTTTTCTGACTCTTAAAGATGCCCCTGAAGCAGCTTACAGCTCAGTGTGACCTTCAGCCATCCTTTGCCCATTTTTCTTTATATATAGATTTTTAAATTTTATATTAGTTTCAGATATACAGTACAATTGTTAGACATTTATATAGTTTATGAAGAGATGCCCCTGATTACTCTAGCACCCATCTGGCTCTACGCATACTTTGCCAATTTTTCAACTGTATTTTTTGTTGGTGAGTTATATGATTTTTTTCTATATTCTGTATATCAATCCCTTATTAGATAAGTGCTTTGCAAATAATTCTCCCATCCTTTGCTTTGTCTTTTCACTCTCTTGTGTTCTTTGATGCACAAAAGTTTTCATTTTGAAAAAGTCTAATTTATCTATTTTTGTTGTTACTTGTACTTTTGATATTATATCCAAGAAATCATTACCAAATCCAATGTCATGAAACATTTACCTTTGTTTTCACTCTTAAATTTAGATCTTTAATTCATTTTGAGTTCCCTCTTCTATTTTTTGGGAAGAGTTTGTGAAAGATGTGTGTTAGTTCTTCTTTAAGTGTTTGATAGAATTTATAATGAAGCTGTGTGTAATTCTGTTCAAAACACTTTCTAAATTCCTTTTTTATTTCTTCTTTGACACATGGGTTATTTAGTAGTTAGTTTCCCAGTATTGAAGGTTATCCAGAGATCTTTCTGGCTTTTTTTTTAAATTTCTAATTTAATTCCATTGTGGTTAGAGAACATACTTTGTTTGACTTGCATCCTTTTGAATTTAGTGAGACTTATTCTGCGGTTCAGAATTTGGTCTGTCTTGGCTAACATTCCATCTGCACTTGAGAAGAAAGTGTATTCTACTGATGTTACTGGACAATTCTGTGAATTTCAATCTAGTGAAAGTAGTCAATAGTATTGATCAAATCCACTCTGTCCTCGCTGGCTTTCTCCATACTTGTTTTAGCAATTGTTGAGAAAAGGGTATTTAGGTGTTTGACTATTCTTATTTTTTAATTTGTTTATGTGGTGTATCACATTAATCGATGTACATATATTGAACCATTCCTGTGCCTCTGGGATGAAGCCCACTTGATCATGATGTATAATCTTTTTAATATGTCGTTGTAATCGGTTCACTAGTATCTTATTTAGGATTTTTGCACCTGTGTTCATGAGAGATATTGGTTTGTAGTTTTCTTTTTTTGTGTTATCTTTATTAGGTTTTGGTATCAGGGTAATATTGATCTCATAAAATGAATTAGGATGTATTGCCTCCTCTTTGATTTTTTGGAAGGGTTTGAGGAGAGAAGGTATTAAATCTCCTTTGAATGTTTGGTAGAATTCACTGGTGAAGCCATCTGGTCCTGGACTTTTATTTTTGGTAGGTTTTTGGTGATTGTTTCAGTTTCCACACTGCTGATCAGTCTATTTAGATTTTCCAGTTCTTTTGTTTTGTTTGTTTTGTTTTGTTTTGTTTTAGGTGGCTAATGCTTTAATTCAGAACATATATAAAACATTTTAGTACAAAATGAGTACATCTTTTTCCCCCTAGTTTGATTGAAATATAAACGACAATTAGTTGCTCATATTTACATTGTACAATTCAATTAGTTTTTTTCATTTATAGTTGGCATACAGTAATATATTTTCAGTTGAACAGCATAGTGATTAGGGATCAATGTAACTCACAAAGTGGTCATCCCACTAAATCAAGTACCTCTCTAACCCCCTTACATGTTTTTTACATCATTGACTATTTTTCTTGTTCTACACTTTATATCTTCATGACTATTTTGTATCTATCCATTTATATTTAATCCCTTTGCCCTTTTTAACACCTCCCCAACACCTCTCCTGTATAGTAGCCCTCAAAATATTCTCTATATCTGTGAGTTTGTTTCTGTTTTTGTTGTGGTTGTTTATTTTATTCTTTAGATTCCACATGTATGTGAAATCATGCGATATTTGTCTTTCTCTACCTGACTCATTTCATTCAATGCAATACCCTCTAGGTCCATCAAGGCAATATCTTTTTCCATCTCCTTCCTTTTAGTCTGTGTGTGTCTTTTAATGTGAAGTGAGTCTCTTGTAGGCAGCATATGTAGGGGTCTTGTTTTCTTATCCATTCAGCCACTCTATCTTTTGATTGGAACAATTAATTCTTTTCCATTTGAGGTACTTGTTGATAGGAATGTAGTTATTACCATTCCTTATTCCTGTTTTCGGTACATGGTTTTATCGTCTTAAAGGAGTCCCTCCAACATTTCCTGTAATACTGGCTTGGTGATGATAAATTCCTTTAGCTTATTTTTGTCTGGGAAGCTCTTTATCTGTCCTTCAACTTTAAATGATAGCTTTGCTGGATAAAGTGTTCTCGTTTGTAGATCCTGAGTCTCCATCACTTTGAATATTTTGTGCCAAGCCCTTCTGTCCTGCATAGTTTCTTTTGAGAAATCAGCTTCCAGTCTTATGGGTGCTTTTTGTAGGCTACTAATTGCTTTTCTCTTGCTGCTTTTCAGATTCACTCTTTGTATTTAACCTCTGGCATTTTAATTGTGGTGTGTCTTGGTGTGGGCCTCTTTGGGTTCCTGGTTTTTGGGACTCTCTTTGCTTCTTAAGGTTGTATGCATATTTCCTTCACCAGGTTAGGGAAGTTTTCCATCATTATTTCTTCAAATATATATTCAACTTCTTGTACTCCCTCTTCATATACTCCTATGACATGGATATTTTTACCTTTAATAGTGTCCCATAGGCTCCTTAAATTATTATTATAGTCTTAGCTTATTTTTTCTTGCCATTCTGATTTTATGTCCTTGGCTTCCCATGCTCTATATAGGTTGTTTGATCCTCTTCTTTATTCACTCTGTTTATTCCATTTAATATACTTCTCATCTCAGATCATGTTTTCTTCATTTTTGACTGGTTCCCTTTTATAATTTCCATATCCATTTTTATGTTTTTTTATCTCTTTGTTAAAGTTCTCATTGAATTCATCTACACTTCCCCTAAGTTCATTGAGCATCTTTACAACCAGTGTTGTGAACTCTGCATCTGTTAGATTGCTTGACTCCGTTATTCCTGGATCTCTGTTCTGTTCTCTCAGATGGTTTCTGCTTCTTTGTCTTTCTATTTTGGCTGCCTTTCTGTGTCTGTTTCTATGTACTAAGTAAAGCTCTTAAGTCTCCTGATCTCATGAGTGCGGATTTGTGTAGTAGGTGTCCAGTGGCACAGTCCTGAGAGGGGTTCAGCTGCAGGCCAAGTTTAGCCCCAGGCTGTGTCCCTCCAGGGCCACCTGTTAAGATGCAGCAAGCAATCCACAGATGCTGTGCTTATAGCTGCCTCAAAAGGCAATACCAGAAACTGAGGCCAGCTTCCACCAGTGTGAATCAAGGCACTGCTCAGCAAGGGACACTTGACTAAGTGAGGACACAGCTGGATGTGGCTTGGGTGGGGCTGTGAGTTGGGGGAGGCTGAGTTTCAGGGCATCTTCTGGGCAGAGTGACCGTTGTTATCCAGTTTGATGAGGTCTCTGCTGTGGTGGCTCTGAGTCTACCTATTGGGAGGGAGGAGGGCTCAACAGAGGAACAATGGATACCACCAGCACTTCTGCACATAGCAAGTCTCTCTTTGCCCCTTACTCGGACAAGTCAGTGTCCCCTTGTAAGTCTCTGGTGCTCCTTGTGCAGCCAAACCAGCGCTGGTACACATAGTGAGCAGGTCCATCACCATTAAAGTCCAGTCATTGACATGGCCCCTTTAAGAGGCAGCTGCAGCTGCCGGCTGCCGCTGACACAGCCTCTGTCCTACTCCATGCTTGGGAGCAGGCAGTCTCACGTCCTCGCCCTGTCCCACCCTCTGCTGTTGCAGGGTGCTTTCTTAGTTCTCTTTCTATTTGTATGGCTTGTTCATCTAGATCCAAGGCAATTTTCCTTGCTATTTGCTCCTTGTCACAACTTTGATTTGGTTGCCAGAGGGATGCCCAGAGCCTCTATCACCTACGCCATTTTTCCCCCCTTTTCACCATTCTTTATGTATGATTTTGATACATGTTTTTTCTTCTTAAAGAATTCCCTCCAACATTTCCTGTAATACTGGTTTGGTGTTGATGAATTCCTTTAGTTTATTTTTGTCTGGATAGCTCTTTATCTGTCCTTCAACTCTGAATGATAGCTTTGCTGGATACATACAGTATTCTTACTTGTAGGTCCTGAGTTTTCATCACTTTGAATATTTTGTGCCAAGCCCTTCTGTCCTGCATGGTTGTTTTTTTGTTTTTGTTTTTTGGGTTTGTTTTGTTTTGTTTTTGAGAAATCAGCTGCTAGTCTTACGGGTGCCCCCTGCTTTTCTCTTGCTTCTTTTAAGATTCTCTTTTTGTATTTAACCTTTGGCATTTTGATTATGATGTGTCTTGGTGTGGCCTCTTTAGGTTTATCTTTGTTATGTCTTCCTTATTAATTGTCCCCTTTGTTATTATGAAATGCCCATTTTTTTAATCTGTACTCTAATCCTCCCTCTAAAATTTACTTAGATATTAATATAGTCAGTTTTCTTTTGAATAGTTAACATAGTATATCAATTTGTCTCACTAATTATGATGATAATTTGTATTGTTGTTTAAAAGATTTTTTTTTTGCCATAAAGTCAATTAAGAAGCATTTATACTTATTTATTAGTACATGTTAATTATTTGTAGGGTGGTACTTGAAATTACATAAATATTCATCAAACTTTTTTTCCCACTATTTTTAGTGTCTAAAAGTGATTTCTTCCTCAGTCAGTTATTACTATGGTACTTGCCAAATGATGATTTTCAAACTTCATTATTCTGTCTACACTTAGTAATTGGCATTCTACTGTTAGGTAGAGCTTTTCTTTTTGACATGTTTGTGAACATATTGAATTAAAATATGTGATACCACTAACAAAGTGTAGGAAGGGTGTGGTACACAGACAGAATAGTGACTCTATAAAAACATCTGTGTCTGTATCTTTAGAACTTGTGAATACCTTACAAGGTTAAAGGGAACTTGCAGATATGATTAAGTTAAGGATCTTGAGATGGAAGCATCACCCTGGATAATCCAGGTCTTTATAAGTAAAAGGTCTTTATAAGTAAAAGAAGGTGTCAGGAGAATCAGAGAAAGATGAATTGGGAGTAATTCAACTGGGGGCTGGAGGCTATAATTTAGGGAATACAGGCAGCTGAATCAAATCAGAGGTGGATTCTCCCCTAGAGCCTCCAGAAAGAACGTAACCCTGCCAACACCTTGCTTATTTTTACTTTTTCCTTGACTACAAGATGAAAACTTTTAGTTTCTCTTTTTTCCTGTGTATTGGAAGTTAGTTCTAACGATTTGACTAGAAGACGTGGTTCCATAGTGTAGCAGTTAGCACGTCTGCTTTATACACAGAAGATCTTGAGTTCGCACCCCAGTGGAGCCATGGTCCATGGTCTATGGCCATGCCGCCCTGAACAAGCCTGATGTCTGATCTTGGAAGCTAAGCAGTTACGGGCCTGGTTAGTACTTGGATGGGAGACCACCTAGGAAGACCAGGTGCTTTTGGCATAAATAATAATAAATAATAAAATAAAAATAAAGATTAGATACATGTTAAAGATTTTTTAGTGTAAATACTTCATAGGTGGTACATAGGAGACACATAATTCTTAGTTGTCCCACTAGTTGTGATATTAATATTGATCACTGACTCAAAGTGGACTTCGCTCCATTCACATCACTTCACTCAGTGATGCCCACTTTGGACTACTGACCTCCTAGCATTTGTATTTGTTGAAAATTGTTACAACAGCAATAGGAAACCAGTAATGAGGGATGGGGTATGTTAAATGAAGTTAACATATTTTAAAATTTTTACATTATTTAGGCAGAGGTGAAAGTTCTAATTTAAGTTATACTATAATAATTCAAGGAGACATATTGTGATCTCTAGGGTACTAAAATAATAATTTTTTAAAACTATCAAGCTATTACATGGAAAAAGGGAATGAATAAAATATTTGGTTAAAATAAAGCAAGAAAGGGGAAAAAAGGGTCTATTTGTCACTTGGGACAAATAGAAAACAACAATGTGATAAATATAAACACCAAAATATCATTAAATTAAATTAAATTAATTAAATGTGAATGGATCAAATATTACAGTTCAGAGCAGAGCTTGTAAAGATTTTTAAAAAAACCCTAAATGCTACTCAAGAAATAATATGCAACTATATGCTATTCATAGAAAGGTTAAGAATAAAAGGATGAAAAAATACTTTGTGCAAATACTATCCAAAAGGTAACTGGTGTGACCATACTGTCAGCAGAGTCGAGATTTTTCTGGAGAGAAGAAAAACACTTCATAATGATTAAAAATATTAATTCAACAGATAGATGTAATATTCATAACTTTCTATGTACCTACTAGCATAGTTTAAAAATATATGAAACAAAAATTGGTAGAATTAAAAGGAGAACTAGGTACATAACCATGGTAGGAGACTTTAATACACCTCTTAATAATTGATATAACAACCTTTGCACAAGGAAAACTCAAGGCCTAAATAGCTTCTCTGGTGAATTCTTCCAGTTTGTAAAGAAATAATACCAATATAACACCAAACTTTTCTAGAGAACTGAAAAAAAGTGAATAGTTCCAGCTCTTTTTCCTGAGATTTCGTGCAGTTTTATTTGTCTTAAATGTTTTATAAGTTATTTCATTCTTGTGTGGGAGGCATTTATTATAAATGCTTAGGTAAGGACAAATATTTGAATAAGTAACTTTAAACATTTTTTTATTCAACTATAGTTGGCATACAGTATTGTATTAGTTTCAAGTATATACCTTATGAAGTTATCACCACCACACTAATTCTAATAACTATCTGTCAGCAAGCAAAGTTATTACAATATTACTGACAATATTCTCTGTGTTGTACACTACATCTCTGTTATTAATTTTATAACTGGAAATTTGTGCCTTTTATTCTCCTTCACCTTTTTTACCCTCTTCCACTCGCTTTTCTTCTGGCAAGCATGAGATTGTTCTGTTTCTGTGAGTCTGTTTTTGTTTTGTGTTCTTTTTTTTTTTTTTCAGATTCCATGTATAAGTGAATTCGTATGGTATTTGTTTTTCTCCGTCTTTCTTATTTCACTTAGCCTAATACCCTGTTGATCCATGTTACTGCAAATGGAAAGATTTCATGTTTTTTTTTTCTTACTGCTGAGTAATATTCCATTTATCTTTATCCATTCTATCAATGGATATCTAGTTTGTTTCCACATCTTGGCTATTGTAAATAATGCTGCAGTGAACATAGGTTTAAATCAGTGTTTTTGTTTTCTTGTAAATACCCAGAAGTGGAATTGCTAGGTCGTATGGTAGTTCAATTTTTTTTTTTATAAATAAGTAACTTCTAATGATCAGTTCCTCTTGCTATTACCTTCCAAAACACATATAACAAATAGGTTGTTCAGGGTGAAAGAATAATATGTTCTTAGATTCTAGATATTACCCACATTATCTTTACTGATCAGTCTATTTTGTCGTAATAATTATGACTAGTATTGCTTCTTTATTATTTGTCTATTCAGTTACAGTGCTGAAAGCACAATATTGTACCCTTTAATATACTCTACCCCTTAAGTATATATATGCTTACTATCTTTAGGAAAAGTTTAGGGAACTATATTTAAATCTAAATGCTAGGTTTCTAAAGAACTGGTATAAATGAAATTCACAACATTTCCTTTTTTATATTTACTCTAAAAATAAGCACATGATGAGCAAAGAACATTTACTAATGACCAGTTGTTACACCTTCTTAACCTGATCCCTTTGAACCCAATCCAAATTATTGTACTAACCTATTAAGCTAATGAGTCATAAAATAGAACTGAAAGCAATAATACTTCACATTTAATGTATGTATTATAACCAGTTCTTGCTAGAAAATGAATATAGGGGAAATTGTCAAGAAAGATTAAAAGAATATATTGTAAATTAAATAAAATAACAATGAAATGACTGAAAATGAAGGGTTATGGCTTCCCATGTACTTCGTATTTTATTTTTATTCTCCAAGTCTTCATTTACCTTAGTGATATGTAACAAAGAAGTGTTACCACTTCACACTGATTAGGAAGCTATTATTTAAAAAAAAAAACAAAGTAGTAAATGTTTGGCCAGGATGTAGAGAAATTGGAACCCTTGTGTGTTGCTGGTGGGAATGTAAAATGGTACAGTTACTGTGGAAAACTGTATAGTGGTTCTTAAAAAAATTAAACAGAATTACCACATGCTCCAGCAATTCTAATTCTGAGTATGTACCCAAAAGAATTGAAGGCAGGGACTTAAAAAGATATTTGTATAACAGTCTTCATAGCAGTATTCACAATAGCCCAAAGGTGGAAACAACCCAAATGTCTATTGGCAGATGATTAGATAAACAAAATATTGTATATACATACAATACATTTTAGCCTTAAAAAGGAATGAAATTCTTACATGTGATACAACATGGGTAAACCTTTAAAGATATTACACTAAGTGTAATTGAAGTAAGTCAAACAGAGAAAGACAAATACTATATGATCTCACTTATATGTGAAATCTAAAGAACAAAACAAACAAACAAAACAAAGACAATCTCATAGATACAGAGAACAAACTGATTCTTGCCAGATGGGAGGCCGGTTTGGGGCTGGGTGAAAAAGGTAAAGGGATTCACAAGTATAAATTGGTAGTTACAAAACAGGCATGGGCATGTAAAGGGAATATAGTCAATGATATTGTAATAGCTATGTATAGACTAATCGGCAGGGGGGAAATAGTTCATAAATAATATAAATGTCTACCTACTATGCTGTTCACCTGAAACCAACATAAAATAATATCAAATGTCAACTGTAATTGAGAAATAAAAATAATTTTAAAAAAGATATAAGCTAAGTGATGTAAGCCAAACAAAAGGGGACAAATATTGTATGATTCTGCTTCTATGTAGCATCTAGAGTAGTTAGATTCATAGAGACAGAAAGTAGAATGGTGGTTACCAGTGGCTGGGGAAAAGATGTATGGGGAGTTATTGTTTAATGGGTACAGTTTCAGCTTAGGAAGATAAGCAAGTTCTGGAGATGGATGGTGGTGATGGTTGCACAACAATGTGAATGTATTTAATGCCACTAAATTTTACACTTAAAATGGCTAAAAAGATAAATTTGATGTTATATGTATTTTACCACAATGAAATAAAACTTTAAAAAAGTGTCTGCCTTTCTCAGGAAATAGCAGTTTTACTATAGCTCATAGATATTTTTAGAGAGAGAACAAATGTCACATAAAATTGTGTGTGAGGAAAATCATCTCTGATTTTCACTGAGGATTCTGAATGACAACGACTTACAAAAATAGCAGTATAACATTGTGGGTATAGCCATTATAATAAGCCATTGAATTTCATGGCTTTATTGGACAAACGTGGGAAATTCAGTGATGAGAAGAAGATTCTTCAAAATCTAGATTTCAGTGATGTCCTTGTTAAGGATGCACATTCTCAATCCTATCTTATTAAACTATTTATAAAAATTGGCTTGCGATGGGTTTTAGTCAAGGCTGAAAGTGTAAATTACTAGGACCCTTTTAAAACAAAATAGAATCATTTTTTCCTCTTTGTTGTATGGTGTATTCCAGAGTCTTCCCTCATAGAAAATGGAAACATAGTAGAAAACTTTCTAACCAGTGGTTTTCTAATTGCAGAAGAAAACCATAAAAACTATATGTAGCTTATTTATTTTTTAAAAACCTAGAACATATTTTTATTCATTTTCTAATGTTTATATATAGGGCCAAAGCTCTTTCTTTGCATATGGATTCTCTGGAATTCTTCCTTTTTTTTCTTAAATAAACCACATCTGTATTGCTTCATTTCATTTCCAGATTTTTAATTTCTAGTTTGGTTTCATGTTAGTAGAGAACAGATCTTTTACATTTTTATGATTTCCCCCCAGTCTTTTAAAGTGGTTTCATGTATAGCTATTTCAGTAGTTTATCGCTCACTTTTGTTGAGTGTTCTAAAAGCATTCACCTTTGTTTTCACAGACAGAATAACTCTCTTTTATACTTGTATTTCATCAGTTTATATATTCATTAAATATATTACACAAAATTTAATTAAATCGCATGATTATAGGAAGTTCAGTGGGTTTAAACAGGCTTGGGAGCAAACACAGCTATGCCAAGTATGCCAACACACTGCTGGTGGGACAAGGAGTGCATGTAAACATACAGTGGGCATCTGAATATTTTAGTGATAGAATGGAGACCATCGGTTAATCCATTGGAGGTTGGTTAAGAGAACTTTTGCAGAGTGAAAATTTGCTTTTTCTTAATATATCCTGAACATTTTTGCTCTCTGTAAATGGAGAGCTACATCATTGTTTTTAATGGCCACATGGTATTTATTATACATGTATTAGGCCAAGTTCTTGCTTGCAAACAACAAAAAGCAAATTCTGACTCACTTAACTAGACAAGGATTTTATTGGTAGGCTATTAAGATTGCTTATAGAGTCAACACAGAAGATGATCAACTAGACTTGGAAAGTGGGTGGGAACCCAGTGAGGCTTAAGCAAGCCAAGGTTACCTTGTGGGAACAGTCTGGTGAGGACCTCTTCAGAGGAACCGGCTTTCTCAGGACTTTTGCCTCCACCACTTTTGACATCTTGACTCTGCTGCTGCAACTGCCCTGAATTTTCTGTCACTATCACCATGTATTTGTGTCACTTCCTCACCACTCAAAACCTTGGGCAGAAGCATTTGCCTAGCTGGATCTAGAATCACTTAGCATCTCAGCTTCAAGGATGAAGGGTAAGGGAATATTCCCTATTCCCACTTTGGCTTCGGTAGGGGGGACAGGGTCTTACTGCCTATTACCAAGACATTCTCTTGCAGGAGGGGGTTTCCTTGACTTAGTATGTGTGTTTGGATACTGGGTAGCTGGAAATAACTATCTATAAAAATGTGGATATACTAGAGTTTATTTAACTAATGCCCTTTTGTAGAAATTTAGGTCGTTTTCTATTTTGTTCTGTTTTAGCTACATGGTAATGGACACATTTTATTAACTTAGTAGGGGGAAAATGTTTTATCTTAATTGTTTTAATTGATAAATGTAAGTTTTCATGTGTTTATCGGTATTTTGAATTTCTTATTTTGTCAGTTGTGTGACATATATATTACTATATCTTTTTTTTGAGATATAATTTACATGTCATAAGATTCACCTTATTGAAGTACATAATTCAGTGGTTTTTAGTATATTCACAGACTTCTGGAACCATCACCACTATCTAATTCTAGAACATTCCATCACCCCCGAAAGAAACTCAGTGCATATATGTTTTTGTAGTTTGTTTATATGGTATATTTTGTCACATGAAATTTTAAAATTTTATATAATTAAACTTTAAAATTTTTTCCTTTATGGTTTTTGCTTTTGGCTTATGTTACAAAGGGCCTTCCCCACCCCAAGTTTTAATGTTGCTGTTGTTAATTAATATTCACTTTTATGTCTTTGTGGCATTTTCTATTTTCTTTTTACATTTCAGTCTTTAACTAAGTTGGAATTAGATTTGATATAAGATGGGATATAAAAGTGTTCTCAAATAGTTATCATATCATACCAATACCACTTATTGATTTCCCCATTGATTGGAAATGTCGCCCTTATTATATACTAAGCTCATATATATACACATATGTCTGTTTCTGCGATTTTCTATTCTGTTGCAAGGATCTGTCTATTCTGACATCAGTATAAGACTTTTTAATAGTTAATACTTTTAAAGACACGTGAATATATAATATGGTAATTAGCATTAATATCCTTTTAGTAATTTTTTAAATAAAATTAATGACATTTAAAAAGTTTAGTCAAACTGAGTTGTCATTTTTAGCCCTACTAATCTTTTATCATTTATTTTATAATTTGTTCTTAGTTATAGCAAATATAAAATAAGTGCTTTTCCACCTTACTCTATATAAGAGTTAAATACGAACAGTCGTTTTTAGATTTCATAGATACTTAAAGTTTTTTTCATCAGTGGTTTGAAGCACTATTTTGTTTTAGAACTAAAATTGTAGGATAGATTTTTCCTTATGAAGAAAGCTATAGTATTACAAAGAGTCTGTGGTTTACCTATAGATTGTATCTGACAAGCTTGACTCAAATGATTGTTTTGATGCAGGGGAAAAAAAGCATTCTAAGTACCAATCTTCTTAGAATTTAAGATAGACAACTGCGCTACGACGATATTTAACTCATAATATGATTGGAAAGTAGCTGACACATTTTAATGTCAAGTAGTTGAATCCTACTTCTCTCTACTTTCTAGAGATAACTATGGCTTTGTCTGAGGCAGGAAAAGTTGCATCCATACTAAAAAACATGTTTTTCCCCCCTCTAACCTATTATTGTCATGGCAACAGATATTCTTCAGCCCCTGGTAGAAAGGCACCTAATAACTAGAGGACTATTTCTCAGTTTCTGAGGAACTTGTCTCTACTTGTGTTTATTGCAGAGTACCAGTATTTTTCAAGCATTTTCCCTATCCCTACCTTTGGCTGGTTTTATTTTTATGCCTTTTGAAAACACTGCCTTATTAAGTTAATCCCTTTGAGACCATTGTTAGCTTTGGGCTCCAGCCTGAATTGGCTGTATGAGCATGAGTAAGCCTCCTTAATTTTAAAAGGAGTTTACTACCTTATTTATATTGCAGGTTAGTCACAAAATTCATGTATATGAAAGTTTTGTCAACTATGGAATTTTATAGGAATCTGAAATACCTGTATTGTTATCACAAGAAAGGAGGCGATTAGCCCAGGAGTCACAAAAATGGCCAGCAAAACACATTGGCCTTTCTTAATTTTAATGTTCTGTTCTTTTACCTTAATGTTTCTTCTTTATTTTACGAATATGTCTTAAGTACTGGCTCCTAATCTTTTGGGAATGATCAAATGTAAAGAACAATTATATTTTAAAACATATACTTGTCTACTCCAGCTGTTTCATCTGAAATCTTAGCCCTCTGTTTATATGATGACAGTTGTCTGATAAAAGAGATTAGGCACTCAGTTTTTTGAAAACAGGTTAAGGAATAAGATCAATTTTCATTTTAAAGGATTACATAATTTAAACAAAAGAGGTGCATTATATAAAATAATAGAGAAACTAATGCTTACTCCTTTTGTTTTTACTTTAGAGTGGTAGTAGTTTTAAATTAACACAAACAGGTAAGAAATAATTAAATTGATTTGTAAATATTATATAGATACCCTGAATGCAAAACTAGTTCAGTGTTCATCTCATAGCTCGAAATCATCAGTTTTCTTAACAAACAGGTGTTTTTATAGCCCCGGTAAAGTAGACTGGGTGATGTTGACTGTTTATGTGTTGGAGTTTATCATTGGTCTCACTTATTGAATTGTTTCAATTTTGGTAACTTTTCTCAATTTCTGCACATTCCTTATATATTTTCTTCTTCTTTATTGCCCCCTAAAATAGGCTGGTTTAAAAATTTTTTTTCTTCAGATTTATCAAGGTATAATTGATAGATAAAAATTATATATATTTAAGGCATACATGTTTTTATATACATGTACATTATGAAATGATTACCACAGTTAAGCTAATTAACATATTCATCACCTCAAATATTTACTTTTTTTTTGGTTAGGAATGATTAAGATCTCTCAGCAAATTTCAAGTATATAATACAGTATTATTGACTATAGTCAAGCATGCCATATGTTAGGTCTCCAGAGTTTCTTCATCCTGCATAACTGAAACTTTGTACCTTTTGAATAACATGTCCCCATTTCCCCCACCACTCAGCTTCTAGTCTCTGCTTCTAAGAGTTTGATTTTTTAGATTCCACATATAAGTGAGATCATGCATTTTTGTCTTTTTGTGTCTTTTCTGTTTCACTTAGCATAATGTGCTCCACGTTTAGTCATTTGTTTTCCTTTTAAAATTCTTACAATGAAATAATTTAGGCCTACAAAGAGTATAGGGAACCCTATAACATAGGTGTGTATCCACTACCCAGCTTAAGAAGGCAAATATTACTTATATATTTGAAGTTTCCCTTTGTGCTCTAATTTCATTCCTTTTTTCCTCCTCAAACTCCTGAATTTGGAGTTCATCATTTCTATGCACATTTTTATATTTTTACTAACACTACTGTATATGTGTTCATAGAAAAACAATTATGGTATTCTTTTAGACCTTTGTATCCTTCTGAAACATTTTTTTTTATTTTCTCAACTATGTTGAGAAAATGTATCCAGGTTGCTACTTGTAGCTCTAATTCAGAGTTTCTCAATCTTTGTTCAGTTAATGTGGAGCTGATAATTATTTGTTGCAAGGAGTTTTTTCTGTCTATTGTAGGATGTTTACAGGTATCCCTGGCGTCTACCCACTATATGCCAGTAGCACTTCTCCCTCCTCCCCAATTGCGATAACCAAAAATGTTTCCAGACATTGCCAAATGTCCCTTTGGTGATGAAATCTCCACATTCTCCCAGTGAGAACCACTATTTTAGTTCATTCTTTTAAACTACTGTATCATGCTCCACTGTATATTTACTACCACCTATTTTGTTTTCCATTTTCTGGTTGATAGACATTTAGGCTATTTCCAAAGTTTTAACTATTAGAAACACTGTTGCAATGAGCATTCTTATTCATGTTTCCTTGTACCGGTGTGAGATTTTCTTTAGGATAATAAATATGCCTACTAGTAAAATTGTTGAGGTCTAGTATATGCATGTCTTTGACTCTACCAGATATTGCCATGCAGATTTCACAATGGTTGTATTGATTTACACTCTCACCAACAGAATAAGGGAGATCCTATTGTTTCACTTTCTCACCAACACTTGGTATTATCAGATTTTGAAAATTTTGTCTATTTTATGGGTATAAATGATATTCATTGTGGTTTTAACTTCCATTTCCTTGATTATCATAGTGATCAAAAATTATCTGGGTAGAACTGCATCCAAAACTTACATTTTACTGTATAAATTATTAAGAATTCAGAAACTTTTTCTAAATTATGAGAACTAATTATTTTAGGGGGATTTAAAAATAATGTTTGAACTTTTGTGATCAGCTTTATGAAGTGTTTTTAAGTAGTCAGACTTTATACATGTCATGTTTGTACTCAACTTTTGCAGTTTCTGTTTTCAAACCAGAGATGACAATCTAGTTATAATACTGTTCTTCCTCTTAGGAAATGTTATTACTGATGGTGATTACCATCTGTGTTTAGGGAGTGACTCAAATACTTTAGAAGTTATTTCCCTCAGTGTTGTTGGATGCTCTTGTTCTCAGAGTCGCTTCGTTACTAATAGCTGCATGCCAGATTTGTTTCTTTGATATTATGATCTCCCAGAAGCCTACATTTTTTCCACACCATATGAAATCATTTATGCTTTACTCTATTTTCTGAGTCATTTTTCTAAATGCAATGGGAGGTTAAAAAAAGTTCTTGACTTTATACCTATATTTGAAACATTTAAAATTTGCAAGATGGCTATAACATATATTACAAAATCAATTATATACACATACACACATATACACATTATATATATATATATATATATATATTAGAGTAGTAAGAGGGAGATGGAATTCCTCTGAGGTTTAGTGTGTAAGGTCTAATTTAAGCAGAGTTTAGAAGAAAAAACACAAGTGAATTATGAAGACAGAAGGAAAAATATATTAGTCATAGATGATTTGACATGCTTAAATTAGGATGTAGTCGGAAATGTGGCTATATTAATGTAATGACAGTGTGGTTCCTTAGAGACCATAATTTTTTTTACCTTATTGAATAAAGCCTGCCTGAAATCATTAAAAACAAAAATTAAACAAAATTGATTCTTTTATATTAACTAGATTTTAAGTATCTTTATATCAAATAGGTAATAATTGAACACTAATTTCATACAAAGAATCAGTGGACATAACTGAATTGTTAACTGTTGCATTTGGAATAGCCTTAGCTGTAACTTTAAAAATAAATAACAGAAATAGACCAATAATTGTGAACTTATTTTAGGTTAACTCATATTATAAATTATAATTGTTCTATAAATATTGTTAGTTGAAATTAAGACTGACAATGGTGGGCCTAAGGATGATTTTTTTCAGCTTTTCTAAGATTTTATCATTTAAAAAATGAATATAGGTGGAAAACAGTATGGAGGTACTTCAAAAAATTAAAATTATAACTACCATATGATCTAGCACTTCCAATTTTGGGCAGTTATCAAAAGAAAATGAAATCAGTATTTCTAAAACATGCACCCTCATATTCATTGCCAATACATGGAAACAACCTAAGTGTCCATTGAAGGGTGAATGGCCATAAAAAAGAAAGAAATCCTGCTACTTGTGACAACATGGATGGACCTCGAGGGCCTTATGCTAAGTGAAATAAGAGAAAGACAAATAGTATATGAGCTCACTTATTTGTGGAATCTAAAAAAAACTGAACTCATAGACACAGAGACCAAATTGGTGGGTTGCCAGAGGAGGGGTGCTGGGATGGGCAAAATGGGTGAAGGTGGTCAAAATCTATTAACTTCTAGTTATAAATAAGTCCTGGAGTTATAATGTACAACATGGTGACTATAGTTAACAATACTGTATTTTATATTTGAAAGTTGCTATGAGAGTAGATCTTAGAAGTTCTCATCACAATAAAAATTTTGTTAACTCTGTATGGTGAAGGATGTTAATTAAACATATGGTGCTAATTATCTTCCAGTATATACATATATCAAAACATTATGTTGTACACCTAAGACAAACTATTAAATGTCAATTAAATCTCAATTTAAAAAAATGAATACTGGCAACAAAAGAAAAAATACAGCAGACTTTATCAAAATTAGAAACTTTGGGACATCAAAGGACTCTAATCAAGGGAATAGAAAGATAACCCACAGATGGGAGAAAATATTTGGAAATCATATATCACATAAGAGACTCATATGTAGAATATGTAAAGAAATCCTACAGCTCAACCAAAAACCCCAAAAGCTGTATTGAAAAATGGGTATAAAGGACTTGCATAGACATTCTTAAAAATATATATATATAGACACACACACACACACATATACATACATACATACATACATACATACATACATACAAATAGCCAATAAACACATGAAAAATATGTACGACATCAGTTAATCAGTGAAATGCAAATCAAAACTACAGTGAGATACCACTTAACATATAAGATGGCTAGAATTAAAATATCAGATAATGACAAGTGTTGGTGAGGAGCTAGAGAAATTGGAACCTTCATATGCTACTAGCAAGAATGTAAAATGGTGTAGCAGCTTTGGAAAACAGTGTGGCAGTTCCTCAATTAAAGGTAGAGTTATCGTATGACCCAGGAAATCCACTCTTAAGTATAACCCAAGAAAAATGAAAACACAAAAATTTGTATATTAATTTTTATAGCAGAATTATTCTTAGTAGCCAAAAGGTGGGAACACAGAACTGCCGTCTTCCAGTAATTCGCCAAAATGATCACGAAGGGAAAGAGGTACCCACTATATGTTCTCTAGGCCTTTTAGAAAACATGGAATTGTTCCTTTGGCCACATACATGCAAATCTACAAGAAAGGTGATGATGTAGACATCAGGGGGAATGGGCACTGTTCAAAAAGGAGTGCCCCACAAATGTTATCATGGTACAACTCTAAGAGTCTACAATGTTATCCAGCATGTGATTAAAATTGTTGTAAATAAACAAGTTAAGGACAAGTTTCTTGCCAAGAGAATTAATGTACATATTGAGCATATTAAGCATTCTAAGAACTGAGATAGTTTCCTGAAACATGTGAAGAAAAATGGTTGAAAAAAGGAGGAAGCTAAAGAGAAAAGTACCTGGGTTCAACTGAAGCACCAGCCTGCTCCAGCCAGAGAAACACTTTGTGAGAACCAATGGAAAGGAGCCCGAGCTACTGGAACCCATGAATTTATGGCATAACAGGTGTACAGAAATAAAAGCCTCTGACATATAATGAAAAAATATATGCTTAAAACTAGTTTGAAAATATATTATCCCCTAACGAACTTCTGTTATTTTAGATATTTGGAAATTATATTGGTGGTCCATTTGTTCAAAACTCCTCAGAAACCAGTTGAAGAAGAGAGAAGAATTCACTAATCATTTTGCTTTGTTAGGAATAGAAAGTATGATTCAGTAGCAGTTTTTGTTTGTTTCTCTGAGCTTAGCAAAGCTAAGATGATGTAGTAGTCATTTTTATACCACTGGAAGAAATTAATTGCAAAGAAGTGTTTTGGTTTACATAGTTTTTAATAAATTTTATTTATTTTGAATTGGCTTTATATTCACATAATTCAAATTGCAAAAGTTCCCCCCACCCCCACCCACCTACCCTCTGTCACTCCTAGGAGGTAACCGATATTACCATTTTATTAAGAAATGACTTTTGGGAGAAAATAGTGTAAACCATAGTATTTGTGAAAACACTTTTGAGAGTTGTAGTTGGATATTGTGAATTTTTACAAATGAATCTTTAAAAAAGATTTTGTTATCTTTAATTTTTTATTATGAACACACAACAGGATCTTTTTTAAAATTATTTATGATGACTTTGGTTATCGAAATCTAATAAGTTTCATCTGTACACTTTAACAGTAAGCTATATATATTTACACTGTGTGTTCACCTCCCATAGTTAGATTTCTTTCTGTCACCACATATTTGACCCCCTTTACCCTGTCTACTTCCCCCTCCCCCAACGCTCTACCCTCTGGTAACCACTAGTTTACAGTCCATGTTGATGAGTCTCTGTCTTGTTCATTTGTTGCTTTTTGGTTTATATCCCACATATAAGTGATATCATGTGATCTTCAACTTTGGCTTATTTTGCTTCACATGATTATCTCAAGGTTCATCCATGTGTTTGCAAATGGCAGTATTTCATCTCTTCTTATGGCTGAGTAATATTCCATTGTATATATGTACCACAGCTTCTTTAGCTAATCATCTATCGCATGACACTTCGGTTGCTTCCATGTCCTGGTCACTGTGAATAATGCTGCTATGAACATCAGTGTGCAAATATCTTTTCGGATATTTTCAAGTCTTTAGGGTAAATACCCAGTAGAGGGTTTGCTGGATCATATATATGGTAGATCAATTCTTAGTCTTTTGTGGAACCTCCATACTGTTTTCCATAGTGTCTGTACCAATTTGCAGTCCCACCAGCAGTGTATGAGCATTCCTTTTTCTCTGCATCCTCTCCATCATTTGTTATTACTTATCCTGTTGATTATAGCCATTCTGACAAGTGTGAGATGATATCTCATTGTGGTTTTGATTTGTATTTCCCTAATAACTAGTGATGTTGAGCATCTTTTCAAATATTTGTTGGCCATTTGTATGTTCTCTAGGGAAAAGTTCAGGTCCTCTACCTATTTTTTGATTGGATCATTTGTTTTTTTGTTGTTATTGAGTTGTATGAGTTCTTTGTATGTTTTGGATATTAGGCCCTTATCAGACATGTTGCTTGCAAATATATTTTCCCCTTCAGATGTTTGTCTCTTTACCTTGTTGAAGGTTTCTTTTGCTGAGCAGAAGCTTTTTAGTTTGATGTAGTTCCATTCATTTATTTTAGCAGGATCTTTATCCAAAGGCAAGGAAACCTCCTTATGAATACTGGATGCATATTATTGGACCTAAAACTTATGTTTTTATTTCTACTTCAGTTCTAGGTGATAATATCTTAATAATAGCTGGTTATTTTCTGCTCCTCTTCCTTTCCTTCATCACTGCTTTAGTTGACAAGTTTTACTCTTAACCACAGCATTCCTCTTCTCCCTCTTACAAAACTTGGTATTTCCTATATAATTTGCAATCTTTGCAAGGTAAATGCAAGTTGTTTGTATCGAGCTAATATACTCTTCCAAATATAATTTTTCTTATAGAATTAAAAATATTCTAATTAACACCCTTTAATTTACCTGGAATAATCTTATGATGCTCTAAGAGAGACACTTAGATATACATTGGGAAGTCTATTTTGTCCTGAATGATTTCTTAAGCCTGATTCTGGTGCCGCTTTTATCATAATCATTTCACACTAGTCTCTAAACCATAGAGTTTTATGGAAATATTTTCTTTATTCCTTTTTTTCTCTCTACTGTTTTGGAAGCTATATATTCTGTTTTCTAGTTTCCTACTAGTTATCCTTAAATTTTAACATGTATTCTTAACAAAATCTAGGGCTTATCTCTTTCTCTCTATACATTCTGAACAAGACCAAGAATCTTAGAATGCCTCAATTATGAACTCCCATCCATATAAGTAATTTCTAGTATTTCGTGTCCACTGTTCTTTTTGTGTGTGCATATGTGTATATGTGTATTTGTGTCCAAATAGATAATACATTCAAGGTACAAAAGCAACTAGATCTTAATTGTTCTCACCACAAAAAATAAATAATTAAGTGATATAATAGAGGTGTTCGTAACAGTGGAAGTCATGTTGCAATATAAAAATGTATCAAACCAACACATTGTATACCTTAAACTATACAATGTCAATTACATCTCCATTTAAACAAAAAGATACAAAAGGTTATACAGTGAAATATTTTTTTCGCACTCTCATCCCCTTACCAGAGAAAACCACTGTTTCCCTGGGATATATTAGATTGATCTATATGAAACTGCCAGTATTCAACTATTTTGATAAACAACAATGACAATGTCCTACAGTTTAAGCTAATGTCAGTGAAAAAAAAATTAAAACATGTTCCTGCCTTTGTGGAATTTCCATTTTAGTGGGAAGTATATTAGTTAATTATTGCAGTATGACAAATTACCCCAAAATTTACAGGCTTGAAACAACAAACATTTATTATCTCATTGTTTCTGTGGGTCATGAATATAGGAGTGGTTTAGCTGGATTGTTCTGGCTTAGGATCTCTGATGAGGTTGTAGTTGATATGTTGGCTGGAACTATGGGCATCTAAAGGCTTAACTGAATCTGAAGGATCAGCTTCCAAGATAGTTCACTCACCTGGCTGTTGGCAGGAGGCCTCAAGTCTTTGCTTGTTGTTGATAGGAGGCCTCAATTTCTTAGTACATGAACCTCTCCATAAGGTTCCTTGAGTGTCCTCATGACATGGCAGATGACTTCCCACAGATGGGGTAATTGAAGAGAGAGGACAAGGAGGAAACCACAATGACTCTTCTCCCCTCCTGTAGCTCCCTTTATCTAGTCTTGGAAGTCACTTCTCATTACACTATATTTTATTTGTTGGAAGCAAGTCTCCAAGTCCAGGTTACACTCAAGGAGAAAGGAGTTAAATTCCACCTCTTGAAGGAGCAACAAAGAATTTATGGACATATTTTAAAACCTTCACAGGAAGACAGATAATAAGCAATAAACATAATAAGTAAATTATGGAGTGTATTAGGGGACAAATTCTATGAAAAAGATAGAGCAGATGTAAGGGGAAACAGTATGTCTGTGAAAAGGGAAATGGGTTGCAATTTTAAACAGAGTGGTCAGTGTAAATCTCCTTAAGAAGGTTAGATTTGAGTAAAGACTTGAAAGAAACAAGGAAGTTAGCTAAGCAGACATCTGGAAGAAAAAAGTCCCAAACCAAGGCAATAGCTAAAGCAAAGGCCCTGAAATGGGCATAAATGAGGTGAGAGAAAAGAATGCTGTCTATATTTTATTAGTAGTATATTTTCAATTGAGCAGGTGAGGGGAAAGTTGAGAAACAATTATTTCCGTGGCTGAAATTAATGAATTCATTCTTCCAAATAGGAATGTAAAGAAGAAATCAGAATGGATCCAAGTATGAGTGTGAATACTGTCACCATCTCTGTTGAAGGGATGACATGTAGTTCCTGTGTTTGGACCATTGAGCAGCAGATTGGAAAACTGAATGGTGTATATCACATTAAAGTAAGTTTCTCTTTGGAAATTAGTGAAGTCAAATGCTGTTGACCAGACTTCTTCTAGGAAATTATTTCTAACACTGAGATAGGCATACTGACACATTTGGCAATAAAGACTATAATACTTCTAACCCAGAAGTTAAATGAGTTTCTTTGGTCCATTAATTTCTCTTTTTATAAAAAGTAAGAAATTATGTATTTTTCATTTTTAAAGCATCTGAAGTTGGAATCTGGACATTATTGTGGTTATATATTTATATATTTATATTTTATAAGAATATAGATGCTGTTCTCAGAGGGTTGTGGGATTTCTTTCTCATAGCATGACAGTTATGTTAAATAATAATGTAATCTTTCTTATTCACATGCATACAAGTTGTAACTAGTTTTCTAAATGTTTTACTCCAATTTTTAATTGTAAAAATAAAATGGACTTTTGTTAGACCATCTTAATACCTTCCTGCTATAATTTGTCTCAGAACCTTAGTGAAAAAGGGTGTTTTATCTGTGTATTCTAATTTTTCTGCAATGAACATAAATTATTATATAATTATTATAAATTAAAAAAAATATTTTTCTTAGCACCTTCTAAACACAGGAACCAAAAGTACCAAATTCAGCACAGGAAATAAAAGTGATACTATCCCCCCTCATATCCCATAAAAAATATTTTTGAATGTTTTCTGTGCTCATTTTTTGACAGGCATAGTATGTTAAAGCTACAAGGGGTCTTCGATATTACTCAAATTGTCTAACTCCCTCATTTTACATATCAGAAAACTGAAGCCTAGATAACGAAGTGACTTACGCTAAATTACACAGCTACCTAAAACCAAAGCAAAACTAGAATTCAAGTTCCATGATTCTAGGGCCAGGATGTTTTCTGGTCACACAGTGTCTACAGATGCATTTGGGTTTGCATATGATTCTCAAATTTGTCATCTCCAGTTTATTCTCTCACATAACTTCTGAAAAAAGCAACCTGGTATTTCATCATAAAGGTGTCTCTTACCACCAAATTGGTGTTGTAACTCTATCACTAGTGTCTAAATTCTCAGAATAATTCCAGTATTTTTAGTATGAGAAATCTTGAATTGTTTTGTCACTTCTTTTTTACTCTTTTTATTTCCATGTTCATAAAATGTCTTTGATTTTAAAGCTTTTGGGGTAAAAAAAAATCCTTTTGATTAATCTTTATATTATGGTCCAGGTTTCTCAACCATAGCACTATTGACATTTTGGGATGGATAATTCTTTATTGTGGGGGAGCTGTTCTGTTCTTTGTAGGATGATTAACAAGCATCCTTGGCCTTTACGCACCAGATGCCAGTAGCTTCTTCCACACGTGACAACTAAAAATGTCTCCAGACATTGCCAAATAACCCCCAGTTGAGAATCGCTGCTATAGTCTCTTCTCAGAGAACCTACTAAATACTCTTGGTTGTTCAGTTAATATTTGCCGATAGCAAATAGATTTATCAAACAGGTTCATGTGCCCCTTTCTCTTCATGTTAGCTTTTTATTTTCATTTTTAATTTAAATTTTTTTCTAATTTTATTTATTTATTTTTGCAAGTGACAGGAATAGTGAGCAGTGGTTCCCAAACCAAAGCATGAGGATCACCTGGAGGGCTTGTTAAAACATAAATTGCTGGGCCCACCCCCAGAATTTCTGTTTTAGTGGTTCTGGATGTGGTCTCAGATTTGGATTTCTAACAAGTACCCGGATAACTCTTAACAGTTCTGGTCCTAAGACCATCATTTGAGAACTACTGTACTGCATGAGATATACTTACACTAAAGATTACTTATTATTTATATGAAATTTAAATTTATATTTTTACATTTTTTCCTGGATTTATTGAAATATAATAGACAATTGGTTGCTTGTGTTTACATTGTACAATTCAATGAGTTTTTCCAATAATAGTTGGCATACAAAAATATATTAGTTTCAGTTGTACAGCATAGTGATTAGAGATCTATATAACTCATAAAGTGATCACCCCACTAAATCTAGTACCCTTCTTCCCTCTTACATATTTATGACAACATTGTTGCCTGTTTTTCTTATGCTACACTTTGTATCTTCATGACTATTTTTATAACTATCCATTTGTATTAACCTCTTTGCCCTTTTTTGCCATCCCCCCAACCCCACTCCTGTCTAGTAGCCCTCAAAATATTCTCTGTATCTATGAGTTTGTTTTCATTTTTGTTGTTGTTTATTTTATTCTTTAGATTCCACGTGTATGTGAAATCATGCAATATTTGTCTTTATCAGACTTATTTCATGCAATGCAATACCCTCTAGGTCCATCAGGGCAATATCTTTTTCCACCCTCTTCATTTTAGTCTCTGTGTGTCTTTTAATCTGAAGTAAGTCTCTTGTAGGCCACATATGTAGGGGTCTCGTTTTCTTATCCATTCAGCCACCCTCTCCTTTGGTTGGAGCACTTAATTCCTTTTCCATTTGAGGTACTTGTTGATAGGAATGTAGTTATTACCATTTTTTATTCATGTTTTTAATACATATTTTTTCTTCTTAAAGAAATCTCTCCAACATTTCCTGTAATACTGGCTTGGTGGTGATAAATTCTTTTAGCTTATTTTTGTCTGGGAAGCTCTGTATCTGTACTTCGACTCTAAATGAAAGTTTTGCTGGTTAAAATATTTTTGATTGTATGGAGATCCTGGGTTTTCATCACTTTGAATATTTTGTGCCAAGCTCTCCTGTCCTGCATAGTTTCTTTTGAGAAATCAGCTGCCGGTCTTATGGGTGCTTCCTTATAGCTAACTAACTGCTTTTCTCTTGCTGCTTTTCCGATTCTCTCCTTGTATTTAACCTTTGGCATTTTAATTATGATGTGTCTTGGTGTGAGCCTCTTTGGGTTCATCTTTTTTGGTACTCTCTCAGCTTCCTAGGGTGGTATGTCTGTTTCCTTCACCAGGTTAGGGAAGTTTTCCATCATGATTTCTTCAAATAGCTTTTCCACTTTTTGTTTTCTCTCTCTTTCAGGTTCCCCTATTGCACGGATATTTTTACATTTAATTGTGTCCCATAGGCTCCTTAAATTATTATTATACTTTTGGCTTCTTTTTTCCTGGCATTCTGATTGAGTGTCCTTGGCTTCCCAATCCTCTATATCAGTGGTTCGATCCTCTTCTTTATCCACTCTGTTGATTCCCTCTAATATACTCTCCATCTCAGATAATGTATTCCTCTTCATTTCTGACTGGTTCTCCTTTATAATTGTCATTTCCATTTTTATGTTTTTTTTATCTCTTTGTTAAAGTTCTCACTGAGTTCATCTATTCTTCCCCTAAGTTCATTGAGCATCTTTATAACCAGTGTTTTGAACTCTGCATCTGTTAAATTGCTTGACTCCATTATTCCTGGGTCTCTGTTCTGTTCTCTCATATGGTTTCTGCTTCTTTGTCTTCCCATTTTGGCTGCCTTTCTGTGTCTGTTTCTATGTACTCAGCAAAGCTCTTAAGTCTTCCGATCTTATTAGCATGACTTTGTGTAGCAGGTCCTGTATTCTTGTTTGCTAAATCTGGTAAACCTACTTTGAAGTCATCCTTTCCCCATCCTTTTAGCCCCTCGTAACCACTGACTTCTTTTTTGTCCTTGTAAGTTTTACTTTTTAAAATCTGTCATGTAAATCATATAGTATATAGTCTTTTGAATCTGGCCTCCTTCACTTAGCATTATGCATTTGAGATCCACCCGTTGGATTATCACTGGTTATTTCCTTTTTATTGCTGAGGGGTATTTCATCATGTGGATGTACCACACTTTATTCACCCATTCACTCATTGAGAGACATTTGGATTGTTTCCATTTTTTGTGATTATGAAAACTAATAATCTAAATGTTCACATACAAGTCTGTGTGGATATATGTTTTAAGTTCTCTTAGGCAGATTTCTAGGATTGGATTTGTTCCATCAAATGGTAAGTGTATGGTTAACTTTTTGAGGCACCGACAAATGATGTACCCCAATGGCTGTACTATTTTACCTTCCTATCAGCAGTGTTTGAGGATTCCACTTTTTTTCACATCCTCTCTGACACTGTATTATCAGTCTTTTTAGTGACATTCTAGCATTCTAGTGGGTGTGTAATGGTATCTCACTAATTCTCAATTCCTTAATGGCTAACGATGCTGAGTATCTTTTCATGTGCTTATTAGGAATTTTTATACCTTCTTTGGTAAAATGTCTGTCAAATGTTTTATCAGATTTTTAGCTTTTTTTTTTCTTTTTCAATTTTGATTGCTCTTTATATATATTTTGGATGTACCTTCTCTTAGAAATGTGTTTTGCCAATATTTTTCCAGTCTGTGCCTTGACTTTTAATTCTCTTAAAAGTGTCTTTCCCAGTTAGGTATACCTAAACAAGGATTCGGGTTCATAATAAGAACTGCCAAATGTGCACTTACTACATTATCGATTGTTCCCTTGGGGGGAAAAAGTCTTTCCTAGAGTGGAACTTTTTACTTTCGATTAATTCAAGTTTATCCACTTTTCCCCCTTATGGATAATGCTTTTGGTGTCATATCTAAGAAATCTTGGCTTTATCCAATGCCCAAATGTTTTTCTTCTATGTCATCCTCTAAAAGTTTTATCATTTTAGGCTTTATATTTAGGTCTATGATCCATTCTGAATTAATGTGTATACACTGTGAGGTATGGACTGAGGTTCCTTTTTTTGCATGTTGATGTCCAGTTTTTCTAAGCAGTTCTATTTGTTGAAAAACCTGTTCTTTCTCTATTGAATTGCCTTTGCATCTTTGCTGAAAATCAATTGGTATATTTAGATATCTGTAAACTCTCTTCTGTTCTTTTGATCTATCTATCCTTTGGCCAATAAATACCACAGTCTTTACTATTGTGGATTTATAATCTTAAAATTAGGCTGTGTGATTTTTCAACTTTATTGTTTTTCAAAATTGTTTTGGCTACTTTAGTTCCTTTACTTTTTATATTTGTTTTAGAATCAGTTTGTAAATTTCTACACAAATATTGGCTGAGATTTTGATTGGGATTATGTTGACCGTAGATTCATTTGGATAGAATTAACATCTTAAGAATACTGAATTTTTCAATCTGCGCGCATGATTTATCTCTCCATTTATTTAGGCATTTCTTCATTTCTTTAATCAGGGATCTATAGTTTTCGGCACGCATATCCTGCATATATTTTGTTAGATTTATATGTAAGTGTTTTACATTTTTTGAATGAAATTAAATGGTAATGTTTTAAAATTTTCAATTTCAATTGTTTGTTATAAGCATATAGAAATGTAGTTTGTTTCTATATGTTGCCTTTGTAGCCAGAACTTTGCTAAAGTGATTTACTCTATTAGCTTTTTTGTAGATTCCTTTGGATTTTCTAGATAAGCAATTATATCTTGGAGCATAAAAATAGTTTTATTTCTTTTCCCTTCTAGTATGTATGTCTTTTATTTTTCTTTATTGAACTGGCTAGATCCTCCAATAAAATTTCGAATGGTGAGAGTAGACATCTTTGTCTTGGTCTTGATTATAGTTGTAAAACATTCAGTCATTCACCATTAACTATTGTATTAGTAGTAGGGTTTTTGTAGATGCCCTGTCAGGTTAAGGACATTTCTTTCTATTCCTAGTTTTCTGAGACTTTTTATTTTTAATTATGAATGAATGTTGAATTTTTCATGTCCTTTTGCTGCATCTGGATATAGTCATGTTATTTTTCTTCTTTAGACTGTTAATATTGTGAATTACATTGATTTTCAAATGTGCCAGCGGTGTAGTCCCAGGATAAGTCCCACTTGGTTAATGAATACTTACTTTTAATGAAAACTTTCAAACATACACAGAGTGGATAGCCTAGTACAAGGAACTTCCCTGTACCTATCACTGAGGAGAATCCTTGCTATTTATTTTCATGACGTTTTCATCATTTGAATTTGATGTGTTTTGCTGATGCTTCTAAGAGTGATCTAGGCCTTCCTGCCTGTTGTATTTTGTTAAGGTAGAGGTCCCTGACTGGTAGATTGGAATTTCCTAGTTTATCTCCATGCCATTTCCAAGCCTTTTTGCTGTCCTCCCTCCACCCTTCCTTGTCTTCAGGATTCTCAGCATTGTTCAGAGTGAAGCTAATTTCACCACTTTCCCATGCTTCATTCAGTTTGATTCTTCACCTATACTCCCCTATTTCTTTCCAACTTGTATTTAAAAGACAAAAGAAATGAACAATTTTGCCTTTTGGTTAAAAGTTTGGGGGTTTCTACTATAATTATAGTAGTATATGGCTGCTTTTCCTTAAATACTATACTGTGAATTGCTGACTCTTAAGTCAATCCCCAGATGTGTCATTTTGACTGAGTTGTGTCCTCGTTTGTGTAGTGATATAGTAATAGATTATTTAAGTATTCAGCATTATTAAGAGAACTTCATATTGGTGGTAGTTCTAATTACTGTAGGGATTCTGTAATTTTGCTTTTATACAATATTGTTACAGTAATGATGGAAAGCTAATGTAACTTTGGGATTTGATTAGCTCGGATCAGTCCTAAAGTGGTTTTCTTATGACTAGTTCAGATGCACATGCAAAAGATAAATTTTTAGACACACTATCCAGAGTAGATGTTAATATTCTAAAAGGAGCTTTGGCTAAGTAGACATCAAATTTAGCTCAAGATTTAAATTCAGGTAGCCAATGGATTCTTCCTAATAATCAGAAGCTCATTATATTTTTAAGTGCAGAATCGCTAAATTGGAACTAGAATATTTTGTGTATCTCCAGATTAGATACTTATGGGAGCTCTGCCTTTTAATTATTCTTAATCTAAACATTAATTTTTACCCATATATTCTTAAGAGCTTTCAAAATGGGTTTGGCTTTTTAGTGAAGTACAGGATTTATACTTCTTGTCTCTACAATATTCTTGTCTGTTATTCAGACTTCTCAAAAGATCTTGAGCAAATTGGCTTCAGTTTACCTTGTATTCATTACAAAAAATTAGCTAATTGTTACATAGTGATTCTTCATGAAGTTTGATACAAAATTTTCTTAATTCAAGAGTCATGTGAAGTGTGGTACCAATATATGGGTAATTCTTTTCCATGTCTGAAACCGTAAGTGATTTTTTTCCATGTCTGAATTGTATATTCATCTTAGCTAGAGAAGACAAAGTATGCTTTGGATCCATTTCACTCTGGATCCACACCATTTTGTATGGTGGGAAAATAGTGTTTCTCTCGTTTGTTGTCTACAAGTACACACTCTGGTCAGCTAAGACCGTAAATGTTGTGGCTAGAAAAGCTTTATCTACATGGTATGATATGCCTTCTGCTATGTTTTGTCCTTAGGCATCCACGTAAATACTTTGATATGAATTTTCCACTTTCACATAGTCCAAAAGTAGGATTTTCTTTTGTATTCACCATCTACCTTCACATAATTCCAGTTTTAAAGGCTCTTCATTGCCTCTCTCCACTCCCTCCACCAGGATGCTGCTTTCTTTAATTTGCTTTGGGGAGAGAGCCAAGTTGGAAAAGCTGAGAAGTGGCAATATTTACTATATTGCAGGTTTTCTCAAATGAATTTATCTTCAAAATATTCAAATGTATAAAAACATTTTGTAATTTTTCATTAGCTCATAACTATCCAAAAATTAGATGAATAGTTTGCAGTTTGTTGATTGAAAAGAGGATGACAAAAGTAACTCTACAACCTTCAGCCCCAAAGTTTTAAAAACAAGTTGGGGGTGGATCCATAGAGTAGTGGTTAGCACATCTGCTTTACACACAGAAGGTCCTGGGCTTGAGCCCCAGTGGAGCCATGGCCCACACACACCCCAGGCACGCCAGGCCCCCCAGGAGACAGCAACATCCGCAGGTCAGGGGTGGAAGTCGGAGTAGTGGGGGGATCAAATAAAATAAAAGTAAAAACAAGTCATTTCAGTGAGTAGTAAGTGTGACACTTATACTTGATTTATCCTCAAATGAAACCAATTAAGGTTTCTCCACTTGATCTAAGATGGCTGGTGCTGGGATCCAGAGTAAAAGTTGAATCTTATTGTCTGTGTTAATTGCAGTAAAGCTATTTTAACCATCTAGAAACTAGTTCACATAATTTTTCTCTAAGTGACTTAAGTGCTTACTCTCTGGCAAACTATTTTAAATTAGTGTTTGTTTTTGCCAACATATCTATGTATAACTAAAGGACTAGATTCTGCTTTGACATTCGCAAGTACATTCCTGTATAGATTTTCAAAAAAAGCCTGTTGCACCCCACTTATACATAAGGCTACTACTCCTACTGCATCTTCTCAGAATTAACCTCTGTTTAATACGGCCTGTTTAAGGTCAGAAAAATGCATTTGAATTGGATCAAGTCATAAAGAAAAAGTAGCAGCGATATAATGTAAAAGCACTTTGTGTTATCAGCTGTGATTTATATGGATCCCAGTGACAGATATTTAAGGCTGTACTTTCCAGGGCACATTCACAATTTGATTGCTAAAAGTAAAAGGAAACACACTGCCTTTTGCAGCTCTGCCTCTCCTCCTTTAGTCAAAAGCCTATCTGATATAAAGTATATTGTTGACCTTTCTTCCTTTAAAAAATATTTTACTGGATGAGTGGAGGATGAAGGAGGTAAAGGGGATCAAACATAAGGTGACGAAAGGGGACTAGACTTCAGATAGTGAGCACACAATAGAGTATACCGCTGTCATTTTATAAAGTTGTATATCTGAAATTTATATAATGTTATTAACCAATATTACCTCAATAAATTTAATAAAAGTATTTTACTAAGTGTTAAGTCTTCTAGGATGAGAGACATATTTATTGTGAAGTTGACCAAGCTTCAGTTTCAGAGCTCCTCACTTATATTGACCCCTTTTGAGACTCTGGAAGGAGTCTTAGCAGCATGTTCACATGATTATGTGTTTTTGCAAAAGTGAAATATTTTAACCACAGTCCTTTAAGTTTATTGTCTGTTTCCACCTTGAAACCCCCTGTTACACTTCCCCTTTATGTTGGGTGGTATTGAATGTGCCTTGGGCATCTTGGAGATCTGACTAAGGGGAGGTTGAGTTGGGAATATGTTTAGTTGGGGGTTAGTAGAATATTTGGCTATATGTGGTTCGTAGTCACTTCTGTGTATAGTTACATTTTGCTGGAAATGCTGGTGTATGAATGGCTTACAATAATACCCCTACCACCCAACAACTCACTCAGTGTCTTGATATATAGGTATAGGGGCCCAGTGTAAAAGTAGAAAATGAATGTTATCGATTCAAAGAGTATTTAAGACTAACCACTGCACAAGTAAACTTTTCTGAAATGCCCTGAAAACTTATAGCTCATATATGAAAGCAGCTCAATAGTTTTTCCAAGTTTGACGACAGCTCTAAAAATTTATCAATATCTAGTTGTGACTTTGAAAGGAACTTTTTTCAATTCTCATTAATAAAAGCAATTTTGACCTATGGAAAAGAAAATTATCTTTCTTTTCTTTATGTTGCAAAGTATTTTTACAAAATTATTGTTGAAGCAGCAGAGTATACAGCTTAAAATATAGGAAAATAAAATATAGAGGTATATCAGGCATTAGTAGTAGATATGTTATTTCATGGATTTTTTTTGTATTTGGTAGCTTTAAAAAATTTGTAACATAATTTTGTTACTCATTTAGAGTATTTACTTTTGTACAGAATTTTGTTATTTATAGTCTTATTTTTCTTAAATAATAAACAAATAAAAACTATTTGTTTCAGAGGCCACGAAAGGTAGATTCACCTCTTTATAGGTATCATATAGAAAATGTCCATGTTCAAACCTAACTTATAGTCAGAATTTAGCTCAACATGTTAATACATAAATATTGGTCATATTTTATTTTATTTTATTTATTTTATTGTATTTTATTTATTTTATTTATCTTTAGATGAGGCAACCTTTGGTTGACCTCACAGATTGCAAGGACCTTGTCAGTTTACAATCCCATATTTTTTTAGTTTTTATGCCTACAGCACTTGGTCTTCCTAGGTGGTCTCCTGGTCACTTTTTAAAGACTGTCAAGTTTTAAAATTTTTGGATCATAGTTACTGAGATTATGTTTACTAAGACTAATGTGCAGTCAATTTAGAAACCAGATTGCAGAGGGCATTGTTTTGACTAAGTCAAGGAGCTCTGATAGTATTTTAAATAAAACTCTGATAAGTAATGTAATTGTGATGTTAAATTGAGTGGGGTTGCTTTATTAAAAAAAAGGTACAAAGGAACAGATTGGAGTTTTAATTAACAACATTCAAGGAGGGTAAACAGTCAAGGAGTCTCTAATTTTAGAATAAGTAGAGTGGATGAATATTTCTCTTTACCGCTTTTCATTTAAATACATTTTGAGAATTTGTCTTAAATCGTAAATCTTGTAAATGAGTGTAATACTCTTGTTTGTCCTGCCAATGTCAAGACTGCAGACTTTAAAGGGATTTAGCTCAACTTTAATTTAATCACCCCAGTGGTCTGTTCTGGGGGAAAATGAAATGGGTGTGTAATGTGAAGTTCTTTCTCTGGGATTGTTTGACCTTTTTGAAAGTGGAAATGTAAAAACAAATTTAATTAGATATAAGTACTGAACAACTTCAAAGGTTAATGCCTTATTAGCAAATTGCTTTGTCCTTGAAACTTAAACTAACTTTTCAAGTGCTTTTTCTTTTTATTCAGATAAAGACTGCAGTCCATTTTCCTGATATAGACTATCCTTTAAAAAACTGACCACCTTAGATGCTCACAGTAACTAAATTCATTCTGTGGATCAATACATTCATTCCTTGTTCCTCTTAAATTTCACTGTTTTTTTTAATTCTTGAAAAACTAGCACATGTACAGAGTAAAATCCCTCTCCTAAGGTAAACCAGTTATCAGTTTGCTATATATGTATCCTTCAAATAGACAATGAATATAAAATGATTTATTTATATATATATATCTATGTGTGTGTGTATATAAATCCCTTTTTATATAAACACTACACGTATTGTTTTGCACCTCGCTTTTTTCACTTAGCAAATATATCTTAGATGTGGATCCATATCAGCATAGAGATCAGTCTCTTTCTTTTTTTTTAAATAGAGATCAATCTTTTTACTTCTATTTGGAATTTTTTCCCCTAGCTTTTACTATGGCAAATGATAGTAGACCAAACATTTCTTTTTTTCAAACACTGTATTAGAGTAATACAGGCTTTTTGCTTAACATAAATTCCTAGTTAATAATCATCCAGCAATGAAAATGTAAAATCATTTATTCAAAGAGGCTTAGGTTTCTGATTTTGTTGAACTTTATCTTAAGGATCAAAAGGGTAAAATCCAAGGTCTAAATCTGGAAGTAGAGGAATGGTGTGAAGAGGGGCTTATTCTAGTTCCTTTTTATAATTTTATAAATTTTTAATAATGAATAATCATACATTAATTGTATAATTTTTAAGTAAATTGAAGATATATTAGCAATGGATATTCTGACAGAGCAATCAGTTTACAGATATTTTAGTTCATGAAAATCAATGCTGCAACTTAAAAAAACTAATAAGGGGGCAAAGTGGCCTAGATGATAGAAGCTTTGTTCATCTCCTTTTGTGACCACATCAAAGTCGTGATAGAAGCACAGAACAAGCAGCAAGCAGAGTCGCCTGGGGTATAAATGAACAGAAGTCCTACAACTAGGGAGAGAACTAAGAAATCACCCTGCAACAGCAGAAGGTAGGAGTGGGAAAAGACATGAGGCTGCCTGGTCCGAGTGGCAGAGTGGGACAGAGTCTACGTCAGCAGCAGCTGCAGATGCTTCTTCTCTTAAAGAGGCCATGTCTGTGACAGGACTTTCATGGTGAAGGACTCGCTCTCTCTGAGCACCAGCACCTGGTCAGCTGCTCCCAGGGCATCAGGGACTTACAGGAGAACACTGAGTTGTTGGAGTGAGGGCTGGAGGTGATGCTATGTCCTGGACAGAAGTGCAGGTATTCATTGTTCCTCTGTTGAGCCTTCCGCCATCCCAATGTGCAGACTTAGCACTGCCATAGCTGAGACATCATCAGACTGGACAAGAGGTTGCTCCGTCCACAGACTCCCTGAAACTGCCTCCTCCAACTTGTAGCCCCACGCAAGTCACATCCAAGTGTATTCTTAGCGAGTCCTGCGCCACTGGCTGAGCAGTGCCAAGACTCACACTGGTGGCAGCGGACCGTGGTTTTTGGTGTGGTCTCTTGAGGCAACTATAAGCAAGCATCTGTGGATTGCTTGCTGCATCTTAACAGGTGGCCCTGGAGGGACACAGCCTGGGGCTAAACTTGGCTTGCAGCCGAACCCCTCTCAGGACTGTGCCCCTGGACACCTACTACACAAAGTCGCACTAATGAGATCAGGAAACTTAAGAACTTTGCTTTGTACATAGAAACAGACACAGAAAGGCAGCCAAAATGGGAAGACAAAGAAGCAGAAACCATATGAGAGAACAGAACAGAGATCCAGGAATAATGGAGCCAAGCAATCTAATAGATGCAGAGTTCAAAACACTGGTTATAAAGATGCTCAATGAACTTAGGGGAAGTGTAGATGAATTCAATGAGAACTTCCACAAAGAGATAAAACATAAAACATAAAAATGGAAATGGCAATTATAAAGGAGAACCAGTCCGAAATGAAGAAAAATACATTATCCAAGATGGAGAGTATATTAGAGGGAATCAACAGAGTGGAGAAAGAAGAGGGTCAAACCACCAATAATATAGAGGATAAGGAAACCAAGGACATCCAATCAGAATGTCAAAGAAAAAGTAACCAAGAATATAATAATAATTTAATGAGCCTATAGGACAGAATTAAGGGTAACAACATCCATGTCATAGGGTACCTGAAGAGGAAGAACAAGAAGTGGAAAAGCTATTTGAAGAAATCATGAGGGAAAACTTCTCTCACCTTGTGAAGGAAATAGACATACAATCTCGGGAAGCTCAGAGAGTCCAAAAAAAGATGAACCCAAAGAGGCTCACACCAAGGCACATCATAATTAAAATGCCAAAAGTTAAATACAAAGAGAGGCTCTTAAAAGTGGCAAGAGAAAGACAGTTACCTACAAGGGAGCACCCATAAGACCGGCAGCTGATTTCTCAAAGGAAACTATACAGGACAGAAGGGCTTGGCACAAAATATTCAAAGTGATGAAATCCCAGGATCTACAACCATGAATACTTTATCCAGCAAAACTTTCATTTAGAGTCGAAGTACAGATACAGAGCTTCCCAGTATTACAGGAAATGTTGAAGGGACTTTTTTAAGAAGAAAAAATATGTATTAAAACATGAATAAAAAATGGTAATAACTACATTCCTATCAACAAGTACCTCAAGTGGAAAAAGAATTAAGTGCTCCAACCAAAGGAGAGGGCGGCTGAATGGAAAAGAAAACAAAACCCCTACATATGCGGCCTACAAGAGACTTACTTCAGATTAAAAGACACACACAGACTAAAATGAAGGGGATGGAAAATGATACTGCCTTGATTGACCTAGTGGTTATTGTGCTGAATGAAATAAGTGGATAGAGAAAGATACCACATGATTTCACATACATGTGGAATCTAAAGAACAAAATCAATAACAACAGCAACAACAAAAATGGAACCAAACACATAGATACAGAGAATGTTTTCAGGGCTACTAGGTGGCGGTGGTGGGGGGTGGGGGTGGGAGTGAGGGAGGTTGAAGGGATGGTGGAAAATGGCAAAGGGATTAAGAAGTACAAATGGATAGTTACAAAACAGTCATGGAGATATGAAGTGTAGCATAAAGAAAATAATCAACAATATTGTGATTAATATGTAAAGGGAAGAGGGTTACTAAATCTAGTGTGGGGTGATCACTTCGTGAGTTATACAGATCTCTAATCACTGTGCTGTACAACTGAAACATATTGTATGCCATCTATAATTAAAAAACCTCATTGAATTATATACTGTAAATATGAGCAACTAATTGTCTATTATATTTCAATAAAGCTTAAAAGAAAAATGGAAAAAACTAACAATCTCTGCATCTTTTTAATTTTAAAATATTTGTTTTATGAATTTTTAGATTGTTTTGGGCTATTGTTTTAATCTCTAATAATTGTAATTTGCTATTTAATATATTTATTTAATAGTTTTAAGTGATAACCTGTATTTAGGTTGGTCAAAAGTGATAAATGTTAGTGGAGTGTGATGTTCCTCTTTTGATATTTTAATTTTCAGTATCCTAGATTGAAGCATCAAAGTAAAGTGTTAACTGAATCACATATACACATTATCTTTTTAACAAACAACAATAGAAATTATGTTGAAATGTATGTAATATAAATGGGATTTCTGTTATCTATTAAAATAGTTTTTAGTTTAGTCAAAAGTATACTATAAGTGGTGAATCAGACATATTAGAAATTCAAAATAATTAATGAATCATTTTACTTTTCTGACTTCAGTTTCTGTAAAATGATAGATAGAATCTTTACAAGCTCTCAAAAACCTCTGATTACCTTTATGTTGAGTTGTCGTGAAAACATCAAAATGTGGGCTTTAAAGCATCTGAAGACTGCCCCCACTGACTGGGCAGGATGCCAACCTGAGTTTATTGCGATGACATATAAATTAATTCCTAGGGGATAAAAAGGAATTTAAATGCTAAAAATTTAGCCAAGGACCTTTCCCAAAATGACTTAAAAATGGGAAGTGTTAGAATGCACTCGTTGTCAATCCTGCTAGAAAAAGCCAAAGAAATATATTCTCTAAGTCGTTTTTAATTTAAACCAGTAGGGGAGTAGATAGGAAATATAGGTAGGAAGAGAAACAAAGAACGAAAATTTGGTTCAAACACTAGAAAAGAAAACACTTTTTAGGTGTTTGTATTTATAAGCCACACATTGCTCCAATCACAGGCATAGAATTTTAGTTATTCAAGGAAATTGAAAATCATCTAGCCTCATGATTTCTAGATGGAAAGAACATGGACTTTGGAATTACATAGACTGCATTTAAATCCTAGCTTTCATTTTCTTCCTCAGTTTCTTGGGCAATATATTCAATTTCCTAGGCTTCATAAATGGAACTGGATTACCTTTTATTAGATGAGAAGGAATACAAAAGAGAAAAATGTATTAATGGCTTCTTAAGTAGTAGTAGTAACACCGTTTTTAGCTTTTATAGAAAGTTAGAACTAAAATGGATTATCTAGTCTAGTCTCTCAAGAAAACTGAAGCCCTTTGAGGTAGGGTGATTTCTCCAAGATTTTAGGTCTCATGTTGCTTGAGAACAGCCAATGCTGTTACAGGAAGTGACCCCCAATGGAGAAAATTAGATGCTCAGACAACTTTGTTAGAGGAAGGAGAATTTACGGATGGCCGAGAGCGTGGGGCATTCAACAGACCCAAAGCACGATCTTCCCTTGGTTAGATTTCTTACAGTTTATATACCCTCGCAGTGTCCATGCAAGGGGCACGTGATTCCTTTGTCTGAGGTTTCACATGTGCTTCATGACTCAGGACTGGAGGGGGAGCTTCTGGCACGGGGCTGTATGGGGGGAGGAATTTCTAGACCACTGGTCTTAGCTATTTACAAGTCATTTTGCCTTGTAGAACCCATGACCTTGGCGTTATCAACACTGTTGTAGGATTTTTGGAGAGACGGGACACTGAGGCTATAAGGAGAAGTAGCACTTTTGATGCCGGCACCTTCTCAGCAGATTCCTATCCAAAAGCTGAGCTCTAATTGTAACATGACAAGCAGTTTTACAGTCTTGTTATTCTTACACAGCTATAGAGATAAGAACATTAGTTGGATAGCAAGCTATGAATCAACAGATGTGAGCTGGAGAGTCCTTGAGGAGGGAGAGGGCAGCCAGGAATGGACTTGAGCCGGTTGAGTTGGCCATTTCTGCAAGCCCTTCCCTTTGCATTTTTTGACATTTTTTCAGATGTCTCCTTTCCTCTCAGTGCAGCCTTTGTATATTTATGCAAATGATACAGAAATCACATATGGATAAAGTATACTATGCCTTAATTTCATGTTTTAGACATTTCAGTAGATAAAGAACAACATTGCATTAACATAATGGATCTTTACAATTTGTGTGTACAGTTGGCAACCCTTTACACCACTATTAATGCTACTGATTTCTTCTCTCCCACTCCTGCCTTCATCCAAGTATAGTGAAATAGTCTTCTACCTAGAGTCCTTCCTATGAACCACATTCATAATTTGTAGATTCTTAAGTTTATTTTCAGAACTATTGATATAATGGGAAAATACTTCCTCTGAAAATAAAAGTAACAGCTTTGGTTTGTAATGAAAGATTCTGAGAAGACAAACTGTTGAAACTTTGCAACAACGTGGGGAATAGGTGGACACGGTTTTCGTTGGCGGGCATTATGTGAAAGGATAGCTGCATAGACCCAGTATAAGACGCCTACCAGCAATTTCCAGCTCTGTGGAAACTCTGCCTGTTTTTGCTCACCATTGTATCCCTAACAGCTAGCACAGTGCCAGGCACATAAGAGGCGCTCAGTAAGTATTTGTTGAATAAATAAATGCTGTTTTAGCTTCTTGCCCAAGGATTTGGTATCCAGAACAGTATTGTGATAATTACTATGTAAATGTCCTCTGAAAAGAAACAAAGGAGCTGCTTGTTTTTCTTTACTTTGAGATGTAAGGCTTGAAAAGTCTCTTTGATATTTCAGAGGAAAGGTTGAGGCCTATTACCCTAAAAGGAAACAGAAGGAACATTTTTGTGTGTGCTATGTGGTTGGCCAATTAAAAACACACAAATACAAGTTACCGAATAAGGAAATGTTTTCCAGTCTGTAGCATGAAAACAACATAGGGGTAATACAACCTTTTCGTATAGTATTTTATGTACATAGATTCTTTGTTTCCTCATGTCTTTTATAAATAGAAGATAGGCTAGAGTAGTAGAAAGTATAGCAGACCATCTAGCGATGAGGTGATTTTTGCTTTTAAAATCAGTTTTAAAAACAATTTCTCATTAGGTATGTTAGTAAATTGACATTTTGGAGGTGAAAAATCAGCTCAAGGGGTGGTGTGATGATGAGGAGGATAAAGGGGGTCAAGTATATGGTGACAGAAAGAGACTAGACTTTGGATAGTGAGCACACAATGTATTGTACAAATGAAGTATTGTAAAGTTGTACACCTGAAACTTTTATAATGTTATTAACCAATGTTACCTCAATATATTTATTTTAAAAAATAAATAAAAATTAAAAAACAGCTCAAAGCAGGTCTTATTTAAGAGATACCAGATACAATGTATTTAAACCTAAAGGGAAAATGATATTAGAATTTAGTAGTTTATCATAAAAAGCATAGTAGTACCTAGAGCAGTACTGTCCAATGGAACTTTCTATGTTGATGGAAATGTTTTATATCTACCTTTTCCTGTATGGCGGCCATTTAACACTTGAGATGTGGCTAATGCAACTGAGTAACTGAATTTTTAAACTTATTTATTTATTTTTTTAGTTTAAAAAATGATCATACAGTAAAATAGACTCCTTTCTGGTGTAAAGTTCTATGATTTTTTTTTAGTCTGTTGAATTTTAGCACATGTGTAGATTTGTTTAAGTACCACCACACTCAGGACAGCACTGTCTCTTCACCTCCCAAAACTCCCTTGTGTTGCCACTTTATAGTCACTTCTCCCCCACCCCTCATCTGTTCTCCATCTTTGCCTTTAGCTTGAATGTTTAAATTTTTTAAAGTAATTTTCTTAATTAGAAAATCATTTGACCTCAGAGGAGTGAGATTAAAGCTTAAAAGGAGAATGTCTTTAAAGATATAAAAACACAAAAGCCTTTATTTTATAGTGGCTATGTTTATATCGCATCACTTTCAAAAGTATCTGTCCAAACTATATGTGTTTTGGCTATTCTGCAGCTTTTTCATGGAAAATGTTATACAGTGTATTCTAAAACAAAATATAAATTATTTTCCCACCTCTTCTGTTTTGGATCATTTATTCTACTGATCCTGTTCCATAACTAAGAGCAGAAGAAATAAAAATATAACATTAAAATAAGTGAAAGATTTAATTATATACCTGTTGTAGGTGATTTAAAGTGTAATTTCCCACTCTGAATTGCTTTATTTTTTGGAGTTGTTTTTATGTTATGGAACAAAGCTTTTCACCAGGAATCAATAATAGTAATACCATACTTTAACTGCCTTTAGGACTTTAATACCCTATTGTCTTTCAAAATCAACAGATCTAAAAATAATTCATTTTTTTTCTCCACTATGACCTCTTAAGTTCCTCCAGTTTCCATCTTTTCTCTGCTATTAGTTAGTGACACCACCATCTATCCACTGGCCTGAGTCAGAAACCTGTAAGTCATCCTAGTAATCTCTTTTACCCTCTATAATCTTACTAGGTCTTGCTCTCCTGAATGTATCTTGGAGCTGTCCCCTTTCTCTTTACCCCCAGTGTTCATGCCTTAATTCAGACCTTCTATTGTCCCACTATTGCCTAGCTGATCTCCTGTTTTCCTGTGTCAATCCACTCCACCCCAACATCATAGTCCATGGTGCCTCCAAAATGATTCTTCTTTAAAATGCAAATATAATCATGTCATTTCCCTGTTTAACTTTTCCATGACTCTCTATTACCTATGTGGACAAACCATTATTGGCATTCAAGAGACCTCATAATAAAGCAGTTGCCTAATTCTCCAGCCTGTCATCTTTTTCTACTTTTGTACTTCTGTTTGTCTGGAATTCCCTGTCTTATATATCCTTACAGATTTCTGTTTATCTTTTAACATTCAGATATTATCTACATTAAGAAGCCTTTTCTGACCCATTTTCCTAGGAACGAATGAGTGTCTGTTTTTTGTTTCTTGGGTTTTTTTGTTTTGTATTCTCTCTTCTAGTGTTACTCCTTATTACTATGTCATGCTCAGCTTTGTATCCTGAGAATCCCAGTTCCTAGCGCATATAATTAGTGCTCAATAAATATTAACTGTTCAGTGTTTACTTTTATATAACTCACTGCTGCAAAGAACTGCTTTCCTATCTGTTTACTCCTCTGATCCTTATAACAACCTTAGAAGATAATAGGCCATATTTTCCCATTTTTCAGATAGTGAAACTCATGAGTGTGGTTGGCTAATAAGTGGAGAATTGACACTGAAACTCAAATCTTCTGACTCCCAACCCAGTGTGTGTGAGTGTGTGTGTGTGTGTGTGTGTGTGTGACTATATCATAAATTCTTGTAAGATATCAGCTGAAGAGATGCATACAGTCATGGTAATAATTCTAGGGTGTGTTTGTCTATGAGCATGTTTCAAATGCCTGATAAGTACCTGAGTTATATACGCCTCTGTATAGCTTTACCATTCCTGTAGGTACACAAAACATTTTGTGTTTCTTTTCAAAAAGAGTAGTAAAGATGAGAACTAATAGAGAAACGTCATTAGATTGAACTATTTGTTTCATTCCTTCTTTTTTTTTTAACCAACCTCCCTCCTCACTGTACCTGGGCTACCTCCTCACCTGCAAACATTGCCTAGCCTGCCTAGCCTGCCTCATTCTTTTTGAATTTGGTACAATGATTGCTGTTTTTAGGTTCTGTGTTGTGTAAGTTAATTAAACTGACTTCTGAAATTTCTTTCCAAAAGGTTTCACTGGAAGAAAAAAATGCAGCAATTATTTATGATTCTAAACTACAGACTCCAAAGACCCTACAGAAAGTTATTGATGACATGGGCTTTGATGCTATTCTCTACAATTCTAGCCCTCTCCCTGTTTTAACCGACACTGTGTTTCTGACTGTTACTGCTTCACTGGCTCCACCATGGGACCACATCCAAAGCACATTACTCAAAACCAAGGGTGTGACAGACATTAAAATTTCCCCTCAGCAAAGAACTGCAGTGGTGACAATAATTCCTTCTTTAGTGAATGCCAATCAGATAATAGAGCTGGTTCCGGATCTCAGTTTAGATACTGGAGCTCTGGAGAAAAAGTCAGGAACCTTTGAAGATTATAGTATGACTCAAGCAGGTGAAGTCATGCTAAAGATGAAAGTGGAAGGGATGACCTGCCATTCATGCACTAGCACCATTGAAGGAAAAATTGGGAAACTGCAAGGTGTTCGGCGAATTAAAGGTGATATATCTTTTGTTATTTTTTTTTGATTGTCTTAAAAGTCTTAATCTTCTGTTTTGGTGTTTTAGCTTTTTGCTTTCTTCTTAAGCATGGGTTTTGAATCCATGGGTCTAGAATGCTTATTGCTTCATGAAGTATGAGATACAGTGTATTCCTAGGATTAATGTCAGTAAAGTTAATGATTATAATTAGAAGTTACATGAGCCTTAGGTACAGAGAATGACCCGGTGATTGCTAGATGGCAGAGGGTAGGGAGTGGATGAAAAAGGTGAAGGAATTAAGAAGTACAAATTGGTAATTACAAAACAGCCACGGAAATGTAAAGTACAGCATAGGGAGTATAGTAAACAATACTGTAATAACCATGTATAGTGCCAGGTGGGAACTAGACTAATCAGGGGATCACTATGTGGTACACCCAAAACTAATATAAAATAATATTGAATGTCATCTCTAATTGAAAAAAAGTTAAATGAGTCTCAAACTAGCATAAAAGGCAGTTGGGGTGATGATTCATGGAGTTCAGGGTTTTTGACACATGCCTGGTGTCTTTAACTCTGATATATTTCTATTTAGGCATGCAGAAACTTGCAGACTATAGATACAGTGCACATGTCTTTTTTTTCAGTCTACAACATTACCATTTTCTGAAAAGAATTATTTTAAGAAAGAATTATGAGAACAGTGGGAAACAGTTGTGTGTAGTATGGATTTGATCTACAGAATGTTTTCTGAAGTAGCCTAAGAATAACAAATAAATAATTATTTTTCTTTTTATTGATTAGTCTCCCTGGACAACCAAGAAGCTACTATTGTTTATCAACCTCATCTTATCACAGTAGAGGAAATAAAAAAGCAGATTGAAGCTGCAGGTTTTCCAGCATTCATCAAAAAACAGCCCAAGTACCTTACATTGGGAGCTATTGATATAGAACGTCTAAGGAATGCACCAGTCAAATCCTCAGAAGGATCCCAACAAAGGAGCCCATCATCTACCAATGATTCCACAATCACTTTTATCATAGATGGCATGCATTGTAAATCATGTGTGTCAAATATTGAAAGTGTTTTATCTACACTCCAATATGTAAGCAGCACAGTAGTTTCTTTAGAGAATAGATCTGCTATAGTAAAGTACAATGCAAGCTCAATCACTCCAGAAACCCTGAGAAAAGCAATAGAGGCTATATCACCAGGGCAATATAGAGTTAGTATTTCAGGTGAGGTTGAGAGTAGCTCAAACTCTCCCTCCAGTTTATCTCTTCAAAAGATTCCTTTGAACATAGTTAGCCAGCCTCTAACTCAAGAAACTGTGATAGACATTGATGGCATGACTTGTAATTCTTGTGTACAGTCTATTGAGGGTGTTATATCAAAAAAGGCAGGTGTAAAGTCCATACGAGTATCCCTTGCAAATGGCAATGGAACTGTTGAGTATGATCCTCTACTAACCTCTCCAGAAACTTTGAGAGATGCAATAGAAGACATGGGATTTGACGCTGCCCTGTCAGGTAATTATCACTTTTTTATTTGATTCCTCTAATGTTCTTTTACCTCCATGTTGCTGATTCTTTTGGCTTTTATCAATAAAAATGAGTAATAGGCACTATAATTCCACTTTTTGGAAATAAATCCTATGGAGGTAGTCAGCGATGTATACAAAGTTGCATAAAGATGTTTGCATAATTATTTATAAGCTAGAAACATTAAATCATGATATATCCGCATGATGAAATAAAGCCATAAAAATTATGGTATAAAGATGCTTAATGCCACAGGAGAGTGTCTGAAATATTTTGTTAAATGAAAAAAAGTAAGCTAAAAGGCTATACATTCAGTATCATCAAAATTTTATAAACACATTTATAAAGATTTATGCCATGTATATGTTATTTATTATATGAATGATTAAAATTCTTGGCAGGATATGAACTAAAATTTTAACAGTAGTTATTTGTGACTGTTAAGATAATGGCGATATTTGTTTCTGTTGTGTTTTTCTATGTATTTTAAGTTTTTGTGTGACAAGGATGTATGTATGTATGTAGTTATGAATATATAATAGGAGAAACAAATGTTATTTTAAAAAGGAAAAATATAGAAGAAATTATAGAATTTTAACCATAGATTTAAATTTAGGTATTTAAATTAAACTGATTGTGGAACTGGCCCAAAGTCTTCCTGTTTCCTGATAGTTCTTACCTTGAACTGAAACCAGAAATGCATATCCAGTGGAATTTGCAAACTTGTTTTCAACTTGAATTGCACGTAGCCTTGAATTAAACTGGAAATGCCTTAACGAATTTTTTTTGCTGTAAATAACAATGGAAAAGTTGTGTAATTAATTTCTAGACAATACCATCATTAACATTTGTTCTTCTGATCATAACGAAGAATATGAAATATCAATACACGCTTTTCAAGCTCACTAAAACTGAGAAGCATAAGAAATTATATTAAACAATGCACAAATTATTATGGTAGATAAGTTAGTGAAAGAGGACCCAGAGACATATTAAACATTCTCATTGTATTCATGGCAAAAGGAAGAAATTATGAAATTTTCACTCTAAAGTCAAGATATAGTTCACTTACCATAAAATTCACCCTTTTGGAATACACAATTCAGTGCTTAGTATGGTCGCATAGTTTTGCAGCCATTACCACTAATTTTAGAATATTTTATCATCCCCAAAAGAAACCCTATACCCATTTCCCCTTCCCCTAAACCTACCTCAGTCCCTTTTGTCTACTGTTCTGTATTATGAATTTGACCATTCTAATTACCATGTAAGTGGAGAATATTTGTCCTTTTGTTTCTAACTTTTTTCACTTAGCATAATGTTTTCAAGGTATGTAAATGTTCATCCATGTTTGTAACATGTATCAGTACTTCATTCCTTTTTATTGCTGAATAGTATTCCATTGTGTGTGTGTGTGTGTGTGTATATATATATCATTTTGTTTCTCCATTCATCAATTGATGGAAATTTAGGTTGTTTCCACTCTTTGGCTATTATGAATAATACTGCTATGAACATTTATGTACAAGTTTCTGCATGAATAATATGTTTTTATTTCTCTTGGGTGGAATTTCTGGGTCATACCATGAATAGGTTTAACATTTTTAGAAACTGCTAAACTTTATTCAGAAGTGGCAGCACCATTTTACATTCCTACCTAGAATTCTCACTTTGATAAAATCTCAAAAGTCCAAGATACTTGTGCTCTAAAAAGATACATATTTCCCTATTAGAAAATGTATGCAGAATACTGAAATGATAAAGAACCTCCAGTACTAAAAGTCTGAACAAAGTATAAGAAATCCATAATTGCAAAAGGAAATAATTATGAAACCAGAAGAAAAATTTAAATTGGAAATGTTAGGCATGAAACTGTATCAGGTAGCCATAAAAAGTGACTAAAATTAGTTTCAGCAAAATTCAGTTGTATCTATCATCATTTACAATTTTTTAAATGTTTGAAATGGCAGTATTTGAAATTATATTAATTTACATTTCACTAATTCATAATATGGAATTATTCCTCAGAGTTTCTGTTAAATTAAAATCCTTTGGCATATATAATGCATTATGTTGTCAATGATGGACACTATATAAATTAGTTTACATCAATATCAGTCAAACAAATTACACTGTGATATTCCTATGCCTCTTACATATAGAAACCCAAATTATATCACATATGGTATAAAACTGAAATATTTTTCACGATCAAATCTGGTATCTTTCACTACCATAAGGAAGGACTTCATAAACTTTCAGATTAGATACAAAAACAGATTTCATTCTATTCACTTTGCCCTATATTTTTGCAACTGAAATTGTGGTTCACAGATCAGTAGCGTCAGCATCACCAAGGAGCTTGTTAGAAATATCGAGTCTCTGGCGCACTATGGACCCATTAAACCAAAGTCTGTATTTTAATTTTAATAAGGTCTCCAGGTGATTCATATGCACATTAAAGTTTGAGGAGCACTGGTCTAAATAATTTGCCTCATTGATCTCTATGAATACAATCTCTGACTTAAATATGTATTCACATTGTTCATGTAAGACAACATTAAGTAACATAATTTAAAATAGCTAACATTTAAGAAGTTTTATATAACAAATGAGAGCAGAGAAAAAGTGGAACTTAACATAGATGACTTCAAAAATGGACACGAGCAATAAGAGACATTTTGATCAGATTAGTAAGTGGAATTCAAGAGTACTTGATAGTTTCTTGCAGCATGTCTATCATTTGCTTAGGCCTCAGGTACCATGAAAGTAACATGTCCAGTGACTTTTAACAATGGCTTTTACTTTAATCTACTATTGTCAAGGGCTCCAAGAATCGATTATTTAACAAATAATAACAAGAAGCCTGTTATGTGCCCTGCATCTTTTAGGACTCATAAACACATTAATAGCCATAATGAATAAGTAAAATAAATAAATAAACCTTGGCATAGTGAATGTCACCATAAAAGAATTGATAGAATTGTGACTACAGTGACTCATATTGTTGGGATAAAAGGTTGACATCAATTTCTCTGTTTCTGCTAGAAATCAACCAGTGTTTAAGATGCCTCCAAAATTGTGGCTACCAATTTTCTGAATGTCACCTTCAGTGCTGATCCAAGCCACTATGACCCAACCCAGAGAGAGATCAGCACATTTCACCTTCATGTCATACTAGTCCTAGACAAGTCGTACATGTTAAGATAGTGAGAAAAATGGGAAGAGGGCATTTTATTATGGCCATCAATCTTTTCATTCTCTTAAAAAGACATGAAGTTAAGTCTTCAGTAACCAATTAAACAAAATACTTGATTAAATTCTTTTCCTTTTTTGTAACTATTTTAATCTTTAATTTCAAACTTATAGAAAAGCTGCAAGAATAGTACAAAGAATTCCTCTTTACCAGTTGCACTCAGATTCTCCAGTTAATATTTTACCACATATGTTTTATCATTCTCTTTCTCTCTTGACATATACACACACACACACACACACACATATATATACACACACACATATGTATATACATACACATATACAAACATACATACATAACTTTCTGAATCATTTGAGAGTAAGTTTCAGACATGATGTTTATAATTGTTTTTAAGCCATTTTCTGATGATGTATTCTTCACATTATTTCAGACACTGAACCTAACAGTTTTGAGGATCAGATTGGAAATCCTTTTTTGAAATTTTTGGAATCTTTTCTGATTGGTACCTCCAGTGCAGGAAAGTTGACCTTCCTTTTTCATTTGTTTAGGCATAAGTATAGTTACTACAGCCTATAGAAAAGTTAATTTAAAGAAACTATGCCTGTTTAATTCATTGTGACTTTTTAACACCTGCATTGGCTCTGTGGAAGATGAAAGCCTTTGCTCTTCTGCTTGCCACGGTCACTGGGGTAAAGATTATAGTTTTGTGGATCTTTGTTGAGAAGTCATGCCAGGATAACTAAAAGAGAGTACCTCTATAACTTATTTTAATTTAATACTGTACTTCTAAAGTGTGAAAGTTGCAGATGGTATTCTGGGTTACCTCTGGTATCTGAAATAACTCATTCTGGAACAAGACCTAAAATAATTAGTAGCATAAACTTTATTTTTTGTCCAAGTTCAAAATTAAGTCTTGATAGTACTTAATGTGAGAATGTAGTAAGATCCTGGCTAGATTAAAATAATGTTTTTTTTTCAAAGCCAAAGCTATTTCTTTGGGCAAACGTACCTCCTTCTTGAGTTCTTTAACATAACACTACTGTTTGGTGAATTTTACCCTCTATGTTCTTAATATGCTTATAACCTAATTGAATAAGTATAGTTTTCCAAAGCGATTTGCTCAAGACCAAAGACTGACTCATTTTAGTATTGGAAGGATTTAGTCCTTTGCTATTCAAAGTGTCCTTGCTGTACCCTGACAGGCAGTTCTGCATTACCTGGGAGCGTGGTGGAAAAGCAGAATCTCAGGCCCTGCCCTACATGTACTGAATCAGAATCTGTATTTTAATAAGATCTCCCATGTGACTTTATGTGCATTAAAATTTTAGAGCTGTTATACTGATTTGAAGAGTCTATATCATTCATTAAGGACATGGTCAGGCTTTTGTTATAGTTTATTCATTGGCATCCTGAAAATTAACTCTGCTATGTAGGGCTTCTTCTGTGCGCTGTCCAAATAGACCTGAACCGTTTTTTGCTCAAGGGGAAGAAAGAACAAATTAGATAGGTTACTGGAAATTTCCACTTCACTTATTTTTCTCCATATCTCTGCAGGAGAGTAGAAAATCTTTTGCTAATTTTTGCAGCTGCAGGGATGTACTAGAGAGAACAATTTCTGCCTTCTTAAGAGGTGATTAATACTGGAATGGATAAACTGAAACAGAATAGCAGATTTTCTGAGACTGGAGAGGAGCTAATGGGATGATAGGTGCTTCCCACTGTTCTACAGTCCATAAACATTCTACGGACAGATTCTCTGAATACTCCTTTGTGCAAAGTGAAGATTACTGCTGACTTACTCCTTGCCTCTTCTTCCATTGTCCACAAAATATTGTAATTTTAAAATTCTATATATTAGTGTTAAAATTCAAACAATACAGAAATGTCTATAGAGGAAATTTGTTCATTTGTCTGTTCCTGCTCTAACCCCATACCCCAAAAGTAGCCATTGTTCATAGTTTGGCATGAAGCCTCCCAGGCTTTCTTATGCATGTTTTCATATATACACACACTCAGAAAATTTAAATAAGATCATACTGCAGTGCTGTTTTGCAAAACGCTTTTTGTTCCACTTACTATCTCATGAATTGCTTTAATGGCAGGATGCAAATTATTAACTGATGATAAAAATTCGGTGTAAAAATGAGCTATCCATTAACAAACTACTCTATACCTAGAGTTTGGGGTGGAAATAATGGCTGGAAGAACTTGTTATGACCAGTTTTGTTTACTCAGTGTGTTCATTTCCTCAGAACTGGGATGGGAGCAATGAAATTGGAAGTTGCTTCCTCCCTAGAAAGTGTAAAAATAACATTGCTGAGGGCTCTAGGTCCAAGCTGGTTTTAAAGGAATGGATTGACAGTGCCTGGAGGGGTGGATTGTGGTGAATGATAAGGATGCAGCGGGAGTATACCTCAAATAAAAAGAATCTTTTTCCCTGTCCACCAGATTCAAATGAGCCATTGGTAGTAATAGCTCAGCCCTCATCAGAAATGCCACTTTTGACCTCAACTAATGAATTTTATACTAAAATAATGACACCAATTCATGACAAGGAGGATGTAAAGACTTCATCTAAGTGTTACATACAGGTCACTGGTATGACTTGTGCTTCCTGTGTAGCAAACATTGAACGGAATTTAAGACGAGAAGAAGGTGAGACACTCTTAAATCCTGTTGTTTTATGTTTTAGTTTGAGGAATTTGTCCTTTTTGTCCTCCTATGTGTTTTGTTACCATGTTTACGATTCTTGCCAAGGCCTCAAAAAGACTATCAGTGATGTACAGGACAACCTTGACTTCCTGACAGCCAATTTTTGTTAGTCTTTTGTTCCCTTAAATATAGTTCCTATCTTGTTTGCTTCAGGCTTACATTTTAATATCAATGAAATTTGCAGGAAAATAGGAGAAGGAAATATATAAGATTATATATAAGATTACTATTCTTTATGGACCTTGGCTGCAATGGGTTTTAAGAAACATAAATTTCCTGTTAAAGTTAGACTCAAAACTAACAGCTAGAATCCATAAATTTCAGTATTACTATACCTAAAGCATGAGACTAAAAATGTTTGCTTAGAATTATATTGTTCTAACAGTTTGTTCATTGATCTTTGCTTTCCATAAAAATGTTCAAAAGTTACTTAATATTGTGAGCAAGTTTTAATCTCAAGTTATAAAATCTTAGAAATTCTATAACATTTTTTTATTCAGTCACACTCAGATGTTTTAGCTTATAAATTTGCAGTCATATTACTAAACTTCACAGTATGGCGTAGTAGGTTTGTTAACCATAGACATATGTGATTATGTTTAATGAGACTTAAAAGATAGGTTTGGTACTTAGGCAGCCCTAGCTACAGGTGTCTTAATGATACATGCTGTTAGTCAAAAGGACTGAATAAGATTAGTATAAGCTTATCCCCACTATTGGGGAAATAACTCAAAGTATATAGAGTAATAATGCAGGCTTGTGGCCAGTAGACTCACCTATATATAAAAGCCAGAAAATTATTATAACAAAATGTACGTTATGTAGAGGGATCTTCAGTTCAATGTTACCTTGTCTGCATTCTCTCATTTTGCATCCTTCATTCCAGCCTCCATTATATATAATTAAAATACAGTCAAGGCTAAAGCTTATAGTACACTTTGATTGATTAAAAAAAGAGGGAAGTTGTAAGTAGATAAAAGCAAAAAGAAGTTTGCAAGGTTTCTGTTTAATCTTAAAACCAACTATTTTTAGGCAATTCAGAAAAACCCAATTAGGAATACCATTGGCCTAGCCAGGGTCATTACATCTTTTTTTTTTAACTGCTCTTTTCACAATTTAGGCCACATTATATTTCTACAAATGAATAGAAAGATTTCTAATTATAGTTGGAAGTAAGAATTTTAAAAATTATCAATTTATATAAGTAGGAAACCTATTTTTCAAACTTAAAAAAATTAGATTTCCCTTCCTATTTCTGTTTGATTATCGACTACATTCTGCTGAAGCAAGATGATTTTTTTCCTGCTTTCTCTATCCCCTTCTCTTATTACTGACACTTTCCCATGATCCTCTGAATTATTTGGTGCCCACAAAGCCCAGAGAAGCACTGTATATAGGAAACTTAGATTATATTTAGGTACTTGTTTTCTTATTAAAAACTATTAGTAAATTAATATTTGGTTATTTTTTTCCTTCTATCAAACCCCAGAGCTGACCTATGGATTATTGATCCCCATTCCCTGTCAGGTAGCCATCAAGGTCCATGGATTCCTAGAAAAAGTTGCCATTTCTGCTTTGTGGAATTCGTTTTCTGCCTGGCAGTGATAGCAATAGCTGGCTTAGAGAAGTGGGAGTTGTTAACAAAAAGGCTTGCACCAGAGAAGAGCATGACTGCCATAAAATGAACTCCTTTGTTTTGTTAACAAGTTGTAAGGCACTTTTTTATTCTAGATATAAGAGCACTTTAGATTAGTGTGTGCCAGACAGTGAAACTTAGGAATTTTTAGAAATGACTATTGTTTGGTAATATATTTGGTACTTTCTTGGATTCTTTGCTACAACTGCAGTGATTCTAAAGTGCATGAGTTCCCTTCTCTAGGAGTCTGTCTTATTGACTTCTGAAAATGCTTTATATTTTTACATGACAAGGTCTCAAGTGATTGCAATTCATGGGCCTTATTTGGATCCCAATTCAAACAAACTGTTAAACAAACTAATAAACAGTTATAAGACAATTGTGGAAATGTGGATATTACCTGGATATTCGATGATATTGTAGAATTATTTAATTTCAGATATGATAATGGTATTTTTTTCTTTAGAAGGGAAGAGTCTTTATCTTTTAGAGATATGTACTTAAATATTTACATGTGAATTGACATGGTGTTTGGGATTTGCTTCAGAATAATCAGGATAAAGGGCAGGGAGTAAGTGATAGGAATATAGATAAAACAAGATCAGCCCAGTAATATTGATAATTTTTGAAGCTGGTTGATCAGTACATCAAGTTTATTATGTTCTCTCTTTTGTATAATTATAGTTGAAATTTTTCATAATAAAAAGTTTAAGAAATAAGGTCTCCTTTTCAAATAGTTTGGTTTGGGTTCCAGACTATATAAGTTAGGTAATGAACTTCTCCGGATTCACTTTAATCCTTTCGGGATTAAATGAAAAAAAAACTATTATAACATTATTCTTTTTTTATAAGGAATGTTACCTGAATTGTTTTTCTTATCAATACTTCTAGGAATATATTCTGTACTTGTGGCTCTGATGGCTGGAAAGGCAGAAGTAAGATATAATCCTGCTGTTATACAACCCCCAATGATAGCGGAGTTCATACGAGAACTTGGATTTGGAACCACTGTGATAGAAAATGCCAGTGAAGGAGATGGTGTTTTGGAACTTGTTGTAAGTAAGAATTTTTGTGTGATTAATAAAATTTCCAGGAAAAACTTAACAAGGATTCAGAAAAGAGTTCCAAAGATATTTAAGGCTGAGAAAATAAGACAAAAGGAAAATTAAGGAAACTGGAAAATGGAAGGATAAAGTACGACTTAATGGTGGCCTTCAAGCATGGAACGTAAAAGGTAGTCATCTTATCTCTGTTAAGAAGCAAAAAAGAAGAATCAGGTTTGAGTGAATAAGTGAAAATCAACTTTTAAAAATAAAATATGATTCCTACATAGTAGCATGTAAAACGATAAATTTCAGGTGCATTAAAGACTTTAAGTTTTATAAATGAAGTCATAAAACCAGGTATAAGGCATACTGATTTATACTTGATCTTAGCCAAGAGGCCAGGAAGCAATGAGGCATACTGGTTTAAAACAGTCATTTACTCCATCCCAACAAATCAACTTTTATTTATATAACTTAAACAGCTAAAATAAAAAAAAAATTAACCCCATACCAAAATAAATTCCAGTTTGAACAAAAATTTAAATGTAAAATAGAATTCACGAATTTACTAGAAGAAATATTTGGAGCTTTTAAAAAATATTTTATTATAAAATTTATAGACATCAGAAATGTCAAAAGAATTGTACAGCAGACACCCTTATACACACCACCTAGATTCTGCAGTTAACATTTTACTATATTTATCATACATCAGTCTATCAGTCTGTTGTGAAAATAATTTTAGACTCATAATTAAGTTGTGAAAATAGTACAAAGAATTTCCATGTAACCTCTACCCAGGTTTCCCCAATGATATCATATAACCTTTAATTAAAAAAATAATACTAGAGTAGGAAGGGCCTTTCTAAATATCATATAAAACCCATAAGTGAAAAGATTAATAAATTCAAGTACAGAAAATTTTCTTCTGGGGAGAAAAGCACCGTAAACAAGTCCAAAGACAAGTAAAATAATTGTAGTTCATACCATAGATGAATTAATAAGAAAAGAGCCAGCAACCTAAAAGAAAGATGGTAAAGGATAGGAACTGACAGTTCACAGAAAAGCTGAAACAGTACCTCTTTAAACGTGTGAAGATGTTAAACTTCATTTATAATAGGAGAAAAGTACATTTAAACTGTACTAAAATGTCATTATTTCCACTTATTAGATCAGTAAAGATAGAAAAGCAATTTTAATACCATTCACGATCTCTCATATGTTGCATATATTGCTCACGCAATGTCAATCGATGATAGCTCTCAACAGAGGAATTTGACAATGTCTATCAAAAGTAAAACTGTGCATAGCCTTTGCCTCAGAAATTCTACTTGTAGGAAGTTATTCAACAGACATATTTGCATACGTATGAATGACATGTGCAAAGGTGTTCATTGTGTTATTTATAAGAGCAAAAGATCAACACTAAATGTCAGTCATTGAGAACTAGATAAATAAATTATGATATATCCATACTGTGGGATGCTAAGTAGCTATTAAAAAGAATGGGCAGATTTTTATTTTTAAAGGACTTTTAAAAATTAGTAGTTTAATGGAAATATAATTCACATATCATAAAGCTCACTATTTTAAAGTGTACAGTTCAGTGCTTTTTAGTATAAGAGTTGTGCAGCTATCACCACTATTTAATTTCAAAACGTTTTCATCACCCCCAAAAGAAACCCCATACCTATTAGCAGTCACACTCCTTATTTTTGGTATGAATCATCTGAGTCTTTTTTGTTTGTTTGTTTTTCTTGATCAGTCTAGACGAAAGTTGGTCAATTTTGTCAATCTTTTCAAAGAACCAACTTTTGGTTTTGTTGATTTTTTTTTTCTATTCTCCAATTTATTAGTTTTCACTCCAATCTTTATTGTTTCTTTCTGCTTGCTTTAGATTTAGTTTGTTCTTCTTTTTCTAATGTCTTAAAGTGGAAGGTTAAGTTTTTTATTTGAGATCTTATTTTTTAATATTAGCATTTACAACTATAAATTTTCCTCTAGGCACAGCTTTCATTTCAGTTGTTGTACTTTTCAAATCTGGAATTTCCATGGGACCTTTTTAATAGTATCTGTCTCTTTATTGATATCTTCTGTTCAGTGAGATATTATTCTCATGCTTTCCTTTAATTTTTTAGACTTCATTTCCTTTAGTTCAATGAGTATATTTAAAATAGCTGACATAACATCTTTATCTAGTAAGTCTAGTGTCTGAGCCTCCTCAGGGACAGTTTCTACCTATTGTTTTTTTCCTGCATCTGGACCATACTTGTTTCATTGCATTGTCTCACAATTTTTATTGAAAATATAATGTGGCAACTCTGGAAATAAGATCCTTTCCCTCAGCTCAAGGTTTACTGTTGTTGCCATTTGTCATCATTGTTCGTATAGTGACTTTTCTGAACTAATTCCTTAAAGTCTATATTTTTTTTTATTGCGTGCGGCCACTGAAGTCTGCTTCATTAGCTCAGTGGTCAGCTAATGGTTGGACAAATTTTCTTAAATACCTGAAACCGGTAAGTTTCCCAGCCTTTGCTGAAGAGCTCTGTGTAAATGTTGGGTTATACCTTCGGCACTCAACCATGCAGTCATTTTGCCTTAGCCTTCACCTCCTGCTTCTACAGAGCCCGAAGATCAACCTGAGGTGGAAGGTGTTAGTGTTTTCTGAGCATGCATGCAGCCCTGGATATGTGCATAACCCATACATGTGCATGGCCTTTTAGATTCCTAGGAATATGTGGAGCTTTTATGGACATTTTGCTTTCCAGCTTTTCCTTTTAGGCTTTTTGGTTAGCTTATTGTTTGTCCCAATTGTTGTCCATTGGCTCAGGAAGCTGTAAGGGTAAATAATTGCCTCTAATCATTTTTGACAAATTCTCCTAGAGGGAAAAAGTTTTTTGCACTCACAGAGCTCCAGTCAAGGGAAACACAGACATTTTTGCAAGTGGGATAATTCAGGGAACCACAAAACAGGTCAAATAATGACGGTTCTCTGAAAATGAGGCTTTGAAAGAGCGCCAACCCTTTTTTGCCCTCTCTGGTGGCTTCCCTGATATTGTTCTTCAGTGTGATTGTAGGCTGTTGGTCTTCATGGCTACTACCAGTGAGCTGAAAGGGAGGGGATGAAATATGGCAAATTATAATGCTACATAGCTAGCTGTTTTTGTTGGGATTCATCTGATTTTCTTGAATAAATGCTTCCTGGATTGGCGCAAGCTTCTTTTTTTTTAGTTCCAAATTTCTGAAAAAGTTGATTATGACAACTTTTTGCCAATTTTCTTACTGGTTTTATGGAGGAGAGAATTTTCAGAGATCCTTACTTCATCACTGATATGACTGTATTACCGATATGGCTACAAGAGATATTCTTTTTTTTTGTTTCATTTTTTTTTACAGGAGATATTCTTGAATAAAGGGTTCATAATTTGTTGTATATTCTTTGGTCACTCCCCAAGTTCTTTCACTGGTTGATTTTGAAACTTCTGCCCAGGTTTATCATTGCTTTTGGGGGGAAGGATTTGTTATTTCAGGAGTCCTCCCCTCCACTATAGAATTTAATACCCAACTGAACTCTAACCTCACTCAACACAGGGCAAAATACATTTTTAGGCAAAGATAGAACACTTTCATCATCCATTAACCATCACTAAAAGTAATACTAAAGGCTATATGCTTTAGCAGGATGAAAAAAAATTTAGAAGAAACCAAGGCATTGAATACGAGAAAAAATGATTTGTCAAATCCTCTCTCAATGAGTAGTGACAGGAAGAGGGAGATTTCTAATGAGATCCTCTTCTGTTTAACTTGCAGCTGGACCATATCTTTGTTCAATGTGATATAAAACAGCGTTCTAATGGTCATATCCAAAGTGTATTAATTAATAGTGCAAATAAGATCTTGTGTGTTAGTCCCGTTTTACAAGAGTTCTTTTAGTTTAAAGTAGTAGCTCATGTTTAACAGAGGAAAAAGTATATTTCTGAATAACAAAGCTTTTGTCTTTAACAGGTGAGAGGAATGACATGTGCCTCCTGTGTACATAAAATAGAGTCCACCCTCACAAAACACAGAGGAATCTTCTACTGTTCTGTGGCCCTGGCAACGAACAAAGCCCATATTAAATACGATCCAGAAATTATTGGTCCCAGAGATATTATCCATACAATTAAAGTAAGTGCCAAAGCTTTGCATTTTTGTGTTCCTGCTTGTTCAGTTAGCACTCTCTTGAGTCGCTTCTGGTTTGTGTCAGACTGAGACAATGAAAAAATCTGACCCCTTTGGTTACTCTAGACAACATCTGTCTCAAAATTTACTGTAAATGTATTTGCCTTTTAGTAGGGGTGTATTTGTCAGGAAGAGTTAGGCAAAGGCTTATGAGCACTGTTAATCAGGAGCAGACTTAAAGGAGAACCACAATATTCAGAAAATGGAAGTAAAATACATTGGTTATGAGTAAAATTCATGTTAATTACTAAGAAATTGAAGCATCCTGTTAGATGCTTTATTTTTTGTTAGGTCAAAGAAAATGATGTATTTTTAAATTAAAGTAAGAAATTTTAAAGATCAAACCTTTTTCTTTGTGATAAATTCATCTTGTGTTCTTCAGTAAATCTTAAGTGGCAGTACATGTAAAAGTGCTTTAAAAGTTTCAATGTGGTATAGCATTGGCGTTCTAATGATCTAAAGCATGTTAATAGTTCAGATAAGAGCCTATCAGTAAAGAGAATACCATTAACATCTTTGTGAAGCTGCCATTATCAAGTATCTACTATAAGTCAGTTACCAAGATTGCAAAGCTTCGACTCTTAATTTAATTCTTAACCACAGTGCTGTCATCTTCATTTTGGAGGTGAGAAAACTCAGGTTAAGAAAAGTTATTTGCCCAAAGACAAATAGCTAGTAAGTATCATAACTGGAATTTGAGCCTAATCTTTCAGACTCCAAAGCTCATGCCTGCTCTTTTCACTGTACTACACTGCCAACGAATGTTAGATAACTGTATTTTTCTTAGCAGTCGAAAATATAGTAGTGTGTTACTGTCTATGCTTATGAGTCTTACTGAGGTGTGGTTTTCTTTTAATACTTTGTTTCATTGAGGAAAATATTTGTTACCAGAAGGTAGAGGGTATGGGGGGGGCAGGTAGACAGTGTAAAGGGGATCAAATATGTGGTGACAGAAGGAAATCTAACTATGGGAGGCAAACACACATTATAAATATATATATGCCTTACTGTTAAACTGCACAGCTGAAACTTATTGGATTTTGTTAACCAATGTCATTATATATGTATATGTGTGCGTGTGCATTCATGTTCTTTTTTCTTAATTTCTCCTTCTGTGGGTTCCTTATTAGCATAGGAATACAACAGATTTCTGTATTTTAATTTTGTAGCCTGCAACTTTACTGAATTCATTTATTAGTTCTAATAGTTTTTGGTGGTGTCTATAGGGTTTTCTATATATAGTAGTATGTCGTCTTCAGATAGCGACAGTTTTATTTCTTCCTTTCCATATGGATGCCTTTTTTTTTCTTTTTCTTATCTGATTGCTGTGGCTAGGACATCCAATACTATGTTAAAGTGGTGAGAGTGGGCATCCTTGTCTTGTTCCTAATCGTAGAGGAAAAGTTTTCCGCTTTTCACCATTGCATATGATGTTAGCTGTGTGTTTGTCATATATGGCCTTTATTATGTTGAGATATATTTCTTCTATACCTACTTTGTTGAGAGTGTTTATCATAAATAGATGTTGAATTGTGTCAAATGCTTTTCCTGCATCTATTTAAATAATTGTATGATTTTTATCAGTATTTTTGATGTGGCGTATCATGTTTGTGGGTATTGAACCATCCTTGCTTCCCAGGAATAAATCCCTCTTGATCTTGGTGTCTCATCCTGTTACTGTATTGTCAGATTCGCTTTGCTAATATTTGGTTGAGGATTTTTGCATCTTTGTTCATCCAGGAATATTGGCCAGTAGTTTCTTTTTCTTTCTTTTTTTTTTTTTGTAGTATCTTTGGTTTTGGTATCAGGGTAATGCCTCATAGAAATGAGTTTGGAAGTATTCCTTCCTCTTCAATTTTTTGGAATAGTTTGAGAAGGATAAGTGTTAATTCTTCTTTAAATGTTTGGCAGAATTCACATAAGAAGTTGTCTGGTCCTGGATTTTTGTTTGTTGAGAGTGTTTACTACTTAAATTTTGTTGCTGGTAATTAATTGGTCTGTTTCAATTTTTCTGTTTCTTCCTGTTTTCATCTTGAGAAGTTGTATGTTTCTGGAAATTTATCCATTTCTCCTAGGTTCTCTAATTTGTTGGCATGTGATTGTTTGTAGTATTCTCTTATGATCCTTTGTATTTCTGTGATGTCTATTGTAATCTCCCCTCTTTCATTTCTGATTTTATTTGTTTGGGCTTACTTTTTCTCTTGGTGAGTCTGGCTAAAGGTTTATCAATTTTTTTTCTGCTATAACAAGAATAAAGACTGCATATGCAAAGCTTTGAATAATGTATTTAGTATGGTGCTGGTTTTTGTGGCCTATTTTCAGTTTTCTGTACTTGTCTAGGGGATGGATGTCAAAACTAAAATTTTTTAAAAAGTGATTAATAGTACATCAGTACTAGTAGATGATGCTTGTCTAAATGTAAGATTTATAATTTTACCGCTGAAATTTGTCTTCATTAAGTTGTCAAACACTCTGTCAGCCTAGCCAAGTAACAGATTCTGCTTTTTTTCCAAAATTACTTATTGGAGGCTTTAGTTTACTTTTTGATGTAATAAGAAACTCTACTGAGGATAACTGCACTTGAGTTAAATAATCAGTTTGAGAACAGTAGAATAGACACTAACTAGAGTTGAAGAAATATTCATTTCTTTGATGACAGATTAGAAAGAAAGGTAATTAAGAAAGGAAGTACATCTTCAACTTTGTATTCCCCAGAGTGACTTGCATTCAGTAATTAAACTCAGTTGTTTTTAATGACAATACCATGGCTTAGATTTTCTCTACATAATATTTATACATTCAGTGAAATAATTGTTTTCTCATGAATTTCCTTTAGAGCTTAGGTTTTGAAGCATCTTTGGTCAAGAAGGATCGGTCAGCAAGCCACCTAGACCATAAACGAGAAATAAGACAGTAAGTACTTTTGGAGTGTCAGTAAAAACAGATTTTGACTCTTCATTACAAATTTAACATCCTCTTAGCATGTAAGTTTTTACAATACCATTCTTTATACTAAGTGGAGTGGTCACAATTTGTATTTCCCTATAGTACATAGAATCTTTAACCATTAGGTACTTACTAAAATGATTTTTCTTTTCTACATAAGATGGAGACAGTCCTTCCTTGTGAGCCTGTTTTTCTGTATTCCTGTAATGGGGCTGATGATATATATGATGGTTATGGACCATCACCTTGCACCTCTTCACCATAATCAGAACATGAGTCAAGAAGAAATGGTCAACGTTCATTCTTCTATGTTCCTGGAGCGCCAGATACTGCCAGGGTTGTCCATTATGAATTTGTTGTCCTTTGTATTGTGTGTACCTGTACAGGCAAGTGAAATGTTAACAATTTAAAAGCAGATATTAGCCAGAAGTTTGATCATTTTATGTTGGATGCTTTACAAAAATAATCTTAAACTTAGTGGTTAGTTAAAATAGGTAATAAATTCTAATTAACCTCTAAGTATATTGTTTAATGACAAAGCAGAGAATAAGAATTCAATTCATATTCAGATATGAATTTGGTGTTCATATCTGCTATTGTATATAACTATATTTAAAATTATTTCTGAAAGTAAAATTATAACAATAAAATATATTTTACTTATATTTAATATTTTAAAATGAATTATATTTATGCTAATTACATTAAATATATTTTAATATGTATTACATAAAATAATTATGATAATTATTTTATTATTATTATTATTGTTATTATTATTTCTCCCTGGCAATTAAATTCATTATTTTCTGTATGTTTTCAACCCTTATTTTGAGAAAAACTTACTGTGGATCACATCTATCTATTAAAAGGCAATAATGATTTTTTTAAAATCTTGGTATGTTTCTCTATGCTAATGAAATGTAAGCTTCTAAATTATGTTTACCAACGAATGCAGCCAACAGATCCAATAGTTTGTGATCTGCCATTTAGGTTGTATTTTGGAAAGGGGGAGATGAGTGTTTTTAATTTTTATTAATTTTTCAATTACAGTTGACATTCAATATTATATTAGTTTCAGGTGTACAGCATAATAGTTAGACATTTATATAATTTATGAACTGATCTCCTAAATAAGTCTAGTACCCATATAGCAACCAACATATAGTTATTACAATATTATTGACTGTATTCCCCATGCTATAATTTACATCCTTGTGACTATTTTGTAACTGCCAATTTGTACTTCTTAATCCCTTCACCTTTTTCACCCAGCCCCACAAACCCTCTCCAATCTGGCAACCATCCTTTTTTTTACTCTGTTTCTGTTTTGTTTCTTCATTTATTTTGATTTTTAGATTTTACAAATAAGTGAGATCATGTGGTATTTGTCTTTCTCTGTCTTATTTTACTTAGTAAGATGAGTTTTATATTAAAAAAATCCTTGTCAAAAGAATATAATTCTTTTCTTAGTTCTTGTTTTAGCTAGCATCAAAGAGAAAATCTAAGAACCATCTGACTTTATATTATGGAATATCCATTGGCTCATAAAGGACAACTACCAATGGCTTATACAGCAATTTGAATCCTTGCACACACATATCTGCTAAAGTACAAACTATTGTTTCAGCTTAAAATCTCTCCTTGTGTTTATGGATTACATAAGAGCCAAAGGAAGTTAACATTGATACTATATCTTAGTTATTGAGGTATATATGTGAATTTCAGCATTTTTTAAGACAGTGGTTATGTTTCTATTTTACAGTTTTTCGGAGGCTGGTACTTCTACATTCAAGCCTACAAAGCACTGAAGCATAAAACTGCAAATATGGACGTACTAATTGTGCTGGCCACCACCATTGCATTTGCCTACTCTTTGGTTATTCTTCTGGTTGCAATGTATGAGCGAGCCAAAGTGAACCCTATTACTTTCTTTGACACACCTCCTATGCTATTTGTGTTTATTGCACTAGGCCGGTGGCTGGAACATATAGCAAAGGTAAACTAAGAAAAGGTGACAGTTGTTAAAATCTTGGATGGATAAATGACCATAACATTTTCTAGACCAATTATTGGAAATATATATTGATTTTGTAGTTAATCATTTACTGAAAGAAGTATTAATTTTCGTTTGGCAATAATTTAAGTTAAATATTTCTTTAGATTTACCAAATTTGTGGAATTAATACTGTAGATAGTACAGTAGATCCACATTTAAGAGAGAGACATTTGAGAAGTACTTATTTTAATCATTTTTATATCACATTATTAATGGAACAGTTGATGTAACCATATGATTTAAAATGATGATGGAAAAAAATCACCCATAATCTCATGCTATAATGGAAATCACTTTCTAATCCTTTTCCACATACTTTTATATTTTACAGAGTGGAAAACATAGTATACATTACACCTTGTACCATTAACACTATAAAGATTTTTCCCCCAGTTTTGCACTTTAGATAATTATTGGGTATTTCTGAATAATATTCTGTCAAATCAGTGTGCTATAATTTACTAAACCATTCCAGTTTTGTTCTCAAATTGTTTCCAATTTTTAATTTTAGATAACCCTGTATTAAACATATTCATGGTCATTTAAATTGAATCATCAGTATCTTAAGATAAATTACAAAGCATATGATTAAAGGGCATAAATCTTTCTGTGGCTCATGCTACAAGTTGTAACAATTTTTGCCAGCAGGGGTATGTTAGTGAAGTAGTTTTACTACAACTTTGTCATCATTGACTCCTATCTAAATTCTTGCTAAGTTAATAGGTGTGAAATGGTATCATAGAATTGCTTTATTTTGTATTTCTTTCATTAATAGCAGGGATAAACATTTTTCCACACATTGGGCATTATATTTCTTCTTAAATGAATTGCCAGTTCATGTCCTTTCCTCACGTACTTATGGGTTCCCGATGTATTTCTTATTAATTAATATTATTTATAAGTTATACCTAATAATACATTTGTATTTTGTGTACTTCATATTTTTGAAGTGAAACATTTTTTGATTTGAACTAATTAATATTCCTAAAGCTGTCTTTTGGGCAAATGTTAAAGATTATATCTTTAGTTTAGGTAAGATCTGAGCTTTTCTTTTCTCTTAGCGTTGTTATATATATATATATATTTTTTTTTTTTTTATAGGGCAAAACATCAGAGGCTCTTGCCAAGCTAATTTCACTACAAGCAACAGAAGCAACTATTGTAACTCTTGACTCTGATAATATCCTCTTGAGGTATTTATCTTCATTCTTCCCTCTTTTCTTTTTTAACTCCTTATGAAAATATCAAATATACACAGAAGTAGAAAAATATAATGAACCCACATAATTCATCTCCCAGATTTAACAATTATTCACATTTTGCCACACTTGACTTCATCTGTACATTCTGTCTTCCTGTTGTTGCAGTAGTATTTTAAAGTAAATTCCAGTCATATCATTTTACTGCTAAATAGTCCTATAGTATGTCTGAAAAAAGGATGTATTCTTATATAACTGTAACACCATGTTGCATCTAACAAAATGAACAATAATAACTCCTTAATATCATCTAATATGCAGTCCATATTCACATTTCTTGTCTCCGAAATGTTTTAAGTTTCATTCTTTGAAATGGAATTCAAACAAGGTCCATGTGTCATTAGATTTGACTGAATGTTTCTTTTAATCTAGAACAGCTTCTCTCTCTCTATTCTCCCTCCTTCCTTTCACCCTCTTCCACCCCCTGATACAATTGACTTGTTAAAGAAACCTTCATCAATTGTCCTGTAGTATATCTCACAGTCTTAATTTGTCTCTTTGCTTCCTATGGTGTCATTTAACTTGTTCTATAACTCCTATGTTACCTGTACACTGGAAGTTAGAGTTAAGGTGTTGAGTAGCTTTCATTCTTTTGTATTTCTCATTTTTATACTCATAAAATTATTTAGGCAATTTTGCACAATAAATAAGATATTTAATTAAATAAAACCCACTACATTATTTTCTAATGCTTTCATTTGTTTGTTCAATGACTATTCAGCAAATATTTAGAGTGCCTACTTTGTGCTAAGTAGTGAGCTGTTCCCCAACAGTGAAAAGGACTGACATTGCAGTTCCTAGTTTAAATGTTGATTCTAGCTTCCATTGGTAGCAATTATGGAGCCAAAAGCTTGATATAAACTAAAAAGTTTGCATGGAAATATCAAGGTACGAAGAATATTGGCATAATGCTTTTTATTTTAACTCATATTCAGTGAAGAACAAGTGGATGTGGAACTTGTACAACGTGGTGACATCATTAAAGTGGTTCCAGGAGGCAAATTTCCAGTGGATGGTCGTGTTATTGAAGGACATTCTATGGTAGATGAGTCTCTCATCACAGGTATGTTCTTTCAGAGGACCATGACATGAAAGTTAAGTGAATTGAAAGTGTTAATGAAAAATAGGCATGAAAAACAAAGAGCTTTTTGTAGAAACTATGGAAGGAATAAATAATGAGCAAAGAGAATATGAGTTCTCTTTAAGACTATTAAATCAATTTCTGCAGATTTACTTCGTGGTTTTAGTTATGCTAGTGAAGGCTCTTTTCACTGAGGATTGTTAATTACTACAATGTATAACCAAAGAAAATTGTCTCATTCTACTGTAGAGCCCAGTAGACTTTGGCAGTTTTAGCTGACCAAATACCTATTTTGTTTTTCTGCCCTAAAGACTGTTCTAATCTGCACTGGGGTAGGGCTCCAGGTTTTCCACATCAGCATCTGTTCTAGGAAAGTAGACCTGGAGTAGTTTCAGAGATTCTAGATAACTAAGGCCAATCTGGTGCAGAACCAAAATAACGCCTTTCCAACTTCAACCCTCAGGACAGTGGCAGAAGAGGTGCAGCTTATGGACCATGTGGAAATAATTTAGGATTATTTCTTAATAGGGATGCTATTGCCAGTTTGTTTGGGACAATTCTTAGTTCTCAGGGACTTAAACATTGTAGTACATTTAGTATCCTTGACTCTGGCTCACTAAATTGGAGTAGCAGCACCCCATGCCCTAACAGTAATTATTACAAACAAGAACTCCTTCCTATAGTTCTAAATGCTCTTTGGGAATAGGCTGAGAATCAAAAATCTAAGACTAGAGTAGAGCCCCAAAAGTATCTGCCAATAAGAGGTAGCATATTAGGTTTTTCTAGTTTAAGATATGTGTGTGTGGGTTTGGCCTAGAACTGACATAAAGAAAAAGGGAGAGCAATTTTCATGTGGGCATTTGTCCAGATTCTATTTCATGAAGTAAGACTCTTCTTTCTAGATATTTTTTTAAACAATTAACTAATGCTGGCATGTTTCAAGATAGTGTTAACTTATGCTCCCTAAATCTATCTTTATTTCTTATACAGGGGAGGCAATGCCTGTGGCTAAGAAATCTGGCAGCACAGTGATTGCTGGTTCCATTAACCAGAATGGGTCACTACTTATCCGTGCAACCCACGTAGGAGCAGACACAACCCTTTCTCAAATTGTCAAACTTGTGGAGGAGGCACAAACATCAAAGGTAACAACTTTCTAAGAAAAACAAAGTATTTTTCTTTAAAGCAAACTCAGTATAACTCTTAATCTAGTTTTTATATTTTCCTTTGATTATTCTGTTTGTATTAATATGGAGTATATTAAAATATTTGTGCTCAGTATCAAAATACTCTATTCGTCAAAAAAGGAGACGTTGAAATATATATGTGTGTGTGTGTGTGTGTGTGTGCGCGCGCGTGCATGTATATATAATTATTTTTTTAAATTCTAGGCTCCTATTCAGCAGTTTGCAGACAAACTCAGTGGCTACTTTGTTCCTTTTATTGTTATTATTTCCATTGTTACCCTCTTGGTTTGGATTATAATTGGATTTCTGAATTTTCAAGTTGTGGAAACATACTTTCCTGTAAGTGACTTGTAACAATTCTTTACCATGTGTAAAACAGTTTGTGAATTTTTTTGCCTAAGTAATTAGTTGGAAAATAACCTTAATAATTACTAGTATCTTTAAGGAACTGGAGTGGGGAGGTGATACAAATAACATTTTCATTTCTGTAAATATAAAAGATTTTCTTCTGGAAATATTTTTTTCATTATAACTTGTGATTTTCCCAAAACAAGGACTGAACTTTTACATTTTAGACCTAGTGTCATTCCCAGCATGATTTTGCTTTCACAAAGGACTGTATGATACATTGAGGAAAAACTTTGGGATCTCAGCTCTACCACATAACATTGCTGTGATCTTGGGTCAACTTAATTTCTCTCTGAGCTTCAGTTTCCTCATTTATAAAGTGAGATTTAAATAATCACATCCTGCATAACTTGTAGTTGTTGTGAAAGTTAAATAAGATGATATATTAGACATGCTCTGTAATTTATTAAATAGTTTATAAATATAAGATACTATTAGTGCCTGCTTTTCTCTAGTTCTTTGATGGTCTCTAAAATACGGTGTCATAAAGTGGTAAAGGAGACCTGGACTGTGCCTCTTTTAGAAATATAATCTTTAAGTCACCTAACTTCTCTTAGCCTCAGTTTGTGATCTGTAATATAGTGATTATAATACCTAAATTGCAGGCTTGGAATTAGTGTAGGTGAAAACATACACATATGACATATAAGAAAGCATAAGCTTAGATGTCTGTGAAAGTCCCTTTCAACTCTTTATCTATATAGATACATAACTCTTAGATGAACACTTAGTTTAAGTATTTGAGAACTTAGTATGAACCTAGCACTGTGAAACCATTATTACTCAAAAAGTCTTACATCGTTGTGCTTCTTTATTTTAAAAAATACTGTCTGCCCACTGTTTTATGCTATTTGTCCCTTCAATTAAAGAACAGCTAGACTTATGACAGCTCAGCTATGTATCTATCCCATGCTATGGTCATTAGTATAATATTTTAAAAAGTTTCTTTAAATAATTCATATTGGTTAAGTATACACTGAACAAGAGGATTGCTGGAAGATATTTTGGAATATGTATCATGAGTTCAGGTGGTCTTAGGAGATTTCCCCTAATACAATCAATCATATTTACTCACACAAGCAAATGTTCCATGTCATTAACAGCTACATTACCAGATATACTCAGTTCACATTGCTATGCTGAAAAGAATTTTATTGAAATGTGATTAAACTCCCTTTGGATGCCGGACAACTTTTTTTTATTGTCTTGAGAGAATAGTATGAAAGGCAGATTTATGGTCTCCGTATACAGAGAGTCAGAATTCTTTTTGTTTAAGATTAAATTTGTGGAGAATTAGGCCCCATGTTTGTGGTTATTTTTGAAAGTCTCTGATAAATCCAGTTATTCTCAATACAGGACAAAAAAAAGATGACTTTTATGTTTTCTTATATTCACTCCATAGTTTATAACTCTGATTAGTAAAATTAAAATCTTGATTTTAGGACTGTAACTTGTTTACCAGTTATGTCACAATTTCTTATATTCACAAAAGAGAAGTTTTCTTACTAGTAACTGAAACATATATGTTAGTAGCTAAGTAGGATAATGTATGACTTCAGAATCGAGGTTTTATTTCTGTAGGGTTCAGCTTTGTTTCGTTTGTTACATATAGCTATAAATCAATGACCAAAATTCATGCCTTTCTTCTAAAGGGGTACAACAGAAGTATCTCCCGAACAGAAACGATAATACGCTTTGCTTTCCAAGCCTCTATCACAGTTCTGTGCATTGCATGCCCTTGTTCACTGGGACTGGCCACTCCAACTGCTGTCATGGTGGGTACAGGAGTAGGCGCTCAAAATGGCATACTAATCAAAGGTGGCGAGCCCCTGGAGATGGCTCATAAGGTAAGATAGTCTCCAGAACTAAGAATTGTTCCAAACAAACTGGCAATAGCACCCGTATTGAGAAACAGAGTCCTAAATAATTTCCATCTGGTCCATAATCTGAGCCTGTTCTGGCACTGTCCTGAGGATTGAGGTGGGAAGGGTGTTATTTTGATTCTGCTCCAGATTGGCCTTAGTTATCTAAGATCTCTGAAACTACTCCAGGCCTACTCTCTTAGAGCAGATGCTGATGTGGAAAATCTAGAATCCTGTTCCAGCTCAGACTAGAAAAGTCTTTAGGGTAGGAAGACAGAAGAGGTATTTGCCTGTCTTTCAGACTTGTAACCTATTTGTGTGTGACTCCATGTTTATGTTCTTCACTGTGAGATAGTGCTTGTGTTTACATTGCAGTTTCTTTGCCTTTCTGCCACTAGCTGATAGTTTGCAACTATGACTTTAGGAATATAATCCTATCCCTAATCTCTCCCATATTAAGATTTTCATAACAATTTCAATCAATGCTACTTGACTTTACCTAAAACTATGCTTCTTCTGGTATGTTCTTATGAGAATACAAACTATATACAGATGCATATAGCAAATACAGAACACAGTTTAGAACAGACTTGGAACCTCATCTAGCCAGGGAATACAGGCTATTAGTTTTTATAGTGTTTTTTGATTTTGATATAGTTTCAAATTTAAAAGTTGCGAGAAAAGTATAGAACTCCCGTATACCCTTTACTGCAGATATCAGCCTCCTTTTTGAAGGACATTCTCTTGTATAACCACAATGCAAAGATCAAAATCAAGAAATTAATATAGTACTGTCATCTAATCTATAGTCCATATTCCAGTTTCCTCAGTTATCTCCATAATATCCTTTATAGCTATTTTTTCTCTTGTCCAGAGTCATGCTTTGTATTTAGTTGCCACATCTCTTTTCATCTCGGTTCCTCAAGCTATTCATTTTTTCAGGTTCGTATTCTGAGTTTACTATGAGGTGACTGTGTTCTCTAATTCCAGACTCTTCCTTTTTCCTTTCTGGGCCGCATTTCCCTCATTGATTCCCAGAGCTGTCTCTTACGCCAAGCATCTCATATAGACTCAGGAAAGTCAAAGCAACCCAGCAGGTCTTATCTGGTGCACACTCAAACTTAATTACTTACCTTTCTCTTATAATCATCTGCCCAGATTTCCCCTACGGATCTATAACTTATTAGTGATGAAAGCCTTTGTCTTTCTTTGGAGGCACTAGAGGCATCTCTTAATTACCTATTAACAGTCAGCTCTTAACAATTAGTTCTAGTCGTTTAATATGTATCCACAGTAGATTGAACATGTTCAAGAGGGGGCTATTTGGTATAACTAATTAAGAGTATTTCTTCCCTTCTCCTTTCTTTTTGTTTTCCCAAAGACCATTTTTTATGTCAAATTAAGGCAAAGATCAGTTTATTAAGAAACAAAGTAGTAATGTTTATCAAAGTTAACCTTTTTCTCATTTCTGGAAAGGTGATATTAAGGATTATCAAGTCATACAGGTACATTGTATTTTGATTTTCTTACAGGTAAAAGTAGTGGTATTTGATAAGACTGGAACCATTACCCATGGAACCCCAGTAGTGAATCAAGTAAAGGTTCTGGTGGAAAGTAACAGAGTATCACGCAATAAGATCCTGGCCATTGTTGGAACTGCTGAAAGTAACAGTGAACACCCTATAGGAGCAGCCGTAACCAAATACTGCAAGCAGGTACAAATTTTTCCCTTGTTTCTTAATGTAGTCATCTCCTATAGGAATTACTCAGACCAAAACCAAACTAGTGTTTGACTATGATTTATGTATATAGTTGGTATGAGGCTAGAGAGACTTATATTTTCTTGGTTTGTTTTATAATATGTCTTAGATTCTTCATACAGAAGAGTATAAAGATGAAAACAGAAATTGATTATAATCCTACTCAGATAACCGCTGTTGACTCAAAAGTTAAGATACAAGTAATACATATTTATGTAAGGAAAATTCAGATAGTTCAGAGAATTACATAAGGGAAAAGGAAAGCCTCATTCCATGCCCGGTCCATAATTCCTCTCTCCAAAGTTTAACAAGCATTAACCTGCTAACAGTGTTTTTAAATAACAGCTTTATTGAAATACAGTTCACATACTATAAGTTTACCCTTGTATAAAGTGTACAACTCAGTAATTTGTAGTATATTCACAAGTGTGCACCCTCTTAACCATTTTTAATGTATGTACCAAAACATGTGCATTTATTATCTTTTAAACTTTCCATAAGAAGGCCACCAGTCTTTGGTATCTTGTTTTTTTTTTACTTTGAAATGATTTTTTCATATCAGGGTATAGAGATCTGCCTTGTTGTTTTTAATGGCTATGTTGCAGTCCATTGTACAACTGGTTTTGGGCTCTTATATTAAGCGTACAGTTAACATCCATGTCAGCTTTTGCAAGTTATCTCTGTGTTAAATGCCTATCAATGCAATTGCTAGATCAAAGGATACATGCACTTAAATTTTGATGAATATTACCAATGCCCACATGACAAATATTACCAACATGCATACGAAAGGTTATACCAGTGTATACTTTCACCAGAAGTTATGACTGCCCATTTTCCCACATTCTTACCAACAGTTATTTTTCCCAGTTTAATAAGTAAAACAAAATATTTACTCACTGGTGGTTTGCCCTGCACTTTCTTAATTATGAATAAGGTTAAGTATCTTTTTATATGTGTATTAGCCATTAGAATTTATTTTTCTATAATCTCTCTGCTTGTATTTTTTGCCTGTGTTCCCATAGAATTATTTACCTTTTTCTCATTGATTTGTATAAGTTCTTTGTAAATTAGCTTACATAATTTTATAGTTAAAATGTCATTGATATTGCCATTTCTTTATTTGTTCTTTCCTTTTTACCTATTAACTGTTTTTGACCTGGCTTCTTTATACCCACATGGAGCATCAGAGAAGATGAAGACATAAAGAGCCATAATTCCTTTGCTTACTAAGGATACAGAATTATACTAGAGAGGCACTCTGGTAACTAAAGGCCCTGTTCTTTGTTACCCTTTGCCCTATACTGAATAGAAAATCTGACTTGACAATAGAATTAAATATTTCACTTGTAATTCTTTACTGGAAAGGGCAGAGAATATTGATGAACCTTCCAAGTTTTCTTTCCCTGTGCTTGGTATAAATTTTAGAGGGTAGGATTAAAGCTAAGGATTCTGAGGTTCTCCTGTAACTTTGAATATTATACTCAATGCTCTGTTCCTTTGTCTTTATTTAAAATCCACTGTCAAACAGGCAATGATAAGTGACAGTTTTATTCTAAACATTTATAATTAATTAGCAGTAATCTTTGGTTTTGCTAATGATGACCTTGTATTATTAGAACAGCAGAGGAAATCCTTCTGTTTCTATTTGTTAGGAGCTGGACACTGATACCTTGGGTACCTGCATAGATTTCCAGGTTGTGCCAGGCTGTGGTATTAGCTGTAAAGTCACCAATATTGAAGGCTTGCTGCGTAAGAATAACTGGAAGATAGAGGAAAATAATATTAAAAAGGCATCCCTGGTTCAAATTGACGCAAGTAATGAACAGTCATCAACTTCATCTTCCATGATTATTAATGCCCAACTCTCAAGTAAGCTAATTTTTTTTTTGTAGTACCAGTTATGGGACAGTTATTATCAAATGTCTAACCTTACAATCCTGAACTGTCATATAAGAAACAAAAAATGGTATCATGCTTTCATTTTTTCAGATCAATTTTAATATAGGCCTCTGACCACTTCACTGAAGTTACTTGAGAACATTTCCAACTGTGTGCCTTGATTCTGTGATAGGGTGATGAAGTCCAGCCTTAGCTGATCTTCCATCTTATTTCAGTTATCTTTTTATTTCTCACCACAGCTACTCCAGACCTTTTTTGTCTTTTATAAGATCATGTGACATTCCCCCTGGTTCCCTAAGCAAATTATATGGCTTATTTTTTACATAGAAAATTAAGGCTCCTAGAAATGTGTTCTTTCAATTTTTTTTTTGGTCCAAATTTAGTCCTTTTTCAGGGGAAGAAGTACCTCTCATCTTATCTAAAGAATCCCCTCATATTTGCTCTGGGTCCCACCTTCTCTTGATTCTTCAGTCACCTCAGTCTCTGTTTTATCCCCGTGATTCTTTATTTTCCATCTCTCTTTGTGTAGTAGCTATTCCTAAACATAAACATTTCTTTCATCAAAACCACTGTGTTCTCATCTACAATTTGTCCTATCTTTTTCCCCCCTTTATACCCAAGCTTCTAGAAAGTAGTGTAGGCTTGCTGAATTCACTTATTCACTGCAGTCTGGCTTCTGCCCCATCCATACTACTGAAACTATTCTTTCTAAGTCCGCTGATGGCCTTATTCACTACCCTCTCTAGTGATGACTTCTCAGTCTTCAGCCTGCATGATTTCACTAAGGCATTTGACAATGCTGACCTAAAACTCTTTTCTTCCTTTATTTCATAATCTTGCTTTCTCTAGATTCTCCTCTAAACCTACCTGATTGTCCTTTCTAACCCTCCTATGATTCTTCTTTTCTTCTGTTCTCACATGTTGGGTATCTTCAAGGTTTTGTTCTTTGCTGTTTTCTCATTTTTCATACTCTCTCTGTAAAATCAAATTCATGCATATTGTTTATTCTACCATCTGTGGTCTTCCACTGTCACTCCAAAATCCATATCTCTAACCAAGGCCTGTTTTCCGGAGTTTCTTGTTGATCTACCCATCCACCCCAAAACATGATATACCCACTTATGTGTTCCAGCACCCCCACCCATTTGTATCACTTTTTGACTAATACCTTTTATTATGGTGGCTTATAACCTATTTTTGAATCATGAACCTTTGGAGAAATGTGATGAAAACTATGCCCACTCCTCAGAAAATTTCTGTTTGGGAGGTTCGCATATATCCTAAAGCCCATCCATGGAATTATTAAGGATCCTAGCTTTATTGGCCCTCTGTCTCCTGCAGGACAAAGTCCAGTTTCTTTGGACTTTGTTCAAGATCTGTTCCACATGATATGCCTCCTGCCTCCCTGTATCCATCTTGTCTTTTTCCACTGCCCACCGTCCACTGCCCTATGTATTCTGTGTTCAGTCCATATGGTACTACTTACAGTTCCTCCTTACATCATGTCATTTCATGCTTATTAGATCATTTCATTTACTGTTTTCTCTGGATAATGTCCTTGCCCACAGTGGCATCTACCTCATGGACTTATTTTCATCTTTTAAGACTCAGCTCACATCTCTCTTCAGTGAAGCCTTCACTGATTGACATGCATAGGCATAGATATTTGCTTTCCTTTTTTAATCATAATGGTACTTAGTCTCTGTTATTGTACTAGACACATGACATGAAAATTCTTTGTCGACCTGCCTGATTCTACTAAGCTGTAATTTCTTTATTATTTTTCTGTGAACTTCTAGTATCAAGCACACTGACACACACAGTAATTTTGTTTATTTGACAGCTTTTATTAAGCACTGAACACTAAAGAGCAGTGAACAGAATAGGCAAAGTCACTATCTTATACAACTTACATTCCTGATGGGAGAACACAAGACAGTGAGAAAATAAATTAAAAAATATAGTATGTCTGATGGAGATAGTGCTATGAAGGAAAATAAAGAAGGGTAAGGGGTATAGGGAATGTTGGGAGTAGCAGGTCTTATTTTATATGGGATGATCAGGGTAGTAGGCCTCATTGAGAAGGTGGTATTTGAACAAAAACCTGAGGAGGGGGAGGGAGAAAGTCATCTGAGTATCTGTGATAAGAGCATTCTGGGCAGGAGGAATATTAAGTACAAAAGCCAGGAGTATGCTTGACTAGTTCAAGGAACATCAAGGAGAACAGTGTGGCTGGAGCAGAGGAAATTAGTGGGAAGGAGATAAGAGATGAGGTCAGAGAGGATAGTGCAACACTAGATCGGGTAAAGACACTGAAAGAACTTTGGTTTTTACCCAGAGATAGGAAGCCACTGGAGAGTTTTATGTATGGGATTGACAGAATCTGACTTAACATTTTAAAAGTATTACTCTGGCTGCTCTGGTAAAAATACACTGTTGTTGGGGGTGGGGAGCAAGAGTAGAAGTAGGGAGATGAGTTAATGGGCTGTTCTCATAATCCAGGTGAAAGATAGATTGCTTGGACCAGTGTGGTAGCAGTAGAGGTTATAAGAAGTGGTCAAATTCTGGATGTGTCTTGCAGCTGACCGACAGATTTTCTCAGATTGGCAATGGGGTATGAGAGAAGCAGGAGTCAAGAATTATGCCAAGGTTTGTGGCCTAAGCAATTTAGAAGGGTAGAGTTGCTCTTTAAATAAGGTGGAGAAGACCACAGGAGGAGAAATATCGAGAAAAACTGATCAGGAGTTTAGTTTTTGACATGTAAAGTTTGAGTGCCTATTAGATATTCAAGTGGAGATGTCACATAAATGAAATATCAAGTAGACAGTTGGCTGTACAAGTCTGAAGTTCAAGGAAACTGACTGGGTTGTAGATATAGATTTGGGAGATTCACTTATAGATCTCTGCTGTTCAATATGGTAGCCACTAGTTACATGTGACTTTTAAAATTTAAATTAAATAAAATTAAATTTAATATAAAATTCAGCCCTTCAACCATCCCAACCACGTTTTAGTGCTCAATCACCACATCTTATTAGTGGCTACTGTATTAAACAGAACAGATATAGAACATTTCCATCATCACAAAATTCTTTTGGATGGCGCTGGTATAGATGGTATTGAAAACCATAAGACTGGATAAGATCTCCAAGGAGAAAGAGTAGATAGGAAAAAGGAGTTATAAGGATTGAGCCTTGCAGCACTATAAATTAAGAGGTCTGGGAGATGAGGAAGAATCAGAAAAGAAGACTGAGAGGAAGTGGTAAGTGAAGAAGTTACTCATAAGAATATGGCGTCCTAGAAACCAAGCGAAGAAAGTATTTCAAGGAGTGAGTGATTAACTGTGTAAAATGCTGCTAATAGGGCAAGTTAAAATGAGGACTGAGAATTTCACATTAGGTTTATTAAAGGTCACCGATGTATTGTATAAACAATTCTTTGAAGTAGTAGAGAGAAAGCTTTATTGGAGTGTGTTCACAAGAGATTGGGGAGATACGAATTTGAGACAGCCAATAGATACAGCACTTGCAAGAAGTTTTGTTATGTACAGAAGCAGAGAAATGGGACAGTAGCTAGAAAAGTAAGTGAGATCAAGACAGCTTTTTAATTTTAATTTTAATTTTTTTGAGGTTAGAACATCTATACTAGAGTTAGAAATTTTGATTAGGCAGGAGAGAGGGGAGAATTGTTGGAGAGATATTCTAGAATAGGCAAAGGAGTGGGAGCTGGTGCATAAGTGAAGAGGTTGTCCTTAAATTGGAGCAGGGGCAGTTTATAATAACAGAAGGAAAGCTAGATTAATGTGTAGACAGGCGCAGGTAGTTGGGTAGATGTGGTGATGAGAACTTGTAGAAGTTCTCTTCTGATTGCTTATATTTTCTTTCTAAAGTAGGAAGTCGAGTCACCCACTGGCATGAGCATGGAAGAAGAGATTTAGAAGGAATGGAAAATGAATGGACTAGGGAAATGTAGTAGAATTGCCAGACAGCACTAAGGACCCCCTTAAAGTTAGTGATCACACATTTAAAATAAGACATTAGTATGGTGGCATGTTTACATCCAGCCACATTTAGCTACTGGTACACAATAAATGTTTTTAATTTAATTTAATTGCTATGGAAGGTCAAAGGGAAAAGTCAGAAGGAAAGCTTCACCAAGAAAGTACCACTTGAACTGGTTCATGAAGAACATGATGGATTTTGGTATTTTGAGAGGAAGATTAAGGATGTTCCAGATGGATGCAGCAACATATGCAAAGGCCAGGAGGCATGGAAGAGCAGAGTATGTTCCTTGAAATTTTGGAAATCACTGTTGTTGGTTGTGTTCCACCAAAAATACAATGTAGTGACTATGCAAGTTTAGACAGGAAGAACGTGCCTCGTGGAGTTGTAATAAGTATTAAATGAGCTCACTAAATTCTATTTCTGTACTTTCTTTCAGATGATCTTAATACTCAGCAATACAAAGTCCTCATTGGTAACCGGGAGTGGATGATTAGAAATGGTCTTGTCATCAGTAATGATGTTGATGATTCCATGACTGAACATGAGAGAAAAGGTCGAACTGCTGTATTGGTGGCAGTTGATGGTAAGGTTTCCCATATGTAACTTATGACTCAATATCATGATCTTAGTTATTGTTTTATGTGTATTTTTGACAGACTTCTAAATTATGAGGATTATTCAAAAGCCACCTAAATACAAAGTGAAAATGTTAGCAATACATAATTATTACCAGTTAATTAAAATTCTCTCCCATTTGCCTGGCTTTGTTATTTTCCACCCTAGCCTATGTTTTAAAGCTAATCAAGGTTTTTTTTTTAAAACGAAAAATGATGTAACATTAAAGTAATAAATAGCAAAGTAAAATAATATCCATAATCTCATCACCTAAACACAATGTTAGTTTTAATTGTATATATTCTGGTTTACATACACACACACAAGAATTATAATATTAGTACATATACTACTCCTAAATGAGTGTATTTTATTGTATATAAATTTTACCTCAGTGAAATTGAATAAAAAATAAAAATCTCTTATACAGATACTATTTTATTTTGATTTATTCTATTTAATAATAAATGTTTTCCAATTTTATTTTAATACTGCATAATTTATCAAACTTATACACTGTAATTAATCATTCCCCTGTTGGAAATCTAAGCTATTCCTAATGTTTATTGTAAATAACACTTCAACAAATATCTTTGAGTTTTTAGGTACTTTCTTTTGTTTAATTATTTCTTAAGGTAAATTTCTAGCTTTGAGATTAATTTTTAAACATTTATAATTCTTACTAAATATGAAGGCAGTATCTTACTGCGGCCTTCTTAGGTCTAGGAGGAAGCAGAAAATGCCATTTACTTTTGTTTTAAAAATGAAATAATTACTTGCAATGACTCCTTTCCCCCAGTATAAAATGCCAATTTTGTCTCTATCTACCTCCTTCACCTTAAAGAGAAAAAAGTTTTCAGTTTCATTTGCCTTTAAATTAGCTATTGTTTAGGCTATTGGCCAATACTTCTCTAAGGAAAGAAAAAGTCTTTTAATATCCAATAAGGGCCCTCTTTTCATGTTTTATTAGTACCTTCATTAGAAACCCCTGAAATTTTCACATGAAATTTTCATAACCAAATCTGGAGGTTTGCTGCAGGGTTTATGGTATAAAGTCTGTGTGAGGTCAGAGATATTTTTAGTTAAGCCAAGCCCTAAACAGTTTTACTTCACAGAAGTCATTTGTTTTTGAAATTTTAAGTCAAAATATTATTTTCCTTTCACTGTATTCCAAACTCTCTTATTTTCTGGTGCTTCTATATTAGATGAGCTGTGTGGCTTGATAGCTATTGCTGATACAGTGAAACCTGAAGCAGAACTGGCTGTCCATATTCTGAAATCTATGGGCTTAGAAGTAGTTCTGATGACTGGAGACAACAGTAAAACAGCTAGATCTATTGCTTCTCAGGTAACTAGTGTACTTAGTTACTGGGGCAGGGATATATGGTGACTTCTATTTCTTCATATATATTTTCTTTCTTGCCTTAAGATGCTAAAAAAATTCATATTATCTATTATTTTCATTATCACTGAGTAGCCATATCTGGTTCCTTAAAGAATTAACATGCTATGAAGGAAGGACTTTGGGCTTTGTGTGCTACTGTAATGAGTAAAAAGCTATTTGATTAGTTCAAGAAATGCTTAAGTGACATTGTGCAGCAGTTTCTGTTGATGCTTCTTTTAAAATGGTGCTCATATTTTTCACCAGTGCTGCCAGCCTAAGCCAGGCTTTCATCCTGTTATGCCTAAAATATAGCAGTAGCTCCATGCACTTCCCTCTCTAGTCCATCCTGAACACCACTGCTGGAACCACCTTCTTTATATACCACTTGACTTACCATTTTCTGCTACTGACCCACACATTTGCCTTCAAAACTTTTTTTACTTTGAAATGCTCTTCTATTAAATAACACAAGTTGTGTACCTACTTAGCATCTGGATGTATTCTTTGGCGAAGTGTCTGTTCAGAGCTTTTGCCCATTTTTCTTTAAATTGCATTGTTTTCTTTCTTACTGTTGAAGTTTTGAATTTTTGGATGCAAGTCCTGTATCAGATATGTGTTTTATAAATATTTTTCCCAGGAAAAAAAATAAAATAAAAAATGAAAATAAATAACACAAATAATATATGAATACATCTTGTATAAAAAGTATAGAAGGTTATAAAGTAAAAAAGTTTGTCACCCCAAGCTCCTTGTCTAGTCCTATCCCCCCACTTTTTCATATGCATATATATTTATATTCAAATATATACTTTCAGTATTTTCTACATAAATTGTATCATTTTTGCGCAGAGTGTTTAGCAGTTTGCTTTTTTATATATAATAATACATATGCCTTGGAGCTTTGCCCATATCCGAACATACAAAGTTATTTTATTCTTCCTACATTGCTGTATGGAATTCCATGGTATCATGGTATCATAATTTATTTAACCATTCTTCTAATGATGGGCACCTAAATGCCCAAATTTGTTGTTACAAATAGGGCAGTAATGTCCATCCTTGGACATACCTTTTTGTACATGTACAAGTATGTCCAGAATATAGCTAGATGTCGAATTACCAAGTAAAATGATGTGTGCACTTCGATTGATGCTGCCAAATACCTTCCAAAAAGACAGTACCAGTTTACACATTCACCGATAGGTATAAGGGAGCTCATTTCTCCATATCCTTACTATTACTGGATAGTATCAGTCTTTTAAAACTTGGACATCTGATAGGTGGAACATGATGGCTTATTACTGCTAAATTATTATTTTAGGGACTCAGGAATATTTCTTGAATTGAGTTTATTTTTCCTCATGTAGGTTGGCATTACTAAGGTATTTGCTGAAGTTCTACCTTCTCACAAAGTTGCTAAGGTGAAGCAACTTCAAGAAGAGGGGAAACAGGTAGCAATGATAGGAGATGGAATCAATGACTCCCCAGCTCTGGCAATGGCTAATGTTGGAATTGCCATTGGCACAGGCACAGATGTAGCTATTGAAGCGGCTGATGTGGTTTTGATAAGGGTAAGTCCTGTAGCATAAACTTTGAGGAGTGTGATTGCTCTACATGGTCATAGATAGTGTCATAAAATATATCAAGCATGATGATTCTATCATTAATTCTCTTGCTCCCAGCCAATGAGACTGGGAGAATGTGAGATGAGAGTATGAGGAGTCTTACTAATTACTTCCAGACTTTCTCAGTCCAGTGAGGCAAATGAGAATGACAAACTTCTAAAGTGAAGAATAAAATTTAGAAACATACATATAATAAAATTATCTTCAACAAGTACTTAATGAGGTTATTTTAATAGGATTTAATCCCTGTACCAATATACAACCCTAAAGGTGTTTTCAGAACCCTGAGAAAAATTCCCAAAAAACATCTTCCAAGGCTGACTCAAATATCTGAGATTTGTAGTTAATTCACATATTAACCTAAGGTACATGTCATCTTCAGTATACACAATATCAAATGCAAAAGTTACTGTTTAGTTAGAGTCTCTCACTAATATCACAAATATTTCTGTTCTCAGAATGATCTTCTGGATGTAGTGGCAAGTATTGACTTATCAAGGAAGACAGTCAAGAGGATTCGGATAAATTTTGTCTTTGCTCTAATTTATAATCTGGTTGGAATTCCCATAGCAGCTGGTATGTGATTGTTAACTAGTATTGTTTTTCCTCTGAAGTCATAGAGACCTGTCATGTTGGAAGTTTTAGTTTCTTTTTATTAGTTTAGAACTCAGTTTTTATATGTAGCCTGCTGATGTGCTGAGAGGTAATATTAAAATCAACCATATCATCAACAGTGTTTATTATAGTCCAGAATGTATATGCATTCTGAAAGGTTTATTTTATTTTACTTTATATTTTCCTATAATTGTATATTTTAAAAATTTCAAACCTACAGAGACACGGTAAAAAATGGTACAATGAAAACTTGTATACCCTTCAACTAAATTCATCAACTACTATTATTATTTTTAATTTTATTGAAGCTATTGGGGTGACATTGGTTAATAAAATAATATAGGTTTCAAGTGTACAATTCTAAAATACATCGTCTGTATGTTGCATTGTTTGCTCATCAATTCATATTTTGCCACATTGCTTCATCTCTTTCTCCATATATTCTCACACACACATATATATCTACTTACTTATTTATTTTGTGTTGAAGGTTCAGAACAGACTTACCTTTAATCTCACTACCCAAACACAACAACTATTAACATTTCAGTTTATTTCTTTCTGGTCTTTTTTTACCCTGCATCAGTTTTCGTCTTGTTACATAGTTGTAGATATAGCATACAGAAAATTTTCTACTCTTCACTTAATGTTATAATAGCCAGCAGGCTTTTGTTTAAGTTTGGGGACCAGATATGAGAAAGATATAAAATAAAGTAACATGACCAAGAAAATACACTTCAGAATTATGTAATAAGCATCTAATAATCTCCTGTACTTAGAGGCTTGGTAGGAGTTAGTAATAACATAAAAGAAATAGTTATCACTTTCTTCTTGTTCTCTGGTTTGAGAGCCAAAGAAACACATAAAATGACATGAGAACAATTACAAAGTTGTCGATAAATACACAAATACTGAGAGGACAAAGAGTAAAAGAAGAATCAATCAAAGACCACTTGTTCTAATTCATAGAACAAGCAATTTAAAAAAAATATGTAAGTAATATATGATCACTGTAGAAAAAGTAAAAAAGTACAGATAAATTCATAAAAAATTAAAAGTATAATAAATTTATCTCATTCTCATTATATAAGCAAATATTAAAATGCCCATCAACACCAAATGTGGATGAATTTGTAGCATATGAACTTTCATACCCTATTGGATGAGATTGTGATCTTGTACAGACACTTTGAAGAGCAACTGAGAGATATCCACCTAAAGTTGAAAGTGTACCCATGTTATAACCCAACGGCCTCACCTCTAGGTGTATACCCTAGAGTAATTCTCAAACACATGCACAGGGAAACATACACAAGAAAGTTCACAGGAACATTCCTAGTGAAAAATTGTCAGCCACATAAATCTTCAACAACAGGTGAATAAATTGCTGAATAAATATCAAATGAGAAAATGATTCGTATGTACCTATCAAAACACATTGGTGGTCTCTTTAGTACTATCTGCTGTAACTAATACAAACCTGTTTCCTAGGAGTGTTTATGCCCATTGGTTTGGTTTTGCAGCCTTGGATGGGATCCGCTGCAATGGCTGCTTCATCTGTTTCAGTAGTACTTTCTTCTCTCTTCCTTAAACTGTAAGTATGATGATTTGCTCATATTTGCATTTTATATTCCTTTTATCATCCACAGGCAGTTTTGGTAGGTTTTTTTATTGTTTCGATCAGTGATAATCCCAAACTGTCTTAATAATAAATGTTAGCTATGTAATTATTACCTTATGTAGTCTATGCATAGCAAGCACAAGCACCAAGTAGGGTAAGATCAAGTACATTGGCTCTGAGAGTTAGGATTTCTGATAATGTGACTCCACGTGATCCCTACTTCCCTAGCAGGGACTGCCTTTATACATTTCATACCAGGCAAATCTATTTTCATTTTTTAATGTAACAAGCATCTAGTTCACATTTGGTTATTTCAAACTAGTATACGTTTTTACCTGTGTCCAGTTACAGGAAACCAACTTACGATACTTATGAACTGCATGCCCGAAGCCAGATGGGACAGAAAAGTTCTTCAGAAATCAGCGTTCATGTTGGAATAGATGATATCTCAAGAAATTCTCCTAAACTGGGTTTGCTAGACCGATTTGTTAATTACAGCAGAGCCTCCATAAACTCACTACTGTCTGATAAACGGTCCCTAAACAGTGTTGATACTGGTGAACCTGACAAGCACTCACTGCTGGTGGGAGACTGCAGGGAAGATGACGACACTGCATTGTAACAGGCCACAGAGTGCTGCTAGCTCATTGATATAGCATTCATGATATCACCTTAGCTTTTCAAAATATTGAGAAAGGATTTTGTGCTGGTCTCGTGCTCTTATGTTAAGGATTCTATTTGAATTGCTTTTGTTTAATGGCAAACATACCTTTTTCAGGGCATCAGCTCTGAATGTAGCTTTATTTTAAATGAATTTCCAGTATTTTTTTTTGTTTTCACTAGTAACAGATAAGGTAGGCCTACAATATTTACAAGTCCTACAATAGAAGATTGCCAAATTGCTGCTAACGTGATAGATATTTTTTTATTTGACAAAAAAAAAAGCTCAAGAAAAGGACAATTAAAAATTTGAAGATTTGAGAACATGACCTTGAGGAGATTCTTGAGCCCTCATCCCTGCCAGATTAGGGAACAATGACTTTCAAAGCACTGTATAAAGCATCTAGTTTTAGAAGGAAAACAGTAGAAGCTGTTTTAAAAATAGATGTGCCTTATTACAGGCTCTCTTTCCCCCTTATTCTCTCTGTGTCTTTGTCTTTGCAGTCTTTTTCTTAGATACGTTTTGATTGGTAAAAATAACTGACAATTTTTCTAATACCTTGTTGCTTTCTTTATCTTGTAGTTCAAAAGACCTTAAAGGTCCATAGGGTTCCCTGCTTCCCATCTTTCCATTGTCGTAAAAAGTATCAGATTCTTCCTTAAATGACTCCCCAGCTTGGTGCAAGCTTTCAATTCACTCCCACTGAGTTCAGCTCTAAGTTGTTCTTAGTGTAGACTGTCAGCCTCAGTCCAGAAACTTAAGATTTTGAGCCTCTTCCACAGTTGATTTTTTCAAAGATCAAAGATTTTTTAAATTCATCTTTAACATATACAGGTCATATAAAATTACCTGGATTCACTAAATTTGTCCCTTTTTTTGGAGAGAATATAGAACTTTAGCTGGTATATAGAATTTACTAGATTTTAATTGTCTTTTAGTGTTTTAGATAACCTCTCAAATGATTTTAAAGTTATTACACAAAGCTGCTTTTACCAAAAATAAAATAAATTTTAATACAGAACTGAGAATTTCCCCAGGTTGTGATACCTTTCAGCAAATTTAGATTTTTTTCTCTAGAGTTTACTAGTTATTGTGGTTGGCAAATTCAGGAGTTTGTTCTCATTGCCATATAAATTTAGAAATTCCCTTGTGAGTGCCTGGGAGTTAATGTACTGGTTAGAGATCAGGTACTTGTATCACTATTTAAATTGCCTTAATTGTAAGATGGATTTCAAATGTAGAATATGTAAGTGAAGAGAACTCACAATAAATTTCTAATATTTTGTTCCTATTGCCATATGTAAAGCTGCTAGCACAATGCCTAGCTCATACTCAGTAAATGTTAGTTCTTTGCTTGAGGTCAATAATAAATATTAAAAATAATTTTTATAGGGCAGAGTCTAAAATCAGGTGGGAGTGAGAAATGGGTTTCTTCCCATCCTACTTTTTCTCTTATCTTTTCATATACACACACAAAAAAGTTTACAACATTATTCCATGCTGTCTTTGCAGATTTGGAAACAATCTCATTTTTATCTCAGCTATTTTAAAGAGAGAACAGAAACTTTTGAGGAAGGTGCTATTAATCTAGAAAGGCAAACCCATTTGAATGAAATGTGAATGAGTTTGTATGTCTAGGCTCTTTTTTTAGACCAATGCCTATATCATCTTCTATGTTCCCAGTTTGATTTTTAATATTTGTTTCTTATTTTAATTCCAGTGGCCCACCGTACTGTAACTTGTTTCTTCTCTCTCTCATGCTCGCGCTCGCTCTCTCTTTCTCTCTCTCTAGTACTTGAACATAGCTAGTTGCTACTTTTATTATTATGTGTGTATCTGAGTTTTCCTTTTGGCCCCACATGCCAAGGGACCCATATGTCTTAGGATAGTGAGAAGAGTGGCCTATAGCCTGGGGAAAATCAAGGATATAATTCAGCCCTTACTACCAGAACAGAATATATGCTGTTTAGAAAGAATCCTGCTTTCAATATCTATAGCCATCTTTGGATTCTCTACCACAAGTCTTTTTAGCAATCCTGAACTCCCATTAGCTTCATAGAGCAGCTGTATTCACAGAAGATGACCAAAAATGTTGCTTTTGGTTAGTAACTAGCTTTAAGTAACTAGTTACTAGTGAAAACAAATTTATAAATTTGTGTGTGTATGTGTATATATCTATTCATATATACATAAATACACAATTACATACACACAATTACCGTATAGAAGGAAAACATATTTACAGTAGTCTCCCTTATCTGCAGGGGATACAGACCCCCCAGTGGATGCCTAAAACTGCAGATGGCACTGAACCCTACATGTACTGTGTTTTTTCCTACACATACATACCTTTTCACTTAAAGGAAACATTTTACAGCTTCTCTTTGGCATATCCAAATTGCCAGCATCACTACTCTTGTGCTTTGGGGCCATTATTAAGTAAAACAAGGGTTACTTGAATACAAGCACTTTGATACCTCGACAGTCTAATAACCAAGATGGCTACTAACTAACTAATGGACAGGGAGTGTATACAGCGTGGATATGCCGGACAAAGGGATGATTCATGTCCTAGGTGAGATGGAGCAGGATGGTGTGAGATTTCATCATGATACTCAGAATGGCACAAAATCTAAAACTGATGAATTGTCTATTTCTGGATTTTTCCATTTAATATTTTTGGACTGCGGTTGACCATAGGTAACTGAAAGGGGAAAGTGAAACTCTAGATGAGGGGGGAATACTGTGTATTTGAATTTGTTTTTTGAATATTTGAAGTTCTTTATTTATTGTTCCTTTATCACTCTTCTGTATTCACTCAGCAACCATGCCCTCAGTCTGAAGATAACAAGGATATTTTGATATCCAGTGCTGGTTCAGATTCAATGATAGGGCACCTTTAATCCGAAATATCCAAAGATGCCTTTCGAATTTTAAAAGTTAAAACAGAACTAGAGTATTGTGTTGTAGTCTAAAGAAGTACGGTTATCATTTGTGAAAATAGAAATGTTATTTTTTTCTAGTTTAATATCAATGTTTTAGTGTTATCTCTGATGCCTTGTGAACAAGTAATTTTATATTGTGCTTTAACTTTTTAAAAGTTATTTTTTTCAGATATATTTGTTATTCAGAATGCTTAAATAGCGCTGTAGACATTTCCAAAAATTTAAGCTGCATATCTTTTATGTACACAGCTTAAAATCAAGAATGTATGTTCTTAGAGAATTTTTTCCATTATTTGTGAATCTTACTTTAAAATTATTTTACTTACTATTTATTTTACTCTATTTTGTTATTTTCTTTGGGTGAGGCATCTGGTTACTGGTTGTTTTAGTAAGAATAAAAACATTCCTGGAACCATTCCCTTTGAATTTTTGTTTACTTAGTTCTTACTTTTGAATATTTAAAAGTAGTATTTTACCAAATATAAAAATATAGATTCATGCCAAATTATTAGCTATTTTTACACTAACTTTCTGTGGTCCCTTTGAAAGTTTATCTGGTATGAGTAACATGATAAAGCACACAAGCAAGAATTCTTGTTCTCCAATTAAAAGAGCTTCTGTAATGGCATTGATAATAAATGCCTTTTGTAGCCCAAACCAGGTGTCTCAACCTTGTTTTTAGTTATGGAAATGTTTAACTAAACATTGTCAAACATTGATTGTTTGCTACCCAAAAACAGCAGTGGACGATGTTGTGCAATAATCATCTGCTATAGTCAAGATATTCAGTAGTTTGTTTTTCCATAAGCATGTAATTGATCATAATTTGAAATGCCAAGGATGTGCCTTCAACTTTATAATTATAGTATTGTAAAAAAAAAAGTGTTGCTTGTCAGTGTCTTGTTTGTTAAATCATCCATCTCTTCTACCAACAGTTTCAAACTACCCTGTGTTTTTAGTTTAGTTTGTGTGTGTGTGTATGACTATTAATGATTGGGCTGGATTGGATGCAGCCCCATGCATTCACAAAGAATGGGAGGGAAGAAGCCTATTTTCCTTCAGACTCCAATTGCTGTATCATTTAGTGAGAATGAAAAACAATGAAAGGAATATAACTGTCCTCTTTTCCTTTGTAGTTTCTAATACATTCTTGATAGATTATCTACCTCGAATGAGCTAAATATAGACAAGGTGTTTTTTTTTTGGTTTGGTTTGGTTTTTTTTTTTTGCATTTGGAGAGCCCTATACAGTGTGTTTGAGGAACCCATCCAAAATACATTCTCATCTTAAACACTTTTTTGAGTGGAGGGATGTCGGGAGCCATTTTGAGGCACTGAAGAAGTCACGTAGCTGATAGCCATAGAGCAGCTGCTGAGACTGCTTAAACAATGGTTCTAAGAAGCAGGACGTGGAGTTAAATGTTACTGACCCTGGAGGGGAGGTTTGCCTCCTAAAGAAATCCTTTTAAGATAGTGGAATGTTTTACAGCCCAGAAAAGGATGTTTGTACCCTGAGGGAAGGATATAGAAGAACTTATGTAAATGTCAGCATTCCTATGGTAATGTACATTGTGCTTTGCCATTGTACTCTGTGCTTTGCTATCCTACTCTGCTATTGTATCCAAAAACTTACATAAAGGCTGTGCCCAATAAAGACGGGGCTGCAGCAGTGACTGGATGCCCTCCCAAAGCGCTTTCCTATCTTCTTTTTTCTTAGGCTTCACCTCCCCCCCCCCTTTCAGGTACTGATCGACTTTAGCCGGCTGGCTCCGGCAGAGGGAGAGAGTTTTAAACTTATTTGTAAGGAAACTGATTTTAATTTCCCTCAGAATTCCTATCCCCCTATTCAGGGTAATGATATAGGATTGGAAATGGAAATATATGTGTAAAATCCCCGAGGTGTCCACTTAGCTGGCCAGCCTTCCTTTTCTGTCGGAGTCTTGACTAACCTCCAAGAAGGATGTTGCAGTGATAGCAACATCCCAGGTGAGGTTTCAAAACCTTCCAAATAAAAACAAAACAAAAAAACCCAGAAAACCTACCTATTGGAGAATACTTGATTAGTTAAGGCATTGAAGGTCCTGCTAAAATTCAGGATTGAGAGAGTTAGAGCTGCCTCATTCACAAATTTGACTATGGCCAGCCAGTCCTACTGGCTACCTCTTCATAGGTGTACCCACTAGTTGGAGAAATAAATTGCTAGACAGGCGCTTTAACCAGCTATGCAAAGGAGCCAACACTTAGAAATAAATTACAAGGGAAGAATGAAAGGCAAGGCTCTAGAGGACAAAGTTTAAGGGAAGTCGCTAGTATAAATAGGATCTCATGCAATTTAAGAAATATGAAAACTTCCATACAGCCAGGCCTCTCTCTAGAAAAGTTAAAAAAAGGTTGAGTAGCCTTTTTTATAATGTACTTAAACTACCCTCAAGTGGCCTCCAGCTTGTCGTTGTTAGAACCCTGCCTCCTGCCCCCCATGCCTGTCTATAAACTGAAGCGCACTTATTCAACATTGCTTTACCTCACCCAATTAAAACCTATTTTTTTTTCACTGCAGTTATTATCCACAATAGGAGAAAAGGTGAGATTAACTTCATCCAAAAGTGCCAATTACCTTTAGATCTGGCCAGAAGTATGTGCAGTTATTTAAAGAGTATTTTTTAATCCAAATAACTTTATAACTCTTGAAATGAAAAACATCAGGGCATGTGGAAGAGGTAATTTTGGGACAAGGTGAACCCAGGATTGGCTCTTCTGAGCTCTTCTTGTGGCTTTTTTACCTTTCACTTTTGCATCCACCCTTTCTTTCAAAGCACCACATTCCCATAGTGATGGGAAGAGCACTGATTTCAGAGTCCACTAGACCTATTTGCAAAATCCCAATTCTGCCACTTACCAGCTGAATGACTTAGTTTCCTATTGCTGCTGTAACAAATTACAAACTTAGTGTCTTCAAACAAATTTACTATCTTACAGTTCTGGAGATTAGAAGTCTGCAGTAGGTCTCAGGGCTAAAATCAAGGTATCAGCATGGCTGTATTTCTCATACAGGCTCTAGGGGAAATCTATTTCCTTGTTTTTTTCAGCTTCTAGAGGCTGGCTATGTCCTTGGCTCATGGCCCCTTCTCATATTATTCTAATCTCTTTTTCTATCACATTTTCTACTATTACCTCTGACCCTTCTACCTCCTTATAATGACCCCTGTGATTATATTGGGTCCACTCAGATATTCCAGAATAATTTCTCCATCTTGAGATCCTTAATCACATCTGCAAATTCCCTTTTGCTATGTAAAGTAACATATTCACAGGTTCCAGGGATTAGGATGTAGGCAGCTTTGAAGGGCCCATAATTCTGCCTACCACCGGTGACCATGGGTAAGTTACTTAATGTAAGGGAACCTGTTTCTTTAAGTGTAAAGTGAGAATAATAATACCTATCTTGCAGAATTGTTTTGGAAGTGTTTCCAAAACACCACCACCAACAACAACAACTGGTAAATAATTGCTATTTCATTGCCCTGAGCACATAGGGATAGAAGGACAAACTAGCCATAGCCATTAGGACATGAAAATCAGTTATTGCTCTAGTGCTGCCTGAGTTGCTAATTTCCTATTTTGAGGAGAGCTGCTTTTACCTCTAGAAAGGCCCTGTATGGAGTGATTTAAGGAGCACCAAAATAACAGCCTGCTTACCCCAAATATTCCCTATACCAATCACTATACCAATTTGAGTTCTTTAACTTAGCAATGTTAGCCTTCCCTTTTCCTCCATAATTGTTACTCTTCATATTTGTGCCAGTTCAACTAAAATAACACTCCCACATTGAAACATAGCTGAGTGCATTCTTAAATTTAGGACCATAGCTGTTGGGCAAAGTCCTTGTTTCAAATAGCCACAACGAACCTACCCTCTATTCAAAAGAGATGACTTTATTTCTTAGGTTGAACCACTGGCAGTAACTTTCCTGGCTGATCACATTTCGGCTATATTGTCTTAGACTGGGCTTCAGTAATACCTTTAAACCTTGTTACTCAAAGTGTAGTACCCAGGCTGCCAGCATCGACATCAACCTGGGAGCTTGTGAGAAATGCAGACTATCAGAACCCGCTCTACACTTGTTGAACCAGAACCTACATGTTAACAGAATCTTCAGGGGATTCCTATGTGTATTAAAATATAAGAAGCACTGCCTTAAAACATTTATTCTTACTCTGCTTTGGGATGAGTTGGAAATGCCCACAAATCTGTCAAATATTGCGAATGTTGAGAGAACAGGAGTTCCTGGTTCTTGATACGTTGGCTATGAAGTATGAGAAAGAAGTTAAGGATTACTGCACGATTTTTGGCCTAAGCATTACTAAGAAGGCTGGAGCTGTCATTTACTAAAATAGGGAAGGCAATAGATGGAATGATTTGGTTTAGAAGTCAAGACAAAGAAAGGTCAAAAGTTCAGTTTTAGACATAATTTTGATATATCTATTAGATATCCAAGAGGTTTTGAGTAGGTAACTGGATATATGAAACTCAAATTAAGAGAAAATGTCTAAGCTGAAATTACGAATTTGTGTTTCCAAAAAATTGCAAAATGTTTCTATTTAAGAGATTTTATTTCCCACATGCCCAGATGACATCTCTTGTTACCCTCACAATAGTCCAGGTAATCTGCAGTTTATAGCTAAAGGAAATGAAGTTTCTTGGTTTATAGATGAGGTGGTGACTTTGTACTGTGTCACCTTGGTAAAATGGAACTATATTTCACAGTTTCCTTCCCTGTATAGGTTGGATTGGGATTAACTACAAGACACATTTTCCATGAGATTTAGAAGGCAGAAGTGAAGTCTCAGCCACATATTTTTTACCCTTGGAAAATTGGTGCAGAGCCTTGGGCATGATGGTAGCTTGCTTACGTTACTGCTGATCTCCTGACTGACTTTGTTGGTATGAGGCAGCACATGGACCCTAGGCTCATCTAGCTACTACCAGATCTCCTCTTTCAGCTTCTGTAAGGCTAGGTCCAAGTGCAAGTGTAGTTTTGTGATATAGGGCACCAACTTCTCCTGTAGTCATTCACAGCATTGAGACTAGAGATGTAAGAGACAGACATGGGTTCTGTTTGTCCTCTTGGGTTCCAGTTGTTGTCTTTGTAGATTTCAGTTCCTTGCACAGGTTCTGATTTGTCCTTTTTCTCATGAACCAGCTTTCCTCCCTGACTGCCATTCTGGGTGACATATAGCCACTGCAGACTCAACACTAAATGTAGAGGCAACAACCTGCATAAACTGCTCCATCACTTCCTACAATGTGTAAGTGCTGACTTCTATCGTAAATCCCTTATTCTGTATCACTCAAAGCAGTTCTACTTCTCTGAATGAACTCTAATTGATACAGATGGAGAAAACACAGGCAATAAGAAGTAAAATGATGTAAGGTAACTCAGTGAGTAAAACCAAAAACAGATGTGCCCTGTTCAGAGCGTTTCTACTGGACTAAAAAAAATTAGAATCTGGTAGTAAGAAATAACAATAACGCTAAAGGATATGTTCACCTGAGGCTGCTGATTGCCCCTATTCCACAGGGCCTGAGACCCATTGTCACTATCACAAATAGCTCTAGAACCTGTGTGTGTAGTAACATCTCTCTTAAGCACCCTGAGCTCCAGAGCAACTTGAGGGTTGTAGCTTTTCAGCTGTAGATAAAGTTTGTAAAAGCTGGCATTAAGGAAGAAGTTAATCTAGTCTCCAAAAGAAGACAGAATCCAAGGGTCATTCTATTAAAGCTGCTGTTGGAAGATTTCAATACTTGTATATAACATTTATATAAGTGCATAGATGATTTTTCATTGTTTTTCTTTTTTCAAATAAAGCCACTTGTAATTCACCACTTAGTGATGACTATGGTACCCTCATGGCACATGCCTTTTCAGTTTTTCCTTTGTGTACATACAAAGCTAAACAGAGATGGTTTTTTTTAACCTATGGCTGAGTAATGGGTGAGATGAAAATGAGAAGCAACTAATTTTGCATTCTTTTAAGATTTTTTAAAATAAGAATTGTATGCAGTTAATGTGTACATGATGACTTGATTCACATATGAATAGTGAAATTATTACCAAAACAAACAAACAAACAAAGTTTGACTGCTTGCTGCTTGAAAGCCAATACTCGAGAGACAAGTGTTTGGTGGAGAGGAAAAGTTGCTTTATTCAGGAAGAGGGCAACCTAAGAAGACCCTAGACTAATGTCCAAAGATCATCTCCGAAGTTCCGGACCAAGCAGAGGAGTTTTAAAGAGGAGGAAGGAGAGGGGGAATTCCAGGGAACTGAGAGAGAAGTCCGTGTTTTTTGAGTCAGAGATAACACTTTTTTACATCAGACTCTTGGACACCAGCAGCTGGTCACAGCTACCTTGGAGACATTCATTCCTTCTGCAAAACACACTCATACATTCTCCTCCAGACCCTGAAGTTATCTCCTCCTGCTTGACAAAAAAAGAGCACATCAGCAACACAAAATTATATTGCAAGAACGAAAGGAGTTAAGCAAGAAGAACTGTTAACGTGAACAAAGGCCTAATTAAATTATTTAATTCTAGCTGCCAGAAATACTAGGGGCTTGGCTACAAAATGATTACTACAGGCCAGCTAATTAATATATCTTCTCATCTAATTACCATTTTTTTATGTTCTGGGAGCATCTGAACTGAACCCTCTTAGTAAATTTCCAGTACTCAATACAGTATTAAGTGTAGTGTGGATGAAAAAGGGGTTCTGTGGAAACTAACCTCGCAGGGTGATCTGATCGTAAATTCTTAACTGGGAAGGTCATGGTGGGTAGTCATACCCCAGGCATGTAACTTCTTTAGTAAAAGGTTTATCTTTGCCTTAAATAAACCATGTTCATAGTTTCTGTGCATCTAGTTTAACACACCTTTAAAATGCTCCCTCTCAGACCCCTCCTTCTAAAAGTGACCACCCTCAAGAGAGCACATAATCTTGTTAACTCTCCTGTAATCCAATCTCCACCTTGCTTTCTCCCACCTTCATGTAATTATCCTTACAGTCCCTCTTTAAATACATAAAAGAAACTGCAAACTGTTATTCTTTGAAGCATTTTTTTTCTGTTGAGATCTTGCTTCCAGGCATAATGTCAATTTCATTTTTTTAAAAACATTCTCTACAGGTTTAGACATTCTTAAATTGACACTGGAAAATTTCCCTAAGAAAAATTGGTTAGCATCCAAGCAAGATAGGTACAGATTAAAATTCAATGCCTCTCTCCCATGGCCTTAGGAGCATGTAGGAGTGAGTGGTTGAGATAAGCATAAGGCAAGTCACAGAACCATCCGCCAACTTCTTCTTGGGAAGAAAGGGATCTTTGCTCAAACTATGTTCTTATTCCTTTCATCTCTACACTATTTGGTTAGTAAATGTCCCCAAGAGGATGACTTTCTTATAGACTCTTCTACATGTGTTGCTCGGCTTTCCTGCTTGGTGTTCCAATGTCTCCATCAGCTGAACACTGCAGGGGCTATATGAGAGTGACCTGAAGATGCTACCATATGTCTGTCAACCAAGGACTGCTCCCCAACATTAGACATGCACTTTTAAAAAAGAATTAATTAATTTTATGTGACATTGTAGGCAAGTACTTTTTATCTTGCTAATTCTAGAAGATAGCCAAGGAAATAGTAACTAAATATATTTTTAAAGGTTAGGAACCCATAATTAATCTTATCCCTAGATATGCCACAATGATTAAGTATGTATTAATTAACTGGCAGAATCTTGAAATTATTTAGGCTCTTAATAGGCTCTTAACATATGAATTGACTGCCAACTGCTTAGATGGTTTGGTTGATATTGAGGAAAAAACCAGAGGAGGTTTCTATTATTCAAATGGTTGTCACAGCTAACAGAGATAAGATTAAAACTACTTATATCTTCTTTTGTGTATCTCTAACTTTGTTAAACAGAGTCTGATCTCTGAGGCTACAGAAAATAAGTTCTCCCACAAGTCAGCTCATTTGAAAACTGCTTTTCGCGTCCTCCATGCCCCGCCAGGTCTCCTTTTCAAGTCCAGTGTATCTGGCTCTCCCAAATGTTCATCATATGAGGTGATTACCGTACTCTCTAACGTCCTGCCTGGCTTCTTGTGAACTCTATTTAAAGTGCATTGTATTATGTGGCTCTCAAAACAATTGTGGGATTACCAATGTAAAGAAGAGTGGAAGTATTTGCAGTAGCTTTTGAGGGCAACTATGTTACTGTCTGGTTCACGTTGAGTTTTCAATTAACTAAAAAACTTAAGCATTCTTCATGTCAGTGGTCATTAGGCCAGTTTTCCACAATAATGCACTTCTGAAATTGACATATTGAAACTAAACACACTGTTTATACTTGTATTAAAACATTTATCAAATTTTTATTATTAATTACCTATGGAGGGCAGAGACTAATGTTAAAGAACAAAATGCAACCAAGTTAATTTGAAGATCTAATTGGGTTTTTAAAAGGATTCATGAAACTGGCAGTATCTCATCTAGCAACTAGAAGGGCATTCCAAGGAGTTGTACAAAATGAAGGGGAGAAGGGTGAGGGAAAAGTCAAAATGGCATATATGATAGAGGCTTTGTTTATCTGCTCTTACGACCACATCAAAGTGTTGTAGCCGCCAGCCCCCGAAAGACACACGGACCACCAGAACTCAGTGGGTTATAGGAAACACTCTTTATTCAGCCAGCTTGGTCTGCCAGGGGTATGCAGACCCCAAATTAAGCAGCCCCAAAATGTAGAGGTACAAGGTTTTTAAACCCCAAATCCCATTCTTCATTTTGTCTAAACACAAAGGGCTATCTTTCTTCTATTCACTACTTGTCAACTCACAGGTCAGGTGCGTAAGCAGGGTTACAGAAGCGGAAAGCTTGTTTCGAATGTTATGTTCCTATAATCAAAGGCCTACGTGCCCATAGCAATAATCAAACAGTAATTTCCAGTAAGAGTCAATTTTTCAGCCACCACAAAAGTTGTGATGGAAATATAGAGCAAACAGCAAGCAGAGTCGCCTGGGGTCTAGATGAACAAGCCTTACAACTAGGGAGAGAAATAAGAAAGTACCCTGCAACAGAAGGAGATAAGACTGGGCAAGGACGTGAGGCTGCCCCGTCCCAAGTGGCCAAGTGGGACAGAGGCTACAGCAGCAGCCAGCCAGCAGCTGCAGATTCCTCTTAAAGGGGCTGAGTCTGCGACTGGACTTTCTCAGTGACAGACCTGCTCTCTCTGAGCATCAGCACCCTGTTGGCCTCTCAGGGGGCATAAGGGGCTTACAAAGGATGCTGAATTGTTAGAACATGGGCCAGAGGCGAGGTTTTCTCCCAGGCAGAAGTGCTGGTGGTATCCATTATCCCTCTATTGAGCCTTCCCCTCTCCCAGTGTGCAGACACAGTGCTGCCAAAGCTGAGATGTTAACAAACTGGATAACAGAGGTGGTTCCACCCAGAGGATTCCCTGAAACTCTGCCTCCCCCAAATCGTGGTCTAACCCAAGGCACATTCAGTTGTGTCTTTGGCAAGTCCCGTGCAACTTTCTGAGCAAGCTCCAGGACCCACACTGGTGGCAGCTGACCCCGTTTTCTGGCATGGTTTCTTGAGGCAACTAGAAACACGGCATCTGTAGATTGCTTCCTAAATCTTAACAGGTGGCACCAATCTAAATTTGGCCTGCAGCTGATCCCCTCTCAGGGCTGTGCCTCTGGACACCTACTACACAAAGCCACACTAGTAAAACCAAGAGACTTAGGAGCTTTGCTTAGTACATAGAAACAGACACAGAAAGGCAGCCAAGATGGGAAGAAAATGAAGCAGAATGCATATGAGAGAACAGAACGAAGATCCAGGAATAATGGAGTCAAGCAATCTAATAGATGCAGAGTTCAAAACACTGGTTATAAAGATGTTCAATGAACTTAAGGGAAGGATAGATGAACTCAGTGAGAACTTTAACAAAGAGATAAAAAACATAAAAATGGAAATGGAAATTATAAAAGGAAACCAGTCAGAAATGGAAAATACATTATCTGAGTGAAGAGTATATTAGAGTGAATTAACAGAGTAAATAAAAAGAAAATCAAATCACCAATATAGAGGATGAGAAAGCCAAGGTCACCCAACAGAATGGCAAATAATAATTTAAAGTCTTTGGGACTAAATTAAGTGTAAACATATCTGTGTAATAGGGGTACCTGAAGGAGGAGAGGGAGAACAAGAAGTGGACAAGCTATTTGAAGAAATCGTGATGGAAAACTTCCCTAACCTGGTGAAGGAAATAGACAAACAAACCCAGGAAGCTCAGAGTATCTCAAAAAACAGGAACCAAAAGAGGCCCACACCAAGACACATAATAATTAAAATGCCAGAGGTTAAATACAAAGAGAAAATCTGAAAAGCAGCAAGAGATAAACAGTAGTTACCTACAAGGGAGCATCCATAAGACTGGTAGCTGATTTCTCAAAAGAAACTTTGTGGGACAGAAGGGCTTGGCACAATATATTCGATGTGATGAAAACCCAGGATCTAAAACTAAGAACATTTTACCCAATGATGCTATTATTTATAGTTAGTTGGAGGACAGATAAAGGATTTCCCAGACAAAAAGAAGCTAAAGGAATTCATCAACACCAAGCCAGTATTACAGAAAATATTGGAGGGACTTCTTTAAGAAGAAAAAACATGTATCAAAGTCATAAACAAAAATGGTAATAACTGCATATCTATCAATGACTACCTCAAATGGAAAAGAATTAAGTGCTCCAACCAAAGGGTGGCTGAATGGATAAGAAAACAAGACCCCTACATATACTGCCTATGATAGACTCACTTCAGATTAAAAGACCCACACAGACTAAAAGGAAGGGAATGGAAAAAATATTGCCTCGATGGACCTAGATGGTATTGCTCTGAATGAACTAAGTCAAATAGAGAAAGACAAATACTACATGATTTCACATACATGTGGAATCTAAAAAACAAAGTAAATGCAATAACAATAAAAACAGAAACAAACTCATAGATCCAGAAAATATTTTGAGGGCTGCTATTCATCAGGAGGGAGTTTGGGGAGATGGTGAAAAAGGGTGAAGGGATTAAGAAATACAAATGGATAGTTACAAAATAGTCATGGAGCTATAAAGTGTAGCATAAGGAAAATAGTCAACAGTGTTCTAATAAATATGTAAGGGAAAAGAGGAGTACTAGATTTAGTGAGGTGATCACCTGAACTCTAATCACTATGTTGTGCAACTGAAATTAATATATTATTGAATGCCAACAATAATTGAAAAAAAAACTCATTGAATTGTACAATGTAAATATGAGCGACTAACTGTCCATCATATTTCAATAAAGCTGGGAGCGGGGGGAAAAGAAGGGTGAGACAAGGGAGCTATTAATAGCAAAAGAAATGAAACTGAATTAGGCCAAAAAATTGTTTTTAAGTCAGGACTTTTTTTGTGCAGGAATGAAAAGGATAAAGTTTTATCATGCAGATTGTCTCTTCTTCCTTTTGGAGGGTTTTGGAGAAGGTCTATGTGAAAGATCACCTCATCGATGTTGACCAGAAAATTCCAGACTGGTTGATTAAGATTTTACATTTCTAGTGAAGGTCAAAACAGCAATTACGCCATGGACTTTAGCACAAGTGATGCCATTTTGGGCCTGTGGTTTTCTAACACTGAGTTCTATTCATCTCTAGAATGACTAATACATATCAAATTTGTGGGATGAAAAATTCCAGACTGGAGTTTATCTCAATTAAATTGCATAATTATAGTCTGTCTATTTTTAAATCTTGACTTTGTCATTTAATATATTTACCATGCTTTCCAGTCTTGTGCCAAGCTTTTAGAATCTTAAAACTCACTGATAAAATTGTTTCTTTAAGGAAGACATGAGGACGAAGATTTGTAACAAGCCACTAAGACATTTTCTTTCAGACTGAGACTGCTACATTAACAGATACCTTAACAAGGCGTTAGTGCACCTAACTCCACTAACATATACCCTATATATCTTTCTTGGGCACAAGACTATCAGATGCCTTGTTGAAGTCAAGATTCATGACAAGTATATTAACTTTCTATGGCTACTATACCACATCACCATAATTTCCTGGTCTAAAACAATACAATTTATTATCTCACAGTTCTGTAGGCCAGAAGTCCAACACAGATCTCCCTGGGCTAAACTCAAGGTGTCAGCAAGGCTGCATTTCCTTCTGGAGGCTGTAGGGGAGAATCCATTTCCTTGCTCATTTGGATTGTTGGCCAAATTCAATTCCTTATGTTTGTAGGACTGAGGTCATCATTTCCTTGCTGCGTATCAGATAATGACCATTTTAGCTTCTAGAGGCCAGTTACATTAATTGGCTCATGGTCTCCTTTCTCCATCTTCAGAGCCATAAATGGTCAAGTCCTATTCATGCTTCAAATCTATCCTGCCTCTTAATGTCATATCTCTCCAATTGCAGCCAGGAAGGGTTTCCCACTTTTAAGGGCTCATGTGATTTCATTGGACCCATATGGATAATGAAAGATAATCTCCCTATTTTATTTTATTTTATTTTATTTTATTTTTATTTTTATTTTACTTTATAGTTATCAAAGATTTATTTCCAAGAATACATTTCGTTCAAATAAATGTACAGCATGTTCTTTCAATCATTCAGCTATCACTTTTTATGTTGTATAATATATTCCACAGCAAATCTCCCTATTTTAAAGTCAACTGATTAGCAATCCTAATTTTATCTGCAAAGTCTCTTTTGCCACGTAAAGTAAAATATTCACCAGGGATATCTTATCTACTGCCGGAGCCAGCCGGCTAAAGTCGAACAGCACCTGAAAGAGGGGGGTGAAGCCTAAGGAAAAAAAAGAAGACAGGAAATCTCTTCGGGAGGGCATACAGTCACTGCTGCAGCCCCGAGTTTATTTAGCACAGCATATTTATACCCTACAGAGTGCTTAAGAAGCAAAGATCTCTAAGTATACAAACAATCACTGCTAATTACTCAGGAAACTTTGTAGCTATCTTATCATACTCTTTCCCATGATCAAAGAACATTCAGTTTATCTCCCCCAAAGCCAGGTGCACCTCCTCCCGAGCCAGCAGACTACACAGCTTGCCAACTCTGCAACACTCCCAGCTTTACTGGCAGTTAATCTTGCCTCAAAACAGCTCCCAACAATCTACCACACAAAAGTTTTCCAAGCTTTAGGCATTCGAGGACCATCATCATTTTTTCATATTTGCATAACACATGTACTATTAATTACATATTTTTTTCTTTAAATCAGATTTTTAAATTTCAATACTTATTTTCATCAGATTTTTCCTAAATTCATTTCACCTCCTTATTTCCATGGTAAGTTCATTCATTTTAGTAGAAAAGATAGAAGTAAAATACAAATTTGGTAGATCTCCTTTTTCTCTATTATTGGCAACGGTCTCTATCCTTCCTTTCTCTGGTAGCTCAGATTATAGAGTAAAAAGCCTTTTATTTGTTTTCTTTTCTTAACCAGTTTTGCAAGTCACAACTATAGACATACCCTGGATAATGACATTTTGGTCAATGACAGACTGCATATATTATGGTAGTTCCATAAGTTTACAATGCAGCTGAAAAATTCCTATCGCCTAGTGACAAAATAGCTGTTATAATATTCTAGGGCAACACATTATTCACATGCTTGTGGTAATGCTGATGTAAACAAACCCACTGTGCTGCCAGTCATATATAAATATAGCACATACATGGGTGATTCATGCCACTTCATGATAAATTGATTTTCAGGCTTAGGCAAGAAGCAACATTGTCAATGTTGTACCTAACAGTTCTGTATTCACAAAGAGTAAGTCTGTATGGCCTTGGATGTATCACTTAATCCCTCTGTGCTTCAACATCCCCATTTCTCAAGAAAAGAATCCAGGGTAGTTAGTATTAAAGATATATTTTTAGGAAAAACATTCACAGAATTTATGATTATAAGATTTAGAAACAGCTTTTATTTTAAGTTTTTTGTAGAGGAAACTGAACCAATGAGCAAAGCTAGTAGAAAAACAGTCTGAATTTCAGAACACAAAACTGTGGTCTTACTTCTTGTACTATTATACATGCTTTGAAAGAAGTGACAACATCAGTTGCTTTAACAAATAAAAAAATATATATTTATATTCAGTAGATTTCATTTACCAAAAAACGTGTATTGAAATTCATTTAAAAAATTGTAGCTTACATATGACCCCTGTAAATATGTTTGTATCTACTTGAATAGGTGATAAACATTACTTTAAGAAAACTAAACACATGGAAATTTAGATTTACAAAAATATTAAATAGGCTATTTTAAAAACCCAAATTATAATAGACTCCATAAAAATACTCATTAAGTTTGTTTTACTACATATGAAAATTGGAGCCCAAACTTCTTGCTGTGAGAAAGCACTGCTGCCAATAATGTTCTCTTCCTTGATCTGGGTGGTAGTTACATACGTATGTTCACTTGAGGATAATTTATTGGTTTGTGTATTTTTCTTAGTGTATGTTATACTTCAATAAAAAGAGAAAAAATGTATAGTACACACAATTATGTACAGTGAATATACTTGATAATAAACAACTCTGTCACTGGTTTATGTATTATATTATAGTTTTTATTTTATTGTTATTTTAGAATGTACTCTTTCTACTTATAAAAAAAAGTTTGAGAAGATGGCAGACTAGGTAAAAGCAGGATTCATCTCCTCCTAGGACTGCATCAAAATTACAATGAAATTATAAAATAATCAACAGGGAGAATCACCTTAAGTCCAGCTGATCATAACACCTACATCTAATAATATAAAGGAGCCACATCGAAGCCGATCCAGCATAGCCTACAACCATCAGCGGATCGCTTTGTAAGTCTTGGTAGCCCTGGGCAATTAAAAGCAGTGGCTGACCTTGGCCTACAGGGGAGTCCCTCCCAAAGGGCCACAAAACCAATGTATCTGAAGACTGGGACCAGTCCACATTAGAGCAACTCCTGACTATTTCCAGTAATGATACACACAAAAGGTAGTTTCAACAAGTACACAAGCCTGTGAGGGCAAATCCCACTCAGTGGGGTCTGCCCCACACAAGAACTCTTATCCTGAGGGTGCAGACAATTCTCACAATTAGTCAGCCTGAACATTAATCCCGCCCACTGATCTACTAACAACAGTAAAGGCTTGGCAACAACAGAAGATCACACACAACCCACACAAAGGTCACATCCAGAGCTCCTGGCACAAGGTATCGGGGAGAGTACACTACTGGGCCACATAGGACACTTTTCACATTAGGCCATCTGGCCAAGGAAGAGAGATTAAACAAATATTCCTGACACATAGAAACAGACACAGAGAGGCTAATAAAATGAGAAGACAAAGAAACATGCCACAAATGAAACAACAAGAGAAAACTGCAGAAAATAAGTTAAATGAAATGGAGACAAGCAACCTACCAGAGACAGAGTTCGGAATAACAGTTATAAGGATGCTTAATGAACTTATGGGGAGAATGGATGAGCACAATGAGAACCTCAACAGAGAAATAGTAAGCATTAAAAAGGACACAGAAACCATAAAAAAGAACCAGACAGAAATGAGGAATACAATAACTGAAAGAGACCTCTGGGACAACACGAAGAGTAAAAATATCCAAATCATAGGAGTACCTGAAGAGGAAGAGAGTGAGCAAGGAATCGAGACTCTATTTGAAGAAATAATGACAGAAAACTTCCCTAACCTGGCAAAAGAATTAGACACATAAGTTCAGGAAGCACAAAGAGTCTCAAACAAGAGGAATACACCAAAATATATCATAATTAAAATGCTAAAGGTCAAAGGCAAAGAATCTTAAAAGCAACAAGAGAAAGGAAGCTGGTTACTTACACAGGTACTCCCATAAGAATGTCTGCTGACTACCACAAACAGCCTACCCAGCAAGGCTTTCAATTAAAATTGAAGGTGAGATAAAGAGCTTCCCAGACAGGAAAAAGTTTAAGGAATTTATCACCAATAAGCCAGTATTAGAAAAAATGTTAAAGGGACTTCTTTAAAAGAGAGGAGTAAAAAAGAAAATAGAAATAACGAATATGAATAATAAAATAGCAGTAAGTATGTACCTATCGGTAATCACTTTAAATGTACAAAAACTAAATGCTCCAATCAAAAGACATAGGGTAGCTGAATGGATAAGAAAACAAGACCCATCATATGCTGTCTACAAGAGACTCCCTTCAGATCAAATGACACTCATAGACTGAAAGTAAAGGGATGGAAAAAGACATTTCATGAAAATGGAAATGAAAAAAAGAAAAAGCCAGGGAAGCTGTACTTATATCAGATAAAATAGACTTTAAAACAAAGGCTATGGTATGAGACAAAGAAGTGCATTACATAATGATAAAGGGATCGATAAAGCAAGAGGACATAACCCTAGTAAACATATATGCACCCAACATAGGAGCACCTACATATATAAAACAATAATAGACTAACATAAAAGGAGAGATCAATATTAATACACTCAGATTAGGAGACTTTAACACCACATTGACACCAAGGGACAGATCTTCCAGACAAAGAATCAACAAAGAAACAGTGGGCCTAAAAGACACATTAGGCCAGATGGATTTAATAGATATTTTCATAGCATTTAATCTCAAGTCAACAAAATATACATTCTTCTCAAGTGCACATGGAACATTTTCAAGGATAGACCACATGTTAGGACACAAAACAAATATCAATAAATTTAAGAATATTGAAATCATATCAATTGTCTTCTCTGATCACAATGGTTTGAAACTAGAAATCAACTACAAAAAAAACCTAGAAAATACACGAACACATGGAGGCTAAATAATATGCTACTATATGATGAATAGGTTATTAATGAAATCAAGGAAGAAATCAAAAGATACCTAGAGACAAATGAAAATGAAAACATGACTCAAAATCTATGGGACCCACTGAAAGCAGTTCTAAGAGAGAAATTTATAGCAAGACAGGCCTACCTCAAGAAACAAGAGAAAGCTCAAATAAACAATCTAACTTTAAACTTAAAAGAATTAGTAAAAGAACAGCAACCAAAGCCCAAAATAAATAGAAGGAAATAATAAAGATCAGTACAAAAATAAATGAAATAGAGTCTAGAAAAACAGTACAAAAATTAATGAAACCAGTAGCTGGTTCTTTGAAAGGATAAACAAAATTGACAGACCCTTAGCCAGACTCATCTAGGAAAAAAGAGAGAGGACTCAAATAAATAAAATCAGAAAAGAAAGAGGAGAAATAACCACAGACTCCACAGAAATACAATGGATCATAAGAAAATTCTACGAGCAATTATACGCCAACAAATTAGACAATCTGGAAGAAATGGACGCATTCCTAGACACATACAATCTCCCAGAACTGAGTCAAGAAGAAATAGAAAATCTAAACTGAAATAGAATCAGCAATCAAAAACCTCCTAAAAAACAAAAGTCCTGGACCAGATGGCTTCATAGGCGAATTTTACCAAACATTCAAAGAAAAATTATCACCTATTCATCTCAAACTATTCCAAAAAATTCAAGAAGAGGGAAGGCTCCCTAACTCCTCTTATGAGGCCACCATTACCTTAATTCCAAAACCAGGCAAAAACATTACAAAAAAAGAAAAATATAGGCCGATATGAACATTGATGCAGAAAACCTCAACAAAATATTAGCAAACCGAATTTAGCAATACATTAAAAATGTCATAGACCATGATCAAGTTGGATTTATTCCTGGGATGCAAGATTGGTTCAATATCCACAAATTAATTAATGTGATACACCACATTAACAAATGGAAAGATAAAAACTATATAATCACATCAACAGATGCAGAAAAAGTTTTAACAAAAGCCAGCATCCATTTATGATAAAAACTCTCAGCACAGTGGGAACAGAGGGAACATACCTCAACATAATAAAGACCATATATGACGGACCTACAGCTAACATCATACTCAATGGGGAAAGGCTAAAAACATTTTCCTTAAGATCAGGAACAAGACAAGGACGCCCACTTCCACCACTCATTATTTGCCAATGACATGATACTATATAGAGAGAACCCTAAAGATTCCACCAAAAAACTATTAGAACTGATCAATGGATTCAGTAAAGTAGCAGGGTACAAAATAAATATTCAGAAGTCAGTGCCATTTTTATACACCAATGATGAACTTTCAGAAGGAGAAATTAAGAGAACAATCTCATTTACAACTGTGTCCAAAACTACAAAACTACAAAATACCTGGGAATCAAATTAACCCAAAAGGTAGAAGACCTGTTTTCAGAAAATTATGTAATTGAAAAAAGAAATTGGAGAAGATACTAATAAATGGAAACATATACCCTGTTCATAGGTAGGAAGAATCAACATTGTTAAAATGGCCATACTACCCAAAGCAATCTATAGATTCAGTGCGATTCCTATCAAAACACCAATGGCATTTTTCAGAGAACTAGAACAAATAATGCTAAAATTTCTATGGAACCATAAAAGACTCCAAATAGCCACAGCAATCTTGAGAAAGAAGAACAAAATTAGAGGTATCGCACTACATGATATCAAACTATACTACAAGTCTACAGTAATCAAAACAGCATGGTACTGGCATAAAAACAGATACATTGATGAATGGAACAGAATAAAGAGCCCAGAAATAAATCCACACCTATATGCTCACTTAATATATGACAAAGGAGGTAAGAATATACAATGAGATAAAGACAGTCTCTTTAATAAATGGTGTTGGGAAAATTGGACAGAAACATGCAAAAAAAAAAAAAAAGCCAGACCATCTTCTTACATCCTGTACAAAAATAAACTCGAAATGGAATAAAGATTTAAATGTAAGACCCAAAACCATAAAAATTTCCTAAGAAAACATAGGCGATAAACTCTCTGATATTACTAACAGGAATTTCTTTTCAGATATATCTCCTTGGGCAAGGGAAACAAAAGAAAAAGTAAACAAACGGGACTACATTAAACTAAAAAGTTTTTGTACAGCAAAGGAAACCATCAACAAAACAAAAAGTCAACCTACTATTTGGGAGAAGATAGTCGCTAATGATACATCCGATAAGGGGTTAATATCCAAAATTTATAAAGAACTTATACAACTCAACAACAACAAAACAAACAATTCAATTAAAAAAATGGGAAGAAGATCTGAACAGATACTTCTCCACAGAGGAAACACAGATGGCTAACAGACATATGAAAAATGCTCAAGGTTGCTAATCATCAGAGAAATGCAAATTAGAACCACAATGAGATGTCAGAATGGTTATCATCAATAGATCAAAAAACAGCAAGTGTTGGTATGGATGTGGAGAAAAGGAAAGCCTCATACATTGGTGGGATTGCAAATTGGTACAGCCGCTATGGAAAACAATATGGAGGTTTTTCAAAATTTAAAAATGAACATACCTTTTGACCCAGCAGTTGCACTTCTGGGCATATATCCAAAGAAAAGCAAAACAATAATTCGTAAAAGATCTATGCACTCAAATATTCATGGCAGCACAATTTACAATAGCCAAGATATGGAAGCAACCTAAATGCCCATCAACGGACAATTGAATAAAGAAATTATGGTTCATATATATAATAAAATATTACTCAGCCATTAAAAAAATGAAATCTTACCATTTGCAACAACAGGGATGAACCTAGAGGTTATTATGCTGAGTAAAATAAGTCAGAGAAAGATAAATATCATATGATTTCACTTATATGCGGTGTCTAAGGAATAAAAAGAACAAATTAATCAAAAACAGACTCACAAATATAGAGGAAAATTTGGTGATGGCCAGAGAGGAGGGGGATGGAGAGCTGGGAGAAAAAGGTGAAGGGTTAAAGAAGTACAAATTAGTAGTTTATAGTTGGGCATGGGGATGGGGAGCATGGCAGAGGGAATGCAGTTAGCATTAATATGATGGCTAAGTACTGTATACTTCAAACTCATTTAAATAAATAAATTTATTTTAAAAAATGTTTACTGTAAAATGGCGTGCCATGTTATGCCAGTAGCAGCCTCATACATCTCTTGTTTATTGTCTCTTGTTTGCATCATTTTCTATTGTGCTTCATCTAGTTTCGTTCATCATGACCCCTAAGCATACAAGTTCATTGCTAATGTTGCCAATAAGAGGCCACATGATTGACCTAGAAACAAAGTTAAAAGTGATTAAGGACTATGAAGTTGGAAAATCAGTGATGATTATTGTTCACTAATCAGGCATGTCCCATTCCACCATAGCTACCATCCTGAAGAACAAGAACAGAGTGATGGAATCTGTTTAAGGATTTGCTTCCCTGAAGATATCGAGACTAACAAAAATGTGAGAAGAATGTATATCAGACATGGGGAAACTCCTAATGACCTGGATTGAAGAACAGATACAGCATGGCAATTGCACCATGACAATTGCAGCCAAATCAAAAAATTTGTGATGTTGAAAGAAGAGGCTGGACCCAACTACAATGCTGAATTTACTACTAGCTCTGGGTGGTTTAAAAGATTCCAGAATCCTCATTTATTACCTAATGTGAAAGTGAGTGGTGAGTCTGAGAATGCTGAAGTGAAGGTAGCTGAAGAATTTCTGGAAACTCTAGATAAGTTGATTGTGGAGAAAAATTACTTACCAGAGCAAATATTCAATATGTATTAAATCGCTCTATTTTGGAAATGGATGCCTGATAGGACTTTCATCCATTAGGAGGCCAAGCCAATGCCAAGTTTCAAGGCTTTAAGGACAGGATAACAGTCTTGCTTGGGGACAATGTTGCAGACTACAAATTGAAACCCTTTGTTATCTGGCACAGTGAGAATCTCCAGGACTTCAAGCATATAAATAAACACACGCTGCCAGTGTTCTACAGGAGTAATAAGAAACCATGAATGTCCCAGCTCCTCTTCCAATATGCTCTTCTAAATTGCTACGCCAGTGAAATGGAGAATAATAAATCTTTGGAGAATAATATATCTTTCAAGATTTTTCTTGTGGTTGATAATGCTCCCAGATATCCCCCTTTTACTGGTGATCTTCATCCTAGTATAAAAGTGGTACTTCTCCCTCCAAATATCATTTTTTTGATCCAACCAATGGAACAAGGAGTTGTAGCAGCTTTCAAGGCTGCTACCTGAGGAGGACCTTAGCCCAGTCTATTACTCCAAATGAGGAAGACATTGAGAAGACACTGATGCAATTCTAGAAGAATTACAACCATTTCTGCATTAAGAACCTTGCTTGGGCTTGGGGTAATGATAACAAGGAGAGTATGAATGGCATCTGGAAGAAGACATGTGAGAGGTTGGTCTATGACATCAAAGGATTTGCCAAGAATGAAGAGATTGCAAAAATCAACAAGGCTGTGGTCGAGGATAACATTGAGGGGCTTCCTAGCATAGTTCCTGAGGAATTGACTAATGAGGAGTTATTGGAACTGAAACAAGAAAGCACAGCTGAAGAAGAGGCAAGAGAAAAGAAATTGCAGAAGAAAAAGAAGAGGAACACCCCTCTCAAGAAAATTCACGGTGAAGGGTTTAAGAGAGGCTTTTGCAGATCTCAACAAGTTCACTGAAAAGTTTGAAAACATGGACCCCAACACTAAAAGATTTTCATTAATAGAGAGGAATGGCTATGGTGTGTTATATGCTCACGAGCAAATCTATCATGAAATAAAGAAACAAACTGAGCAAACCACCATGGATATATTTATGAAAAGAGTGACATCTCCTCAAGAAAAGCCTCACACAGGTTTTTCAGGAGGTATTCCATAAGAAGGCATTGTCATCACAGGAGATAACAGCTCCGCATGTGTTATTGACCCTGAAGACCTTCCAGTGGTACAAGATATGGAGGTGGAAGACAGTGATATTGAGCCTCGCCCTGTGTAGGCCTAGGTTAATGTGTGTGTTTGTGTCTTAGTTTTTAACAAAATGTTTAAAAAGTAAAAAAAAATTAAAAATTAAAAATAGATAAAAGATTATAGAATAAAAATAAAAAGAAAGAAAACATTTTTGTGCAACTGTACGATGTGTTTGTGTTTTAAGCTAAGTGTTATTACAAAGGAGGGGAAAAGTTAAAATTTTTATTTAAATGTATTAAGTAAAAAGTTACAATAAGTTAATTTATTATTGAAGAAAGAAAAAAATTTTAATAAATTTAGTGTAGCCTAAATATATAGTGTTTATAAAGTCTACAGTGGCATACAGTAATGTCCTAGAGTAATGTCCTAGGATTTCGCATTCACTCACCACTCACTCACTGACTAACCCAGAGAAACTTCTAGTCCTGCAAGGTCCCTTAATGGTAAGTTCCCTACATAGGTTACCATTTTTTACCTTTTATGTCGTATTTTAGTGTAACTTTTCTATGTTTAGATACATAAATACTTACCATTGTGTTATAGTTGCCTATAGTATTCAGTACAGAAACATGCTGTAACAGGTTCATAGCCTAGGAACAATAGGCTGTACCACACAGCTAAATCTACCACCTAGGTTTGTGTAAATGCACTCTATGATGTTCATGCAATGACAAAATCACCTAATGATGCATTTCTGAGAACATATCTCTGTTATTAAGCAATGCATGACTGTAATTCTGAACTTTAGCTTTCTGGCACATTTTATATGTCTCTGCGCCACACTGGGCCATATGTCACCACAGATTACATGTCGCTTCTGAGTTTCTTTTCTCATTTATTTTTACCGAGTTCAGAGACTTACCTATGCAATCATTTTAGTTTCTGAAGATATTACCTACATTGTTTCTCTTCATAAGGGTAACATTTTTTTCCTCAAATAATCCTTTATTTTTTATTTTGAAATTAATTAATTAATTAATTGTATGATTATATTGGTTAATGAAATCTAATAAGTTTCTTCTGTACATTTTAACAGTAAGACATATACACATACATACATATATAGAGAGAGATCTATCTATCTACATATATAGATAGATAGATATATATTTACATTGTGTGTTCACCTCCCATAGTTAGATTTCTTTTTGTCACCACATATTCGACCCTCTTTACCCCATCTACTTCCCCCCTCCACCCACCCCTTATCCTCTGGTAACCACAAGTCCGTAGTCCAAGTCCATGAGTCTCTGTTTGTTTGTCCTCTTCATTTGTTGCTTTTAGGTTTATATCCCACATATAAGTGATATCATGTGATTTTCAACGTTTTCTGTCTGGATTATTTCACTCAGCATGATTATCTCAAGGTCCATCCAGGCTGTCGCAAATGGCAGTATTTCACCTCTTCTTATGGATAAATAATATTCCCTTGTGTGTGTGTGTATATATACCACCGCTACTTTAGCCAGTCATCTATTGTAAGACACTTCGGTTGCTTCCATGTCCTGGCCACTGTGAATAATGCTGCTATGAACATCGGTGTGCAAATATGTTTTCAGATATGGGGTTTCAAGTCTTTGGGGGTAAATACCCAATAGAGGGATTGCTAGATCATATGGTAGATCAATTCTTAGTTTTTTGAGAAAAATACATACTGTTTTCCATAGCGGATGTAGCAATTTGCTGTCCCACTAGCAGTGTATGAGGGTTCCTTTTTCTCTGCATCCTCTCCAGCATTTGAAATTACTTGTTCTGTTGATAATAGCTATTCTAACAGGTGTGAGATGGTATCTCATTGTGCTTTTGATTTGCATTTCCCTAATAGCTAGCGATATAGAGCATCTTTTCATATATTTGTTGGCCATTTCTATGTCTTCTAGGGAGAAGTGTCTGTTCAGGTCTTCTGCCAAGTTTTTGAATAGATTGTTTGTTTTTTCATTGTTATTGAGTCGTATGAGTTCTTTGTATATTTTGAATATTAGGCCCTTATCAGAGGTGTTGTGTGCAAATATATTTTCTCATTTGGATGGTTGTTTCTTTACCTTATTGATGGTTTCTTTCGCTGAGCAGAAGCTTTTTAGTTTGATGTAGTCCCATTCATTTATTTTAGCTTTTACTTCCCTTGCCTTCGAGGTCAAATTCATAAAATCCTCTTTAAGTCCAAGGTCCTTGAGTTTAATTCCTATGTTTTCTTCTATTCACGTTATTTATTCCGGTTTTATATTCAGGTCCTTAATCTATTTTGAGTTACTTTTGGTTTGTGGTGATAGACAACAGTCTAGTTTCATTCTTTTGCAGGTGGCCTTCCAATTTTCCCAGCACCATTTATTGAAGAGGCTTTCCTTTCTCCACTGTATGTTTTGGATTTTTCTTTGAAAATTATTTCCCCATATAAATATGGGGGATTATTCTTGGACTCTAGATTCTGTTACACTGGTCTGTGTGTATTCCTTTTGCTATACCTTACATCTTTATGACTGCTTGTAACTACTAATTTGTACTTCTTAATACCTTTCCTTTTTCACCCACACCACAAATCCCCTCCCATCTGGCATTCATGAAAATGTTCTCTATATCTATGAGTTCTTTAGATTCCACATTTAAATGAAATAATATGGCATTTGTCTTTCTCTGTCTGACTTAGCACACTTTCTCTGACTCCACTTAGCACAATACCCTTTAGGTCCATCCAATGTTGTTGCAGCTAACAAGATTTCATTCTTTTTGATGGCCAGTGTTTTATTGTATATATGTACCAACTCTTCTACATCCATTTACCTTTTGATAGACACAGAGGTTGCCAACATATCTTGGCTATTGTAAATAATGCTGCAATGAACATATACATTCATATGTCCCTTTGAAGTAGTGTTTTGGGTTTATTTGTTTTATTTTTATGTTTTCTAGCTCCACTTTTAGCATCCTTATAATCCATATTTTGAACCTCGCATCTGGTAGATTGCTTGTCTTCATTTTATTTAGTTCTTTTCTGGAACTTTGTTCTATTCTTTCATTTGGGACATGTTTCTTTGTCTCCCCATTTTGACAGGCTGTCTGTGTTAATTTCTATATATTGGGTAGGGCCACCATGTCTCCCATTCTTAGTAGAGTGGCCTTATCTATTATGTGCCCTCTGGGGCCCAGTGGTGCAGTCTTCCCATGTCACCTGAGCCAGGTGCTTCAAGTGTGTCCCTTAAATGTGTCATGTGTGCCTTATTGTTGTAGTTGAGCTTTAGTTGCTGTTTGCATGTCAGTAGGAGGGATTGACCTTGGGATGATTGGTTGGGAGGACTGGCTGGTAAGGGGCTGATGCTGTGAAGCAGGATTTGCTTTAGCAGGGTTCTGGTGTGTGCCCTGTCTGCCTTTTGTGTGTGTGATCTTTGGATGCAGGCCTGGGTGGTGCTCAGGCTCTGTGGAAGCTTGCCACTGGGTGTGTGGCCCCGGGCCTCCTGGAAGGAGCTCTGCCACAGACCCATTTCACAGGTTTCCTTTACAATCTATTGATCATTTCTTTTGCTATGCAGAAACTTTTTCAGTTTGATGTAGTCCTGCTTGTTGACTTTTTCTTTTATTGCTTTTGCTTTTGTTATAGCCATAAAATCCTTGCAGAGACCTATGTCAAGAAGCTTTTCCCCTGTGTTTTTTAGAGTTTGTGGTTTCAAGTCTTACCCTAAGTGTTCAACATATTTTGTATTAATTTTTGCGAGTGATGTAACATTGTGCTTCAGATTCATTCTGTTTAATGTAATTTTGCAATTTTTCCAGCATAGTTTATCGAATAGACTATCTTTTCTCCATTGAGTAGTCTTGGCTTCCTTGTCAAATATTAGGTAACCATACAAGCAGGGGTTTATTTCTGGGCTTTCAATTCTGTTCCATTGGTCTAAGTGTCTGTTTTTATGCCAGAACCATATTGTTCCTTTTATAGCTTTTATTAAAACATAGTGAACCTGCAATATTATATTAGCTTCAAGTGTACAGCATAATGAGTCGATGTGTATGTATACACACACCTTATGATACGATCACTGCATTGAGTCCCGTAACCATCTGTCACCATACAAAATTATTATGATATTATCGACTATATTATCTATGTTGGGCACTACATCTCTGTGGCTTACTTATTTTATAACTGGAAGTTTGTACCTCTTTTCCTCCTAAACCTTTTTCACTCATCCCCAACCACCCATCTTCATGGCAATCATTAGTTTATTCTCTGTATCTACGAGTATTGTTTTGTTTTGTTGTTTTTTAGGTATCACATATAAGTGAAATCAAAAGGTATTTGTCTTTCTTTGATTCATTCACTTTGCATAATATCCTCTAGATCCATCCATGTTGTAGCAAATAGCAAGAATTCATTTTTTATGACTAATATTCCATTGTGTGTGTATATTACATTCTCTTTAGCCATTCATCTGTAGATGAACACCTTAGATATTGTAAATAATGCTGTAATGATCATAATAGGTGTATATATCTGTTTAAATTGGTGTTTTCCTTTATTTCTGATAAATACCCAGAAGTGGTATTGCTGGGACGTATGGTAGTTCTATTTTTAATTTCTTGGGGAATCTGTACTGTTTTCCATAAAGGCTACACCAATTTACAATTCCACTAATAGTGCATGATGGCTTCCTTTTCTCTACCTCCTTGCCAACTCTTGGTATTTGTTGACTTTTTGATAATATCCATTCTGACAGGTGTGAAGTGATATTGTGATTTTACGTTTCCTGGTGATTGTTGTTATTGAGTATCTTTTTATATATCTTTTGGCCATCTGTATGCCTTCTCCAGAGAAATGTCTCTTCATGTTCTCTGCTCATTTTTTGATTATTTTTAAATGATTTTTTAATGTTATTGAGTTGTATGAATTTCTTATATATTTTGGATATCAACCCCTTTTGGATCATTTACAAATATCTCTCCTATTCAGTAGGTTGTCTTTCTAAAAAATTAATGGAATCATTCACTGAGCAGAAGCTTTTCAGTTTGACCAAGTCCCATTTCTTTATTTTTGCTTTTGCTTACCTTGCTTGAGGGGATCTTATCAAAAAGACGTTTTTGATAAGACTAAGACTGGTACCAATTGTACTGTTTTCTTCTAGGAATTTTATGCATGTTGTTTCAAGTCTTACATTTAAGTCTTTAATCTATTTTGAGTTTGTTTTTATGTATGATGTAAGAGACTGGTCCAGTTTCATTTTTTGCATGCATCTGTTCAGTTTTTCAAATATCATTTGTTGAAGGGACCATCATTTCTCCACTGTATATTGTTACCTACTTTCTCATATAGTCATTGACCATATAAGCAAGGGTTTATTTTGGGGCTTCTCTATTTCATCTATTTATATGTTTGTTTTTGTTCTGGTACCATACTGTTTTGATTATTATAGCTTTATGGTATAGTCTGAAACCAGGGAGTGTGATACCTCCAAATATGTTCTTCTTTCTCAAGATTGCTTTGACTGTTTGTTTTCTTTTGTGGTTCTATATAAATGTTAGGGTTATATTTCCAGTAATGAGAGAAACATCATTGGCATTTTTATAGGGATTACATTAAATCTATAGATTGCTTTGGGTAGTATGGTCATTTTAACAATATTTTTCAAATCCATGAGTACTGTATATCCTTCTATTTATTTATGTCCTCTTCATTTTCTTTTTTCAATGTCATATAGTTTTCAGAGTGTGGGTTTTTCAGCTCCTTTGTTTAATTTCTTCTTACATATTTAATTCTTTTTGGAACTATTGTAAATGGGATTGTTTTGATTTCTCCTTCTGATTGTTTGTTATTAGGGTATAGAAATCTGACATATCTGTATATTGATTTTGTATCCTACTACCTTTATAGTATTATTTAATGATCTTTTTTGTGGTGTCTTTTCTCTTTCATCTCAGATTTTATTTGGAATGTCTTTTGTTCTTGATGAGTTTTGATAGAGCTTGTCACTTTTATTTATCCTATGAGATAACCAGCTTTTAGTTTCATTAATCTTTCCCGTTCCTTTTTAGTCTCAATTTTGTTTATTTCTGCTCTGAACTTTATTTCTTTGTACGTACTTTGAGTTTTGTTTCTAGTTCCATCAAGCATGAAGTTAGATTGTTCATCTGAGATTTTGCTTGCTTCTTGAGGTAAGCCTGTATAACAATACATTTTCCTCTTAAAGCTGTTTTTGCTGCATCTTATAAATTTTGTAACGTTGTATTTTCATTTTCATTTGTTTCAGGGTAATTTTCGATTTCACGCTTGATGACCTCTGTGATCCATTGTTTGTTTAGTTGCATGTTGTTTAATCTCCACGTATATTTGTGTGTTTTTTTTTTCAGTCTTCCTGCTATAGTTGATTTCTTGTTTCAAGCCACTGTGGCCAGAAAATATGCTCAATATAATTTTGGCGTTCTTTAATTTATTGATACTTGTTTTGTGGCCTAATATGTGTCTATCATAGAAAATGTTTCATGTGCATGTGAGAAAAATGTGTAATCTGCAGTTTTGGGATGAGGTGTTCTAAAAATGTCTATTAAGCCAATCTGATCTATTGTGGAATATAAGATCAGTATTTCCTTATTTTCTATTTTCCCTTTTTTTAAAGTTTATTGGGGTAACAATGGTTAATACAATTATATAATTCCAGATGTACATTATAATTTGACATCTGTATACTTTATTGTGTGTTTACCAACCAAAGTCCAGTTTTCTTCAGCTACCATATATTTGACCCCCTATAACTATATACCTCCCCTTCTCTCCTACCCCCTACTCTCTGGTAACCAATAGTCTATAGCTCATGTCCATGAGTCTGTTTGTTTGTCCTGCTCATTGCTTGCTTTTAGGTTTATATTCCACATATAAGTGACATCATGTGATTTTTTTAACTTTTTCTGTCTGGCTTATTTTGCTTAGCATGATTATCTCAAGGTCTGTTAATGTTGTCACAAATGGCAGGATTTCATCTCTACTTATAGCTGAGTAATATTCCATTGTATATATGCACTACAGCTTCTTTAGCCAATCTTCTATCATAGGACACATTGATTGCTTCCATGTTCTGGTCACTGTGAATAAGCTTCTATGAATATTGGTGTGCAGATATCTTTTCAGATATGGGTTTTCAAGTCTTGGGGTAAATACCCAGTAGAGGGATTGCTAGATCATATGTTAGATCAATTCTTAGTTTTCTGAGAAACCTCCGTACTGCTTTTCAAACAAGCTATACTAATTAGCAGTCCCACCAGCAGTGTATGAGAGTTCCTTTTTCTCTGCATCCTCTCCAACATTTGTAATTACTTGTCCTGTTGATTATACCTTTTCTAACAGGTGTGAGATGATATCTCAGTGTGGTTTTGATTTGCATTTCCCTAATAGCTAGTGATGCTGAGCATCTCTTTAAATATTTGTTGGCTATTCATATGTCCTCTAAGGAGATGTGTCTGTTCAGGTCTTATGCCCATTTTTTGATGGGATCATTTTTTTTGTCATTATCAAATTGTATGAGTTCTTTGTATGTTTTGGATATTAGGCCCTTATCAGAGGTGTTGCTTGCAAAGATATTTATCCATTTAGATGGTTCTTTCTTTACCTTGTTAAAGATTTCTTTTGCTGGGCAGAAGCTTTTTAGTTTGATGTAGTCCCATTCATTTGTTTTAGCTTTTACTTCCCTTTCTTTTGAGGTCAAATTCATAAAATCCTCTTTAAGTCCAAGGTCCTTGAGTTTCATTCCTATGTTTTCTTCTATGCATTCTACTGTTTCAGGTCTTATATTCAGGTCCTTAATCCATTTTGAGTTAATCTTGGTGTATGGTGATAGACAACAGTCTCTTTTTGTTCTTTTGCAGGTAGCTTTCCAGTTTTCCCAACACTATTTATTGAAGAGACTTTCCTTTCTCCACTATATGCTCTTGGTTTTTTGTTGAAAATTATTTGCCCATATAAATATGGATTTGCTTCTGGACTCTCTATTCTGTTTCACTGATCCGTGTGTCTGTTTTGCTGCCAATACCATACTGTTTTGATTACTGTCGCTTTGTAGTATAATGTGAAGTCAGACAGAGTGATGCCTCCGGCCTTGTTTTTTTTCTAAGGATGGCTTTGGCAATTTAGGATCTTTTGTGCTTCCATACAAATCTGATGGTTTTTGTTCTATTCTTTAAAAAATGTCAATGGAATATTGATGAGGATTGCATTAAATCTGTATAATGCTTTAGGTGATATGGTCATTTTAACTATATTGATTCTTCCAATCCAAGAACACAGAATAACTTTCCATTTCTTTGTATCTTCTTCTATTTATTTTAATAGGGTCTTGTAGTTTTCATTATATAGGCCCTTCACATGTTACTTTAATTTATTCCTAGGTATTTTATTCTTTTTGTTGCAATTGCAAAAGGAATTATTTTTCCACTTCTTCTGACACTTCATTATTAGAGTATAGAAACGCTATGGATTTTTGAACATTAATTTTATATCCAGAGTCTTTAATGTATTTGCTTATTGTTTGTAGTTGTGTTCCTGTGGAGTCTTTAGGGTTTGTCAATTTCATTAACCTTTTCAAAGAACCAGCTCTTTGTTATATTCATTTTTTCTATTGGTTTTTTTTTTGTTGTTGTTGTTGTTTGTTTTCAATTTCATTTATTTCTGCTCTAATTTTGATTATATTTTTTCTTCTGCTGACTTTAGGCCTCATTTGTTCTTCCTGGTTTAGTTTTTTTAAATGAGGCGTTAGATTTTGTTTTTGGAGATAGGCCTGTAATGATATGAACTTTCCTCTTATGACTGCTTTTGCCATGTCTCAGAAGATTTGATATGTTTTAGTATCATTATAATTCATTTCTATGTATCTCTTGATCTGTTTTTATTTCTTCTCCGACCCAGTTATTCTCCAGTAGTGCATTGTTTAATCTCCATGTATTTGTGGTTCTTCCTGATTTCTTTCTGCAGTTGATCCCTATTTTCAAAGCACTATGATCAGAGAACATGGTTGGTATGATTTCAACCCTCTTGTATTTGTTGAGGCTATCTCTGTGTCCCAGTATGTGATCGATTCTTGAGAATGTTCCATGTGCACTAAAGAACAATGTAAGCAGCTGTTTGGTATGGAAGGCTCTGTAATTGTCAATTATGTCCAGTTAGACTAATGTGTCATTAAAGGATGTTATTTCCTTATTGATTTTCTGTTTTGATGATCCGTCCATATCTAACAGTGGGATATTTAGGTCCCCTACTATGATAGTGTTTTGGTCTGTTTCTCTTTTTAGTTTTGTTTGTTATTGCTTTACATATTTGGAGGCTTCTTGATTAGGAGCATAGATATTAATAAGTGTTATGTCTTCTTCATGCATGATACCTTTTATCATTATGAAGTGTCCCTCAGTATCTTTCTTTACCTTTTTAATATTGAAGTCTATTTTGTCTCATATTAGTACCGCTTCTCCCACTTTTCCCTGAATTACATTCGCTTGAAATATCATTTTTCACCCTTTCATATTTGTCTTTGGAGGTGAGATGTGTCTCCTGGAGGCAGCGTATGGTTGGGTTTTGTTTTTTGATCCATTCTGCAACTCTGTGCCTTTTCATTGGTAATTTCAATCCTTTTACATTTAGGATGATTATTGATATATGAGATCTTTTTATAGCCATTTTATCTTTTGCTTTCTGGTAGCTTGGTGTTTCCATTGCTTCCTTGTCCTTGTGTTTCTGTTTTCTTTATTTTGGGTGGCTTTTGTGGGTTATGCGTCTGGTTCTTCTTGTTTTATGTTATATACTTCAGTTCAGAATCTTTGGTGTGTGGTTACCATTACAAATATGAAAAGGATAGTTATATATATACAGTCATCCATTTTCTTCTGTGTGTGTCTTGTCTCCATTCCCCTTTGCGAATTTGTATCTTTGAATCCTCTCCTTTTCAGTCATTGTTATCTCAGTTTGTCCTCATGTATGCTGAAATTTCATTACTACCTTGCTATAACAATTCTCTTATTATTATTTAAGCTTATAATGCCCTGTTATAATCCTTAGTAAGGATTGCACTCCTCTGCTTCTATTTGCCTGATAATCACTTTACTCTTAATTATGTATTTTTGGGAGTCATTTTGCTTTAGGTGAGCTGACCCTTTTCAGTATTTCCTGCAGTGCAGTCCTCATCATGGAGAATTCTCTAAATTTTTGTATGTTTGGAGAATTCTTTATTTTTCCTTCATATCTAAAGGAGAGCTTAACTGGATACATCATTCTAACCTGGTAGTTCCTGTCACTTAATCATTTAAATATTTTATTCCATTTCTTACTGGCTTGTAAGGTCTGCACTGAGAAGTCTAGGGATAATCTAATGGGTTTTCCTTTATATATTACTGTTTTCTTCTCCCTGGCTGCCCTGAGAATTCTATCTTTGTCATTGATTTTTGATAACTTTAATACAATGTGTCTTGGTGAAGGCCTTTTTTGGGTTGAGATAATTGGGTGTTCTGTTGACTTCTTGAATTCCAAGCTTCATTGCTTAGATTTGGGAAATTCTCATCCACTATTTGTCTGAAAACACTTTCTAGTCCCTGGTCCTTTTCCTCACCTTTGATGATGCCCATTGTTCTTATGTTTCCTCTTCTGATAATATCAGCTAGTTCTTGTATTTCTCTTTCATTAATTTTCATTCTTCGGTTTCTCTCTTCTTCCTTCTGATTTATTTCTAAGTTTATGTCTTCAATATCACTGATCCTTTCCTTCATTTGATTGACTCTATTTCTCAATTTTGCTATTTCATTTTTCAACTCTTGCAGTTTTTTTTAATTCTGGAAGATGTTTTGTTTTGTTTTTTTTTGAGGATTATAATCTCCTTGATCTGCTCATCTAGCTGTTTTTTTCATTTCCTGAAATTGTTGATATGACTCGTTTCAGAACTCACTGAGTTTTTTCAGAAGTACCATCTTGAATTCTCTGTCATTTAAGTCACATATTTCTATGTTTATAAGCTTATTTTCTGGAGATTTTCCCTTTCTTTCTGAGATGCCTTGTCACCTTGGTTTTTTATTGTGTTTAATGGACTGTTTCTGTGTGTGAGCATTAATGGAAGTGTATTCTGCTGTTTTTCCAGAAAGAAGGTTTATTATATAAAGTTATCCCTTAGCCTGCTGCAAAGAAAGGACTTTTCTTTTGGTTTCCAGTAGATGGCGTCTAAGCCTCTTTGATCCTTGCTTTATATAAAACCTAAATAATACCTTGTTAATTTTCTTGTAGATATTTAATCACACTCGGTACTCTCAGTTTCAATCTTTGCCAGTTTTGCTAGTGTTTGCTCAGATTCCCCTGGGGTTCCGTGGTGTTCTGTTTCAGAGGGTATGGGAGAAGGTGCCCTCTGTGTTGGGGTTTTGAAACTGGAGCTGATAAAAATCAGCTGTTGTTTCTCTGTGGTCCCATCCTGGTTCTCTGCTTCCTGCCCTGATGACTGGGCTCTGATGCTGGTGTGTGGGACTCACGGTACTTCAGGGCAGGGCTGTTCAGGGAAGTCGCCGCACTTTCACTCCTCTCCCTCCTCCTGCAGGTAGCTCCAGAAGCTGTGAAAAGCCACTTCTTTATTTCTCCCAGTCCACTGCCCAACATCTGGGTTTCTGACCTGGGGTAGCTCTTTTGCACAGATCCCATGCTCAGACATGCTGGTGTGCAGTTTGGGTGTTTTTTGTTGAGTTTTAGATGTTCAGCTTATTGTTGTTTCAAGGGGAGAGGTCTGAGGATGTCTCTCACTCCACCATGTTTTTATCAGGATAATTTTTGACTTTGTGTTTCAGATGTGGGTTTCTTTTTATCCTTATATTCATTTTCAGTCATATTCCTTTTTCGAGTCCCTGGTTAGGAGAATATACCTATATTTGGCTCTTGCCTAAATTTTAAAATATCTGCTTTCATAATATTAAGGCTACACGTAAAAATGAATTCGATATGCCTTTTTTTTACTTCTGAACTCAAAATAATATGGTCATGTTCTCCCAAGGCTTTTAGCTAATATCATATTGCCAACCAGTTCTTCTCATTTGATCAAAAGCCCAAAATGAATATTTCCCTTATATTTTTGAGAAAAAAGTTATTAGCAGTTTAATACAAACATGTATTATTGTTACAGGCAACCTAAACGCTCATTAACAGATGATTAGATAAAGAAGTTATAGTTCATATATATGATGGAATATTACTCAGCCACTAAAAAAATGAAATTCTACCATTCGCAGTGACGTGGACGGACCTAGAGATTATTATGGTGATTGAAATGGGTAAGACAGAGAAAGATAAATACCATATGATTTCACTTGTATATGGAATCTACAGAACAAATAGAACAAACTAATCAAAAACTGTCCCAGCCCGCGGGACAGTCAACGGAGGTCCTAGTAGGACTGAAGGAGAAGGGGGACAAGAGGCGCAAAGAATGGAGACAAGACAGGCTTTCTGATCAAGTCTCCTTTATTGTAAGTAGGGGGGTTACATATATAGGGGCTCCGGGCAATGTCAGGAACGACATTTATCTTTACAGGTCTGAGTCGTTCCTATATTCAGGCGAGGAGCTTCCTCTGACTTTGGGCAGCCTGGCTCCCAACAGGTCCCCCTTTTTTCTTTTTTCAAAGATCAGGACCTCCACAGCCCTGAGGCAGAAAGACTGTGCCTGTCTTAGGTGCCCTCCTCTAGGTCTGAGCCTTACCCATCACTGGTACATGAAAGTTTTTCAATCATGCCCTGTCTTAGGTTGGTCTCAGCCTGGGAAAGTCTTACCCGTCATTGACTACCAGCCTCTGCCGTCGTGGGGACACCTAGCAGCAGCTATGCTGTCTGCAAGATGTTGGGACCGCTGTTTTATGAGGAGCCTCTTGAGTTCTTTACTCGTCTGAATATCCTTGATCGGCGAGTTCTAGCCGATGGTAATGGGCCTGTATAGATTTAGTCTGCAAGGCATCGACCTGTTGTTTTACAAAGTCAGTTAGCTTCCTGAATGCCCAAGGTCCAAAGGACAGGAGGAGTAACAAGCCTATGAAGGGCCCTAATATGGAGGGTAACAGAGTTGTTAGCCAAGGGGAAGTAGAGAACCAATTCTGGAACCAGCTCTGTTCTTGTTCTCCCTGTTTACGCCTTTTTTCTAAACCCTCTCTGACTTTGGCCATAGAATCTTTGACCACGCCAGAGTGGTCTATATAGAAACAACATTCTTCTTTTAGAGCGGCACAGAGGCCTCCCTGAGGTCTTGGAGAAGCCTCCACTTGCCTGATTTCTTTTTAATGACAAAAATGGGAGTGTTCCAGGGGTAGTTGCTGGGCTCAACATGTCCCGCTGCAAGTTGTTCCTGCACTAACTGCTCAGCAGTGGTTAATTTTTCTGAACTAAGTGGCCACTGATCCACCCAAACAGGCTCATCGTTTTTCCAAGATATTTAGTCTGCATGGGGTGCAGGCTTGTCAGTGACCACTAAGGTAAATTTCCTAAGCCTAGTCGTGGAGGTCTCTGTGTGACTTGAATTGGTTCTTTTATGCCTTGCGCATTTTTTCCTAGACCTTGTCTGGGGAGGAAGCCTTGGTTTAACATTTGGGAAGCGATAACTTCATTAGGACTGAACATTATAAGTCCTAATTGCGACAATAGATCCTGCCCCCATAAGTTAACCGGGAGTCCGGGGATTACATAGGGTCCAACAGTCCCTGAGTTATGTTCTTCATCCTCCCATGTCAGCAGTTTAGCACTTTGTTCAGGGTTTTTACTTTGGCCTATGCCCTGCAGATGGGTGAGGGTGGCTGTGAGAGGTCAGGACTTGGGCCAATCCTCCTTCTTAAGAATTGTAGCATCCGCGCCTGTATCAATGAGGCCCTCAAAACTCTTTCCATCAAGCTTTAATGTTAGCATGGGTTTGTGTGAGGAAATATTTCGAACCCAATCGGTATCTGAGGATCCAAATCGTTCATTTCCCCTGGGCTGATTTTTTACCGAATTATTTTTAGTTTTTAGAGATAGGAGAAGTAACTGGGCAATTCTCTGTCCCTGGTGAATGGTTAAAGGTAAATTTTGTGAGGAGGCCATGATCTTTATTTCTCCAGTAAATTCATTGTCTATAACTCCTGGGCAAACGTGTAAGCCTTTCATTATAGAGCTGCTTCTTCCTAGCAATAGTCCAAAGGAATTAGGAGGCAAGGGGCCAAAGGTGCCAGTAGGCAAGGCCTGGACTCCCATCTCAGGGGTTAATATTGTGTGGGAGGCGGAACAGAGGTCTAATCCTGCACTGCCTGAGGTTGCTCTTGAGAGGTTTGAAACAAACCGCGGTTGCCGGGTGTTGGGGGAACAAACCAGGTCGCCCCAAGGTTTTGTTTCTCCTTTGGGGCCTGGGGCTGGCCCCTCCAGGAGTTTCCCTGGTTGGAAGGCAGAGGGTTACCCTGGGCATCTGTTCTGGAGCAGCACAGGGTGGTCCAGTGCCTCCCCCTCCCGCACCTTAGGCATAACCCTGGGCGTCTAACACGGCCCTGTCGAGGGGCATTACAGTCTTTAGCAAAGTGTCCCTCTCGGCCACAATTAAAACACCTCTTTTGTGGTGGGGGGGCAAACATGACATTTTTTAGGGCGGCTCCGATGGCAAGGCCTAGCCGATGGTCAGAACCGATATTTGAGCAGAATCGGATGTAATCTGAAAGAGTCCTCCCTCTCCAGTGAGGACGAATTGCTACCTGGCAGGCAGAATTGGCGTTCTCAAATGCTAACTGCCTTATGAAATCACTTTCAATTTTGGAGCTTCCAAGGAGTCTCTCTGTTGCGCTGGTAAGGCGACTGATAAAGTCAGCATAAGGCTCATCAGGCCCTTGTCTTATGTTAGCAAGGGATGTACTTGCAGCCGCTTTTTGAGGAAGTTTCCTCCGAGCTTTAGTGGCTGCATTTTGTATCTGGGCAAAGAGGACGGAGGGATATTGGCTTTGAGCCTCATTGGTGTCATGTGGCTTGTTTCCCTTTAACATATCAAAGGTCCACCCTGCGTTTTCTCCATCGGCCTACTAGATTGCGGCGAGTGGTTTCTTCACAAATCTCAGAAAATTCTGACTTCCATAAAACAAAGTCTCCCCCAGAGAGGGTGGCTCGTGCAAGGTGGTACCAGTCATTTGGCGTGAGCCACATATCATCTAGACTATCTAGAAGAGAGAGTGTAAAAGGGGTGACTGTACCATATTGAGTAACAGCTGACTTTAATTCTTTAAAGGTTTTAAATCCAAGGCGCTCATGGTGTCTAACAGGGTCCCCTTCTTCCTCCTCCCCTTCTCTTTTTGGACCGGGAATTTCATTGACCAGAAAAAGGTTTAAAGACAGCCTGAGTGGGTCCCTTTTTATAGGCTTATTGGATGCGTTTGAGACTATGGTAGGCGGGGGAGGGTCTTGGGTCTTCTTAGGGGTGCAAGCAGGTTTCGGAAGCTCGCCTCCTGGGGCAGTTAATTCAAGGTCTAGTTTCCTCAGTTCTTTGACTAGGTCATTCCGTTCTTTTTTAAGTTGGATGGCTTCTCTAAGTTTTTGAATCTGTATAGTGAGTTCTTTTGGGGAGAGGACTCCTCCGTGTGGGTAACTGTCCCCCAAAGCATGTGCAGTGGGGGGTGAAGCATAAGTAAAGGCGGGCATTTGGAAATGGTAGGGAAGAGGGTGAGACAACAATGGCGGCCCTGTTACTAGGGGCGGCCAGTCCGGGTTACGATATTTGGCGGCCTCTTCTTTTAACTCAGCCTCTTCTTCAGGGCTTAAATAGTCATCATTATGTCTAGGCTCAGAGTGGAAAATTTTTAGAGAAGGGTAGAGATCTCCAGAACACCCAGGCTTATTAGAGGAATCTGAACTAGGCATCTTAAAGGTTTTTTCCCGTCCCTGTAATATCTTGGCATCAGGTGTGGAGTCAGAGGTACGGGCGGAGGGTATTTCGCTATCGGGAGGCATATTTATTGAAACGGGGTCTTCTTGTTTAGAATAAGGGGAGTTTTCTGAAGTCTCTTTTTGGAGACCTGGCTCTAATGAGGAGTGGCTGCGTTCTAACTCTCTTTTTAAGAAGGACTCTCCCTCTTTTAAAATATCTCTCACATTATCCGGGTGGTGGCGGACACACAAAATGTCATTAATGGCATTCCAATATGAAAAAGCCGTCACTGGGACCTTTTCGGGGCCAAAACACTTATAAAAATCATTAAGGGCATCTCCTACCCTTTTCCATCTTTTCTCATCTATCGTGCCCTCTTGCGGGAGCCAAGGGCAAATATCTTTTAAAAACTCAAAAAACTGTACTAAATCTTTCTTTTTAACTTTGACTCTGCACGCCCGAAGAGAGTCTTTAAGTCCCTCAATAAATCTTTCCTGGACGCTGATTTCCTGTCCCATTATAGGCAGTTAATCAAAGAGTCTCTAATGTAACCCTTACTCTTTGCGCCTTATACCCTTGGTTCTCCGGAGCCTCTAAATTCCTACTGTTATGTCTTATCCCATTGAGAAGTCGTCCGCTTACCTCTCGGGTCTCAGTTCCGCGGGTCGGGTACTCCCGTGGTGACCGCTTCTTCTATTCTACTTGACTGGCCAGTCCTCTCTGGGGTCCAACTCTCAGCACAACTCCTTCAGGATCCTCGAGCCCCACGTTGGGCGCCAATTGTCCCGGCCCACGGGACAGTCAACAGAGGTCCTAGGACTGAAGGAGAAGGGGGACAAGAGGCGCAAAGAATGGAGACAAGACAGGCTTTCTGATCAAGTCTCCTTTATTGTAAGTAGGGGGGTTACATATATAGGGGAAGGTTTGAGGGAGGGAACATGTAGCTTTAGGCGGGAGTTACCTAATCACAAGACATCTTAACTTCTTAACTTTCTTTATCTATCTTGGTAACGTGAGCAAAGGGCTAGCTGTTTTGAAAGGATTATACTATTGTCTCCAGTTCCTGGAACCTTAGTCCCCCGGGCAATGTCAGGAACGACATTTATCTTTACAGGTCTGAGTCGTTCCTATATTCAGGCAAGGGGCTTCCTCTGACTTTGGGCAGCCTGGCTCCCAACAAAAAACTGACTCACAAATATAGAAGACAATTTGGTGACAGACAGAGTTGGGGGGGGCTTAGGGGCTGGAAGAATGGAGTGAAGGGTTAAAGAAGTACAAATTAATACTTGATAGATGGTCACAGGAATGGGGATCATGAAATATGGAATGCAGTTAGCATTATTATATTGGTTAGGTGGTAAACCAGAATAGAGAAAGAGCAATTAGGGGGATCATTTTATAAACTATATAAATGTCTGACCAATGTACTATATACTTGAAACTAATAAAAATTTATTATTGTTTTAATGTGTATTTCTTTGATTATCAGTGAAGTAGCGCCATTTCATAATTTTAAAAATCAGTGTGTGTGTGTGTGTGTGTGTGTGTGTGTGTGTGTGTGTGTGTTATCTGTTTGTTTTGCCAATTTACCTATTCTGGTCTTAGTGTATTTTTTATCAGTTAGTATTTCTGTATTACGACTATTAACCTGGTTTTCTGTTTCCTGGTATAGTCTAAGTTGTTGCACCTTTACTGCAGTGCAATTTGGCAAAATGTTTCAAGAAGAGAATTTATTAATGTTCAAACCCTTTGATACGGGGATTGCATTTTCAGAAATATATTCCAAGAAAATAATTTAAAGTGACACAAAGGATTATTCTCAAAGATGTTCTTTGTGAGATGCCTAGGGTTTATCATTCTTGAGTTATTAGTAATAAGCCAGAAAATCAAATCTTGGCTTTTTTCTGTTTTTAAAAATTGCGGTAAAATATGCATAACATAAAATTCACAATTTTAACCATTTTTAGGTGTTCAAGTCAGTGAAATTAAATACATTCACAGTATTGTGCAACTTTTACCACTTACCATCTCCAGAACTTTTTTCATTTTGCAAAACTGAAACTATATACTCATTAAACAACAGCTCCCTATTCCCTCCTTTCCCCTAGCCCCTAGCAACCACCAATTTACTTTTTATCTCTATGAATTTGACTACTTTATGTACCTCGTATAAGTGGAATAATACAATATTTGTCTTTTTGTGACTGGTTTATTTCACTTAGCCTAGTGTCTGCAAGGTTCATCTTTATTATAGTATGTGTCAAAATTTCTTTCTTTTAAAGGCTGAATATATTCCAGTGTATGTATTTGCTACATTTTGTGTATCCATTTATCTGTCAGTGGACACTTGGGTTACTTCAATTTTTTGATTATTGTGAATAGTGCTGTTATGAACATGGGTGGACAAATATATTTTTTCACGTCCTTGTTTTCAACTCTTAGGGTATGGACTAAGAAGTGGAATTGCCAGACCATATGTTAATTTGATGCTTAATTTTTTTGAGAAATTGCTGTACTGTTTTCCATAGTAACTACACCATTTTATATTCCTTCCCACCAGCGGTGTGCGATGCTTCTAATTTTTCCACATGCTCGCCACCACTCGTTATTTTCTGTATTGTTTTATAACAGCCATCCTAATGAGTGTGAGATGATATCTCCCTGTGGTTTTGTTTTGCCTTTTTCTAATAATTATTGATGTTGAGAGATCAAATCCTGTTTTTTTGTTTGTTTTTATTTTTATTTTTTGATACCATTTATATAACCAGCTATTCACGTCACAAATCTTCCTCTCTTCAAAGTCTGGAAGAATATGAAAACATCTGTGCCCACATTATATTTAATTTCTTCCTAAGGTTTTCAGGATCTTTTGCTGTACATTTCAGGTTTCCCCTGTCCGATATTGACCCATGTAAACCAATAGAAGTGGGCAGTGGTTGATTGCTCTAATAAATCAACAGACTACTACATTCCTTCACTCCTTCATTAATTCACTCAACAGATGCCTATTGAGCACCTACTATGTGTCAGGCACAGTTCCAGATGCTGAGATTTCAGCAATTAACGAAACAGATAAAATCCTTGCCTACATGCAGCTTATAATTCTAGTGGAGTGGGTGGGAGAGAGAGATAGACAAATAAATGAATATATCAATTGTTGAGAAATGTTATGAAGAACAGTGAAGCAGGGGAATGTGAATGGAGTGTGTTAGGGGCTGCTATTTTATATAGACATTACTTTACTTCTGATTCAATGAATGCAAGTTTATCTCCTTGCAAATTTTTTACATAGGGTGGTTAAGAAAGGCCTCCCGCTAAGATAACATTTAAATACATACCTGAAGAAAGTATCCCCATCCTAGAATGTAAGGTGAAAGAGTCTGAGGAAAGGAGAGGATTAAAAGGGTTCTTGAGAATACCAGGTAGAAAGAGCTGAGTGCAAAGGCCCTCAGGCAGCAGTGTGCTTGGTATGTTCAAAAAAGACAAGGAAATCATGTGGCTGGAGTGGAGTGAGTGAGAGGAAAGGTGTAAGAAATGAAATGAGGAGGTGGGGGCACAGGTTAAATTTTAAAAGGCCTTATAAGCCACTGTAAATACCTTCTCTCTGAGTGAGACAGGAAGGCATTAGAGACTTTTGAGCAGGCAAATGTCATGACCTGACTGCAAGGATCACTCTGGCTGTTGGATTAAGAATAGACTAGAGGGGACAAGTGTGGAAGCAGGGAGACCTGTTGAGAATTATTGGTATAAGACAGGTGAAAAATGATGTTGGATTGATTGGACCTGAGTGGTAGCAGTGGTGGTGGTGAGTTGTAAGTTTCTGAACGTATTTCAAAGGCAGAGTTGACAGGGCTTGCTATGGATTGGTGTGGGATGTAAAATATAACAGGATGCCAGTATATTTTTTGGGAAGTATAGCTTTCGAGTCACCAAATCAGATCTATACATGTCTGCCTCTGTATCTTTCAAAAACTAGGCTATACCTGTTATTGTCAGTAACGAGTGTCTTAGTACCTGCTGATATCTTCGAATCATCCTCTATGTTCCTTTCATAGACCAAGGAAAGTGACAGCCTCTTCAGAAAATCCCCTCCTACTTGTTGGTAGTGGTTCAGAATTGATTTTTTCTACTCTTTCTCACACTCTTCAATAACATTTTTATTTCTTTCTTTCTGCATATTATAGCTTAATCCTGAGGGTAACAAAAGCCTCCTCTATCCAAAAAATTCCCTCCAACTCATCCATACAATAAAGTTTGCACAATATTAATTACTGTTTTGTTTTAGGTTATTGCCCATAAATACAGTACTAATCATTCATTTTCACGTTATGTGCTCACTTCTAAAATGGGATAAATGATACCTGCCTTATAGAGTGTCTGTAAAAGCAGGGGAATGATGGGTATAAATGTCTGATCAATGCATTGTATACTTGAAACTAATAATAAAATAAAATTAAGAAAAAAAAGTATTTGAAGAAACAATGGCTGAAATTTCCCAAATTTAATGAAAAACATTACATAATCAAGAAGCTCAACGAACTCCAAATATGACAAACAAATAGATCCATACCCAGACACATTATAGTAAAATTGTTGCAAGTCAAAGACAAAGATAGAATCATAAAAGCAGGAAAAAGAAAACTCTGCACATGCAAGGAACCCCCACAGTTAGATTAACAGCAGACTTTTCATCAGAATCAATGGAGGCCAGAAGCCATTATGATAGTATATTCAAAGTCCTGAAAGTAAAATATGATCATACAAGAATCTTATATCCAGTAAAATTACTTTTTAAAAATGAAGGCAAAATAAAGGCATTCTATGATAAACAACAAAAAAATGTGTTTTAAACTGTAAAAAGCTGTATTGATGTGAGAGGTTATTAAGGTCTTATCATTCATGATCTTTTTATTTAAAGAACATTTTAGATAGTTCTCTATTAACATTGCATTTCATTATTTTGATATATTTTATTAGAGGCTCAATGTTTACTTTTTTAAACCAAATGAAATGTTAACATGTTAATAAATAGTAACACTTAATATCTATTTGTGAGGGGATGTTTTTTAGCCTCAAGTAACAGAAAACCAAACCAGAAGTGGCTTTAAGCATAAGGATAATGTATTATCTCACATGACAAGAAGCTATGAGTGGAGCAGACCCAAAGTTGGTTATCACTGACATTGTCAAGGACAGAATGGCTATAGCAGCTCTTGGAATCACATTGTCATTTAATAACAAAAAATATTGTGTCATGGTTTTTTTAACTCTCTTATTTAAAAAAATTTACATTTTCAATGAACACAAAATAAAGTTGACTTCTTCGGCATACAGTTCTATAAGCTTTAAAACATGTAAATACCACCATAATCAATATACAGAAGAGTTCTATCACCTCCCCGCCCCCAAACTGCCTCCTGTTATTCCTTTGTCACACCTTCCCTTCATTCCTAACTTCTGGAAACCACTTATCTGCTTTCTGTTCTTATAATTTTATCTTTTCAAGAATGCCATCTCAATAGAATTATACAGTATGTAGCATTTTAAGACTGTCTTTTTTCACTCAATATATATAATTTAGACCATTAAATATATTATATATAAATGGCTCTTTCTTTTCTATTGATGAGTAGTATTCCAGTGAATGCATTTAGCACTGTTTGCTTATTCATTTGCCCATCGAAAGATGTTTGGGATGTTTCTCATTTTTGGAATTATGAACAGAACCTCTATAAACATTTGGGAATAGGTTTTTGCATGACCATAAGTTTCATTTCTCTAGGGATGTGGTTCTCAACCAGGGACTATTTTGTGCCCCCCCCAAAAAGGGATATTTGTCAATACTTGTCGATATTTTGATTGTCTCAACTTGGAGACACAGATGCTAATAAACATTCTACAGTGCATAGGACAGCCCCCCACAACCAAGAATGAACTGTCTCAAAATGTTAATAGTGTCAAAGTTGAGAAATCCTGGTCTAGGGTAAATACCCAGGAGTGTGATTGCTGAGTCATATAGTAAAGGTATGTTTATACGATCATAAAGAAGTCAATTCTAGATCTGCCATTTTTTCTTTCTCCTTCCTTTTTCCAGTAATTTCTCCAGTAGTATAGATGTGGAAATTGGATAGCCTCACATCAGACCCAGGAGAGGTGGACCGATTTAAAAAAAAGCATCTGACAAAAATAAAAATACCTTTATTATTTTAGGTACATAATAAAGTGCATTAAAATATATGTTCTTTGTAGCATCATACTTCATTGGTCTATAGGCTGGTTGGAAGAGCTTGTGCAGTTTGAAGAGTGTCCAGATCAACATTCTGGTATATTTGCTCACAAAAATGCACTTACTAGCACAATTAATTTCTTCCATAAATTACTTACATGATGAGCCACAGCACAGCTTTAACCTTGACTTTCTTCCAGCTCATTTGGGGAAACTGATCATAAATGGTTTCAAGAAAGAAATATATAAAGAAGTTATCTCTGAGTAGCAAGGAAGGGGATGATGTCTTGCTGGTAAGCTTAGAAAGATCTTTTTATTAAGAAAAATCTCCCAGGAATAGTACTCCCAGAAAGATGAATGAAAGGACTTTTAGGAATGGTGTCGCTTAGTATGACTTTCTATTTTTAAAAATTTTGTGGTTTTCTAAATTTTCTCTGTTAAAATAAATAATTTTCTTAAAAGGTATAGGCCTCAGGCACATCAAGAGTGTTCAGAAGAGCTGGCAGTGCCTTGGGCAAGAGAGCTCCAGGATCCCAAGGAGGAGAAGACACTAGCTCAACCCACCCATAGAAAGTACACAGAATCAAGAGAAGCCACATCTGTGCCTAGGTGAACAGAGATACCACCACAGCTCTGTTCCTTACTGGCTGGGTGAACTTGGGCTGCTTATTTAATTGTTCTGTCTTAGTTTCTTCATTTAAATACTGGGAAAGTGATAACAGTTACCTCATAGAGTTTTTTGTTACCTGCATAAATCCATGTAAAGCACTTATTACAATGACTAGCACATGAGAAATGCTCCCTAATTTTCACCATTAACTATTGTTATTATTATTATTGCTGTTATTGTTATAAAACAAGAGATGGTACATAGTATGAGAGTATTGAAAAAGCCAGAAGAGAGCACCCTCCCAAAGAGGGCATTACCACAAATCTCAAAGATCCTGCTAGGGGGATGTCCTCTCATCCATGCACACAGAAAAAGACTTGTCTAGGTGTGTCCCACCCCTTCCCCATTATGCCGTTGTTGCAAAATACATTATTCTGCTTTTATCTCTTTTTCTGTGCTACACCTCTACTGAAACTTTGTGGTTTCAGTACTTAAAAGTAAAGAACACTGGGCTATCAAAGGAGATTCGATCCCCAAGTTTCTGAATTGTGACACACATAGTAGAAGTCAATCTTGGCTCCTGAGATATAGAAATAAGGAGAGAGTACTAAGGTTAAACTATCAAGACCTGGCTAGAAATTCTTCAGTTCTGTAAATGGGTTTTTGAGGTATTTCTTTTTCCCACCCTCTCATACATGTTTTGAATCATTCTTTATAGTGTGGATTCACTCTTCACAAGGTTCTCTTGCCCATTATTAAGGGAAAGAAACAAATTCTGCACCTGAAATCAAAGAACATGCAGAACAACATGGGTAATCTCTTCAACAGGCAGCCAAGTTTGCGCTAAAAAGAAAGAGTCATAGGGGAAGGAAGCAGGATCAGACAGCCTGATCACAAGGCTCAAACACAGCTGAGACATAGATGAAGAAGAAGCACACAAGTTTTAAGAAGGAAACAAGGGGAGAGAAGCCTCTCCTTACCAATTAACATGTGCAATTCCAGGCATGTCAGCTGGAATTGCTTTAACATAGAGCTTTAATCACCTGAACAACCCCGTGAGCTCCCAGGGAGCAAGAAATCTGGGGGAACTTGTAATGGGCGGAAGATGAAATATTGTCACTAAAAATCTGTTTGGCAACACACACCAAACAGGATTTTGGTGTGTTTTGCAACACACACCAAACAGGATTTTTCTGAGGAAACCCCCTTAGTTCCTCCAAAATGAACAAATCAGAAAAAAAGTCTAGGTCTGAGGAGGAACAAAGTGCTTCTTTTTTTTGGTCACATGTCTTAAGAGCTCAGTACAATCATCTTGAGATTTTGAAGCTTCTCACGAGAGAAGTTTCTTATTAGAGAGACGCTGACTGCAGAAAAGTGAGCAACAGGAACATGTACCAAGAACTTCTCACAGGTATGTTGTTTCCCTTTCCTTGACCCCTGATTAGCATCTCAGCAATATACAGGGAATTATGGAAAGAGGTCCTTTCCAAGACATAGATGGCATTACTAGAGTCTGTGGGATCAAGAAAATACTTATTTTTTTCTTCAAAGTAACTCATTCAGAAATTTCACCATGGACAGTGGTATTACATGGAGGTGGCATAGCATTTATTATCTATCATATAAGCCAACAAGCCTCGTTCCCTACTGCTTACATCTTTGCACCTATACCCAATGACTTAAGCAGCTCTTAAGAATTTGGGATCCGAAAAGATATCTGTGCCCCCATGTTCATTGCAGCATTATTCCCAATAGCAAAGATATAGAAATAATCTAAGTGTCCAACAACGGTTGAAATGATTCAGAAAATGTGGTATATATGTGCAATGGACTATTATTCAATCATAAAAAAAATAAGGAAATCCTGCCATTTGCAATAATATGGATGGAACTTGAGGACATTATGCTAAGTGAAATAAGTCACACAGAGACAAATACTATATTATCTCAATTATATATGGAATAAAAAAAACTCATAGAAACAGAGATGAGACCTGTGGTTGCCAGAGGTGGGGGTAAGGGTAGGGAAATGGTGTGGAGGTAGTCAAAAGGTACAAACTTCAAGTTATAAATTAAATAAGTTCTGGGGATGTAATGTACAATATGATGACTACAGCTAACAATATTGTTTTGCATATTTGAAATTTGCCAAGAGAGTAGATCTTATAAGTTTTCATGATGAGGAAAACAATTTTTTTGTAACTGAGAGGTAATGGATGTTAACTAAGCTTATCGTGGCAATCATTTTGCAACATATACATATATCAGATCATTGTGTTGCACACCTTAAACTTATACAATGTTATATGTCAATTATATCTCAATAAAACTGGAAAAAAGAATTTGTCATCCCATGTACATCTTAAGTTAGGTGCTGCAGAACTACTGGGCAGAATATGCTGTGCAAATTATCACAGTTCTTTAAAATTGTACTTCCATTCTAAGTCTAATAAACTCTCTAAGATAGCATACGCAAGTTTAGAGTTAATTTTCATTTTGACCACTGCAGTGGCTCTTAATTGGTTTTTGCCACACCTCAGAAGTGCCAGGAATAAGTAAGCAGTTGGAAGGAAAGGGTAGAATTCTAGGTAGCACTCTGGGCCCAAATTACCCACAGTCCATGCTGTGGCCTTGGGGAGCAGGCATCAAGGTCTGTGTTTACATCACCGGTGCCGAAGTGGTAAAAGCACTGGGTTCGAGGTCAAGAGGCCTGGATTTGAATTTCAATTAATGATACTACTTACTAAATGTCAAGTCATGCTAACTTTCTAGGCCTTCTTTCTTCTTCTGTAGAACTTCGCAGAGATTATGTGACAGGATTGTAAACTGTAAAGTGCTAAGCAATTTTGTGGTATTTTTATTGAGCCTAAAGTCCCATAGACCCCTCAGACTAGAGCATATACCTCCTCTCTCATTTCTCCCAACCCCAGCCAAATTTTCAAATAACACTATCAAAAGCTTCCAAGAGTAGAAATGCAAGCATCCATTAATCTCAATTTCACAGAAAAAAAACATAAAATATTTTTAAAAGTAACAACAAGCTATGTACAATTTAATTTGTGGCAAGCTTTCAACTGAGACTATTTGTTAGAGTAGCTCGTCACAAATGGTGTAGAGCATTATTTGAAGAAGTGTCATACTCTCGGGTACTGTGTGAGTCATGAAACCCAGTTTTCTAAAAGCTCTCACTAGAATGCCCCTTTGTACAAGTTTGGGAATGCCTTTGAAGGACATGGGGGTTGGAGGGTGGGTGGGTGGGAGTTAAAAGCAATTGGGTCATCAGCCTTGGAAAAGAAGCTCAAATGCTCTCCTGGGCATGATAACTGTGTAAATGTAAAAAGACTAGGGTTCTGTTCGCAGAGCTAAGTTTATCTACTGCTGGAAAATTGTTTGATCTGGGTGCTGACTTATCTGCATCAGGACTTAAGTTCCTCAAATTGTACTCTGTAGTGGGTAGGCCCCAGGGAAACACCGAAGTCAAAGGCTGCTGTTTCCTGCTGAGCCAGCCCTGCCCTTCCGGAGCCAGAAGTTGTTGAGGAGAAAATTTATATTATGCAGCAAGTGGCTTGAGGTGTGTATAATGTGTGTCACCCTCTGCTTAGCCTTGACGACCTTGGGAAAGTAGCGATCTGATTGTTTTCTATAGTAATACATAGAATAGAGATTGACTTGATAACTGAGGATTGGGGCTAGTTTCAATTCCCTCAGCAGTTATTTCCATTCAGGGACAAACTGAGGAAGTGGACCTGAGAATTGTTTGACATCAAGGCCTAATTCAGATAGGCTGTGTCAGTTGTTAACAGAGTATGGTCCTTAAACCAGTAACATCAACTTCACCTGGGAAGATGTGGAAAATTCAAATTCTTGGGCCCCTCTTCATACCAAATGAATCTAAAACTCTGGAGGCGTGGCCCAGCAATCCGTGTTTTTAAAATCATTCCAGATGATTCTCATTCATGCTTAAACTTGAGATCTACTGGCTTACGGGCTTCTCATCCTTGGCTACACATTTGAGGCATTTGTTTAAAATGCAGATTCGGGAGCAGGGCCCAGAAAATGCCTGTTTTTAATCCCTAGGTGACTGTTGCTCAGGTAGGATTGAGAACCACAAGTACATTCTTTCCTTATGGACAAGTTACTCAGGACTATGCTGTTTTTGTCATGAACCTTCCAACCCCTTGTCTGGATTATAGATTAGAGTTCTAGGATTAGGTGGCATTTCCTGGCTCAGGGCCTGTCTCTGAATGAAGGCCTAGGCAGAGGGTGATGCCTGTGTTTCTTGGTAGGGAAGCTAGAGTGTCTCTGCCTATCGTATTTATTTTGAAAGTGATTTGAAAGTGGTTTACAAGGATGAAAAAAAAATTTCGTTTATGTAAATATTGAACCCTAGAGCAACAGTGAAATAATCTGAACTTCTGTTTGCAGTTAAGTAAATCCATTGTTTCACATCTTCTTTTCTTGGCTTCTTGTTATAATAGGAAATGTAGAATAATATAGAAACAGGGTAATGTTCATATATACATGGGGGAATACATGTTGAACACAGGCAAATATGGCTACATTAATTGAGGGTCTATGTGCTAAACAACGCTATAATTTAATCCTTGCGGTAAACTTGTGAGAGCCTTGTTGCCTTTTACAGAAAAGACTGAGCTTATGTGATTTGACTTCCTGAAGGACACACATTATCAGGCAGAGGCAGGATTTGAACTCAGGTATGTCTGATTTGAGGGAGCTTTTGTTCTTTTATAATCACCAGACTTTCTGTCAGTTCCCTGACACTCGTAGTAACACTGTTGTTTAAGAAGCTAGGCAGGCTGAAGTGAGCTCTTACTGATAGGTTTTGATAAAGGAAAAGTATTTGATTTGCTCTGGATGACTCACTGAGCTAAGATTAAAATCTAGGTTTTCTGTCTGTCTGCTAAACCAGAAAGTGAATTTTATGGTTAAAAGATGAAGCAGTCCCTCCTTGCTACAGCAATGCAAATGCTGACCAAGAAATCAAGAAAAGAGCTAGCATGTCCCTACCACTCCCTGGGTTTTGAAATAGGGTCCTGACGTTTCAGAGTGGCAAAGGAAGATCCTTGGAGAGCTGTCCAAAAGGCAAGCATGATATAAGGTCACATTATAAGGGACAGTATGTATCTAGAGTTAGGAACTCAATCTTCCTTTGGGTTATACATTGGTTATATTACCAATATTTCAACTACCTTGGTATTCAGCTCCCTATTGTCCCTATTTATTTTCTCAAACTTGGAAATGTTGATTGTTATTGTTTTAACTTGGAAGCTATAAATAAAATGTAGTTGAGTAACTGGATTTTTCTTTGTTATCTTATATCTAGAGTAACCAGATGTTGCAGCCTGCTGCAACTACATTAATGTTTTTTATGTTTGCTGTCACTTTCATCCTTAAAAGTGTTATGATTTGGTTGATAAATTATGTATGGTTATCCTTCTCATGACACCTTCTTTCTTCTTTTTCTTCAGAGCATAACCTAAGAAGTCCTTCTTGTCCCTAATGTCATTTTTATAGGCATGTGTCATTTTTACATTTATTCTAGGTAATGTGTGTTATAGTTTCTCCTCATTTCCAGAAAAATCAAATAAAAAAGGATAGATTTAAATTGCAGAGAGCAAAGCCCAGAAGATGAGGACTGAGAGTAACCACTAAAGAAATACTTTTACGAACTACTGAGAGAATTGGGAACTCTCTTTCCGTGGAGACCTTGACAGGTAGGCTCAGCATTCTTCAGCCATGTATTAAGTATAGGACTGCTTAAAAATCTTTATGACCTCTGAAACTCCCTCCCAGCTCTGGGACTCTTCTACCTTTTAAGGACAGCATAACAGTAAAGGTAAATGGGTAATACCTGGGATTAGGATCAGCAAATGATCCCAAGATGGATTAAGCCACAGGACTCCTTCTCTGTTAGAAAAGGAGCAGGTGGGTGGCAGTCTAGGCACATCTTAGTGGAATTTCCTGGTTCATCATTCTCAAGCTGGATTTTTCAACCTTATCCATGGAAGTCAAGGGCAGTGGTAGCCTATGCCCTCTTCTGCCTAAATCACACTTCTACTCCTCACTTTGCCACCTAAGAGAAGCTGGCTTAGCTCCTGGATGGGAAAGTCCAGGGTACCCAAAGCCCCATTTTCTCTGAAAGCTCCCTAGTGACTGGGAGCTAAGTAAATGGCAGTTTTCAGGATCAGCCTCTTGCATAACCTTGTTATTTAAGGTCAAGCATTTCCAGTATTAGTGAGGTACAGCTCTCCTCCCCAACTCCTATGTCACCCCAACTTCATTTCCAACCCCACCCAGCACTAGTTTTTGTTGTGCAAATAAAACTATGCCTCAGTGAACCGAACTATGTAGCAGCTTTCACTTCCCCTCTTGGGTTTTGCTGAAAAGGTCCAGGAATTTAGACGTGGGTCTAAACCCCCAGCAAGGCCAAGACAATCTCGGTAGCCATCTCAGCAGTACAGAATGTTTCTTCCTCTGCCCCTCTCCATTTGGATCCATGACCCCTCAGTTCAGTTCTGCTTTTCTCTAGGAACATGAGGAATGCCAGCTTGTGGGTAACATGTCAGGAGGCTGTGGGCTGACCAGGAGCCTGGTAGCTCAGTGCTCAGCAACAAACTTTTGTTTTGAGTAACTTGGTGGATACTGGGCCACTAATTGAATTCTAGGATACAGATGAAGAAACTGAGGCTAAGACAAGTATATAACTTGAGCATAGCTGGTAAATAACAGAGCTGGGATTTAAAGCCAGGTTTTGCAGACTTCAAAGCTGAACCTACTTCAGGTCCAAGAACTTCCAGCCCTTTTTCCCTATTTTCCAGGAATGGGATGGGTTGAAAAGATCAGGTACTTCCAGTAGAATTTTTCACTGGGATTTAGAGAATGCAAAGGCTTCGAGCTCCTTAGGGTCCAGGCAATGTGTAATCAATCAGCATTCCTGCTTGCTAAGAGATGCAATGGTGAACAATTTGTATCAGGCTTGTATAAACTGTTAAAAGTTAGGTCCCCTCTGGTACTATCTTGGTGCACAAACACAAATCTAACTTAAAAGCTTTTCCTTGAAGGGAAACTTTTCTGTTGATTTTCTTAAAGGGGCAGTGTAGGGTTTCACACAGCATTTCAAGCAGTAAAGCTTGACAAAATTCCTCTTTTTGTCCATCTCCTTAAAGACTCCATAGCAACAGTTCAAATCTCTGTCTCTTTTTCCCTCCCACCATTATCACTCGTTTTCTTTCTTACTCCATACTGCTCTAATTCTTTCTTCTTAGCACTCCTAAAAATTTGTGCATTTTGCCTTCAGGCTTCTGGGACATGTGTAACCCCCTTAGCCATTTAATCTGGTTTCTTGCTCTTGATGTTTTTCTCCGGTAGGGAGGAACCCCTCCTCCATTTTTGGTGCATTCTCAAGTCTGGCCTCCTTCTTGTTATACCTCGATGATGTAGAAATGATCATCAGATTACGCATGTCCTGAAAACCTGATGATGTTATCAGTGAATAGGATGTTTTGATCATTTCAGAACAAAGTTAAAACACTTAGGCTTGACTTGCATTGTCTTCTTGTATTTGGGATAATAAACAAGCCTCAATTCCTGCTTAACAAGAATTGACATTTATTGAGCATCTATGACATGCTAGGCCTTGTGCTAGGCAATTTCATCCATGTTATCTAATTTAAACTTAGAAGAAAAAACCTTGGAAGGTATGGGTTTTTAACTCTTATTTGATATATTTTTCAAAACTAAGGTTCTCAGGGGTTTAAGTGACTAGTCCAATGTTACACAGAGCAAGGGTTCAAATCTGATTCCAAAGCTTATACTTTTTCCATTGTATCAAAATCATCTGTTTATAGGTGAAGTGAGGTATAAATAATAATAATGTTATTTTATGCCTAAAATATTTGAAGTTGCCTCCTAATTCTACTTTTTGTGATTATTAAACACAGTTTTGCCACTGAATTAGAAATACTATTTAATGATAGTCGAATCTGGTGTTCTTTACACCATAAACAATAAAAAGTTAGCAATAGTTTTCATTATAAATGTCTGACTAATTCACAAATGTACTGTCATTTTAATTTAAAAAACCCCACAATCTTTAAATCTTTTCTTTTGGAAAAAAGTTTACTAAACCTTTTAGTCAATGGAGATTTTGCTGAGAATATGATTACAGTCAGCATTAAATATGTGAAGTCATGTGGCAATTATATTTTTAAGAGAGACTTATTTCTTTGTTTCTTTTTACTATTATTATCCTTAAGGAATCCCTGTATCAAGGCTGTTTGTGTGATAGCCATCCATCTTGCAAAATAACATTATCTCTAGTGGGATTTTATTGTCCTTTCTACCAGACGTGGCACTAAAACCTACGTGGACAACCTGGTGGAAGGTGAAAGTAATTTAAAATCAGAAAACTTGGGATCTTCTTATGGCTTTTCTTTTGACAAGTCACTTCACTTCTCTAATTTTTTTAAGTGTTTCTGCTGAGGCATAATAGAGATGGGCTAGTGTTTCACAGTTTGACAAGTGAATCCAGTGTAGGTGAAATACTTTCATATCACTTACCTTTCTTATTTAAAAAGACTGGGTTTAAAAGTGAATTAACATGTATCCCCGAAAAATGAAAACATATTGCCTACACAAAACGTTGTACATGAATGTTCATAGCAACTTTATTCATAATAGTCAAAAAGTAGAAAAAATCCACGTGTCCATCAGCTGATGAATGGGTAAGCCAACTCTGGTACATCCATACCAAGAAATACCACTCAAAAATAAAAAGGAACAAACTATTAATATATACAACAACCCGGATGAATCTTAAGGGATTATGCTGAGTAAAAAAAAAAAAAAATCAACCCCAAAAGGTCACATACTGTGTGGTTTGAACTATATAACTTCCTTGAAATGACTAACTTATAGAGATGAAGAACAAATTAATGGTTATTTGTGGTGATGTAATTGTTCTATATCTTGATTGTGGTGGTTGATATACAAACATACACACATAATAAAAATTTATAGCGCTAAATATAAACAGACACATAAATACAAGTAAAACTAGGGAAATCTGAACAAGACAAGTGGGTTACATCAATGCCATTATCCTGGTTGTGATGTACTATAGTTTTACCAGATGTTAAAACATTGCGGGAAACTGGGCAAAGTGAACAAGACATTTCTCTGTATTATCTCCTACAACTGCATGTGAATCTACAATTAACTCAAAATAGAAAGTTTAACTTGAAAACAAAGTAATTTAGGTTTCTCTTTGTCCATTAAAATGTCCTAACCTGAAGTGAAGTGTTGAGGTTTAAGAAAAAGAAATACCTTAGAGTTTAGAATCTTCTGGGTGCTAATTTTAGGCACACTCTTATCTGTGCAAGTGATGCAGGAGAGATCTACTGGAACATCCAAAAGAAGACACAACCTGGAGTTCTGGTGACCAGGTTCTTGTCTTATAACATGAGAAAGAATTCACGGACAAGACAAATATCAAGCAGGAAAGCACAAAATTTATTGAAGTGAAAGTACACACTTAAGAGGGAAGTGTGGGTAAACTCAGAGATGGAGTCACCCGAGGATGTCTGGATTATGGGCCTTTGTCCTTCTTGGGAGAAAGGCCCTGGGTGTGGTACTGACAGAGTCTCATTGTCTCCTCCCAGTAGGCTGGGAGCTTGATTTCTTCATTATTTGGTATTTCTGGAATTGTCAAGGCATCAGGTGCATGATAGGACCGCAGTATCTACAATGCAGATGACATTATAATAATATTATAATTAGCCAAAGGTCAAGTTTCGTCCAAAGATGTCTTCTAAGATAGAAAGGACCAGTTTGGGCTTGCCTCCCCTTGCTGGAGCTAAAACAGAGAGAGAGAGCTGAAGAAAGGAAAAATTCTGGAGCCATATCCTGAAGGGGGAGTGGACATCCCTAGGCTATCTATCCTGTTTCAAAAGTACAGCAGCAACTGCCTTGAAAAGCTTTAAACAGTTTTCTGATCTTGTCATTTTCTACAGTGAATACATGATGGGGAGACTTGCAAGTCAGTTGACTTCCAGTACAGAGAGAACCAACCATAGCTCCTCTTTTCCTGTGTGGGTATCCCACTTCGAGTTTAATAGGCTGGTTTAACAGAGATCTATTCAAAAGAGCAGCTGTAGCCTTGTGGGGAAAGGAGAGGGGTGTGTCTGGCTGTCAAGGGGCCAATGCATAACAAAGGGGACAGAAATGTCAATGTATGGGGTATATAGTGGACAGAGGAGGATCAGGAATGGAAGCGGGTAGCTAATGGAGGAAACACCCAACTTTCTGTTTTTCCCGATGAGCTAGCTAATTTGTTCTGTATTGGCTAATAAATTTCCCCCCTTTCTTTTCATATATTTTGCTCCTTAAATGACTAGGGGGAAGTCAAGTTCCAGATATTTTAACAAGTAGAGCTTTAGAATTTCTATAGCAGCTTTGTGCTAGATTGCATCCTTTTTATTTTTGTGCTAGTTTTTTTTCTTCGTAGAGGAAAAATATTAAGGTACCTGGAATAAGATGCTTAGCTTTTGGATGCTTTTGGTATAGCAAGCTTTGCTATCAGAAAGTAAAGCTTTAGGCTTGGGGATCTCTAAAAAAGGTGAATTAAGGACAAATTTACAAACTAGTCAAAGTAGTCTTTCATGTCTCCTGCTTCCTCACTTGGTGTACCCTTTTATCTCTTCACTGGGGCTCCTTCCTTTCCTCCTCTACTGTCCAGTATTCTCATACCTTTTCCTTATTGACATTTTAGAGGTTTTTCTTTCTGGAAGGATACAGGAAAAACTGATAACAGAGGTTACCTCTGGGGAGGAGGCCTGGGGGATTAGGGTGAGAGAGAAACTTAAGTTTTTACTATATGTCATTTTGTGCTGTTTGAATTTTTATATATCTGCATGTAATACCTATTGGAAAAAATTTACAACAAAAATTTTAAAACTTTTTTCAGTGAGGAATTTTCTATCTAGGCAATTCACGGCATATAACATTTTAGTGGTACATATTCTAGGCTGAAGTAATGTAGATCAAACCTTATTTTCCTTAAAAAAACAGTTTTAGAACTAAGTTACATTTTAAACTGAAAGCCTGATGCCAATTTTTTGAAATATAACAACCATAAATATCATATATAATCAAATGCTAAATCCTATGTTTGTAGACTGAATTTTTAGTTAGTTCCAATGAAAAATATTCTGACTTTGAATAAGACAAGTGTGTATTAGCATGTCGGTTCAGAAAATATGGTTAGTATAGATAAAAATTTTCTAAAATGTATATAAATTAGGTAGAATAACACAGTGATACTATCATAAAATTGTATTAAACAGGATAAAGTCTGCTATAAAAAATTCTTATTTCTTCACAATCCCTGCCTGATTGTGAATGCTCTAACCAGGAGAATTTGGCTCTGTGCCCTATTCCATTCCTTTTAAAGGCTCTGTGCATCATACTACTGTGATGGACCTAAAATCAAAATCAATCTGCAAGAAACAGTGCTATTTGGACTTTGCACAGATACCTCCCTATTCACTCTTTTAACAAAATTATTTATTTTTAATTAGTGTCAAGTATACAGTACATTGATTAGACATCTATATAGTTCATAAAATGATCCCCCAATTGCTCCCTCCCTCCCCTGACCCTCGACCTAGCCAATATATTAATGCTAACTACATTCCTTATGCTGTGCTCCCCATCCCCGTGACCATCCATAATCTACTTATTTGTACTTCTTTAACCATTCACCCCATCTTCCAGTCCCCCAAACCCCCTCCCCTCTGTCCATCACCACATTGTTCACTGTATTTTTGAGCCTGTTTTTGATTAGTTTGTTCTTTTTATTCCTTATATTTCATATATAAGTGAAATCATATAGTGTTTATCTTTCTCTTTCTGACTTAAATGCCTTCTAGGTTTATCAAAGCAATATCTTTATCCATACCCTTCTTTTCAGTCTGTGTGTGTCTTTTAATCTAAAGTGAGTCTTTTGTGTTTTTTCTTCTTAAAGAAGTCCCTCCAACATTTCCTGTAATACTGGCTTGGTGGCGACACATTCCTTTGGCTTATTTTTGTCTGGGAAGCTCTTTATCTGTCCTTCCACTCTAAATGATAGCTTTGCTGGCTAAAGTATCCTTGGTCGTGGATCCTGGGTCTTCATCCTGTTGAATATTTTGTGCCAGGCCTTTCTGTCCTGCATAGTTTCTTTTGAGAAAGCAGCTGCCAGTGGTATGGGTATTCCCTTATAAGTAATTATCTGTTTTTCTCTTGCTGCTTTTAATATTCTTTGTATTTAACCTTTGGCATTTTAATTATGATGTGTCTTGGTGTGGGCCAAGATTTTTGGATCCCTGATTTTTGGAATTCTCTGCGCTTCCTGTGGTTTTATGTCCATTTCCTTCACCAGGTTAGGGCAGTTATCCATCATTATTTTTTCAAGCAGCTGTTCAACATCTTGATTTTCTTCATTTATGCCGATCAGATGGATATTTCTACCCGTAATGGTGTCTCACATGCCCCTTAAATTATGTTTATAGTCTTGGCATCTTATCTCTTGCCATTCTGATTGAGTGTCCTTGGCTTTCCCATCCTCTAGATAGGGCATTTGATCTTTTTCTTTGTTCACTTTGTTTATTCCTTTGTTTATTCCATTTAACATACTTCTCATCTCAGATAATGTGTTCTTCATTTCGGACTGGTTCCCTTTTGTAATTTCATTTCCATTTTCATGTTTTTTATCTCTTTGTTGAAGTTCTCATTGAATTTATCTACACTTCCCAAAAGTTCATTGAACATCTTTATAACCAGTGTTCTGAACTCTGCATCTGTTAGAGTGCTTGACTATATTATTTCTGGATCTCTGTTCTGTTCTTTCATATGGTTTCTGCTTCTTTATCTTCCCATTTTGGCTCTTTCTATGTACTAAGCAAAGCTCCTAAGTCTCCCAGCGTTATTAGTGTGGATTTGTGAAGTAGGTGTCCAGTGGCACAGTCCTGAGAGGAGTTCGGCTGAAGGCCAAATTTAGCCCCAGCCTCTACCCCTCCAGGGCCACCTGTTAAGATTCAGCAAGCAAACCACAGGTGCTGTGCTTATAGTTGCCTCAAGAAACCACACTGGAAACCGAGGCCAGGTGCCACCAGTGTGAGTCTAAGCACTATTCAACAAGAAGCACCTGACTTGCTGAGGCTATACCTAGATATGGCTTGGGTGGAGCCATGATTTGGGGGAGGCAGGGTTTCAGGGAATCCTCTGGGCAGAGCAGCCTCTGTTATCCAGTTTGATGACGTCATGGCTATGGCGGCGCTGTGTCCAGCACACTGGTATGGGGGAGGGCTCAACAGGGAATGATGGATACTGCTGGCACTTCTGTACAGTGTGTGTCTCGCCTTGGCCCTCACTCTGACAATATCTCCCTGTAAGTCCCTGGTACCCCCTGTGCACAGCAGAACTGGTACTCAGAGCGAGCAGGTCTGTCACTGCAAAAATCCGCTCGCAGACGTGGCCCCTTTAAGAGACATCTGCCACAGCCTCCACCTCCATCTCAGCAGCTCGAGACCAGGAAGCCCCACATCCTCTCCCCATCCTACTTTATGCTGTCGCAGGGTGATTTCTTGTATTTCTCCTTAGTTGTATGGCTTGTTCATCTAGATCACAGGCTATTTTTCCTTGCTGCTGCTCCTTGTTTCCATCACAACTTTGATTTGGCTGCCAGAAGGATGAACAGATCCTCTATCATTTACGCCATAATTTTTTCTCCATAAACTAGAAAATACGTCTCACTTTTTGGTGTGCTCTCTCAGCTTTGATTCCATAACATCTGAAAGATTCTAGAAGAGTGCTGAACCATGTGACAAAAGTCTTCAGGTGGGCCTGGAAGCAATCTTTAAAGGAAAACTCTATTTGCTCTTTTAACCATCTGTTCTCCCTTCTTATCTCCCTGGCATGCTAAACCTAGTTTCACACCTTCTAGAAGCCCTTCATTTTTACCACCTTTAAGAACTTCACTCCTTCTCTGGCCTACAGGTCTCAGCTTCCTGCTTTGGCATTGGTTCTGAATGCTCCTTTGATTGCAGTCACACCAGCAGCTGCCACTAACCTTGTCCCTGTGGAAACTATACCAACAAGGCTTGTCCCTTTCTGTCCCTTGTCAGGGCAGAAAATTTGGATATTTGGACAAATTTGGATGTTTACACTTTTCCTTCACTTAAAATTTCCTGTAACAAACAGGGATAGATTTTAGTAGTCATATGGGTATCTCTTGTCATCAATGAGAGCAGAGAACACATTAATCTGGCAGTTCTATCTTGTTCCACCCAGTCTCCCCCCAGCCACACAACACTTATGCAAGACATATTGACTTATACTACTACTACTTCTTCCTCTTCTGCTCACCTTCCTCTTTCTCCTTCTCCTTATATTTACTTTTACAATGAAATCTCTCATCCTTTGATCTATTTTCTTCTTGTTGCCTAACAAGGTTAAAATGCCTTAAAGCATTGGCCTCTTAGTACTGCATCAATCTACTCATCTCAGTCATTATGCCAGGACACTGCCTTGAAATTAGAGCATTTTAGAACATTAGAGCATTGCCTTTTCATTTTATCTGTCATGGACAGGAATATAAGCTGCAAGCATAAACTTATGACACTGTTTTTTTTCTGGAATATTCTAGAATTTATACACCAAATTAGCATTCTTCAAAGCAATCACTGAGATAGAATAACACAAGCATTCCTATGATATAATCATTGTTACAAATGTTTGGGGGCTCCTCTTTTGGAATTAAGGGATGACAAAATATAGTGGGAAGAACATGAAGTTCTTTGATTTGAATCACTAATCTGTCACATATTAGCTGTGCAATATTTGTGCAAGTCTTGCTCTCTGAGCTTCCAGTTCCCCATATACAAAATGGTGTTAAGACTGTCTTGCTGAGTTTTGTAGTGAGTCAATAATGTCAATGAATGTTCCAGGCATATAGTAAGTGCTTGATATTTTCATGCTTCCATATTTAGAATCAGTTTAATATTTGTGCAAGAAAGTTATTGTCCCTACATACTCTCCCTTAGTTGATGACTCTGTTTGCCCCTCCCGATTTATGTTCTGATCAAACTCAATTATATTTTTTTCTTTAAAAAATTAAGTGTAGGAGGGAACTTTTCGACTTTATCAAAACCTACACCAAATAAAATAATTAATGGAGAATCTATAGAAGATATTTAAATCATTAAACCAACAAGGGATTAATATCTAGGATATACAAAAATGACCACTGATTATAAGGGAAAAAAACAAGAAACTCAATAGGAAAATGGAGAAAGGATATAAATAGGCAGCTCACTGATAGAAAAGTCCAAATGGCTACCAAGTATATGAAAATATTCTCAAAATCACAAATTCTCAGAAATATGTCAACAAAAGACAATGGAATATCACTTTAATACCATAAGAATTACAAAAATTATAAAAGTGGATAATACCAAGGGTTACTGATGTTGTAAGCAGATGGGCCCTCTTATGTACTATTCTTGAGAGTCTTAATATTACAGACTTCAATAAGTGGCATACTTTGCTTATAAAAGCTTTTTAAGTCATACTTTGTGATTCTATTTATTATAATACTGTGGTGATCATCAATGTAGCAATCCAAAAAATTCCGGTTTTGTTAGGTATATGTATATATATCCAGTTTCTATAATGGATGCTTGTTTTGTGACTCTTAGAATAAAATTATACTAGAAAATGTGTCATATTTTTATGTGCATATGAAAATATATACAAAGGAAAGAAAACAACCCAAAGCAACTGTACTATTTTATTCCTTCCTTTGTAACTACCAGTGTTCTTGAGACAAGAACTAGAAGATCCATACAAAAATGGTATTGGCCTAGAATTAGCTCTGCAGTGTACCAGGCACCACGCTGGGAACTTTAAATTGTCGGTTGTCTTGTTGAATCTGTACAATGTTATGAGGGAGTAGGCATTATTATCTCATTGTATGGATAAGGAAAGAGGTTCAAAAGGGTTAAATAGTTTGTCAAAGGACACAGGATTAGAGTCAAGGTCTGTTTGGGCTGGTGCTCTTTTTCACTACATTCCCATGAGTGGCTGTAGGAACAGGCTGAAAATGGAAACCAAGGCTGGAGAAAACTTGGTTAGCACACATCAGAAAGTAAACTGACAGAGCTAAGATTATTGTAGTTGTATTTTTTTCTGTTTACCAGGCATCCCATATGCTGATAATGGGTTTAATTGCCTGAGAAATGTAAATATAAACTGTGGTGAAATGAGTGGCTTTATAGCAATGACTCTGTATTTTCTGTTTTCATTCACATTAAGATAGAAGTAACCTATAAACCTTGATATTTTTTCACTTACCATGGATAATTCTTTTAACTGGACTGAGATCCACAGACCCCAAAGTGCATTTCCAGTGTTGAAATTTCAGTATCAGCCCAGACAGCAAGGGAGGTATTTTATTATACAGGGGTGAGAGGAGGGTTGGGAAGCATCTTAATTCTCTAAATTAAATTAAATATGCAATTGCCTCCTCTGCCTTTATGTGCTCACAATTTTGATTATAGGAAGAATAATGCCAGTCTTTGCTGATACACTTTAGAAATGGATTTGTTTTGGAAGTTAACACTGGGACATTTTTTAAAGTTTTCTTGAAGTAGCTATGAGGTATATATTAAGAGAGAGAAATTTAAACTAAACGACTTTCTTTTTCCTTGCAGCCAAGTCACATGGAAGGACCATTTCTTCAAAAATGAGCATCACACATGTGAAAGGATTTTTTTTCTAGTAGTGACTCTAATGCCTGGGGCTGACAAGATGTGCTTAGATAACCTGCCTCCTCAGCAGCTCTGGTTCATTTTGATTGGGCTTTCTCTGCTGTCTTTGGTAGAGACATATGGGTTCAGTAAATGTACACAGTATGAATTGGACATTCACCATGTGTTCTGTATTCGGAAGAAGATCACCAACTTGACAGATGCCATTTGTGATATCCCTGGATACACTACTCACCTCAATCTGACACAAAACCAAATTCAGGTCCTCCCTTCTTATTGCTTTACTAATTTGTCTGCTCTGGTGGACTTGCGACTGGAGTGGAATTCCATTTGGAAGATTGAGGAGAAGGCCTTTTGGGGACTTGAAAATCTGACTCTTTTGAACTTAGTAGAAAATAAGATTCAAAGTCTGAATAACTCCTTTGAGGGCCTGTCCAACTTGGAGACTTTGCTCCTAAGCCATAATCAAATCACCCACATTCACAAAAATGCCTTTATCCCTCTTTTCAAATTGAAACATTTAAGTTTATCTAGAAACCTTATTACCAACTTTTCCAATATTCTTGAAGCAGTCCAGCATCTTCTACACCTGGAATACCTTGATCTTACTACCAACAGCATTATCTCCTTGGACCATAGCTCCAGGTCATTGGTTTCCCTAACCCAGCTGAGCCTGCAGGGGAACAAGCTAATGGAATTAAATTTCTCTGCTTTGTCACTGCCTAATCTGACCACTCTGGATGTCTCTCAGAATAACCATGGAATCATCCAGAATGTGAATCTGGAAACTCTTCCCCAACTGAAGAGGTTGAATCTGAGTGGAACACGGGTGAATCTGGAGATGCTTCCAGTCAAACACCTACAGAATCTAAGGGAAATGGACCTTAGTAACCAAGAGTTTAGAGCTGGTCATTTAAATTTGAACACAGTGTGTCACCTCCTCAGAAACTTGCCCATATTAGAGGTTTTGGTTTTTAGGAAAAATGCCACTGATGCAAGAGGCATAAAGCACCTTGCTAACTGTACCAGGCTTTTGTTCCTTGACCTGAGCCAAAGCAATGATCTGGTTCACCTCAATGACAGTGAGTTTGATGCTATGCCCAGCCTCCAAAGGCTGAATCTAAATAAGTGCCAACTTTCCTTTGTCAGCAACAGGACCTGGAGTGCCCTCCAGAACTTGACAGCCCTAGACCTGAGCCACAATAGGTTTAAAAGATTTCCAGATTTTGCATTTTCACCCTTGAGGTACCTACAATCTCTCTTTCTCTCTAGAAATCCCATTACAGAACTCAGTAATATGGCCTTCTATGGGCTGTATTCATTGAAGGAACTCAACTTGGCTGGGTGCTGGATAGTGCAAATTGACAGATACTCCTTTGCTCAGCTTTCAAATTTAGAGATTTTAGACCTTGGAGACAACAATATTCGAACTCTGAAGCACAGAACTTTTCAGTTTCTGAAGAAACTCCAAGTTCTGATTCTCTCCCGGAACCACCTGAATGTTATAGAGAAGGGTGCATTTTCTGGTCTTACTTACCTCTATAAACTTGATCTGGCATACAATATCTTGTCAAGTTTTCAGGCAGATCTTTTCTTGGGCATTGAAAATCTAGAAGTTTTGAATCTCAGTTTTAATAAAATTACATATGAAACCACTAGGACCTTGCTATTTCCTCCATTTAAGAACCTCAAGTCTTTGAAACAACTTAACCTAGAAGGACAAATGCATGGGATTCAGGTTGTTCCAACCAACTTCTTTCAAGGGCTGAATGGCTTGCAGGAGCTACTCCTAGGAAAAAATTCCATGGTATTTTTGGACCATCTCCAATTTGACTTCTTGACTAATCTCACAAAATTGGATATCTCAGGAACAAAATCTGGAGATCGAAGTCTGTATTTAAATATTTCTTTATTCCAAAAACTCAAAAAACTGAAAATGCTGCGCCTGGAAAACAACAACATAGAGTCACTGGTTCCTGGTATGTTCTCCAGCTTAGAAAGCCTTCAGGTCTTCTCTTTAAGATTCAACAACCTAAAAGTCATCAATCAAAGTCATTTGGAGCATCTGAAGTCTCTGATGTACTTTGATCTCTATGGGAACAAACTTCAGTGCAACTGTGACAATGTGTGGTTCAAGAACTGGTCAATAAACACAGCAAATGTTCATATCCCTTACCTCCGAAGCTATCCCTGTCAGCAGCCAAATTCCCAGAGTTTGTTGATAGATTTTGATGATGCTATGTGTAATTTCGACCTGGGAAAGGTTTACTTCTTATGTTCTTTCAGTCTTGTCCTCACAACCATGGTCTTCTCTTGGTTCAGTGCCAAGATGGCTTCATCTCTACGTTATGGGTTCTACATATTTCAAGCCTGGTACCTGGCCAAGTGGCATAAAACAGAGAAGGAGTTTATCTATGACGCCTTTGTCTCTTTCACTGCCTCTGATGAGCAGTGGGTATATAAAGAGCTTGTTCCAGCTCTAGAAGAAGGTGGCCAGCCTACCTTTAAGCTCTGTCTTCACCACCGGGACTTTGAACCAGGTATGGACATCTTTGAGAACATTCAGAATGCCATCAATACTAGCCGAAAAACTTTGTGTGTGGTCAGTAACCACTACCTACGTAGTGAATGGTGCCGCCTTGAAGTACAGCTGGCCAGTATCAAGATGTTCTATGAGCATGAGGATGTTATCATCTTGATTTTCCTGGAAGAGATCCCAAACTATAAGTTATCCAGTTACCACCGACTCAGGAAACTTGTGAAGAGGCAGACATTTATCACATGGCCTGACAGTGCCCATGAGAGGCCACTCTTCTGGGCTCGTATTAAAAATGCATTAGGCAATAAATCTATGGAGAAAGACAACGCACAGCTAATTGTGGTTGAATAACTGAAAGTCTTCATGCCCTCAAATCCAGTGTTGCCCAATGTGTGTATATGCTAAGAGTGTTACTGAACATACCTGCTCTGCAGGGAAAAGGACATGAGCTGCTCTTGACCATAAGAACCAGGATCATTTGCTTAATGTCCATCAGGTAATTGGAAGAGTGAAAGGGGATGCTTGAGGAAGATTCAGGAACAGTGTCCTCACTGTTAGGGGATTATATATCTGGAAAGTATATCTGTTATATTAAGGGGAAGACTTAGGAGACATTCTGGGGATCAGGAAAGCCCTCATATGTGCTTGAGAACATTGGCCCCCTCATGTCTCCTAATCAGTTCCTCTCAAAATAGATTAAATTGTACTCCTTCTAAGGACCTGTAACAACAGAAACACCACATGCAGAGCTCAATAAAAGCAAAAAAAAATGTTAAGATTCTGGTGTATTCTTCTTTAGGATATAAGATTCTGAAAGTCTGTTTTTTCCTCTGTTTTAGTCAGAGCTCAAGAGTTAAGAAAGTCCTAGGTGGATACCTCAATTTACTAAATAGGAAGCAGCCTTGATGAACTAGCAGTGCAATGATGGCTGCAGGAAGTATCCCTTAGCTGTGATAAAACAGACTTCATAGATAAAGTAGTTTCTGGCAAGGGCACAGACTCCATAGGCTTCATGCTTCAGGCGCCAGACACATACCAGTATCCTATAGCAGACAATGCCTATTGTAAACGACACTCAGCATAAGGGCCATGTTTCTTGTATTAGGCAAAGGTGCTATAAATTCATGTAGGAAGGAAGGCTTTCCTACAGGAAAAGTGCAACAAATTTCTAGAGCAAGAGGGACCATAGAGACTGAAAGGAGATCAGCTTATATTGGGAGAAGCAGGGCACCAACACTTCTCTTTCCTGATCGTATCAACATAAGGACTTGGTCTTTTGTCGCTGGCTTCCTTCTCCAGTCTTCCTCTTATCCCTAAGACTCTGGGGAAAAGTTTGTCAAGGAAAAGACCCTGAAGAACAGAATTTTTACTGGCTGAGGTAGCCGAATGTTTACTTCAGGGGACCCTAGCCAGGCCTCTTTGTAAAATAAGTGAAGAGAGGTCAGCATGTTTTGGACAGGACTTTTGTTAACCCATTAGCAAAATAATCCAAGGTCATCTTTGTGGGAAATTATGAGTCCTTAGCTGGATGTTTATGGGTTGAATATTACATTGTAGCAGGAAATAATTTGCAACTGCCACATAGCACATGCAAGAAACATCACATTAATTTTCTTTAAATCAAATGATATCTGATTTTGAGATTCTATTCTGTTAGACTAACCTTGTGTGTTATTGCTTAAAGAAAAAAAAGTTGATGGAAGACTGCTAGAAAAGAATTGTTCAGGAATGAAATGTATAACAGATTTTTTTTTTGGCATCCTGAAAAAAAGTTGGGGCAGTTTCTCCAGGCTTTGGTCCACATTGATTACCAGTAGTACGCCCATTGTCCAAGCTAGATCCCTGGAGTCTTGAGGGCTCTTCTGCCTCAGGCCTAAGTTCGGCAATGTCTTTCTTTCTTTCTTTCTTTCTTTCTTTCTTTCTTTCTTTCTTTCTTTCTTTCTTTCTTTCTTTCTTTCTTTCTTTCTTTCTTTCTTTTTTTCTTTTCTTTCTTTCTTTTCTCTTTCTTTCTTTTTTCTTTCTTTCTTTCTTTCTTTCTTTCTTTCTTTCTTCTTTCTTTCTTTCTTTCTTTCTTTCTCTTTCTTCGTTTTTCATTTTTCTTTTTTTCTTTTTCTTTTTGTTTGCTGAAATTGGACATAGTCATTTCCTCCTGAACACTATCACCTTCCAGGAGATGGAGTGGGTCTTGGATTGCACCACTCAAGAAAATGGCATACCTCTGTTCTTTCCTTGGCCTTGAAACTGGGCCCTAACACTGAAACCAGACCCTAATAGGTTTTTTTTCTAGTTTTAAGCGTCTTTCAGGAGATAACAACAGACCTCCTCACAGTGCTCCAGAGACCACCAGACCAGGAGATATCAGAGTGGTCTTAGAAGATTGAGCAGATGAAGTTAGCTAAATAACCTTAAGGTGACTTCGAGAGCACAGCAAAACCAAAATTCACAAAACTCAAGTAGCAGATATGCTACTTTTACCACCTGGAGCCCATTAAGATGTGAGGGGTCCGTCAATAAGGGAGATCTGGTACAGGGGCCCAATTTGGACACACATGGGACTGATAAATCAAACTCTGCCAGATTGGAATTTCTTTGTTCTCTTTTGCCTCTTCCACATCCCTAACCTTAGATGGCTTAGTTCCAAGACTACCCAGTCAGACCCCTTGAATTAGAATTAATAGATATATATAACCTCTACTTTCTTTCACCTCTTAAAATTGATCTTAAGCTTTTGTTCAGAAAAGCTAAGTCAAGCTTTGTCTCTGGTCTCCTTGTTCAGCTGGCCTGATGAATAAATCTCTTTTTCACTGCAAAAATCTGCTGCTTCATATTGTTTACTTCTCTGTAAGTGATGGGCAAAACACTCAATGCCTTTGTTTAGTAATAACATTGTGCTCATGGATTGGAAAGATTAATATTGTTAAAATGCCCATATTACCCAGAGAAATCTACATATTTAATGTAATGCCTATTAAAATACCAAAGGCATTTTTCACAGAATTGGAACCAAAATCCTAAAATTTATTTGGAACAATAAAAGTCTCCAAATTGCCAAAGCGATCTTGAAAAAGAAGAACAAAGTTGGAGGTATTATGCTCCCTGATTTTAAACTTTAGTACAAATCTATAGTATTCAAAACAGCATGGTAGTGGCACAAAAACAGACATAAGTCAATGGAACAGAATAGAGAGACCAAAAATAAACCCACACTTATATGGTCAAATAATCTATGGCAAGAGAGGCAAGAATATATAATGGGAATGTGAGTCTCTTCAATAAATGGTTTTTGGATAGATACATGCAAAAAATGTATCCCAGACCACTTTCTTACACCATATACAATAATAAACTCAAAATAGATTAAAGACTTAAATGTAAGACCTAAAGCCATAAAACTTTTAGAAGAAAATATAGACAATAACTCTTTCATATTGGTCTTAGCATCATTTTTTGGATATGGCTCCCCAGGAAATGGCAACAAAAGCAAAAATAAACAAATGAGACTATTTCAGACTAATAAGCTTTTGCACAGAAAAAGATTCTATCAACAAAATGAAAATGAAATCTTCTAAATGAGAAAAGATATTTGAAAATAACATATCCAATATGGGGTTTTTATCCAAAATATATCAAGAACTCATATAGCTCAACGTCAAAAAAGCAAACAATTTGATTAAAAATGTATAGACATTTCTCTAAAGAAGATATACAGATAGTTAACAGACATGAACAGATGCTCAACACCTTACAGAGAAACACAAATTAAAACCACAATGGAATATTATTCAGCAATAAAAATGTATAAAATATTGCCATTTTCAATAACATGGATGGGCCTAAAGGGTATTATGTTAAGTGAAATAAGTCAGACAGGCAAATACAAATATCTTATGAACTCACTTATATGTGGAATCTTCAAAAACAAAACAAAACAAACAAAAAAGCAAAAACAGACTCAAAGATACAGAGAACAAACTGATGGTTGCCAGAAGGGAGGAGGCTTTGGGATAGGTGAAAAAGGTGAAGAGTAAGAGGTACAAACTTCCAGTTATAAAATAAATAAATCACAGACTATAATGTACAGCACAGAGAATATTGCCAATAATATCATAATAACTATATATGGCGACAGATGGTTAATAGACTTGTAATCACATCCTAGAGTATATAAATGTAGAATCACTATGTTGTACACCTGAAAATCATATATTATTGTATGTCAACTATACTTTAATGCAAAATAAATTAAAAAATAAAATTATATCTAGCAATCACCACAAACGCAGCTCATATCGGTAAAATTACTTTAAACATAAAATCTATAAGTTGTTCCTCCAGACTCCTAGCCCAGTGTACTTCCCACTATATCAGCTGAGTTCATAGACTGGCAGAGTGCACTATGAATCACTAAGCACGAGAATTTGTACTGAAACACAGCTCTAAGAAGAAATGGGGAAGAATTGAAGTCAGACCAAACTTGCTATGATTAGTAAATAATTCAGATCTCTCCTGGATGCCTTTTCCTGCCCAACAACAGACATGGATATGTTGAAGAGAAGTATTTTCTGTAGACACATGTCAGGTTCACATTTTGCTCTCTGCTGTGTGACATGTATGTATCAGGAGGCAGTGGATTGCTCAGCCTAGCCATGGAGACTTCACTCTGGGGGAATGGAGGCCATCAAAGGCCAGACTGAGGGACCTGGAATTTTCCCTGCTCACATAGGTGCCTGACAGGGTTCATTAAACAGAGTTGACCTGGCGATTGCTGGCTGAAGGTGGGGAATTGAAGAGTACAGAAGCTGGTCACAGAGGCACATATCTGGGGGTGAATATATCTAACTGAGTGCAGGAATATTCTGCTGTTTCCCAGCTGCTCCAGGATTTAAGCATATTAATTAAGGGCAACTCCAGCAGTCCAACAAAAACCAGAGAGCATCACCTAAGACACAACAGATCCCTAAGCTGTCTTGTATAGCCTCTGCGCTAATCTTCTTTCACCTCTTTTCCACCTACTGCATGGACCAGGTATGACTTGGTTTTCTTGGCTGGAAAATGTAAATTTAGCAATGATCTCTGTTTGCATCACTAAAAGTTGGCATGCCCCATCCCAAAGTCTTTAATAAGAACAGACTTCCTTGGATGCTCTTGATTGGCAAGGCATGTGCCAGATAATGTGGGCGGGAAGGCTGTTTGCACATTAAAGCATTATCCCAGAAGCCCCAGTGTCCTATTATAATTGAGTATCAAGTCAGGGGATGAGATTCTTCACCTTCCTCAGAGAAATGTAGGTCAAGAACTTGTAGAAGAAACCCCAACAACGGTCCATTGCCCTCCTATGACTTGCAGTATCAAGGGAATGGCACTTCGTAGCTAATCTGAATCACTTCATGGATTCCCCTTCACATAGGAGGGCACACAACCACAGGTCCAATCTGGATTTCCTTTTCACCTTCTGTATTTGGAGCTATCTGCTCCCACACTATTATTGACTGGTTTGAAAAGTTCTGTTATTTTGTTTTTGTTTCTGGGTGGAGGCAGAGAACATTTTGATTGCTGTGGCATACTTAATAAGGCCTTTGTTACCCCCAATTTTGCAAACATGTTCTCTTCTGTAAAAATTTTTAGAATTACTTTTGTTTGTTTCAGACCCAGTTAACTAAAGTTCACCTACAAATAAAAGGCCTTTCTACAAATAAAAGGCCTTTCAAAGTGAGATGCAAAAATCATTTATGTGAGATTTAAAAAAATGCCTTCTCAGGAAGCACTGATTCAGGCAGAAGGCCAAATAGTGTTCTGAATAGGAAATAAAGGCAAAGGGTATTTATGAGAAAGGAAAAGGCAAAAATTATATTACTAGTAGGAAGATATTTATTCTATTGCTGCACATGAGCTACCATGTGATGCTAATTCTAAAGAATATATAAATTTTAAATTTTTCAATCCAGTAGCCATCGGTCTGGTAGTCGTAACATCTGCTTTCTTATTGTTTTCGCAAACAGTTTTTTGGGATATAATGTTGCTTTAGGCACAAGCCAAATGTTATTTTGTCCTGTTTCAACATTCCAAAGATTTGAGGCATAAAATGTGCAAGGCACTTTCTCTGGGGTGGCAGATCTGGCTCCATTTTAAGGTAGTTCAATTTATATTATTATTGTTATTATTATTATTCTAAATTTTCTCCCTTTTGATCAAGATCTTTTCTTTAAAGCATTTCTGATCAATCATTGGAGAGCAGCATTGATCAATTATTAAAAGTAGTGATGTCAGAAACATGGCAGAGTAAGAGATGTTCTCAGTTGTCGTTGTTGTTGTTGTTGTTGTTGTTATTATTATTATTATTATTATTATTATTATTATTATTATTTTAAAGCCTGTAGTAACCGGTATTCCCAGGTGTTCTCCCATCCAAGTACTAACCAGGCCCAATCCTGCTTAGCTTCCGAGATCAGTCAAGATCAAGCGTTTTCAGGGTGGTATGGCTGTAGACTGCCCTTAGTTATTAAAAGCATCATCGATCTTTCATTGTTGAGATGGCTCATTCTGGAAATATTATGTCCTTGTAGGTCCTTCATTCCCAGGAAGGCTCATTTCTGGTATGCCATGTGCCACAAAAGAGAGGAAGTGTTTTTCCTGGAAGCCTTAGACCACATTTGAGCCACAAGAGTGCCAGAAAGGAGAAAGGCTTTACCATTATGTTTTTTTTTAAGAGCAAACATCTTCTGTAGTTTCTTGAAGTTTCTCACATCATGAAGCCTCATAGGACTTAGTGATCATCTCAAAATGTTGAGCAACTATTATTAGACTGGTGTTTTTATAATGTCGAGCTATATAAAACAAAGTTTTATAACAGCAAAAAATTCTATAATAACAAACAAAATGTTAAGTCCAATTTACAGAATGGATCTGAACAAGTAGACAATACCTGAGGGCAGTAGCTGAAGATATTAAAGAATCATGAGATGTCAGCAGAAATTGTATTTAATCATTTGGTTTATGCCAGATTTTATTTAGTCCCATCTTCATTTTACCAGAAGTGTTTTACCTGAACACAGTAGAAAATATTAACAACAAAGCAAATTCCACCTTGCTTAGCTAAGATATAGTCAAGGGTAATTTTATTGTCTAATATAACTCATGTAAGAAAATTTAAATATTTTTCCTGGTTGGCTATTGCAGTGGTAGTCATTGCAGTACCTCTAAGGTTTTCTAAAAGTTTCTAATCGTGTATTTATTCATTGAAATATCTGCCCAAGAAAAAGTATGGTTTCAAATCTGGTACCTATACTGGGGTTGACATCACCAGATATTAAACATGTTTGACTATGTGTGCAACCAGTTACATGTTTTGACCTGTGAAGTAGGCTTAAAGATGATGCCCAATGTTGAGTTATTTTTTTCCTGTCAGAAATTAAGGGGGGAAAGGAAATAATATTTATTATAGTGTGTAGGTGGCTTCTCAAATTATTTGTGAGATAGAAAGCAACAGAAGTAAAGGGGAAAAAAGGGAATAATGAAGGTGTAGTTTATACAGTATTGGTCTGGAATTTTGGGTTAGTTGTCCACAACAGATGTCATCTGCTTCAGTTCTTAGTAAATTTAAATTTCAAATCTTTTGTTGGTTGAACAGACTATTTAAGTTCAAGAACTCTAAATGGGAATCATGAATCCAGGAGAGTTCACATTTTTAAATTTAGTCATAAATGGCTTAGTTAAGATACCTAAAATTTTTGAGGGATCAGGTAGGAAGGAAAAGATAATTGTTTTAATTTAGTCTACAAAGGTATAATTTACCAAAAATCCATAGGTCATAGGTAGCTTAGGAAAAAAAAACATTTCTTGTCACCGCTGGGGTGATGTGAAATCCAGAGTAGCTCCAGCGGTGTTGGGGACGGGGCCTGGGAGGAGGAGGAGGAAAGTGGATGTGGCTTTGTGTGTTGTCCTTCAGTTATTTCCCACCACAAAGAATTACAGGTGCCTGAGAAAAAGTAAGATTTATTGAAAGTACATTTTAGAAGCAGACAGGCCATGCTAGGGAAGGCCGAAACCCTGTGGAATTTAGGAGATGAAGACATAAGATATTATGCCCCAAAGGAAGGAGTGGGTTTCCAGCCAGGAGTGCTGTAACAATGCATAAATGGGAAGGTCTGTTTATATTTGGGCCATGATAATCAATATGAAGTCACCTTGACTGACATTTGGCTGCTATATAACATTTTGTGTATTGTGCATGTGCTTACCCAGAATTCAATCTGCTATAATTAGATTCATGAACTTCTAGGCATAGTCATAACATTGTAATGATGGTATAATGAGGCTGAAGTTATGGGCTGTACTTTCTGCCCATGCTTTTGAAGCTGGTTTAGCCAGCAGCTTTTATTGCCTTTGTGCTATTGGATTTGGGGTAATTTATAACCCTAAAAGGGAGGTATGTCTGGGAGGAACTTAAAGAAGGTCTTCAAGGGAAGTTTCTATGGTTACAGAGCTGGACCTTGGCTCCTGTTGCTCATGCCTAACTACCTAACATTTTTTATATCTGGAAAACAAAGATTAAAAAAGATTAAAAGCAAAGATTACACTAGGAAGCTTGTATACATTAAATTTAAATCTAAATTCATGGAAAAGGGTCACAAGTTAAAAACATGCTCCCCATTACTTATCTGAATTCTGCCTTCCTCATCCCGCCCTTCACAATACTTATTCTCTCTGCCTTGGGGAGCCTGCGGGGTGTGGTTGTAACAAGTTCTGGTTGAGGTTGCCAGGGCTATAGAGGTGCCTCAAGTGCCCTGGTTGGCTGGCTGTGATTGCAGAGAACGTGGGGTGTGGTGGGCGGCCAAAGGGTGCTCCCTCTGTCAGCTGAATGGGGCTTCAGGGGTCTCAGTGTCAGAGTGTGCAGCTCTGGGGATTCCCTGGGAGCCTGAGTGAATGGAGCTGCAGCAGGCGCTCCCTAAGTTGGCCTGGGGCACAAGGCTCTCAGGGCACCCTAGGGACTGGCAGGCTGGTGCTACAGCTAATGCTGGGTGCCTTCGTGGGTCGGCTGACTGGGGCTGCAGCTAATGCAGGGCGAGGTGGCCCAGGTGCGGGTGCACTGTGCAGGGTGGCTGGAGCACTGGGACTAGGCTCCCATAGCGCTATCTAGGTGGAGGGAGGATGTAAACAAGGGCGAGGGCATTTGCCAGCTCCTCAGATCAAGGAGAGTTCCTGCAGTTCCTTACATTTGGCAGGCACCTTGGTGTTAGAAAATGGATTTTTTCATATACAGTCTGGGTGCCCTTTAAAATGCTCTTTTATCCCTGTGCTTCTCAGCAGGCGAGTCCTCCCTCTGGACCCCTCAGTGATATCCCTCCCCACTGCAGGTCCCCCTTTTGGGGTGGGATTCCCGTGGTTACCTCATTTCAGTCTAATATAATACTCCTACTCTTCTCAATGTGGTCCCTCTCTAGTTTGCAGTGCAGAAAGCTGTTCAATCAGCTCTCAGTTATTCTTTAGGAGGAATTCCTCTATATGTAGGTGTATATTCTGTGTGTGTGTGGGTGTGTGTGTGTGTCTGTCCGTGGAGGAGGTGCCCTCAGAGTCTTCCTAGCCCACCATCTTAGACCCGCCTCCAAGATGTAATTTTAAATTCAGGTATCCAAGTAGTGGTTCTCTTAACAGGGAGCCAACCCTGCCTTCATCTAGGTCATCGATGTTTCCTCTCAGCAGAGCACTCACTCCATTGTGTGTGTAGTCATTGCCAGTTTCAGTCTCACTCTCTACTAGACCGTGGACTCCTTGAGAAAAGAAACCATCTTCTTCACCATGATACAACTCTCAGTGCCTGGCAAGATGGAGTCTGGCACAAATGGGCCCTCAAGTATTTGCTGAATGTGTAATCTCTACTGCTTCTGCTCCAATCAATTGAGGATATTTAGCCATACTGAATGATTGAATAGACACTCTTCAAATCCCTTATGCCAGTCGATAATGTGGTTTAATTTGCCTCAACATTAAAACAAGAAAAGTACTTCAATTGAGCTATTGTTAATACAATTTCCTTAATTTCTAAAATGAGGTTTTAAAGACCTGCATTGGCTTCAAATTTGAAAATTGTACACAAACACTCAACCCCTGCCTCCCATCCACAACTCCACTATATGTTCAAATGAAAAGCAGGATAGGGAAGTCAGAGCTTCTTTGATGAGAAAGGGCCAGAATTGGGCTGAACCTTACTTGCTCAGCTTTCCTGGAATCCTCCACAGGCCCCCTGAATGGATTCAACCTAAAAGACAGATGGTATCTGTGGTCCAGTTGTTTCTCTTCAGCTCCAGAGGCACTCATGACAACAATTATACCTGCTTCCATGCCCATTTTCCTTTCCTCCCTTTCTCCCCAGTTGTTTTCTAGTTTTATTGAGATATAATTGACATATAGTGTATAAATATAAGATGTATGACATGTTTTTTTTTGATGCATGCATTAATGTGAAATGTTTACCAAGATAAAGATAATTAACACATCCTACAATTCACATAATTACCATTTTGTTGTTGTCATGGCGAGAACATTAAAGCTGTACTCTAACACAACTTTTGAGTATATAAAACAGTATTGTTAACTATAGTCACCGTGCTCTACATTAGGTCCCTGGAACTCATTCATCTTATAACTGAAGGTTTGTACCTTTTGACTGACATCTCCCCATTTATCCCACCCCTTAGCCCCTCATGTCCACTTTCTTTAAAGTACTGAAATGGTATTATTGGAAGAAGAAAAACATTCAGAAGCAAAATCTGTTTCCAGAGAGCCAAATTTTCTTGCTTGTCATTGTGTTTTGCTCAGCTTTTTGTGTTTAGCCTCAGAGAGTACCTAAGTAGTAAGTGTGGGTAGATGAGCCCACCCTCCAGACTTATTGCTCAAATGGCAGGACAGGGGAAGAGGATGAAAAAGAAAACAATGGGGACACTTCTTCCCTCTCTGTGTCTTCTAACCCTTTAGAATATCTTAAGTAGTTCAATCCATAAGCTCAGAATTAGTCTTAAGTTTGTGATTTGTTAAGAGAACAGGTATGCCGTTTGCTAAATCTGGTTCTGAAAAAAAGGACTGAATGGGTTCTCAGTACAATTATGTGCTGGAAGGCTTTAAAAATCAGACAACAGTGATAACAGAAAATCATCATGAAATGATTTATTGAGAAAATGACCACTTGGGTGAGTAACATACAGCAATATCAGATAATCGTTTTTGTATTAAAATAAAAATATGTTTAAAGTATTTCAACTAATTCACCCAGGGATGCAGAATAGCTGTGGTTCTGGTCAGATGTTTAAAAATAATAGATTCAGAGGCATGTATGTGTGCATGTCTGGATGTGTGTGTGTGAGAGTGTGTGTGTGCAGAAACTACGGAAGCAGCTGGTAAGAGGGAGTTTAGATATAGTTGCTGTAGTTTATCACCAAAGCTTGGGACAAGGGCATGTATTTTCCTCAGAAATCTGACAGTCAATAATGGATGTTTGGACTGCGTAGCGCCAAGGGGCACCATCTCCTCAAGGGGACATCGCCTGCAGCCCAGGCCAGGGAGTCCCTGGGGAGGGAGTCAGGCTGTTACTCCGCCTGAGCCGTGGCGGGGGCATCCACGACTGCGGGGCTGCTCTTCTTGGCAACACGAGCGGGTGCAACACGAGCTTCGGCAGGGCCCTGGCGGATCTTGCCCTCTGCTCCTTCCGGGATGGGGAGGCGGGATCCGCAGCATGGCGGGGGCCTCTGCTGCAGGCCTCCAGCAACGCGGCCGCTCTCCTTGTCCTTCGATGTCAGCTCCTCGGAGATGCCGGATGAGGGTTTGGGACCAGGAGCGCGGCCTCGGCCCCTAGGGCGACTCAGCCGGTAGCTGAGGCCGGGCCTCCGCGCCGGCGGTGCGCCCTGGGGCCTTGCGGCAGGGGCGGGCCCAGGCAGGTGGGCGGCCTGCAGGCCGCGGTCGGGAGCGAGGATCGAGGGGAGGCCGGGCACGGCCTGGGCCCTGCGGAAGGGCGAGCAGCGCCGCCGTTGGTCTGGGGAGAGGCTGGGCAGGCGGCGCCTCGGACCCCGGGTCACGGTGAAGCCGTCGCCGCCGCCCTCGCCTTCATCGACGTCGTCCTCGGCGCCCTGGTGACGGCGAGGCTGAGGCGTGCGGCGGCAGATGTAGAAGCCGCGGCGGACGCCGGAGCGGTTGGCGGCGAAGCGGCTGCCCTCCACTGGGGCGCCCGCTGGCCCGGTCACGTTAGCGGCCTCGGTGCCCCGCTCGCCCAGCACCACGTCGAACTCCACCGTCTCGCCGTCGCCCACGCTGCGTTGGTACTTGTGAGGGTTGTTCCGGGCGATGGCCGTGTGGTGCACGAACACGTCTTCCTCCCTATCGTGTCTGCGGATGAAACCGTACCCTTTCTTCACATTAAACCACTTCACGGAGCCACGCACCCCTTTGGCGATGACCTTCTTGGGCGCCTTTCCCCTGGCGCCCGCCGCCGCGGTGGCCTCAGAGATGGCGTCCCTGCTGAGGTTGCTGACCACCAGGGCCCGGGAAGAATCTCCGCCTCCCAAGGACAAGAGACCCCTCCGCGCATCTTGAGGGGAAACTGAGGCGGCCCCCTTCCTGAGAGTGGCCTCTCCTGCCTCACCCATGAGGCCTTCCTTTCTCTTCTATCTCAAAGAAATATGTGGGAACTCTGTCCCGGGAGGATGGGGTGTGTTGAGGGAGGGGATCGGTCTGCAGGCGGGGGCCTAGCTCTGGGAGGGAGGAGGGTCAAGGCCAAGGACTCTGGCTTTGTCCCGAGACTCTTGGGAGAGGGTTGTGGCGTCTCCTGGGGCAACAGGGCTGCTGTGGTGACGTCTCAATGGTGGGGAGGGTCCTAGGCCTGGCTCTAACGGGGGCGGGGCAGGTGGGCTCTGCCATGTGCACCTGGTACCACGTCACAGCACCTCTTGGTCCCCCGTGGAGAAAGGGCACACATGAAACTCTAGGGAGTGGTCTTTTTGAAGACCCTTTGCTTGCTAGAGTGGATGTGAAGAGAGGACCCATGTTCCATCTCTCTCCCTTGGTTGGGGAGATTCACAACCTCCTAAGGGCACTCTCTCACAAAACCCTGGTCCTCTCCCAACCCCTGTGTGCCCTCTATAAGAGTGAGGCATTTTGTGTACCTTGAGACAAAATAACAACCGCGCGAAATAAAGACCCAAAGAAGCCCGCTGTGTTTTATTGTTGTTTGTTTCTTTGTTTCGTTTTTCTGCAGAGGGATGGAGGAAACCTGCCAGGCCTAGAATCCTAGTACTGAACCTGCACTAAACTGACGCAGGTTTATCTAGACTCGTGTCAAGCTTGTAAAGTAGTGAAGCTGAGTGGGAACACTTTACAACTACAATGTTCTGAAAACCCTGTTGAACTCTGTGTTCTTGCCTACATAAGGCAAATAATCGGTGAGAATAAAACAGAGCTCAGGAAATTCACCCTCATGTTTAACTGTAGATCCATTTTTTAAATAAAATTTTCACTTAGCTCTGATTCTGTGATCATCCTAAATTGGGGTTCTGATTTAATTATATACAAACCGTGAGAATTCAGCCCTACTTCCCTGCTGATACTGTGCTAAGGTACGGCTAGTTCTCTGAAATATAGTCTTCCTGAAGTGATGATAGAACATGCTAAAGTAGTCGATTGTATCTGGTCAGAAAAGTGGCTTTAATTTATTAATAAAGAAAGTAAACTAAGTTGGCCTACCATTTTAGAGTTCACAGAAACCTTTCACAAGTTGTGCATTTGATCCTTGCAACAACTCACTCTATAAGAAAGTGGGTCAGGTGCTGTTTTTACTTCAGTTTGACAGATGAGGGGTCCTGGGCTCAGAGATAGGAAGTTGTTTCCTTATGTTCACATAAGTATGGAGTGAACCCTTAAATTTATCTCAGATAAATTTCACTCCAGGTCCACGTCTCTTTCCATCACACCTCACTGGCTTCTATGTAGAGTTCTGTCATCTGTTTCATGTGATTTCAGAGTCCAGTGACCTCTTTCAGAGAAGTCGTGGTCTCGTTCTCCTAGGAATATTTTTTCTTCTCTCCTCTGTCTGTATAAATCTTACATACCCTTCTGGTCCCACTTTTGCAAACCCCTCCTATCCCCTTTCCAGATGCACCAGTCCATCATGATCTCTGTCTTCTCAGAAACCAGTGGCATTTACAGCCTGACTATGAATGGCTACTCTACTTTCCTATGTCTAAGGTTTTCTGTCTCACTATTATTCCCTACTGGATTTTAAGGTCACTGAGTGAACACTTTACATTTCTTCTCTCAGTTTCCTCTCTGGGTACCCTCGTGCCTGAAACAGTGCTGGCTGTCTAAAGGGCCACTACACATGTGTACTTGTGGATTAAGTCTATGCCTCTTTTTTCCCCTCTAAGGGGCTATATCTTTGAATTCCTTACAGCCACTAGCACAGTGCCAGCCACAAAGAAGATACTAATGAGATTCATTCACTTGGACTGAATATGTCCTTTCGAATCTCTTATTGTTTCCATAATACACAAGAAAGTGCTTTAGAGCCATCATGAAGATCTATTAAACCTTCCCAGTTTGTGTGTATTTTATGCAAGAAGAAAGGCTTTGTGAAAAAAAAGATATGAATTAGTTAAAGCTTAAGGTTTAAATTGCTAAGGTCATTGTATTATTTTTATGAAACCATCAGCTTCTATATATGTCTTTGTCTTTATTTTGCACTTCTCTCCATCCTGCCTGATACATATTGTTTAATTCCTATTATTTAAGATCTGTCAATGGAGGTTAATTCAGGTTTAAGATATACTGTTTAATCCATGGGCTTGTTACTAAACTCATGGGATTTGCAGCTTGGGGTGCTCTATTCAAGAACTAGATGTGGTCAGTTGTTAGGAAGTTTTACTTACTCGCACCAAGTAAAGGAGATGGGGTTCACATCTAAAGCTCTGTCTCTCCGAAGAGAGGCTTAGCCATTGCTTATATACACTATTTGGTTAATTACACATTGATTTCTTCTTTGTAGTTGCCTGGTTTAGTTCCTGTGAAGCTCATCTTGTTTATAGCTGAATCTGCAAAATACTTAGCTACATTTTAACATTTAGCAAGAACAGCATTTAGTTAGAACCACCCAGACCTTGAGACCCTTGTCCTATCTAAAAATCCTCCCCTGAGATTTTTTATTCCTCACTCTTGAGGGAATAGGGATGAGGATCATACTTCTGTAACTAATTCCTGCTGAACATGTCCGGAGTACATCTTTGAGTTAGAGAAGTGAAATTCTCTGGCTGCTTGACTTATGAAAGCCTTTCAGTCCACTAGGTTCAGGGATTCCTGAGAACAGGAGTGCATAAAGAGTGCAATACTCTAATAGGAGTTGTGTGCCATAAGAAGCGAGACAGAAGCAGGGAAAAATCAAGGAGACTGAGACCCTGCCACTCATAAACTCACTCTGGTGTGGATCTAATGAGTAAGATGGACCAGAGTGACACTTCTCTAAGAACAAAGAGTTTAAACCTCTAATAATTGATACCAGCAAGGGAGAGAAGAGGAAAGGTGCTGTCATAGTTGAATCTTTTTTTCCATATGATCCAGGACACCAAACCATGATAAAATTCAGGAATTATTTATTGAGCTGCTAGATCTATCCAGGACTGTGAAGAACAGGTATGATCTTGGCAAGAAGTGGCTATGCAGAAAGGATAAGATCAATGGATGAAGCACAGAAATCCCAGAGGGAGAAAGGATACCAGATATGACAGTTAGTCAGTATCCCATGGTTTCTCAAGCACAATGATGCTTCCCATTTGGTGGAGTAAAGATCTATACCTCAACTTGGGGAAGGAAGACAGCTAGGGATGAAGTCTTGACACAGACCTCTGTATCTACTCTCTTGGGACAGTACACCATAGAAAAGTCCCTTGTGATGGTAGGAAGCACTCCTGGGAAATATAAACTCTGTGTGTGTGTGTGTGTGTGTGTGTGTGTGTGTGTACAAGCATGCACACTCACATAGGAGGAATGTAAGGCCAAAGATGCGAGGCCATACTGCTCAGGCCTACACAGCACAAGACCCTCTATGATCAGATATCCTGTTAAACACCGTCCCCTAGTTAGCCAGCTACACAGCTGCAGCTCTGACACAAAAGCGTTTCTGAAAATCAGGATACAGGGAGAAACCACCACTCACTCTCTTTGTTCCCCAAACCCACTGACCAGTAAGTGCTGGAACAAACCTTGAGATGAGCAGATCACCTGAGGTCTATATAACCCACAGTTTCCATCTTTCACAGACTTTGGCTCCTTTACCTCCTGTCCCCAGTTTGGAAACATTCGGAGCTCAAAACTGAAAGTGAAGCTCCAATTCAGAGCTTAGATCTATGCACCCCTATGTTCATGGCAGCACACTTTAAAATAGCCAAGATATGGAAGGAACCTAAATGCTCATCAACAGATGATTGGATAAAGAAGTTATGGTTCATATATACAATGGAATATTACTCGGCCATTAAAAAAATGAAATCCTACCATTTGCATTAACATGGATGGACTTAGAGGTTATTATGCTGAGAGAAAGAAGTCAGACAGAGAAAGATAAATACCATAGGATTTCACTTATATGCAGAATCTAAGGAACAAAAAGAACAAACTAATTAAAACAGGTTCACAAATATAGAGGTTGATCTTGGGATTGCCAGAGGGGAGCAGGTTGGGGAGCTGGGAGAAAAGGGTGAAGGGTTAAAGAGGAACATATTAGTAGTTGAAAGGTGGTCACAGGAATATGGTGCATGGCATATGGAATATAGTCAGTAGAAACGTAATGGCTATGTGTAGAGCCAGATGGATGATAATCAGGGGCCCATTTCATAAACTATATAAATGTCTAATCGATGTACCGTATACCTGAAACTAATAATAAAAAATTTTAAATGATAGAAAACCAAAAAAAATTTTTTTAAATAAAAAAGTTACAGGAAACAGCTGCAGTACAGGTTGTTCAAATCAGAATGAAAGAGGAGGGAAAAATAAGAGAGTCAGTGATGCCATGAGGGGCTGCTCACACAAGGCACTGCATGGTCTAACCTCTTCTCTTCTGCCACAGACACCCACACTGGCACAGTCATCTCCTACTGCAGTTACAGTTACTGGCTTCTCTCAGCCCTCTGGCTTCTGGACTCCTAGAGAAGATAGGCTGAGAAGGCTACCCCAAGGCTTGTCCCCCAGTCCCAGACAAGTGAGACTGTGAGAGGCAGAGGACAGGGCCAGGATGCCTGGTTTCTGGGTGGTGTGACCTCCCTGCATTTGTCTCACTTACAGCTTACACCTTAGCAATGAGGTATTCTGTTCCTAAACTTCCATGGCTGCCTCTAACTGTGATAAAACACTGGGGTGCTCTACCTCTCTGCTTCCATAGCAGAGCAAATGCCCAGGTCAGCCCATTCCTCTAGCAGTCAGCAAACTCCCAAAGCCAAAGGGGCCTGTGGCTAGGCTGAGTGAAGGCCACTCCCCAAGGAGGGTACACAGCTTAGAATCACCTTGTCCTTGTCACTTTGTGGATGTAAAGAGAAAGCTCTCCCACTTTGACCCACCCCACCCCCAGCTGTTGCTCAGATTGGACTCTAATACAAGGAAATGCATGACTGTGCACATGCCCAGAGTCAGTGATCTCAAAACCATCTTTGCAGATATATGCTCTTTCATATGAATAGAAAGAGAACCAATAAATTACTTTTAAAGACAATTTAAAGTTTTTAACACATTTACTAAAAGCGATTCATTTCCCCATGTCATTTCCACCTTTCTCCCATACCATGTGTCCAGGAAGCTGAACCTTTTGGCTTCTGTTACTCAAAATACATGCCTGTGGTTGATTCTACATGCTTCATTTTCCAAGTCTAGTAAAGCTGACTCAAACCACATTTTTAATCATAGCAGATTTTTTTTTTTCTGGCACCAAACTAATCATGCAATCTTAGTTTTATTTAGTTTTCATTGCTCCTAGAAAATTTGTCCTCTGTTACCACATCTTTAATAAAATTTCTGAAAGCAAATCTGCTAATAATACATCTCTTTATATCAGTGAAATTCTTTGAAGACATGTGATATGTAATTTTTCCTCCTTATCCTTTAGAAGAAGGGAAGCTCATTCAAACAGCTTACAAAACATGCTTCATTTTTTTCATAGTTGATAACTTTTTTTTTTAAGTATATTGAGTTGACATTGGTTAATACAATTATATAACTTTCAGGTGTACATTATAATTTGACATCTGTATATTCTATTGTGTGTTTACCACCCAAAGACCAGTTTCCTTCAGCTACCATATATTTGATCCCTTTTACCCACTTTACCCTCCCCCTATTCCCCTATATTTGACGCCCTTTAGCTGTCTACCTTCCACCTCCTCTCCCATCCCCTACCCTCTGCTAACCACTAGTCTATAGTCTATGTCCATGAATCTCTGTTTGTCTGTCCTGTTCATTTTTTGCTTTTAGGTTTATATCCCACATATAAGGGATGTCATGAGATTTTCAACATTTTCTGTCTAGCTTAGTTTGCTTAGCATGATTATCTCAAGGTCCATCCATGTTGTTGCAAATGGCAGTATTTCATCTCTTCTTATGGACAAATAATATTCCTTTGTATATATGTACCACTGCTTCTTTAGCCAGTCATCTATTGTAGGACACTTCGGTTGCTTCCAAGTCCTGGCCACTGTGAATAATGCTACTATGAATATTAGTGTGCAAATATCTTTTTGGATATGGGTTTTCAAGTCTTTGGGATAAATACCCAGTAGAGGGATTGCTGGATAATATGGTAGATCAATTCTTAGTTTTTTGAGGAATCTCCATACTGTTTTCCATAGTGACTGTACCAATTTGCAGTCCCACCAACAGTGTATGAGGGTTCCTTTTTCTCTACATCCTCTCCAACATTTGTTATTACTTGTCCTGTTGATTATAGATATTCTAACAAGTATGAAATGGTATCTCACTGTGGTTTTGATTTGCATTTCCCTAGTAGCTGGCGATGTTGACATCTTTTCAAATATTTGTTGACCATTATGTCCTCTAGGGAGATGTGTCTGTTCAAGTCCTTTGCCCATTTTTTGATTGGATCATTTGTTGTTTGTTGTTATTGAGTTATATGAGTTTTTTTTTGTATATTTTGGATATTAGGCACTTATCGGAGGCATTGCTTGCAAATATATTTTCCCATTCAGATGAATGTCTCTTTACCTTGTTGATGATTTCTTTTGCTGAGCAGAAGCTTTTTAGTTTGATGTAGTCCCATTCCTTTGTTTTAGCTTTTACTTCTTTTTCTTTTGAGGTCAAATTCATAAAATCCTCTTTAAGTCCAAGGTCCTTGAGTTTCATTCCTATGTTTTCTTCTATGCATTCTATTGTTTCAGATCTTATATTCAGGTCCTTGATCCATTTTGAGTTAGTTTTTGTGTGTGGTGATAGACAACAGTCTCTTTTTATTCTTTTTCAGGTGGCTTTCCAGTTTTCCCAGCACTATTTATGGAAGAGACTTTCCTTTCTCCACTGTATGTTTTTGGCTTTTTTTTGTCAAAAATTATTTGCCATGTAAATATGAGTTTACTTCTGGACTCTCAATTCTGTTCCACTGGCCCGTGTGTCTGTTTTGCTGCCAATACCATGCTGTTTTGATTACTGTTGCTTTGTATTATAACTTGAAGTCTGACAGAGTAATGCCTCCAGCCTCGTTCTTTTTTCTCAGGATAACTTTGGCAATTCGGGTTTTTTTTTGTGCTTCCATATAAATGCAATAATTTTTTGTTCTATTTCTTTTAAAAAATGTCTATGAATTTTTGATGGGGATTGCATTAAATCTGTATAATGCTTCAGATGATATGATCATTTTAACTATGTTGATTCTTCCAATCCAAGAGCATGGAATTGCTTTCCATTTAATTTTATCTTCTTCGATTTCTTTTAATAGGATCTTGTAGTTTTTATTATATAGGTCCTTCACATGTTTCATTAGATTTATTCCTAGTTATTTTATTCTTTTTGTTGCAATTACAAAAGGAATTATTTTTTCCACTTCTTATTCTGATACTTCGTTATTAGAATATTAGAACACTATGGATTTTTGAACATTAATTTTGTATCCAGAGTCTTTACTGTATTTGCTTATTGTTTGTAGTAGTTTTCCTGTGGAGTCTTTAGGGTTTTCTATATAGAAAATCATGTCTTCTGCAAATAGTGACAGTTGGATTTCTCTGTTTCCTATTTGGATTCCTTTTATATCTTTCTCTTGTCTAATTGCACTCGCTAGGACCTCCAATGTTATACTGAATAACAGTGGTGATAGTGGACAGCCCTGCCTTGTTCCTGGTCTTAGAGGGAAGGTTTTTAGTTTTTCTCCATTAAGTATAATGTTGGGTGAGGGTTTGTCATATACGGCCTTTATTATGTTAAGGTTCTTTCCTTCTTTACCGATTTTGTTAAGTGTTTTTATCATAAATGGATACTGTATCTTGACCAAGGCTTCTTTTGCATCTATTGATATGATCACATGATTCTTATTTTTTTATTAGTTTAGGTGGTGTATCACATTAATTGATTTGTGTATGTTGAACTATCTCTGTGCCTCTGGGATGAAGCCCACTTGATCGTGCTGTATACTTTTTTTAATATGTTTCTGTATTTGGTTTGCTAGTATCTTATTTAGGATTTTTGCATCTATGTTCATGAGAGATATTGGTCTGTAGTTTTCTTTTTTGTGTTATCTTTACCAGGTTTTGGTATCAGAGTAATATTGGACTCATAAAATGAGTTGGGAAGGATTGCCTCCTCTTCAATTTCTTGGGAAAGTTTGTGGAGAATAGGTATTAAATCTTTGATGTTTGGTAGAATTCACTGGTGAAGCCATCTGGTCCTGGACTTTTACTTTTTGGTAGGTTTTTGATAATTGTTTCAATTTCCATACTGCTCATCGGTCTATTTAGATTTTCCAATTCTTCTTGATTCAGTCTAGGAAGATTGTATTTTTGTAAGTACTAGCCCATTTCTTCTAGGTTTTTAAATTTGGTGTTCTATACTTTTTCATAGTATTACTGTATGATCCTTTGTATTTCTGCATTGTCTGTCATCATTTCCCCTCTTTCATCCCTGATTTTGTTTATTTGTGTCCTTTCTCTTTTTTCTTTAGTGAGTCTAGCCAGGGGTTTGTGAATTTTATTAACCTTCTCAAAGAACCAGCTCTTTGTTGCATTTCTTTTTTCTTTTTTTTTTCAATTTCTTTTATTCCTAGTCTAATTTTGTTTCTTTCCTTCAGCTAACTTTAGGTTTCATTTGTTCTTCCTTTTCTAGTTTTTAAAGATGAAGCGTTAGGTTGTTTATTTGGGCTTGTTGTTGTTTTTGAGATAGGCCTGTAAAGATGTGAACTTTCCTCTATGACCGCTTTTGCCGTGTCTAAAAGATTTGATATGTTGTGCTATCATTATCATTCATTTCTCTGTATCTCTTGATCTCTCTTTTTATTTCTCTTCTGACCCAGTAATTCTTCGGTATCATGTTGTTTAATCTGCATGTATTTGTGGTTCTTCTTGCTTTCTTTTTGCAGTTGATCTCTACTTTCAAAGCATTATGATCAGAGAATATGGTTGGTGTGCTTTCATCCCTCTTATATTTATCGAGGCTATCTCTGTGTCCCAGTATGTGGTCAGTTTTTGAGAATGTTTCATGTGTACTAGAGAAGCATGTATAAGCAGCTGTTTTAGGATGGAAGGCTCTATAAACATCAATTATGTCTGGTTTGTCTAATGTGTCATTTAAGGATGTTGTTTTCTTATTGATTTTCTGTTTGGATGATCTGTCCATATCTGACAGTGGGGTATTTAGGTTCCCTACTATGATAGTGTTTTGTTCTGTTTCTCCCTTTAGTTCTGTTAGTAATAAATTTCAATGTTTAACATAACAGTGTTTTAAAGATTTAGCTCTTAGTATTAAATAAGAAGTAGATTATTTGCTACTGTGAGAATATCATCACCATTGGAATTTATCTTATATTCAGTTATTAATTATACACTTGGTGAATGTTTTTGATATGTAGTGCTGCTTTCAATATCTAAAATGTTTACTGTTAACACACCTAACTTACATAAAGCCCCTTATATAATTTCCCAAACAACATTTAGAATGCTGTGTAGTCGAAACTATAGATTCATACTCTGTTACTCAGGCCAGGGATTGTGGAGCTCCCCTCAGGCCACTAAACTTACAAGATGAAAATGGTGCATTTTCCTGCACTGTCAATTTTATTAAAAAATTTGGGGAAACAGCATTTTTATACTAAAAATCGATGTATTTTGCAATAAGTACAATGAAGTTTTAAAACAGGAATTTTTAAGATAGGCAATGTCCTGCTTCGTTATTTTGGTATTATTCTTCAGTCCACTCCTCTACCTCCTTTGCTGAAAATGAAGCACTTTTATATGTACTATGTTAATGGAGAGTAAAAGCACAGTACTGTAGGGAAACCAATATTAGCCAACATATTTTGTAGTGTTTTCAATTTTACAGTTTATATTCCAGCACTCAAAACTCAGGGTCAAGTTTTGACAAAAGAGGTATTTAGTCATACTAAATACTAAGATAATATTTATATCTTAGATTGGTCAAAGTAAATCACACCAATTTCTAATTATCTAAAAATAAGTTAAGATGTCCTAATGGACACACACCTACTTTTGATAGAAATTAAATGTAACTTTTGTGATCGGATTTTGGTTTACATAGACTATCATATGTCAAGAATTTTTATATAAAAGGATCATTTCTACTCACCATGCATTACAACCAATTGATGTGATGAATATAGATGGTAAAGATTATCCAAAATATGGATATGACAGTATTACGTGACACATGCAGTGTGGAAAAAATATTGTGAAATACGTATGTTTACATTAGTTTTAAAAAAGATGTGGTCTCATAGGTAAGTCGTATGTTACTCACTTAGCCCTAAATGGTCTTTTAATTACTGCCTTAATATCTCTGCAAAATATTCTTAAGATACATTTTATAGTAACAGAGACCTTTTAAATTTAAGTTGATTTGTCCCCTGTGTTCTTGATATTTCAGTACTTCTACTCAGTCAAAACTTTATCGACAGGACTGAAATTTTTTTTGAGTACTTATTTCTTTAGCAGTTTGAAGATAAAAAAACACCTTTTAAGCGCTAAATGTCATTATATGTCTTTAAAGTTTCCTGTGCTTTGGATTTGAAATAATTTAGTCATCTTTTCTCTGTATGTAAGTTGTGTAATTTGTTACTTTCAAATACCAGTACTTCAATACAGTTAGGTTTTTATGTTTTTTGGTTATGTGCAAAAATGGAAAGAAACAGTGATGCAAATCAATATTTTGCTTCAGAGCACATTTCCTAAACATAAATTTATCTTCCTAATTATGTTTACTTAAACAAACATTCAATTTTGTTTGCATTACTTGAGAATGTATTTACTTTAAGATGAAAGCAATCCAGATGTATATCTAAATATTAGGCAGAATTCAACCAATAATTTAAAAATTTCCATGGATAATACATAAAATGAGTAATTCAAATACAAATACATGAGAATTGACAGTCTATTACAGTGATAATTTTGTATTTTTCAGAGAAAAATTAAAGCTTTTTATTATAATGACCAGCTTTTGGTATTTCATTGTTATTGAGATACATTTTTAGAATAAAATTTTGTTCTCCAAGAAAAAAAATAAAGTGCATAAAGTTAATTTATGGTGGAAACCACATTAAAAGTCAATATAGAAAGATGTTCTTATATTGATATTTTAAAATATATATGGGATTATTTCTTTTGTCCTGACCACAATGCAACATTGTTAGTTGTATAGTTACTGGATTTCATCTATGTTTTTGTGACTTTCAAATGAAAATAATTCCAGGAAAGCATCATATTAAAGCTATTTAAAAATCGTTGATGCATTTCCAGAAGTAACTTTATATAAAGAGATTAAAGATTTAAATGCAAAACAAATAAAATTTCTAGAAGAAAATAGAGCCAGGTACTTAAATTTTCTTAGGGAAGTATTGGGAAAGGCCTGTCTAAGCTTAAGACAATCAGAAACCATAAAAGAAAAGACATAAAATGTAAAATTTTTATATGTCAAAACAACAACCCATCATAAAATAAAATTAAAAGACAAATGAAGAAAAACACATGCAATATACGAGTGAAACTTTTAATAAGTAAAGACCTCTTATCGATCAATAATAAAAAGGAGAATGCCACAACAGACAAAGGGACAAAGGAGTTTTATGTCCTTAATACTCCTAATAGTTGAGACTCAATTCATGGAGGATTTTCTTCAAGGATGGCTCCTTAATGAGCCTAGACTGTCATCTACAAAGTCTTAGCTGCTCTTCCACAAGAGGCAGAAAGGAAAAATTAACCTTATAATTCTTTAACTAGTCTCAGAAAATAGAAAACATAAACTAGTATCTCCATAGAGTAACCTGCCACATTGGTACACATTGCTTCTATAATCAAAATATCAATATATTTTGATACACACAAAACAACAAAACAAGCGAAAGAGAAGCAAGGGCTGGAGCCCTTGGGCATCATGCAGTGACCGGGTTCCTTTCTAGGACCCTATCAGTATTGCAGTGACTGCACCCTAGCAGTCAAATCCTGCTGGGAAAGTCTGTCTACCTGGCAACTTGACACCAGTGTAAATTCTTGTTCACTAACCTCAACTGGCCCCTTAACTTTGCTCAGCAATCTTACCCTATTTCTTTAGTCAATTCATGTTTCAATACCCCCAAAACCCTTTTCACTTTTCTCAAATCCCTAATCCTGCTAGTTCCCCCATTGTCACTCTGAGTAGATGACCTTACTACTTCTTATTTCACAGAGTAGATATCATATGAGCATTTTTTCAAACATTTCTTGCAATAAAATATACAATTCTGTCCCCATCTTCACTTCCTTTAGAACCGTTTAAATATAGGAGGGTAGTTGCCCCTCCTCTGCTGAATGGGTATTATCTAATTCAGTAAATAAGTGTTGAATGAATCAATCAGGAAGTTACTCTGACCTGGGAGTACAGTGAAAATTTTCTCTGCAGTAATTCGTGGTTCTTCTGGGTCTTCAATTACTCTGTGTTTGTTCCAGTAAATCTGAGAAGACCGGGGCACTACCCAACTTAAACTAGACTGTGAGCTCCTTCAAGGCGGGGACAGCATTTGATTTGTCTTGATATCTTCTTCAGCTCTGCACTGTGCTCAGTAAGTGTGTTTGTTCAAACAGGATGCATAAAAAAATGAAGAATTACCATGTGACCTATCTTTGGCTGCTCTTGCTAAGTTCATATGGTTTGAGAAACTTTGTCACATTGGAATGAAGTCTCAGAAGAAAAATCCTTCATTCTTTCTCATTTCAACCAGGAGCACATGAGTGATTAGAATTTACAGGCTACCAGATGGAGCAAGATGATTTCTCTGTTTCATCTTAGGAACACATACACACACATACACACACACCACACCACACAACAATGCTAAGGAGGAAAATGATGAAAATGAAATGTTGAGAAAGTGAGGCAGAAAAAATAGACTACCCTCCCACCTCTTCTCGAAAGGTTAGGATGGGATGTGGGCCTTGAAAAGCAGGAGATGAGAACTGAGAAGGGCCTTACTCATCAGGTGCAAGGAAAACGATCATATGCTCACTATTCCTCCAACACACATTGTACTTTCTGAAAAACATGCCTCTGCTGCCTCTAGGATGGAGGCAGACTATAAGTAAATATTTTTTTTAATTGAAAAGAAAAATACAACTACCATAGTTGAAAAAAATGTAAAAAAGCTAGTAAGAAAGCCAGAAATACAGCTGGTCAGCAAACATACAAAAATATATTCTTATAAATAAAATTAAAATATAAGATTCCATTTTTTGACTAAACAGATGGTGAAAATGAAAAAGAATAATTACCATTCATAAGTAAGGATTTGACAAAACTTATGCATTCATCTTGGGAATGTTAGTGATAAAAATTTCCATGGATAATATATAAAATGAGTAATTTTTTATGAAAATAATACAGTTTTTAAAATTTGTATAGAGCCTCATTTTCTTCAATTTTGTATTTACATATAAAGTAAATTATGAAAAACTCTGCTAAAATATTTGGCCATTATCTCAAACTCAAATGTATAACACCAGCCTCATGTTTTTTTTCTAGCATTTTCTTTACAATAGTATATGTTCTCCTTCCCACGTGTTTTGGAGAAATTAACATCTATCCATTATCTAGACTTTAAAACTAGAATCAGTTACATCAACTTCGCCTCTTTTGAGCTTTATATGCCATCAATGGCCTACATTCCATTCATTCTATTGCCATAGGTTTTCTTGCCATGTTAATTTCTGCTTTCTCCAATCCTACCCAGCTAAGGAATTGGGAGTAGCTCCGTTCAGGCCTGAGGTCAATTTGAATTAAAATAGGCAAAAAGATCAGATATAAGTGCTGGTGCATTTTAAAAGTAGTTGTGTTTTGTTGCCATAAGCTAAGAATATAATATATCTAAAAATTGATCTACTCCCCCAGAAAACCGGGACTTTCACTCATTTCCATGAGTTAGTACAAACTATATTTATAGAGTTTATGCTTCTATTTGCTAGATATAAGTGTAGTTTTATACATGACCATTTAACAATGTTTTAAAACTCTTTCCAGTTCTTTCAGCCCTCTCTCCATGATGAAGAAAGGAATAGCTTGTCTCTATATTTCTAGTTGTTGGCATTCTAATCCAATAGATACCCTACATCTATTTAACGCACTAAATTTAAAAATCACCTTTTTGTGTCACTACTTTTCAGAGCTTAATCATTTCTCACATAGACTATAATAATATGCATATTTTTAAATTTTATAACTTAATCCAAATTTAACATGACTAGCTATAATATTTTTTGAAAATTATGGCCATGCTCCTCCTCTGATTCACACCACTACTTAGATTCTTAATATAATATTTAAATATTTGATTAATACCTAAAAAGGCTTTACAGTCTTGCTCAAACCTAAATTTTAAATTATACATATTAGGTATGCATTACTTCCTTTAGTTGCAAAATTAAGTAGGGTGACTATACCATGTAATTTATTATAAAAACCAGGTACCTACTGAGAAAAACAGGAAATGGAACATAGAAGTAAAAAGCACAAATCAAATCTATCCCAGGCACACTGAAATGTATGGTCAACCTGACACATAACGTTTATCTGGCCTTCTAATTTTCCACTTGTGTAGAACAGATCCTTTCTCCCTTGGAATGATCCTCCTTGTTTAACTATTCATACTTTAAATTCTACCATAAATGTAACATTTCTTGTATTTTTTCATTCTCCAAACATTAAATACATTATTTAAGTTTTTTAGGTTGAAAATGACAGAAACTCAACTTGGATTAATTTATCGGGAAGTCTCCAGGTGAACTAAGCCTCAAGCATGAATAGATTGAGTTGTGGGCTCCACCTCACTGAACTCCTGCCACTCTCCCTTTAACTGTGGCTAGATCTTTTATACAGCAAGTGGAGGAAGGACATGGCTTCAGGAGGTAACAGATTATGTTAACAAAGATAGAAATTCAGGAGGGAAGGGAGAAGAGCTTTCTCCCAACATTTATACCAAAACTACAAGGAAGAAATGTTACTGATTTGGCTTAGGCCTTCTGTATATTTCTTGGCAGATTATGGTGGCTTGGAGGCCTATGTCATATTTCTACCATTACATCCAGAAGGACAGGGGTCCACTATAATTGGCTCCCACCATAACCACAATCAAGGAAGCCTTTAACAGAAAATAGAAACAAGATTTTAGAAAAAGTGAAAAGGGTCACTAGAGCAAATAATTATTTGGCAGTAAAAAATAGATCTTTATATTTGAATATATGTGTTTGAATCTTTATGATTTGTCAGCTATCTAAGCTTTATTTTCGTTTTCTATAAATCCGTTGGAAAATACCAAATAATTTTTTAATAACTCAGAGTTTTAAGAGATTTGTTATTATTGATATCAATATCATCACTTATTTTCTCTTGATGTGTCATTGATCATATGGTGCTTTTTTCTTTTTAAATAAAAATATACTTATAAAATGTATTTTAAAAAACTTTCATTTTTAAATAAAAGTAGTTATCCACACAAAACTTGCGTACAGATGTTATAACAACTTTATTCATAATTACTAAAACTTGGAAGCAACCACAATTTTCTTCAATAGGTGAATGGATAAATAAACTATGGTACATCCAGACAAAGAATATTAATCAGTGCTAAAATGAAATGAGTTATCAAGTTATGAAAAGATATGGAGGAAGCTTAAATGTATGTTACTAAGTGAAAGAAGCCAATGTGAATAGACTATGTAATGTATGATTCCAACTATCTGACATTCTAGAAAAGATAAAACCATGGGGACAGTAAAAGAAAGTATCGGTGATTGTCAGAGATTGGGAGGAGAGAGAGGTGAATTGGCAGAGCATAGAGGATTTTTAAGGCAGTGAAACTATTCTGTATGACAATTTAATTGTGGATATATGTCATTATACCTTTGTAAAATCCTGTAGAATATATGAACCATAACGTAAAGTCATGACTTTTGTTAATAGTAATGTATTCAATATCAGTTCACCAATTTAAACAAATGTACCACTAATGCAAGATGGTAATAGAGGAATCTGTGTGGGGGTGAGTTTTGAACAAGTAGTATATGGGAACTTCCTCTAGTTACTGCTCAATTTTGCTGTAAAATTAAAATAACTTCAAAAATAGTCTATTCACACAGACAACAGTTTAATGGTTACCAGAGGGGGGAGGTAGCTAAGAGGAAAGGGGTTCAAATATATGGTGACGGAAAGAGATTTGACTTTAGGTGGTGAACACACAATGCAATGTACAGATGATATATTATTGAATTGTACATTTGAAACCTATATAATTTTATTAACCAGTTACCCCAATAAATTTAATTAAAAACCCCCAAAACAAAAAAAAAGTCTATTAATTTTTTTAAATGGTAAATTATCACGAATGCAGAAAATCATGAAGAAGTTCCTAAATGGCAGAGATGACCTTCCCTCCTAGCTCTGTGGACCTCCAGGTGCAACACCTATGTCCAAGTGTTCTCCACAGTCATTTCTTTACAGCTGTGGTGTGCAGTGTCTTTTGCAATTTGATGAACTGCCTCCCCTCAATTTCAGCAGATTTGTACCAAGGCAAAGGTGGAAATACCTCAGAATAAGTGAAAGTGATAGAGTTAACCAAGCATTTCCTGATATTAAATAAGTACAAATATATGAAATAAATAATTGTGGCATTAATTTTTTTATAAGCAGACTACTGTGGGTCTATGACTGATGGGAGTGTAAGGAGGAAATGGGGAAGTGAATGGGGGTTAGGAAGTGGTGGTGGAAAGGGGAAAATTTCAGAAGTGCTTGAAAATAAAGTAAAGGGATGTGATAGAAAAGCCATGTGTAAAGCGGGGACACCTTAAGACAATTTCTAACATAAATGACCAGAGAGGAGTAACTGTGAGATTATCATTAAATTCTATCCCAGGATGGAACATCGTCACAAATCTGAATGAAGATTAATGCCTGTTAGTTTTCAATATAAAGATATTTTCAGGTTAAACTTTGTGGCTCATTTGCTGAGAAGTCTGTGCCTAAGGGATGCCCCACACAAGTAGTGAGATTGGAAACTGAGTGATGAACCTCTTAATTGCTTAAGAAGATGGATTCTGTCCACTGGGCCCTTACTTCAATGAGTGCCCACACCAAATGTGAACAATACTTCCTTGTTTTTGTTTTTATTTCATTTCATTTTGGTGCTGCCTCAGCCAGACAAATTATTAACTTAGCTGTTTACTTATGGGTGACCATTTTAACCTTTATAATAAAGTTGTATTTCCCCTTAATATAGTCTACAAATCCATTTGCTAAATAATTTACAAGTAAATAAATGGGCTTAAATTACAAAAAGGTTGATCCTAAACCATTGGTCAAGGGAAGCTATAAAATATTAGTTGCCATTGACTTTCTATTGTTATGGAAAAATGTACGTGATTCTTGTCCAGACTCTGGGGTTGGGCCAAACCGGCACAGAACAAATCTCTCAAGCTTTTCTTCCAGATGAGAGAGGAAGAGAATTCTATGATTATGACTTGGAGATAGCTGGAATGCTTCTTTTAACTTAGTTCTCCTAGTATGACTCATGGCTTCAGCAACATGAAGAGAAGGACTGGAAGGGAAGCAGAAATCCCTACAGGGCAGAAGGTCACTTTTGGCCTACCAAGCATGAAAGCAAAGATTGCACAGGAATGAAATAGTATTTGTCTTAGCCAATAAACTGAAAACAAAAACAAAAACAAAACCCTCCATCTCAAATAAAATCTATAGTTGTTTCCAGCTCTTCATATTTTAATTAAAAATAAAACTTTAAAAAATGGCATTTTCTTAATAGTTTCATTTGAATTCTTTTCTTAAATTGATGGACTGGGTTTATATTTAGACTTCTTCCCAAGCACTTCTGCATTTGTAAAATGTGGAATGAATATGCCTTATAATATTGTTGGATAAATCAGGTAATATAGGTGTTATGGGCTAAAATGTGTTTCATAATGTATATGTTGCAGCCCTAAATCCCAGTACCTCAGAATGACTATATTTGGAGATAGGCCCTTTAAAGAGGTAATTAAGTTAAAATGAGGTTGTTATAGTAGGCCTTAATTAAGTTTGACTGGTGTCCTTATTAGAAGAGAAAATTTGGACACACAGAGAGATACCAAGGATGTATGTACACAGAGAAAAGACTATGTGAGGACATAGTGAAAAGACGGTGGTCTACAATCGAAGGAGAGAGGTCTTAGAAGAGACACCCCTGATCTCCTAGAGGAGACTTTGATCTCAAACTTCTAGCCTCCTTAATTGTGAAATAATAAAGTTGTGTTGTTTATGCCACCCAGTCTGCGATATTTTGTTATGTCAGCCCTAACAAACTAATACAACATGTGAAACATTTAGCATGGTGCCTATCCCATAAGTACTCAATGGTCGTTTCCAGTTCAATTAGAGCTTTTAAGATAGGACACTATGCTTGCCAGCTGGGCTCCTCGTTATGACATGCAAATCTTGTTAAAATCTAAAAGTTTTTTGAAATCCAAAAATGGTTTTACTTACTGAACAGAAGCCATGATTTTAAATGCTAATCTAGAAAGAATTGACTTGGCATAGTAAACTAGCAGAAACATAGTTTATAAAACCAATTCTCTTTTCCCTTCTTGCAAATATTGTTTTCCAATAATACTATTTTGCCTTATAAATTGTCTATGACAACTAAATTTTTTTCTCATTGTGGAAAATTTGGAAAATAAACAAAATAATGAAATATTAAAAAATAATTGATAATGGAAATATCCAGAGACAACTACAGCTAACATTTTTGTTTATTTACTTCCACTCATACATGCTTCTTTTTACATTTGATTTTGTATTGTAAGCATTTCCCTGTGTTATACAAATGCTATGTATAAAAGATTCCATCACACAGCTGTACCACAGTTTATTTAACTTCCCTAATCTCAAGCATTTTGTTTATTTGTTTATTATAAATAGGCTGTGACAAACGTCTTTGTGGAAAAAAAACACTCTTTTTATTTTTTTCTGATTACAAAGTAATACATGTTTATTGTAAAGTATTTAAATATTACATAAATGTGTATTTGGAAACAATATACCTGAAAGCAAATAGTTATTCTTTATTATGAAAAATACCAAACATAAAGAAAAGTAGAAAAAATAGTATCACGAATTACCATGATTTTTTTTTTTACTTTTTATTCACTTTTAAAAATTTACGTGGGCTAAAATTCACTCTTTTTCATGTATTCCAAGAGCTTATACAAATGCATAGTCATGGAACCACCACCACAGTCAGGCGACATTCTATTATTCCCTCGCCTTGCCCAATTTCCTCATTCTTCTCTTTTGTAGTCAGCCTTTTCCAGGATATCAGATAAATGAAAGCACCAAAGCCAGGACTAGAGTGAGGCGAGTGATGTGCATGTGGTGCAAAATGTAAGGAGGTCCCTATTCTCAGGTTCTGACCCTGCATTTGTTTGACCCTGAAGGTCAACCTTGGGTCATCCTACTCCTAGCTGTTGGAATCAGACAGTATATAGCATTTTGAGTGCGGCTTCTTTAACTTAACATAATGCATTAGAGAATCATCTATGCTATTACATTTAATAATGGTTTATTCCCTTTTATTGCTGAGTATTAGTCTATTGTACCCCACTTTTTTCTTAGTTAACCATTTATTTTAAATTTTATGAATTTGCAGTTGTCTTCTCCTCCTGTCCTTCCCTAAAACATTCCAGTTATTATCGCATCATATTTATAACACTCTTTACATTGAAAATACGTTCATGGAACACTGATCATGTTTCATATATAAAAATGAACCCAAAGTAAATTGAAAATATACATATTGGGTTTCAGTTAAGATGATGTCAAAGCAATTAGGTGACTAATTATCTCAGGCACTTCAGGTGTTCAATGCATATCATTATCTGGCCAAGTCTATTCTAAAATAAATCCAAGTAGTTACTTGGCATTATGGCAAACAAAAAAGTTTACTAAATTTTGCATTTTCAAGTAGTTGTATTGATGTCATCTAGGATAATTAGCTTCAGGTGTTTCATTTTTATTATTGTTATTTTTATTTTTTAATTACAGTTGACATTGAATATTATTTTATATTAGTTTCAGATGTATAGCACAATGGTTATACATTTATATAATTTACAAAGTGATCCCCCCGAATAGTCTAGTACCTGCCTGGCACTATACCTCAAAGATAAAAATATCAATAAAGCAAGATATGAAAGCAAGATGTTTAATAGCACTGCTTCTTGTTAACATTTTCCTAGAAGTCCCAGTCAATGAGAAAGAGAAAGAAAAATGCATAAATATTGTAAAGGAAGAGACAAAACTATTATGGTTTGCAAGCAATATGATTTTCTTCTAGAAAATCTGAAAGAATATATATAGTTAAAAAGTTTTGTCTTATTGTTTTTTAAAGTTATCACAGAAATTTAATTCACCTTGTTCAACCATTTAAATCCACATCCAAACCTTGTTCTATGTGTAGCTTATATAAATTGATAAGTGGTCAGGGTTGTATGGTTCTGATCAAACTCAAGAGAAAATGAGAGACGGCATCTGTTAAATATACATATAATGCCCTAGCATTGTTTATTTCTTGTTGTGTATTCTGTTTTCCCGGCATACTTTTCCCCACCCTTTTATTTTTTAACCTTTAGATTGAGTATACATACAGAAAAGTGCACATATCATAAATCAGATGAAATTTCATAAATCAAACACACTCAAGTCATGAAACAGCTAATCAGCAAACTCAAAACTCCCTTGTGTCCCTTTCAGTCACTACTTACCCCTTGCCCTCTAAATAATTAAAACAAATTTAACAAGAGATTTAATGTGCTGCCTATATGTTGAATTATTATAAACAAAATCATACTCTAATCCAACTTGCTATAAAGCAAATAACCTTTTGTAATGCAAGCAATCGTTTGTTATTTGTACACATCTGAATTTTGATATATATTTGGTTTAGTTAAAGCAGAGCACATTTTAAATTACATTCTACAACCAAACTAGTATTACTTTTGAACTATTTGATAGCTTGAATTATCTATGACACTGTACACCTTCATTGGTGAAAGTAACTAAATTATCTGTGTATATATAATGTATTGTCTTTTATGTACAATGATAACATGCCTAACAGAGAAATATGGTTGATGGTTCATTGTATGATCGATCAATCATTATTTGAGTAGTATGCATATGTGAACATTATTCTTCAGTTTGTAACTGTAGTGGTAGAATCTCCTGGAATTTGTAGATTTGTGTCATCATCTTACAACTAGGCCAACATCTTTGTTCAAACTTGCCTTGCTTCAAACTTTTCTTAAAATGTTTCTTTGCCCTCTCTTTTTTCAGTTGCCTTAATTCCAGTCTTTGATCATGAGCTATTTGGGTACCTTAATGTCATTGGGGCATTATGCATGTCCTAGGGTTGATCTCTTGTTCAACTGTAAAATAAATTTTTAAAAAATTTAATTATTTGCACTGAGGAATATAATAACTACCATTGTGAGTAGACAACAGAAATGGCATTTCTCAAAACTTCTTATTGTACATTTTTAGATTCATCTGGGGTGCTTGATAAAATTTTCTAACTTCTCCTTTATTTGCATTACATTTTTGTATCATATTAAGTTTCATCTGCTATATGATTTAGTAAATCTCATTGCATCTTTGTGGCAAGTTACAGGGAACTAGACTGAGTTTTTGTCATGGCCCTTTCCTTTTCCCTGTCTACTCCACCATTTCCCAGACTCTCATGTTTCATTCACCCAACCCCTATTACTGTGGCTTACCCAAGCCTGCCATCTTCTGGTAGTGTTCATTGCATTATTCCTTTTAGCTTTCATTTCTGCATGAAAATCAAATTCCTTGTTTCCATTTTCCAGGACCCTAGAAGACTGGCTAATTCATGATAAGGTGTAACTGGGTGGTCATTGCTTCATAAGATAACTCTCCAACTCTCATTTTTCCAAGGCTTTTCAAACTTTTACCCAAGCATTGCCTTAAATGGTAGTAGTGTTCACGTATTTGGTAGGTTCAATGCATGATGGAAATCTGAGCAAGGAGGCCACTTAGCTCACTTTGAAGCCATTTGAAGATCCTTATCAGTTCTTTCTATACATATAGCTGTCTTTGTATATGACCCAGTGGCTAAATGATTCAATAAAAATTCCTTGCAGGTTTCCAGGGGATTTTCCATACAAACAGCATGTCCTAGCTCATGCTTTGGACTTTCTTAAAATCTCTCAAAGGTTCACAAACTCCAAACAAAGAGCATCTGGCCTTGGAGTGTCTGTACCTCTTGCTGAGCCACTCCAACTACAGCACTAGTGGCAGCCAGCCTTGGTTCACAGCTTAACCTCTCCCAGGCACCTCCAAGCACAGCAAGGGTGGAATACACCTGCATATCACTTTGTAGTTCATGCCAGGTGGCCTTGGGCAGGGCACTAATGGTGGCTGAACTTGGCCTGTGGTGGGGCCCATCCCAGGGGCCCCTGGGACCAGTATGCGCGGTGGCTGGCTTTAGACCTCTGCGGAGCACCACCAGGCTGCCTCCACAGATGGCATACTGGGCAGATACCAGAGCCCTCCTAAAGCGAGTCCTGCTATGTATTGTCAGCCCCTGCACAGCAATTCCTCCAATGTAGCACCACCAGTCTTCTCAACCAATCAGCCTTAGGGTCAATCCCTCCCACTGATATGCCAACAGCAACCAAGGTTCAACTAGAATAGGATGGCACACACAATTCATACAAGGGACACACCCATAGCACCGGGCTCAGGTAACCAGGGAAGACTATGTCACTGGGCCCCGCAGGATACCTACTATGTAAAGCCACTCTCCTAGGACTGGGAGACTTAGGAGCTCTACCTAATACATAGAAACAAACACAGAGAGGCAACCAAAATGGAGTGACAAAGAAACATGTTCCAAATGAAAGAACAGAACAAAGCTCCAGAAAAAGAACTAAACAAAATGGAAATAAGCAATCTACCAGATAGTTCAAAACACTGATTATAAGAATGCTCAGTGAATTCAGTGAAAACTTCAGCAAAGAGGTAAGAAACATAAAAACGGAGATATAAAACATAAAAAAAGAACTAGTCAGAAATGAAGAATACAATAACCAAAATAATAAATACATTAGAGAGACTCAACAATACATTAGATTAAGCAGATGTTCGAATCAGCAATTTAGAAGATAACAGAAAACACCCAATCAGAACAGCTACAATAAAAAATGAATAAAAAAATAAAGATAATTTAAGGGCCTCTGGGACAACATTAGGCATACCGACACTCACATCATAGAGGTACCAGAAGGAGAAGAGGGAGGGGAAGAAACTGAAAACCTATTTGAAGAAATAATGACCGAAAATTTCTCTTTCTTGGCAAAGAAAATAGACATACAAGCCTAAGAAGTGTAGCGAGTCCAAAGCAAGATGAAGCCAAAGAGGACCATTAATTCCACTTCTGGGTATTTATCCAAAGAAACCCAAAACAATACTTCAAAGGACATGTACATCCCTATTAATTAATTGCAGCACTATTTACAATAGGCAAGCTGTGGAGGCATCCTGGGTGTTCATCAATGGAGGACTGAATAAATAAGAAGTGATACATATATACAATGAAATATTACTCAGCCATAAAAAAGAACAAAATTTTGCCATCTGCAACAACATGGATGGACCTAGAGAATATTGTGCTGAGTGAAGCAAGTCAGACAGAGAAAGACAAATGCAATGTGATTTCACTTATATATGGAATCTAAAAAGCAAAATAAATGACCAAACAAAACAGAAACAGACTCACAGATACAGAGAATAAATTGACAGATACTAGATGGCAGATGAGTTAGGGATGGATGAAAAAGGGGAAGGTATTAAGAAGTACAAGTTGGAAGTTACAAAATAGTTATGGGAATGTAAAGTATAGCATAAGGAATATAGTCAATAACACTGTAATAGCTATGGGTACTAGATTTATTGGGGTGATCATTTCATAAGTTATATAAGCGTTCAATTACTATTTTGTACCTCTGAAATGAATATATTATGTCAACTGTAATTGAAAAATAAATTATTTTTAAAATGTTAAGCTTCATAAATATAGTTTAAGACCTTTTTTTTCTCATTTTATAGATGAAAACTATGCTTCAGAGGCTTAATAATTTATCCAAGATAACACAGATTGTTTTTATTGTAGCTTTTGTAAATTATGCTATAGCATTTTATGTACAGTAAATTATGTATATACCTTCCTCAAAAAAAATTCCTTGCATGCCATTGATCTCATTGTTAGTGATTTTCTCTGTCATTTTCCTATGTGGTTTAAAGTGACTGTTCATGAAACCAGTATGTGATGACCAGAAAAAGGGCAGGAAGAAGTCTCAGTGCCATGGAGAATGTGAAACACATCACCACCTCTGTGATTTATACCATGGTTTCATGGTATCTGGCTTTAGCTTTTGAGTAAATGAATATCTTGGGCATTCCTGATATAGCTTATAAATGATCTTGTTTCCTCCAGACCAATTTTTTTCCTTTAATTAATTAATTAATTATTATAGGCTTAGTACATTAACATGTTTCAAAAATAAAAACAAAATAATAAGGCCTAAATTTTGAATGCTCATATCCACTCTGGTCTTCATCCACCTCATTCTTTTCACTCTCATAGGTAACCATTTTATTTGTCTCCTATATATCCTTTAAGTGTTTCTTTATGCAGATATAAGCAAAAATAAATATATTCTCATTTCCCCCTTTTTACACAAAAGGTAGCATATTATTATACACTATTCTGTATCTTGCTTTCTTTGCCCACATACATCTAGAAGATATATCAGTGCTTACAGAGCTCCTTCATTCTTCCTTACAACTTCACGTAGTACAGTATTCAATTATGTTGATGTAGGAAGGAAAAAGCCAGAAGAGAGCATGAACTTTCACTTTCAGGGTCACAATATGGAAATATCTCATGTCAATTGTCTGGAACTTGGACACTTGGTCACTTCAAACTGCAAAGAAGACAACAAAATGTAGTCTCTTTCTAGATAGCCATCTACCTGGCTAAAACTTAGTGTTCTATTATAGTTATGAGTTGCATAATGACATTTCAGTCAACAAAAGACTGCATATATGATAGTGGTCCCATAAGGTTATAATGGAGCTAAAAAATTTCTATCATCTAGTGACATCGTTTGTAGCCGTTGTAATATTGGAACACAACACATTACTCACATGTTTGTGGTGATGCTGGTGTAAACAGTGCGTTGTCAGTCTTATAAAAGTGTAACATGCACGGTTATGTACAGTACATAATACTTGATAATAAACGACTGTTACTGGTTTATGTATTAACTATATCATACTTTTATCATTATATTAGTGTACTTTCTAGTTATAACAAAAAGTTTACTGAAAACAGTATGTCACGTTATGCCGGCAGCCTTATACATCTCACATTTACTGCATCTCGATTGTATCATTTTCTCTTGTGCTTGACTTAACTTCGTGTTGTTTTGTGCAGAAACGTTGTAAACAGGTTTGTAGCCTAAAACAATAGGATATACTAGATAGCCAAGCTATATAGTGGTCTATACCGCCTAGGTTTGTGTAAGTGCACAATGATGTTTGCACAATGATGAAATCGCCTAACACCATTTTTTTCAGAACTTATTCTGGCCTTTAAACTGAGTGTGTAGTTAAACTGCTACAGTGGTGGTCTGATGCTAAAGACCTCAATGTAGAAGGTATCGGCGCATTGTAATGTAAAAAAAGGGCATAAATTTTTCCCTCCAGTTATTTACAATAGGAGACTGGTGAAAAGGTATCTAGGGTTCATGTAGGTTTTATCTTCTTGCCTTCAGAATTTTGGTTTCTTTTTTTCTCAGAATCGCATTTACTGTTTGTTAGAGCTCCTGCACGCGTGCGCGCTCTCTCTCTCTCTCTCTCTCCATCTATCTTTTTTGTTTGTTTGTTCTTTTCTCATTGCTTTACTCATATATCCTTGTGTTGTGGCGCGTTCAAATCTAAGACCTATGGAGCCAATTGAGATTAATTATGAGCCTTTATTAGCCGGCCTGGCCGGCGACTGACTCTCCCCACTAAAGAATCAGCCCCCGAGCTTCCAGGGGAGGCAGCTTATAAAGCCTCCTAAAACTACATCAAACAAGCAAGCAGTTTTACAGAAGCAGAAGTTAGCCATTAGCATATCTTTGCACAGGATATCTCCTAGAACTACACCCTAGTTAAACGTTAAACAAGCAAGCAGAAGTTGGCCATTTGAAAATTCCCCCCCCCCTTAACACTTGGAGATATAATCAATTTCTGAGGCAAATTCTTGGGAATTGTGAACACCAGAGGGTGAAAATCATGGGAGCCATCTTAGAATTCTTCCCAAGGTTCCTTGGGAAACAGACTCTGAGTTTGAGATTTATGTGCAGGTGGATTATTGGGAATTGCTTTTGATAACAGCATTTGTAAAGGAGTGAGGAAATCAGTATTGGACAGAGAGGGAGAAGTTGCAATAGGAGCCTCAGCCCCCTTCAACATTTTATCGTGTACTTATTTATCATATGTGTAGCCTCTTTAGAAAAATATCTGAGTCTTTTGCCCATTAAAAAATATTGAAATTGTTTCCTTGCCACTGAGTTTTGAGAGGTCTTTATATATTCTAGATACAAGTTATTTGTCAGATATATGATGTGCAGCTATATTCTCTCAATCCGTAGCTTGTTTTTTTCATTTCATCGACAGTGGCTTTCACAGAGCAAAGGTTTTTAATTTTAATGAAGATTAATTTATCAATTTTTTTCTTTTTTGGATCATGCTTTTAGTGTCATGTCTAATAATTCTTTGCCTAGTCTCAGGTCACAGATTTTCTCCTGCGTTTTCTTCTAAAAGTTTTTTTGTTTGCTTGTTTTGTTTTAGGTAGATAGAAATCTACATGTAGATCTATGATCCATTTTCAGTTAACTCTTTAAGAGAAGGCTAAGATAAGGATAAAAAAGAGGAATTAGGCAGAGAAAGAAGTCAAATTGCTATGCAGGTACAGCAAAATGTCACTCAATTTGGTGAATGACTCAATATTGCCTTTGTGTAAACAAAATGGCAGACCTTTATATCCTGGCCTTGCTCAGTCACCAGATACAGGTTGACACAGGAAACGTGTGGCTTCAGATGAGGCAGCTCCTTGCAGCTGAGGTCCATCCTGAAGGAGCTGACAGTTAGAGGCTGTCTGCTAATCCATTTCCCATGGCTGAGTAACAAGTAATTACTTAAAGGGGGATCCGGGAGAAACATTTCTGTTTTTATCAGAGACACAGAAGGATGACATGTGTTCTGTGTGACTCCAGAGAGCAGACTTAAAATCAATGGCAGGAGTGGTGGGTTTAAAAGAGTAGATTTCAATAGACCTTAAAAAATTTTAAGGCTTTCTCAAACATATACAAAAGTAGATAAAATAGAGATAAAATAGTGTAATGAACCCTATATACCCATCACCCTGCTTCAGCAATGATAGGCACATGACCAATCTTGTTCCACGTACACCTCTACCAACTCTCTCCTATTCCTGCTACATTATTCTGAAGCAAATCCCAGATATCATATGATTTCCCCTAAATATTTCACTATATCTGTTTGCTTAAGAGGCCTAGAGTGTGTTCAGTGACAATGAGTATATCAACAACTCATATTTTCATTTTTAAATACCATTCCTCACTTAAAAAAACTAAGACTTCTTGGAGGAAATGGGAGGTTCAGGACTAGGGCAGATAAAATACAAGATATGTAAAAAGTAAGTAAGTCGTTAAAAAATGATGGAGATGTCAAAAGGACCCATGAAGGTCAAATTGAGAGTAATTTGAGCATTAAAGTAATGATAGTAGTGGTTTGCAAATAGTGGAATAAAGTAAAGATCCATAAGTACATACTAATAATAAATAAATAAGAAAATAAAGGAAGTAAGGAAGTAAAGGACCCTTTTTTCATGGTAGTAGGCCAAGTCGTGAATGTAGAAGGAATGATGGAGTTGGAAAATCATTTTCCAGTTATCATAGCAATATTAAATTCAGGCAAGAATCATTAATGGATGATAAAACTAGTGAGGAACAAGATGTTTACACAGATTCAAAGTATCTTCCCACGAATTGTTTATTGGTTACAATAAGGAGGAAAGAATAACCTATGACAGCCAAAGTTGTTAGACACTTCCTTTACCAAATGATCAAAGTTAACATCACTAATAATAGTATTAGCTAATATCACGTGTCTCCTAATATGATTGCATTGAAAACGCAATATTACTTACACAGCATCCCCACCAAAAATGCATAGCCTGAATTGAATCATGAGGAAACATCAGACGAACTCACATCAAGGGAAAGTCTACAAAATAAATGGTCTGCACTATTAAAAGAAATGTAAATGACATGAAAGACAAAGAAAGTTTGAGGAACTGTTCCAGATAAAAGATTTTAGGAAAACAAAAACTAAATATAGTATATCATCCTGGATTGGAACTGAGACCAAAATATTTGCTATAAAGGATGTTATTAAGAAAAATTTGGAAAATTTGAATAAGGTTTATATATTAGACAATAGCATTGTATTGAGGTTAAATTTCCTAATTTTCATAATTGTATATATGTATTGTGGTTATGTAAGTGAATGTTTTGGTTCTTCAGAACCAAGTCACTAAAGTATTTATGAGTAAAGGAGTATTGTATTAAAGTATTTTATATATGTATGTTTATATATACATATATATGGAGAAGGAGAGAGAGAATACAATAAAAATTTTTTTTCAGAATGTGGATAAAAGGTATATAGAAGTTCTTTGTACTATTTTTTGCAACTTTTCTCTAAATTTGGAAATATTTCCAAAAGAAAGTTAAAAACATTTCAGTATGTATGGTAAGTTCTCTTTAAAAATCATAACAATAATACCATTATCATATCTAGAATTATTTGTCAAATACCCTAAGACCATCAACTATCCAGTCAGTGTTCAAAGTTTATAGATTGTCCCATAAGAGAGAGAGAAAGTACGTGTGTGTGTGTGTGTGTGTGTGTGTATGCGTGTGTGTATGTGTGTGTGTATTTATAGTTGGTCTGAATTAGGATCCTAACAGGGACCACACATTGTATTTGTTTGATATGCCTCATGTCTCTTTTAACCTATAGATTCTCCCACCCTCTTTATTCTCTTACAATTATTTTACTGATTGCATCCCAGATTGTAGTTCAATACAAAGATGTCCTAAAAATTACATCTCTCCAGTAGTATAACTGTGTCCTTTAATGTAGAAAGTGATCCATTACTGAATATTCAAATAGAAGCTAGATGCTTTAAAAGGCATTTTTATAGTATAGAAAGTAGGAGTTTGGACCTGTGGGACCTTCAAGGTTACTACCAACTGTGAAATTTTTATTATATGAAAATATCAGCACAGGCAAGACATGGGTAGAAGTCTAGGCAGTAGCCACAGTGGCTGAACTACTTTCATCTCTTCAGGGGCTAAGGAATGTGTGTTGTATGATATCATCAGGTCTAGGTCTCAGCAAAATTAGGACCCAGGCAGTGTGTGTGGTGGTTTTAATATATGTTCACAAATTCCTCTATATTTCTCCCTTCAAGAAGTGAAACCCAGTTCCCCTTCCCCCAAGTGTGGTTACTTCTAACGAATAGAATATGGCTGAAATGATGGTGTATGACTTTTGAGACTAGGTCATAAAAGGCATTGTGGTTTCCCTCTTGTCTTTTCTATCGAATCATTTGTGCTAGAGGAAGCTAGCTGCCATGTCATGAGGATATTCAACCAGCCTTGTGGAGAGGCCTATGTAGTGAGAAAGTGAGGTCTCTTGTCACCAATCATGTGAGTGCACCATCTTGGAAGTGGACCCTCCAGTTCCAGTTGTTGTGGTGCGATCAAATTTAAGACCCGTGGAGCCAATTGAGATTAATTATGAGCCTTTATTAGCCGGCTGGTGACTGACTCTCCCCCCTGGAGAATCAGCCCCGAGCCTCTAGAAGGAATAGCTTAAAAAGCCCCAAAACCCCCTCTCGCAAGCAAGCAGGTTTACAGAACCAGAGGCTGGCCATTAACATATCTTTACACAGGATAACTACACCCTTATCATTAGCATTTCTGTGCACAGTATATCTCCTAGAACTACACCCTGTTTAACATTAAACAATGGAAGCAGAAGTTGGCCATTTGAAAATTTTCCACCCTTAACACAGTTAAGTTTTCAGATAACTGTAATCTCTTGAATGATCCTGAGCTAGAACCACCTAGCTAGCTTCTTGAATTTATGACCCACAGAAACCGAGATTATCTATCTATCTATCTATCTATCTATCTATCTATCTATCTATCTATCTATCTATCTATTTTTTCCCTTGGGGGAACAATAGCCCCAAATACGGGTTTCCTTTTCCTCTTAAATCTTAGCTTCATAATGCTTCACCACCCTTGTTAGTTCTTTAATACCTCAAACAGAAGCTTATAAAATTTTGTCCAGCTTTTCTATTTCTCGAAGGGATGATTAGTTCCAATCACATAGTCCAAAATTACCTCATTAGTAGAGATGAAACTCCCAAAAATGAACTTGTAAAAATGTAAACTTGAGAATACTACTCCTGCTTAAATCCCTTCAATAGTGGAGAAAAATGTTTTCAGCTGCAAGCAACAATACACACTACCTCCCCATCGCCCAATCCATGGTTTCACTTTCCACGGTTTCAGTTGCCTGTGGCCAACCATGGTCTGAAAATATTAAAGGGAAATTCCAGAAGTAGACAATTTATAAGTTTTAAATTGTGGACTGTTCTGTGTGTCATGGTGAAATCTCATGCTGTCCCGCTCCATCCCACCCAAGACACGTAATCATCCATTTGTCCAGTGTATCCACGCTGTATACACTCCCTGCCCATAATTTATTTAATAGCTGTCTCAATTATCAGATTGACTGTCATGGAATCACAATGCTTATATTCAAGAATTAATGATGCTGGCAATTTGAGTATGCCAAGGAGAAGCTGTAAAGTGTTTCCTTTAAGTGAAAAGGTGAAAGTTCTCAACTTAGTAAAAAAGGTAAAATTTTGTATGTGAAGGTTGCTAAGATCTATGGTAATAATGAAGCTTCTATATGTGAAATTATGAAGAAAGAAAAAGACATTCATGCTAGTTTGTTCAGAGAGAAAGAGAGAGGGAGAGAACACATTCACATAACTTTCATTCTAGTATCTTGTTATAGTTGTTCTGTTTTATTATTAGTTATTGTTAACCTCTTACTGTGCTTAATTTGTAAATTGAACTTTATCATAGGCATGTATATGTATAGTTTGGTACTATCTACAATTTCAGGTACCCACTAGGGGTCTTGGAACATAACCCCTGTGGATAAAGGGAGACTACTCTACTCAATGAAATGTGGTTTAAATTATAGGGTTTGTTAATCTCAATTACAAGAAATTGGGTAGTAAGGCAGTGCTAAGGTCGGTTAATTCAGTAGATAATTGGTGTCACCAAGGATTTGGGCTTGTTCTAGAGTTCTAGAGCTCTGCTTTGCCATTCGCAACATGTTGGTGATTATTTACACTTTTGGTGGTGAAATCATTGCTGGAACTCTGTATTAGTTATCTATTGCTGAATAACAACAACAACAACCCTAAAAAAATAGTGCCTTAAAACAACAAACATTTATCTTACAATTTCTGTGGGTCAGGAATTTGGGAATAGCTAAGCTGGGTAATTCTGGTTCAAGGTCTTGCATGAGATCACAATTAAGATGTTGGCCAGGGTTACAGGCATATGAAGGCTTGAGTGCGCCTGGAGGATCCATTTCCAAGATGGCTCATTCACATGGTTACTGGCAGGAGGCCTCAGTTCTTCCTTCTCTGGCCGTTCCTTACTATGTGGGCTTCTCCATCAGGTTGTTTGAGCATCCTCATGTTATGGTAGCTGCCTTCCCTGAGTGAATGATTCAAGAGAGAGAGAGAGAGAGCAAGGAAGAATCCACAGTGCTTTTAATGCTTAGTCTTAGAAGTCATGCATAGTCATTTCTACCACATTCTATTAATCAGAAGTAAGTCGGTAAGTATAGCCCACATTCAAGGGGAGGGAATTAGGCTCCACTTTTCGAAAGTATGAGTATCAAACAATTTGTGAACATATTTTAAAACTACCACGAATAGCAAACATAATGTTCTTATAGGCCAGCATCCCAAGCAAGAAGGCCTGGAGTAAGGGCAAAAAATCCAAAAGACCTGACTCTTCCAGCTGTTCTCTCTTTTATCCGAAAGCAAATTCTTTCCCAGAAAGTGTCAATGGACTTCTCCTTGTATATCATTGGCCTACATGAATCAACGCCCATTTCCAGACTGATTCATGATGAGGGAAATCCTATTGCCATGCTTAATTTAAGTCAATTATGACTCTTTTCTTGGGACTGTGACATAAGCCTACTTTCTTTGAGTACTTGTCACTGGCCCAATAATCAAATCAGGTTTCTGTTAGCAAGAAAGGTGGTGGCTAGAGAATAGCTGTTAGGTAGGTAACAATGACAACAAATGGTTTCTTGTTGCTCTTAGGATAAAAATCACCTCTTTATCATGCTTATAAGACCCCAAGGATCTGGTCCTTGCTTACCTTCCCTCCTCAGTATAATTTTAGACCTCTCTTCCTCCCACTCTATTTCCCAGCAAGACTGGACTTCTTGTGTTGTTTCAGACTCCTTCCAACCATAGGATCTTTACATCTCTGATGCTATTTCCAATCTGTGGTAGATAAAGCTTCCTGATCTTTATGAGCTTTAATCTTCTCATCTGTAAAATAGATAATAATGCCTACTTCGAAAACCTTGTGAGGAGTGACTCATGTATGTTCAGCCCTTAGCAGTGTCTGGCATACAGTAAGGGCTCAATAATCAGGAAGTATTAAGTTCAGGCTGTGAGACTGTATGCTTGTTTTGCTTTCTCCACTGATGCCTTTGCTTGCTAGTCTTTTTGATCCCCAAATAATTGCTTCCCACTACCATAATAACTTAGATGGAATGAAATAATTGCTAAATATATGTAGAGATGATCATGGGGAGGCCAAGAGGCCCATTTGGGACTCAAACACAGCGTGGACTCATTTGGAAGTAATTCCACGGAGGCTTCCCAAACACACATTGACAGGATTGAAATCAAGTGTTTGTTGTATAATTTTAAACTTGTGTCTCATTATCACACACACACACACACACACGTATCTCAATACCAATGCACAATGAATTAATATTTCCTACATCGTACCTGGACCTTGAGTGTGCCATATGTGGGAAATTTTTGTTTTTGATTTAAATTACTTCATTCCAGTCAACTCTGTAAACCTGTTAGATACATACCTAGTTCCTAACAATGGTAACTGTATTATAGTAAAGTGTATGGTCTCTTGACTGCCTAGGTTCGAATCCACTGCTTGTAGGAGCTGGAGAACTAAGCAAGTCACTAAATCTCTCCGTGCATTAGTTGCTTCATTTATAAAATGAGAATGACAGTACCTACTTCAGAATTTTGTGAGCATTAGTTAATACATGAAAAATGTTGTATGTGTTTGCCATTAGCATTGTGTCGTAACCAGAACAACTGCATTTCTTTTAATCATAAAAAAGGTGTAGGGGGAGGGACCTGGGCCTTTCTCGACTTCCCGGTCTCCATCATGAAGGCCGCTTAGCAGCCTTACGTACAATTCCATTTTGAGGAGCCAGGAAACCAGAGAATCTTCCTAACAGTAAGTGCCATTTGCATCGAGCCTGGTAGGGCTGCTGGGGAGTCCTTGGGGTGGGGGCGGGGTGGAACTTTTCCTCAGGCTGTCGTTGATTTGCCTGAGCTGCAGCTAATTGGGCGTGGCGGCGGGGACCCGGTCAGCAACCTTGGGACTCAATCTCCCCTCGTCACTCCGCAGCGCCACCTGCCTGCCTTCTCCTCCACCAGCCGGCCCAGCGGCGCCGCCTCCCGCTCCCGCCCTAAGTCACGAAGGTTCCCAGCGGCTCGCTGCGTGCGGGACGTGACAAACGTTAGCCTCACGTCCCACCAGTAAACTCACAGACGGACAGCGCCTCAGAGCAATGGCAGCGCGCCGGCGCCTTTGGGCTGCATCCAATAGCGGCTGTTGTGAGCGGTGCTCTGGGTGTGGCGGCCGGGAAGGGGCAGGGCTAGGGGCGGGGCGAGGCTGGGGGCGGGGCGGCCGGTTCGGCTGGCTATAATCGTTCCGCACGCGTTCCGCTTCGGTCTCTGCCACTGACTGATCCTCTGCTCCTGGTAGCTGCTGTATTGCTAGGATGTCGCTTTCTAACAAACTGACTCTGGACAAGCTGGATGTGAAGGGGAAGCGGGTCGTTATGAGGTAATTCTGCCTATTTTCCCGCGCACCCCTGGGGCTTTGCCTCAGCTTCTCCAGCCCGGGCCGCCTTGCTTACCTGCCTACCCAAAGTTGCTTGTGGTTCTCGACTCGGCCCTGTGGATCCTAGTCGTGCTGGGCTAGGCTGCCTACCATTGTGACTGAGGCTTTGCCCAGGTTTAACGATTTCTAACCATATTTTCCCCAGCCCAGGAAGACAGCCCTAGTCGCCCTTTCGGGGTGGATCCACCGAGGAAAGCCTCAGGTTGCTGGGACGCATTTTGCCAACTTTCTTTTTCCTGCCATGCAGTTCCGGCGCCTTCAGCTCTTAGTTGGCGAGGCGGGACGTAAGGCTTAACCTGCAAATCTCTAGGCCCCAAGGTAGGGACCTTGAAAGGTCATTTGGTTAGTTTCCCTCCCCCACCCCCGTCCCCCGCCCTAGACTATCCCAGGCAAAGGATAAACGGCCCACATTTTAAAGGCCCCTGCACAAAAGGAAATCTTTCTCAGTGATTTAAATGTTCAGGAGTAGAACCCCCCACCCCAAAGCATTGGGGGTAGGAGAGTGAAGTGGGGTGGGGTGTACCGAAGGCTGCCCTGCAGAGCTTACGTAACAGGCCTCTACTACCCTACCAGATCGTTGGACCCTAGGCGTGGCGAGGTTGGCGAGGTTGGGGAGGTTTGCTTCAGGGTTGTGACACATGCTGGGTAGACCAGGGTGTGGCTACTCATTCTTGGTGTTTTCTAACCTTACCCCCACGGGTGGCTAGAGAAACGGGATGTTAGAAGCGGGAAGGATTTCCCATGCACTTTGTGGTCTCTTACTCTGCCCATGTGGATCTCTGGTCACTTAACCAACATGGCTTCTCCCTTATCTGCCCAAATTACCAGTATGGTGTATAGAGCTTTTACATTTATTCCTTTTATAACGTGGTGCATTTGTGCATGCCAGGAGCAAAGTGCAGAAGGACAGGTATTTAACTGCTGCACTTTATTGTTACATACCTTGAGAGTATACAAGGGTGGTGCTTTCCATAAAGGCTTGGTTCTATAGCCTTGTGTAGTCTTGTCCTTTTTGGGAAGTGAGTGATTGATGGGCAGGCATGTGAATGGTGTGATTCAGACCCTTTCCCAATTTGGGATGGTTCAAGTGAGGGCATCTTTTGGATTTCAACAGACACATAAGGCAGTAAGGAATATCCCTTTACCCTAGGCTTAAGCATATGAAGGCACTATGATTTAGAGAATGGTATGACTACTCTAAAAATTCACGTAGCTCCCCTTTCCCTCTTAATTTCAGTATAGCCGCTATTTGCAAGTGACCTGTGCCTTGCTATGGGAATAGTCAGAAGAGCTCAATAGCATCTGGCCATGAGAACCACCTGGTGTCTCTTTTTTCCTAAATGATCTAGGCCTTTCCATTCTAGACAAAGTAGGAATTACAGCCATCCCAGTATTGGACAAGGGCCCTTTCTACCCATCAGATGATGTTAAGAAAAGGGCATAGACCCTATGAAAAACAGGTCAGGTGGACATTGGCATGCAGCTAGATCTTGGGTTTTGATTATTTCCTCCCATCTGCTCTATGCTCAATGCTGACCTTTCCAGATAGATGCATGCACCATCTGAAAGTAAGTGGATGGGGCATCAACACTGATCATATTCCTACAATTGCAGTTTGAGGTTTTATCTCCTCTCTCCTGGGTAACTGGCTTGAGGTATTAACTGGGTGGGTTGAGAGTGAGACTAGAGGAGGTACTTATGGGCGGGTTGAGAGTGAGACTAGAGGAGGTACTTATGTTTTCTCCCTCTAGACCTAATGAAATAGAGTTCAAAGTTTCATTCAACACAGATTAACCATGAGCCTTAAAATGGTTGGCTAGTCCTGTTTTGCCGATGGAAAATGACCTGTCCAAGGTCACTAAACTACCAAGTTGGTGGCAGAGCCAGGTCTAGAAGTGGATCTCCTTAGCTACTACCCAACAGATCTTCTGAATACTTGGACACAGTGAACAAAGACAGGTTAAAATAGACCTTTTTTTCTGCTGAAGGTTGCAATTAATAATTTCCCAAATAAATTCCATTTATTTGGCTTGATAACAGGAAGTTACTTTATTTCCTGATTATTAACATCTCTCTCTTGAACAGAGAGTCACATGGTAGCACTACTTTTTGGAAAGCCTAGGCAGCCATTTTTGTCAGCTCAAATTTCTTTTTGTCTCAATGCTGTTATGTGGTGATTGCTGGTAGTGTTTCTAAGTTAGGCCCTCCTGAGTAGTGGCTGCTTCACTTGCCTCCTTTTTTTGTCCTGCAGAAGAGGGCTTTGATGTTTGTTGAGTCTTCTGGCCCCTGCTTTAATTGCCATGGGGAATCGATTTGTTGAGGGAACTTTGATAGCCAGAAACCTCTGACTGAATAATTACCATGTTCCACATCAGTTTTTTGGGACACCAGTTAACTTACCTTCGAATAAAATTTCTGCTTATTTTTGCAATGTCATTTCCTTTCTTCCTCTCATTGGTTGCCAGTCATACTGCTTTGCTTTTTCTCTAACCTGTTGTAACTTGTTAAGCCACAGCCTGATGTAGTGGAAAAAGAAAAGGAGAGGAAAAACAGCAAATTTAAAAAAAGTCTCTAACACAGCCGTAATACCCCAATTTTCCAGTCAGGGTCGGTAAAGCAAGGGTGGACCTGGTCTGGTTCCTTTGAGAGCTTTTAATGGAACTGGGCCTGGACTCCTGAGATTTTAGGTGATAGAGACTTGATATTCCAGCTGAACAATATTTTTAACACTTTATTTTGAAATAATTATGGATTCATAGGAGGTTGCAAAGATAGTAGAGAGGCCTGTGTTCACCCAATATACCCATTGTATACATCTTAATAATTATAATACAATATCAAAAGTAGGAAGTTGACTTTAGAATAAAGCATATAGTTCTATGCTATTTTATCACATGTAGATTTGTGTAACTCCCACCACAATCAAGATGTAAAAAAATTGCTTGATCACCACCAAGATCTCCATTATGCTATTGCTTTAGTCATGGCTCCTCTTCCCGCCCTAACCTCAGGTAATTACTCATCTGTTCTGTTTCTAAAATTTTGTCATTTCAAAACTGTTATATAAGTGGAATCACACAGTGATTTCGGGATTGGCTTTTTTTTCCCCTCAGCATATTGCTGAATAGTATTCTGTGGTATAGACATTCCACCATTTGTTTAGCCATTCACCTACTGAAGGACATCTTGGTTGTTTCCAGTTTTGGGCTATTACAAATAAAGTGCTGTGAACATTGAACATTAGGGGACAAGTCTTGGTATGGACATATGCTGTCATTTCTCTTGGGTAAACGCTGAGGAGTAGAATTGCTGGGTCATATGCTTAATCTTTTGAGGAATCCCCAGACTGATTTTCCAAAGCAGCCACACAATTTTACATACCCACCAACAGTGTATGAGTGCTCAGTCTCTGCATCCTCGCCAGCATTTGGTGTTGTCATTTTTTATTTCAGCCATTCTGATAGGTGTGTAGTGATGTCTGACTTCATGCCTCAGGTTAAGCTTGGGAGTGTGTCAGGGAAGTGAAAAAGGGGTACAGATTTTACATATAATGGAACAAGTGGAATGTATAGGCAAGAGCAGTTTCTGTGGAGTCCACAGAGAGGAGGAGCTAAAAGCAGAGTTGTTGAGTCTAGGAGAGGTAATCCACAGGTAAAGACAAGAGAATTCAAGTCCATTTCTCATCAGTAAGCTGTGCCATGGCTGCTTGGATAGATGAGACAGATTCTTGAGTGTTTCTGCCCCCCAAATTTCCTCCTTGTAAGGGGTTGGGGGTAGGGAGAAACACTGCGAGGGGTGGCTTGTGCTCAACCTCATGCCCTTAGCCCTTTTGACCTTGGGCCTTCTGGGAGGCTGTAGGGAGAGAAAAATGACCTGTGGTAATGGGATACTTTAACCTCTTTGGAATGCACTTTAGGGCTGGCAAGGGCCTTGTCAGGATATTTAAAGAAGTTGCTTAGAATCAAGTAGCCTGAAACTAAGGAGAGTGTATTTCTTCAGAGGCATGTGTACTGCCTTTAGTTTTGAAGACTTTAATTAAAATGCTTGAATATAGAATTATTACCTCAACCCACCTTTGGAAAGGCTGTTCTTCAGTGAGGTAGATTGGAGTACAGGCATACCTTATTTTATTGTGCTTCATTTTATTGCAGTTAACAGATGCTGTGTTTTTGTTACAAATTGAAGGTTTGTGCAATCCTGTATTGAGCAAGTCTAAATGTGCCATGTTTCAACAGCATTTGCTCACTTTGTTTCTGTGTTACATGTTGGTAATTCTTGAAATATTTCAAACTTTCACTGTTATATTTGTTATGGAGATCTGTGATCAGTGATGTTTGATGTTACTGTTGTAATTGTTTTGAGGGGCCGCGAACTGTGCCCATTTAAGACAGTGAATTCAGATAAGTGTTGTGTGTATTTTTACTTGCTCCATGTACTGGCTGTTCCTCCATATCTCTCCCTCTCCTTTGGCCTCCCTATTTCTTGAGACACAACAGTATTGAAATTAGGCCAATTAATAACTCTACAAATGGCCTCTTAAGTGTGCTAGTGAAAGGAAGAGTTGCACATCTCTCATCTGAAATCAAAAGGTTAGAAATGATTAAGCCTAGTGAGGAAGGCATGTTGACAGCTGAGATAGGCTGAAAGCTATGTCATCCGAGTTGTAAATGCAAAGAAAAAGTTCTTGAAGGAAATTAGAAGTGCCATTCCAGTGAATACATGAATGATAGAAAGTGAAACAGCTTTACTGCTGATACGGAGAAAGTTGTAGTGGTCTGGATAGAAGATCAGACCAGCCACAACACACACATTTTAAGCCAAAGCTTAGTCTAGACCAAGGCTCTAACTCTCTTCAATTTGAAGTCTGAGAGAGGTGAGGAAGCTGCATAATAAGAACAATTTTGAACTAGCAGAGGTTTGGTTCATGAAGTTTAAGGAAAGAAGCTATCTCTGTAACATCAAGTGCAAGGTGAAGCAGCAAAGTGCTGATGTAGAAGCTGCAGTGTTATCCAGATGTAGCTAAGATGATTAATGAAGGTGGCTACACTCAATAGATTTTCAATGTAGATGAAACAACCTTATATTGGAAAAAGATGCCATCTAATACTTTCATAGCTGGAGAGGAGAGAGCAATGCCAGACTTTAAAGCCTCAAAGGACAGGCCTACTGTCTTGTTAGGGGCTTATACAGCTGGTGACTTTAAGTTGAAGCCAGTGTTCATTTACCATTTGGACAATCCTGATGTCCTTAAGAATTATGCTGAATCTGCTCCGCCTGTGCTCTGTGACTGGAACAAAGTCTGAATGGTGGCATATCTGTTTACAATGCGGTTGATTGAATATTTTAAGTCCACTGTTGTTGCTTAGAAAGGGTTCCTTTCAAAATATTACTGCTCATTGACAATGTGCCTTGTTATCCAAGAGCACTGATGGAGATGAGATTGATACTGTTTTTATGCCTGTTAACACAACACCCATTCCACAGTCCATGGATCAAGGTGTACTTTTGACTTTCAAGTCTTATTATTTAGGAAATACATTTTGTAAGGCTCTGCCATAGATAGTGATTCCTTTGGTGGATCTGGGCAAAAAAGCCATTTGAAAACCTGGAAAGGATTCACCATTCTAGATTCTGTTAAGAACAATCATGATTTACAGGAAGAGGTCAAAACATCAATATTAATAGGAGCTTGGAAGCTGTTGATTCCAACTCTCATGGATGACTTTGAGGAGTTCAGGACTTCAGTGGAGGAAGTAACTACAGATAGAAACTGTTAGAAATAGCAAGAGAACTCTAATTAGAAGTTGAGCCTTGTGATGTGACTGAATTCCTTCAATCTCATGATAAAACTTTAATGAATGGGGAGTTGCTTCATAAGGGTGAGCACAGGAAAGGGTTTCTTGAAGTGGAATCTCCTCCTGATGAAGGTGTTATGAAGATTGTTGAAATGACAACAGAGGATTTAGAATATTACATAAACTTTTAGTTGATAAAGCAGGGCAGGGTTTGCGAGGATTTGACTCCAATTTTGGAAGAAATTCTACTGTAGGTAAAATGCTATTAAACAGCATTTCGTGCCACAGAGAAATTGATTATGAAAAGGAAGAGTCAATCAACATGACAGACTTCATTGTCTTATTTTAAGAAATTGCCACAGCCACCTCAGCCTTTAGCAGCCATCACCCTGACCAGTCAGTGGCCATGAACATCAAGGCAAGACTCTCCACCAGCAAAAAGTTTGACTCACTGAAGGCTCAGATGATGGTTAGCACTAGCACTTTTTAAGCAATAAAGTATTTTTAAATTAAAGTTTGTACATTGTTTTTTTTTAACACATATGCCGTTGTATACTTAACAGACTGCAATACAGTATAAACATTTTTGTGTGCGAGATACTAAAAAGAATTGTGAGATTCTTTTTATTGCAGTATTTGTTTTTTTGCAGTGGTCTGGAACTGGACTTGTCTCTGAGGTATGCTTGTAGAGGCTTATGGATTTAGGATATTGGTGGTCTTCTAGGACCTTGTAATCATCTGCTAGGCCTCAGCCTTTGAGAGGAGAGGCTAGGAATGGTGGAGCTTTATGATCAAGCACAGCAGCAATCTTCTTGATTAGGTCATACTTTCCGGTAGTTCCTTAGTGTGTTTTTAGTGTAAACAGTAGTATAAACGGAGCCACTTTAAAATGGAGCCAGAGCTGCTATGCCAGAGGAACTGCCTGGCATGTTTTATGCTTCAAGACTTTGGAATGTTAGAACAGGGCAAAATAACCTTTGTGGGCCAAGGACAACGTTTTGTCCCAAAAAACTGTTTGCAAAGATAGCAAGAAAGCAGTTATGACTATGGACTGATGACTACTGGAAAGAAAATTAACATTGTTTAGAATTGACATCGTTGTTATGTTATCTGTACCAATAGAAATGCTTTCCTTATATTGATGTAATTGTTCCCCTTCCTTTTCTCATAAATATCCATTACCTTTTTCTCCTAATTGGAACACTGTTTGGGCTTCTGCCTGAATGAGTCAGTAAGTTCCAAATTGCTATTCTTATTTACTCTATAAATGCTTGTTAGTTCTCACTTTGAAAGGTCTCTTATTTTCAGGTTAATGTTAGTAATAATTGATTTGCCTTTTACATCACAGAATTACGTTTTCGGAGCAGTATTAACATATGTAATAATAGTTATTTTATGGTACTTACTCTGTACCAGGTACTCTTCTAAGCACTTTACAGATCACTAACATTTAATTCTTACAGTAACTGAGAGGTCATCCACATTCTACAGCTATAGAAAGAAATCACTTAAAAACAAGTCATAGGGATGTGGTGTACAACTTAGGGAATAGAGTCAATAATATTGTGATAGTGTTGTATGGTGTCAGATGGTTGCTCAACTTACCATGGTGATCACTTCATTAGGTATATAAATGTCGAATATCTGTGCTGTACACCTGAAACTAATACAATATTGTATGTTAGCTATATTTTAATAACAATCTTTAATTAAAAGGCTCTTGGCAGGCAAAACTTAGACCTTACAAATAACTACCACACATGTTTATTTTTAGTCAGATTGAAGTAGGCTGATGTTCTAAGGAGTTCAGAAGAAGGGGGAAGGAATTACTGGTTCTTAAAAATGGTAAAGTAGTAATCTGGGTAAGAAAGGAGACTACAGAGTAAATTATTGCTTGTGTCATCCTGATCACTTCCTTCCAATTGCCCGTTTGTCTAGTGGGCAGAGTCATGTGTTCCACTCAGGATTTTTGAAAGACTTTGTTGTCTCTCTTTTGCTAGAAAGATCCTGTGTAAACTTGTTTTTGGACACTAGGTTTCTTTCTGGTCTCAAGGCCCCCAGCTGTTTCCAGAAAGTAGATTATGTGTTCTATTTTTCTAGTTATTTTTTCTTTTGAGTGATGTTAGTTTCACTGGGACCCAGAAGTAAAGTCAAAAGAATCAGAATAAAAATATGTTTCTTATTACCCCTCACACCTCCAGCTACTGCTATTATCAGATAATATCATGCCAGACCCACGCAGAAATCTTTTTAGATGGAACAGGTTTTAGCTTCCTGGTTCTTCTGGGCTAGTTCCTGTGATTTAAGTTGGGTTTTATTTTTTATTTTTAAAAATTTCTCTTTTAAAGTATGAGATACATACCCAAAAGGCACATATCATAAGCTCAAAGAGTTATCAAAAAACGAACACATTTGTGCAATCACCCAGGTCAAGAAATAGAACATTACTCGAAACCCAGAAGCTCTTTCTGGTGTCCTATCCCAGTCACTGCTTCTTCCCTCCTCCCCATGGCTAACCACTATCTTGATTTCTAATACTGCTGATTGTTTTTAGGGTGAGTTTTGAACTTCCAATTTCAACTTATTTATAACTGGTTCATTCAAAGTACCTCTTCTGATCTTTGAAGGAACAATATATTGATCATGGCGCTGTACGTGAACCTGAAACTTTGTTTCTTTTTTAGAGTGGACTTCAATGTTCCTATGAAGAACAATCAGATAACAAATAACCAGAGGTAAGTTCCCTGCTAAGCCTTGAGCTAGGTTTAAGATGTGGGTGGGTATGGGTATATAGGATAAAATGGTTTTTTTTTTCTTATTGTAGAACTATGATAACTTAAGCAATATGACCTTGGTTTTCCATCAACGTCCCACTTGGTCTGCTTTCTTAGGATAATGTAGAAATTGAAAAAATTAAGGTAATTTTTTTTTTGTCTCTGTCTTTTGAAAATTTGAATAATTTGGGGTTATGCGTTTTTGAGAATGTCAAAGATTAAGGTAACTTGGCTTCCCTTGCAAAATGAACTCTGCAAGAGAAGGATTTTTTAATATCTATAATTGTTAAGCCTACATGTAGTGTTACAAGCTTCTATTCCAGATGGCCCAGATAAAATGCGTTTTTGATTTAAGGTGTTACAAGCTCCTATTCCAGATGGCCCAGATAAAATGTGTTTTTGATTTAAGGGAAAAGACTTCAGAAGTAATATTTTGAGTTTGCTTAGGCTGCTTCTGATGTGTTGGCTCCTAGATTTAGAAGCAGAAATTTTAAGTGATAGTACTGCTCTTGATTTTGAGTAGATTGTAAAAGAAGGAATTTTTTTTTAATTTTAAATGAGGGGTTTGAGCTGCAAAGGTGCTTTGTAGTGATCTAGACCAGTGCCGTTTAGTGTAAATATAATATGAGCCACATGTAATTTAAAATTTTCTAGTTGCCATATTAAAAAAGTAAAAAGAAATGGGTGAACTTAGTTTTCATATATTTAATTTAATCCATTAAATCCAAAAGAATCATTTCAATATGTAATCAATAAAACAAAGGGACATTTTTGAGATCCACCATATATTTTACACTTAGAGCTCATTTCAGTCTGGTCGAGTCACATTTCTAGTATTCACCAGGCACATGTGGCTGATGGCTACTGTATTGTAGAGTATGGGTCTAGACCCAGAATATTTTCAGATATTGGCCCCGGAATGGAGCCTGACAATCTGCCAAGCACATCCCTTTTGCACCATAATGGAAGGTCTTTGCACAAGGCAGCTCTGACCCTTCCGATTTTCATTATTTTCTGCAGCATACAGAAAAGATTGGAAAAATGCCTATCAAGGTATTTATGAATAAATGGCAGAGAGACATGTCTAAGTAGATCTTTTCATTTTCATAAATCCATCGAGTTGATGAACAAAATAAATCTTTAGAAATAATAGAACTTGCTGATAAGGGATAGCCTGAAGATTAATTTGCCTTCATTGGGCAAACTTTGTACCTGGCTAAAGATTTCCTCTTTGCTTGGTATAAATGAATTGTTATATCTGCCAAATAGCATAAGCTATTTGGAACATAACCAGGTTTTTTATTACTTCGTACGTCAGAGAGACTTTCCCCGGCTACCTACCCTATCTAAAATCCCCTCCACTACTATTCCCCAATCATTCTTGTCTCCCTACCTTGCTTTATTTTCTCCATAGCTCTTAATATCATCTGAGATAGATATATATTTTATTTGTTTATGGTTATTTCTCCTGTCATTAGAATTTCACTTCCACGAAAGCAGAAACTTTTATTTACGGTTGTATTCTCAGAATCTGGAACAGTACCTGGTACAAAAGAAGCATTCAAGAAATATTTGTTGAATAAATAAATGATTTTCTTATCAATTTTAATTTCTTAAAAACTGACAAAAAATGAGAAGTTAGCAGGTTTGTAGCAACAATTTGAAATATGCAAGGAAGTTAAACAATTTTTTTTGGTTAAACTATAATCAATAAAGACAATGCATTATGCAAACCACATTCTGTATAATGAATATATTTTTTCCTACTTAGAATCTGTAACGGGTGCAGAAAAGTTATTACAATTCTCTTTCTAAATTTCCTTTAATGCTTTCAAGATTTAGGAATTTTATATTCCACAGTCACATAAGAGGGGTTTTTTGGGTTCCCAAGACCATCTATATGTTTGGTGATTTGCTAGAAGGACTCATAGGACTCATTCACTGCTAAAGTTATGACAATGAAAGGATGCATGACAGGATCAGCAAGGGGAAAAGATAAAGGCATAATCTGGAGAAATCCATGCATGGGTTTCTGATGCTCTATGTTTCCTGTGAGGGAACACACTGAATGTGCTCGTTTCTCCAGCAGTGAAAAAATGCAGTAATTGTATGCAATGTTTCTGCCTAGAAAAGCCCATTAGAACCTTGGCCCCTAAAATTCTTATTGGGAACTGGTCACGTAGGTACCTTCTACCTAGCAACTACCAAAATTGCAGACTCCCAGAAGGAAGTAAGTGTTCAGCATAAATCACCTTGTTTGTACAGTCTAGGAACAGTGAATGGCTCTTGTCAGTTAAAGAACTGAAGGACCACTTTGAAAGCCAAATTTTAGACACCAGCCAAGGGTTAACCTTGCAAGCAGGTCCTTCTAAAGATAGCTTTTCTGCACAAGGGGCAAAACAGGAGAATGCACAATCAATCCTAGGGAGAGTTGGTATCGTAATTTATTTCTTCCTCTGAACATGAACCTGAGGGCCATCATTGAGCCAAAAGTAGATTTGAAAGAATTTAAAGAAAAGGGACTTTATGTTTTATGAGGCCACAAATAAAATATTTTCCACTAATTCCTAGGAGTAACCTTGCTCTAATTGTTGTCTCTTTTTGGTTGCAGGATTAAGGCTGCCATCCCAAGTATCAAATTCTGCTTGGACAATGGAGCCAAGTCAGTTGTTCTTATGAGCCACTTGGGCCGCCCTGATGGCGTTCCCATGCCTGACAAGTACTCCTTGGAGCCAGTTGCTGCAGAACTCAAATCTCTGCTGGGCAAGTAAGTGCCAGGCTCTGGTGCTGGCGGAATCTGTGATAGGAGATGTTGTCAGGCATGTTGGTTCTTAACTTTCAGACTGCCCATGTGTTTCCATCTTGTCCTCTCCCCAGGGATGTTTTGTTCTTGAAGGACTGTGTAGGCCCCGAAGTGGAGAAAGCTTGTGCTGATCCGGCTGCTGGGTCTGTCATCCTGCTGGAGAACCTTCGCTTTCATGTGGAGGAAGAAGGGAAGGGAAAAGATTCTTCTGGGAACAAGGTAGGACCTGGGATTTTTAACATTAGTGGGGGTGAGGAGGGCTGAGTCTATAATAAGCCTGTGATTGAAGAATACAGGAAGCTCATGTTTATTTTTCCTTAGACATCTTTTTATTGAAGTATAACATGTATAAAATGCACAAATGCATTGCTTGATTAATTATCACAAAGTAAACACACCTGTGTAACGGAAACTTAGGTCAAGAAATAGAATATAGCCAGCATCTCAGAAGCCTTCTTCATGTTCAAGTGGTTTTGAAATACCTTTGAAAAAAATATGTGAGCAGCATTTGAGTGTAAGAGTATTCAGTGAACATGCTACTTCTAATTGTCCCTTTGTCACACACTTGGTCTGTGATACATCAGAATTTTTTTTCTGACAGTATGCGATAACCTATTGAAGAATAGGCTGATTCCCAAGTGTTGAGATCAGACATTCACATGTGGTGGTGGGGGTGAGTGTCCATGCTACACCAGGTGTTCCTCCAGCAGGGTCAGTTTAGATTTTTTGTCAAGGCTGGAACACTTTTTATAAGCAATAGGCCCTAGTGTGTTATGGAAGGACAATCTGTTTTCTTATTTAAAAGGGAGAATTAAAGGCTCAAGCATGGTATTTTTAAAACACTCAATTAAATTTGGTATAATTTGGGTTTACTTATGTGAGCAGTAAAAGTACTTTCCTAAGACAAGTGGAAAGGGACTATTTGGGACAATCGATTATAGTTGGGTAAATGATGGTCATGATGATACTGCCTTAGATTTAAGGCATTTTTCTTAAAAATGTAAAGCATTTTTTGAACTTCGCTTTAAGATAAGGAAGTACAAGTATCATTTCATGAAGAAAATAAGTCTCAGAAAAGTTGTCTTTGACTAAAGTTAGAGGACAGTGGTTCTGTTCCTGGCCTTTACATATAGCTCAGTCCATTAGATGAGAACATTTTTTTTTAAAAGCCAGACAATAAACATTTTAGGCTTTGCGGGCTACACAGTCGGTATGGTCTCCCATTGTCATGCAAAAGCAACCATAGGGGAAAACAATAAAAAACAAAGAAATTTTCAAAAACCAACCATAGATAAGCTACAAAACAGATTATTATGACCTGACAACCAGAATTCAAATATTAAGTGATAAAGCTGGGTCTTTGAGGATGATTTGGAATTTGTCTTATTGGTAGAATCAAAGTGTAAAGCACCCATTGAGTACTTTTCCATTTTTAAGGTCTATAGCATCTTGGGGAACAAGATGCTCAGAAGCTAGTGTCTCAATCTCCTGTTCTACTTCTGACATTTCTTAAGATCTTTGGAGTGCCTCCTTACAAACAGTTTCTTTTCTTAGCACTGTAGGCCCTAGTCTTGCCTTATTTTGCCTTTGGCATGGTCTTGCTATAGTAGCAGGAGTCTCATGCTAACCTAAAATTTGGTACCCTTTTAGACTGAAACTCAAGAAGAGACTCTAGGGCTTAGAAATAGAAATGGCAGGAGGCAACTGGCAAATTAAAGCAAAACGTATTATTCAGGAAGTGGTGAACCAACTATGCTAGTCTATGACAGCTTTAGTTAGTTAACTTTACATTTAGTCTGCAATGACTTTCATTTCAATGCTTGAAATTTTAGGAGCCAGTTATGAGTTTAAAATGGATTAAATAAGGACATAAAATGTTTCCTTTATTCAGTGTGCCTGCATTGGTTTTTAGCATTCCTTTCCTTCTAGTTATTGGCAGACCAAAAATGAGAAATGGGATTTGATTATTATTTCTATAGCACCTTTTTTTTTTCATGAATAGCTTTCAATTTGCCATTTTTCCTCAGTTATTTTTTAAAATATTTATTTTTCAATTATAGTTGGCATAGAATATTATATTAGTTTCAGGTGTACAACATAGTGATCAGACATTTATATAACTTATGAAGTGATCACCCTGATATATCTAGTACCCATCTGACACCATACAAAGTTATTATAATGTTATTGACTATAGTCCCTATGCTGTACTTACATCCCCATGACTATTTTATAACTACCATTTTGTACTTCTTAATCCCTTCCTCCTTTCACTCACCCCCTAACTCCTCCCCTCCCATAAGGCAACTCTCAAAATGTTCTCTGTATCTGTTTGTTCCTGTCTGCTTATTTCGTTCCTTAGATTCCACATGTAAGTGAAATAATATGGCATTTGTCTTTCTCTGTCTGACTTATTCCACTCAGCACAGTACTTTCTAAGTCAATCCATGTTGTTGCAGATGGCAAGATTTCATTCTCTTTTTTTTATGGCTGAGTAATATTCCATTGTATATGTGTACCCCCTCTTTATTCATTCATCCACTGAAGGACACCCAGGTTGCCTCCATATCTTGGGTATTATAAATAATGCAGTGAACATATGGATGCACATGTTCCTTCAAAGCAGTATTTTGGGTCTCTTTGGATAAATACCTGGGTCCTTCTTTGTCTTTTGTTATAGCCTTTGTTTTAAAGTCTATTTTGTCTGCTATAAGTATTGCTACCCCAGATTCTTTTCATTCTCATGAAACATCTTTTTCCATCCCTTTACTTTCAGTCTGTGTGTCATTGATCTGAAGTGAGTCTCTTGTAGGCACCATATACGGAAGGGTCTTGTTTTCTCAACCATTAGGCCACCCTATCTTTTGATCGGAACATTTAATTTTTTTTCTTTTGAAGTACTTGTTAATAGCTATGTAGTTATTGACATTTTAGTATTCATATTTTTGATCCATATTTTTTTCTTAAAGAAGTTCCTCCAACATTTCATGTAATACTGGTTTGGTGTTGATGAATTCCCTAAGCCTTTTTTTTTTTTTTTGTCCAGGAAGCTCTTAATCTGTCCTGCAATTTTAAATGATAGTTTTGCTGGGTAGAGTAACCTGGTTGTAGGTCCTTTCTTTTCATCACTTTGAATATTTCATGCCATTCCCTTCTGGCCTGCAGAGTTCTGTTGAGAAATAGCTGACAGTCTATGGAAGCTCCCTTGTATATAACTAACTGCCTTTCTCTAGCTGCTTTTAAGATTGCCTCTTTGTCTTTAACATTTGGCATTTTAATTATGATGCATCATGGTGTGAGCTTGTTCAAGTTCACCTTGTTTGGGACTCTCTGCACTTCCCGGGGTTGTATGTCTACTTCCTTTGCCAGGTTCGGGAAGTTTTCTGTCATTATTTTCAATCTCTTGTTCTTTTGGTACCCCTATGATGTGAATGTTGTTATGCTTGATGTTGTCCCAGAGGCCCCTTGGACTATCCTTATTTTTTGCGAGGGGGAGGGGGATTCTTTTTTTCTTGATGCAGTTCTGACTGGATGTTTTTTGCTACCTTGTTTTCTGAATCACTGATTTGATCCTCTGCCTCATCTAAACTATTGATTCCCTCTAATGTATTATTCGTTTCGGTTATTGTATTCTTCATTTCTGACTGATTCTTTTTTTATGTTTTATATCTCCATTTCTATGTTTTCTGTCTTAAGTTCTCACCGAGTTCACACTCCTACTCTTGAGCATCCTTATAACCAGCGTTTGAGTAAACAGTTCATTGAGCATCCTTATAACCAGTGTTTTGAACTCTGCATCTGGTAGATTGCTTGTCTCCATTTTGTTTAGTTATTTTTCTGAAGCTTTGTTCCGTTCTTTCATTTGGGACATGTTTCTTTGTCTCTCCAATTTGACTGTCTTCCTGTGTTTGTTTCTATGTATTAGGTTGGGCTCCTAAGTCTCCTGGTCTTAGTAGAATGGCTTTATGTAGTATGTATCCTTTGGGGCCCAGAGGTGCAGTCCTCCCTGGTCACCTGAGCCAGGTAGGTACTTAAGGTGTGTCCTTTGTATAGTTGTATGTGCCCTCCTGTTGTAGTTGAGCCTTGTTTGCTGTTTGCACCTCGATGGGAGTGATTGACCCTTAGGTTAATTGGTTGTGAGGCCTGATGGAGTATGATTAACTTTAGCAGAACTCTGTTGCCTGCCCAGTCTGCCTTTTGGGTGTGTCCTCTTCAGATGCAGCCCTGGATGGTGCTCAGGCTCCTGCTGTAATAGAAGCAGGCCACTGGTCATGCTGGCCCAAGGGCCTCCTGGGAGGGACCTAGCTGCAGGCCAAGGTCAGCTGCAGCTTATGCACCTCCTGGGCCACCTGGCAAGAGTCACCAATCAATATGCAGATGGATGCCACCCGTACTATGCTTAGAGGTGCCTCGAGGCCAAGCCAAGAACTGCAGCTAGGTGCTACTAGTGCTGGGCTCAGGACTGCTCAGCAAGAGATATGGGACACATCAAGGTCAGATGCTGCTACTTTGGGTTTTGTGAGCCTTCGTGAGATTTTAGAAAAGTCTACAGCATGATCCAAGATAGGCCATTTGTATGGGGGAAAAAACCACTGGAGGCAGCTTGAGTAGGCCTGCAAATTGGGAGGGACTGGATCTCAGGGAATTACCTGGGTGGGACAACCTATGTCAGCCAGGTTGATAGAGGATAGAGACACACAGGTATGGTGGCTGCCTGAATCTAACCTGGGTGCAGGGAGGGCTCAACAAAGGAACAATGGCCTGAATCTGTGAAGCCATTTGAGCTACTGTCCCAGGCTAGAGCTCGGAGCAAGTGAGTCAGTCACCAAGTAAGTCTGTTATGGGCCCTTTAAAAAGAATGTTTGACTCCTGCAGCCCTCTGTCTCACTCAGCCACAATCTCCTCTGTTTTTTTTTCACAGCCAGAAATTGTGGGGACTTCCCTTCCTGGCACTGGAGCCCTGTGCTGGGGAGCCTTGGGGAGCCTGGTATGGAGCCAGGACCCCTCGCCCTGCCGGGGCGGGGGGGATCTCCTCAGCCGAGATACTTCTCCCAATTCTCAACTGTCTCACGCAGTTGTGGGACTGGCCTGTTTCATGTCTCTGCCCCTCCTACCAGTTTCAAGGTGACTTCTGATGCATGTCCCCCATCGGTCATAGATAGGACTTCTGTTCAGCCAGACCTAAGGTGACTCCCAATGATGGATGATGTTCTGTAGATGTAATTTTGATGTGGTCTTGAGGAGGCAAACACAGTGTCTACCTTCCATGCCATCTCGACTGGAAGTCCCTAAAAACATTTTACAAATAGAGGAGTTGTTATTCCTTTTTAATATATAGGAAGGTTTCAGGGATAGAGAGCAATTTGCCAAAGGTTACGTGGTGAATTAGTGTCAGAGCTAGGCTTTGAACCCAGGTTTCCTGCCATTCAGGCAATGTTTTCATTACTATATCAGTCATCTTCCAGTTAGCAGCGGCATATGTTATTCTATTCTGGAGAGATTATGGAGGCTCTGCAGTCTTTAGTTTGAGTATTAGTGCCCCTGCATTCTTTTGGTCATTAGAGGAAAGCCCCTGTTTTTTTGTGGCAGTTGCCTTCAGCTTGATACTTAGGAGGATGGGAGTGGGCAGTGGCTAACATGAACATCTGCTCTGTGCTATATATTCTTCTGTGCTATGTCTCCGTTAATCTCTCTTCCTGTGCATCTTCACTTAGTCTCCTACTGGAGACTCTTTGTTCATCCTGCCATCCTGCCTTCTATCCCTTTTTGGGGGAATCCCTGGATAGTGAGCTGACATTTCAAAGCGCTGTCTTCTACTTTTTGTTCCTCTCTCTTTTTTTTATAGAAGTGTATTTCTTGTTTTCTCAGATTCCTAACTTCAGGAAAGGCCATATAAAATACCTCAATATAAAATGTTTCTGGGGTCCTATCTTGTCATGTTTCCATCAGTCTTCTGCGTTCCAGCCTGTCCTTGTCGTTTTCATGGGGAATGTGTGTAAGGACCTCTATGCCTTAGCAGAAAGGCCTTGTAAGCCAGCTTTTTGAATCAAGTATAATCTGAACTTTTACAAGGAGAATATGTTAAAATGAAGATAGGAGTCAAGATACGGAGAGGGAAGAGTAATTAGAATTTTGTCCTAGGAGTTGGGGAGAGGTCAAATGGATGTTGTTAGCTTCGTGTGATTAGAAGTTGAGCCATTGTTCAGGAACCTTAGGTCTGCAATATGAGGGAAGGTGAAAGAGAGCAGAAACATGCAGAAATGACCAAAAGACCTGGAATATTTGGAAGGAAGAACAGGTACTGTTGCAAATTGTAAAAATTGATGTCCCACCAACTCAGGGTCTTTAGAAATGTTTAAGTGGACTCTTGGTATGAAGTCCTTTTACAGTTGTCTTTGCAGCCATTAACATTTCCAGTTGTTGGTTTTCTCATTTTTTGTTTTTCTCTGCAGGTTAAAGCTGAGCCAGCTAAAATAGAAGCCTTCCGAGCTTCACTTTCCAAATTAGGGGATGTCTATGTCAATGATGCTTTTGGCACTGCTCATCGAGCCCACAGGTACTGAGAGTCTTGTTTGATGTCAAGCTGGAAGCAGTATTCCTCTGTTTACTCGAGCAGCCCGAGCTCTGGGTTGTTTTTGGAGATTTCTGTATAGAAGCCTACTGTGATCCTGTAGGCTTCTATCTCTAATTGGAGCTACTGGTTAGACTGTGGCTATTTGAGTATTCCTGATCCAAAGAGGAAATAAAAGTAAAAAATGCTGAGAATTGTGGAGCTTTTCATCAAGCTTAAGTAAGTAGTGGCTCTTTCTCACTTTTGATATTTCATGTAAAGCTAACCCTTTGTGAACATTGCGCGATCAGAATCTTATGCTGTCAGTAGGAAGCAAATTGAGGACTCCTCTGTTGTTATCAACTGGCTGATTATTTATTGGGATTAAACCCTTGGCCTGAAGACTAATAATTGGGTATATTAAATTCTACTTAATGTCATTGCTTTTTACTTTTCACCCTTGACTTTGCACTATTAGTCAAAAATCTTATGTACCTGTTTTTATTTTTTTATTTTTTTGCAGTTTAGGGATGAAAACCCAGAATCTCTGAAGTGAAAGTATTTCAGTGATAAGAAGATGGGCTCTAGAATTGGGAGAATTGGTAGGGATTGACTAAAGTTTGAATGTTTCTGGTCTTTTTTTAGCTCCATGGTAGGAGTTAATCTGCCACAGAAAGCTGGAGGTTTTTTGATGAAGAAGGAACTAAACTACTTTGCCAAGGCCTTGGAAAGCCCAGAGCGACCCTTCCTGGCCATCCTGGGCGGGTATGAAGAAGTCTTCAAGATCGTGCTTTCAGTAGTGTGTTTGCCTGGTAGTAGGCCATAACTTGGGCAGTTTATTGTCAGATAGCACAATCAAACTGGGTATCTGAGGAGAATTTGATAAAGTGACTGTCTACCAAAGGTAGCTTTTAGGGAAACTCAAAAAGGACAGTACAGTAATCTGGGGCTAGCAACAGCCATCACCATCACCATCCATAGGCCTGAAGAAACATAGGGAAGGAATAGTTATTAGAATCCAGAGAGGGTAGTTGTTTGGAAGGGGCCCCTCTGATAGGAACTATAGCCTTTGGTCAAGGGACATGGGGATAGTCCTATGGCAGGGAGGGAGCCAAGGAAATAAATATTCTGATATCCTTTTAATCTCCTCATTTACTCCCTCCCACCCCCAGTTGGCTGTAAGCCAGAGGATTAAGGTGTTTCCTTGATGCAGTCCATGCAGGTCAGTCTCTTGGGACAGAGAACAGAGCCAAGGATAGAAGGTGGTTCTGGAGGGAAGAATGGGAAAGATCCACCATAGGTGCTCATCTAAAAAAATAACAAAGCATTTGAACCTTTCATAATACTTACAATCTGTCAAGGAATAACTGAAAATCTCTTCATGTATGTTTAATATATCTTTTAGAACTCATTTCTCCAGATCACATACCATTTTATATTTTGCCCTGTGGGGAAAGGTACCATGTGGATAATAATATTCTAGTGGCTTGGTTAAAAACAGAAATTTTAGAATTGTTAGGTCAAGAGACTAGGAGGGTAAATTTTAGGTGACGGACCTGGGACTGCTTGGATAAGATAAAACTTCCTGTCACTTGGTATGGCTATCCTAGGTAGTAGCCTCTTTATGGCTGGATGTCTCTGACCTTCTATGAGCAGGGTTTCCTACCCCTGCCCCGACCCCCATGCGACTGAACCCATTCACCATTTCCCCATGAAAACCGATTCTGGAGTTGGGTATTAATTTCAGGTAGCATAGTTCCTCTAGGCTTAATGAGCCCAGTTTCAGGGTCCTAAAAATAATCCAGATGGGTACAGGTTATCTGTGTCCTGGAAGCATTGCCTCTCTTATACACTGTGTTATAAAGGTCAGACTCTAATCTTTGCTTCACTGGAGATGTTAAGAGCTGTCGGACGGTTTTCTCCAGCCTTCTGTAGACCTGGAGTATGGGAGTGAGTGCCACCTAGTGGTTATGATTACGTTTTAGACTCAGTCCCAAGTAGATGTTTTAGGACAGTTGATGTGTGGAGGGTTTTTTTTTTTTGCTTTTTCTTGCAGTGTAGTCTCCTTAGACCATTAACAATTTTGGGAAAAGTTTTACATTTTATGAAAAACTTTATTGTGGAAACAAATATACACAGAAATTGAGAGAATAGTATAATAAACCCTCAGGTACCTATCACCCTGTTTCAACAATTTTTTATTTTTATTTTTTAAAATTTTATTAGTTTCAAGTATATAGTACATTGGTCAGACATTTATATATTTTATAAAGTTAATTGCTCTTTCTCTCCTCTGGCTCTCCACCTAGCCAACACATTAATGCTAACTGCAATCCCTTTTGTGCTCCCCATCCCTGTGACCACCTATCAATGACTAATTTGTACTTCTTTAACCCTTTATCCCATTCTCTGAGCCCCTCAACCCCCCACCCCTCTGGCTGTCACCAGATTGTCCTCTATATTTGTGAGTGTTTTCGATTAGGTTGTTATTTTTGTTCCTTACATTCTGCCTATAAGTGAAATCATATGGTATATCTTTCTTTGTCTGACTTCTTCAGCATAATAACCTCTAGTTCCATCCATGTCAGTGCAAATGGTAGGATTTTCTTTTTTAATGGCTGAGTAATTCCATTGTATATATGAACCATAACTTCTTTATCCAGTTATATGTTGATGGGCATTTAGGTTGCTTCCATATCTTGGTTATTGTAAATTGTGCTGCCATGAATATTGGAGTGCTTAGATCTTTACGAATTACTGTTTTGGTTTTCCCTGGATAAATACCTTTTGCTGGGTCAAAGGTATATCCATTTTTAATTTTTTGAGAAGCCTCCAGACTGTTTTCCATAGTGGCTGTACCACTTTGCAGTCCCAACAATAGTGTGTGAAGGTTCCCTTTTCTCCACATCCTTGAACACACTTATTGTTCTTTGATAAATTGATGATAGCCATTCTGACAGGTGTGAGGTGATACCTCATTGTGGTTTTAATTCGCACTTTTCTGTTGATTAGTGACCTTGAGCATCTTTTCAAATGTCTATTGGCCATCTGTATTTCCTCTTTGGAGAAATATCTGTTCAGGTCCTCCGCCCATTTTTTAATTCGATTGTTTTTTTGTTGTTGAGTTGTGTGAGTTCTTCATATATTTTGGTTATTAACCTCTTATCAGATGTATCATTAGAGACTATCTTCTCCCATTCAGTCAGTTGTCTTTTTGTTTTGTTGATGGTTTCCTTGCTGTACAAAAACTTTTTAGTTTGTAGTCCCATTCGTTTATTTTTTCTTTTGTTTCTCTTGCCTGAGGAGGTTTTATCTGAAAAGAAAATACTGTTAACAATATCAGAGTTTACTGCTTATGTTTTCTTTTAGAAGTTTTATGGTTTCGGGTCTTACATTTAAGTCTTTAATACATTTTGAGTCTCTTGTATACAGTGTAAGAAGGTGGTCCAGTCTCTTTCTTTTTTCTTTTTTCTTTTTTTTTTGCATGTATCTGTCCAATTTTCCCAACACCAATTATTGAAGATACTGTCTTTACCCCATTTATATTCTTTCCTCCTTTGTGATATACTAAGTGGGTATTGTTTCAACAATTTTTGACATTTTTGCCAATCTTGTTTCATCTACCCTCTAATCCTTTTTTTATCAGGAGTATTTTAAAGCAAGCCTTAGATATCATACAATTTCACTTATTATCCTTCTGTATGCATCTCATAACTGATAAGGAGATTTCTTTGAAATAACCACCAAGTTATACCTAACAAAACTTAATTTCATTTAAAATACCTAGTCTGTATTCAGAAGTTCTTGATCATCTCAGAAATGTCTTTTTACATTTGGTTTATTTAAGGATCTAAACGAAGTCCATGCATTGCATTTGGTTGTCAGGTATCATTCTATAATAGTCCCCTCTTCCTTACTCCTTTCATTCTATCAACATATTGAAGTAGAGAATTTGAGCTATAGACTATCTCACATTCTTTAGAAAAGGTTGAGTCTCTTCTTTATTACTTAATTTCTCTTCACCCCCACCTCGTGTGTGTGTGTGTGTGTATAACAGTTAATGCATTGTTATTGTTTGTGATAACCAGCCTTTATAAGTGAGATAAGCAGTCTCTTGTCATCCATTCTCCCACATCACTATTATTTTGAACCTTCATTTCACAAATCATAGCATAGGGCCTCTCACAGAAACATCAGTGATAGGGCCTATCACTGAAACATCATCTTGTTTATTGAATGAAGAGGGAAACAGGCCCAAGGTGATTTGTTCATTTAAGTGGGATTTTGATATATCAGAAAGTATAAGGAAGATAAGCTATTTACTTATGTGGGGGATTTTATTTTTTTTAATTTTATTATTTTAATTTATTTTTATTTCCCTTTCATATTTTATGACTTTCTTTTTTAACCAAAAAAGTTTTTCTTATAAATTTTGGGCAAACATCATGCAGCCCTTATTGATGATTTTTCTCCCATAGAACAAAATTCAGCAGGGCCCTATGGGGCAGGGAACCCCTCCCTATGAAGGAGATTGTAAAGGTTGTGTTTCAAGTGAATTGGTTTTTCTTTAGTTTCTTTTCTCTCTCACAAGAGAGAGATCCCAAAGAGTTAGGGATCTTTGTTTTTGCCACTTTGTTTCTCAGAGACCTAGAATAATAGCACTTGGCACAGAGTAGGTGCTCAATAAATATGTTGAATCAGGTGGTCCAATAGAATAATGAATGCCATAGAGCAAATGTCCCAGCCACTGAACATAGACTTAATAAGAGTGTGAATATCTGTTGATTTTTGCTCAGTATATATTCGTTTGATATATAATCTGATCCCTGCTCTAGGGTTAAGACAGTTCTGTGAGGGCTCAGGGAATCCCACAATTAGCAATCTTACTTAGGTATAATTAACAATCTTGACCCTCTGATTTTTGCAGGAAGTTGCAAAATAGGCCTGTTTAGAACTCATTTTGCCTTTTTAGTAGGCCTTCTTAGCCTTTCTTGGTCTAAAGCCATACCAGAAAACAGGGGTCCCCAAACTTCAGGCCATAGACTGGTACCAAACAGTGGCCCATTAGGAACCAGGCCATACAGCAGGAGGTGAGTGGTGGGTGAGCAAGCGAAGCTTCATCTGTATTTGTAGCCACTCCTCAGTGCTACCATTATCGCCTCAGCTCCACCTCAGATTATCAGGCATTAGATTCTTATAGGAGCACTGGCACCTAGTGCCAGAAAGGTTGGGAACTGCTGCCTTTACAAGGATTTCGTAGAAATGGATTGGTCTTTTGGGTTGGAGAAACATAGGGCAAAGTTAGTCAATACTTTTGTCACTTTATGGGGGCATTCCTTTGTTCTTGTGCCTTGAAATAAAAACTCAGGCTCTGTGTAATAGCACTTCCTTAATTCATTGTTAGTTTGGTGATGAATCTTGCCTTTTCTTCTAGAGCGAAAGTTGCAGACAAGATCCAACTAATCAACAATATGCTGGACAAAGTCAATGAGATGATTATTGGTGGTGGAATGGCTTTTACCTTCCTTAAGGTGCTCAACAACATGGAGGTAGGAAACCAGTGACAGGTGGATTTGAAATAGCTCTCCATGAGAAATAGCAATTTATGTAAATTTAAAAAAACAGCTTCTGACATGAACCCTATAAACTCCCATTCTTATTTAATTTGACAAGTTGTTTTTCTTTTGTCTTGGAATTGTTCCTTTATGTTGTATCTTATTTCTATCTGCTTTGTGAGGTAATCATGTTCTTAGTATAGAGGCTGATCTTCATTATCTTGGTCCCCTGTGTAGATTGGTACTTCTCTGTTTGATGAAGAGGGAGCCAAGATTGTCAAAGACCTGATGTCCAAAGCTGAGAAGAATGGTGTGAAGATTACCTTGCCTGTTGACTTTGTTACTGCTGACAAGTTTGATGAGAATGCCAAGACTGGCCAAGCTACTGTAGCTTCTGGCATACCTCCTGGCTGGATGGTGAGTCACTTGGGTGGTTGGTAGTATGAGTGAACAAAAACATTTTGGTATCATTCATTTAACCAACCAACAAGCATTTTAAAAGAATCTCTATAAGAAATCTCTGTCAGAGAGGGCTCCAAAAGTACTGAGACCCGCCTTGGAGGAGAATCTATGGGCGAAAGCAATGGTATCAGATTGCTGCTGTGTTCATCAGTAATGTGGGGACAAAACTTTTTTTTTGTTGTTTATTCTTAAGTACTTAATTAACTATGTGCTGGGGACAAGTGCAGTATACTTTCTTGGTTTAGGCTGTTCTGGATTATGCTGCTACCTAAAATATGTATAAGAAATCTTTGAAAAAACATTAAGATAGTAAAAGTGTACTGATAATTAGCAGGGAAAAATGTATGTGTATATTAAAGACTAAATATTTGATTGTAGTGTTCTCCACATATTACCATTTTAATAGCTGAATAAAATTGCATCATGTAGACATACTAGTTTGCTTAATAGTTTTTCTTTTGTTAGGAATGTGGGTTTTATTTAGTTCAGTGTTTCTCAAAGTGTGGTCCCAAGGACAGCAGCATATGCATCACTTTGGAATTTCTTAAAATATGCAGCTTCCTTGGGCCCCATCCTAGACCTACTAAGTCAGAAACTGGGGACGAAGCCCAGCAATTTGTGCTCCTGGTGATTCTGAGGCACACCAAAGTTTGAGAAGCTCTGATCTAGTTCAGTGTTTCTCAGCCTCAGCACTGTTGACACCTCAGGTAGTTTTTGTTGTGTTGTGGAGGGCTGCTGTTGGATTGTAGGATCTTCAAGGCATCTTTGGCTACTAGGTGCTAGTAGCACCACCCTCTCCAAGTTGTGACAACCAAAAATGTCTCGACATTGCCACATGTTCCCTGAAGAGGGGCAGAATTGACCCTGGGTGAAAACTACAGATTTAGTTTTTTACAGTCATAATAGTGTGGCCAAGAATGTTTTAATCAAATAACTTGAGGTTTTCCCTTAGACTTGATCTTCTATAAAGGGCATGGATGGGTTTATACTTTTAAAAGACTGAAGGATATCTTTGTTTTAGAAGAAACTCTGGTGTTGGTGTTCAGCCTTAATTCTGGTCTTGGTGGAGGTGGTATTTCCTTCTCGAAGTAGCTTTTCTTGATGGCTCATCCTCTCTTTTAACTCTACCCTATAGGGCTTGGACTGTGGTCCTGAGAGCAGCAAGAAGTATGCTGAGGCTGTCGCCAGGGCTAAGCAGATTGTGTGGAATGGACCTGTGGGCGTATTTGAATGGGAAGCTTTTGCCCGAGGGACCAAAGCCCTCATGGATGAAGTGGTGAAAGCCACTTCCAGGGGCTGCATCACCATCATAGGTAAGAGGTCCTGTACAAAGCTAATTCCAGTGTGAGCTGGCAGAATTCTTATCAGAGGAAAGTAGAAGGGAAATAGGTAACTTTCCCTAGGTTTCTTAACACTGGTTGCATCTTGAGAGCTAAATGGGCATATAATTCATGGAGGAGCCTCTTAACGAGATAGAATTGGGTTCATCAGCTACCAGAATTGGGTTCATCAGCTATCATTTGGGCTTGAGAATGCAATGTCCTACAGTTTGGGTGCCAGTCCTTTTTCTTTTTTTCATTTCTCTCCTTTCCCTTTTTACTTGGCTATTCATTCAATAGGTGGTGGAGACACTGCCACTTGCTGTGCCAAATGGAACACAGAGGATAAAGTCAGCCATGTGAGCACTGGGGGTGGTGCCAGTTTAGAGCTCCTGGAAGGTAAGGTTCTTCCCTGTTTTTTGGCTTGTTTGGGGGAAGAATAGGGGTTATGCAGTTAGAGGTGGGTAGAATGCAGTGGAGATAGTAGGTTGTGTTGTCATTAGCAGTCATTTTTAGCTGGGCAGTACAAATGGAGGAACTTTAAATAAAGCTCCTGGCATTCCATTTGAGGTGGGGAGGGGTAGATAGGAAGACTTACTCTCAAAGATGTTACATTCTAATGGACCTGGGACCCAAGATGTAAATGTTTCCCAACTCCTGGCCATATATCCTAAAGAGCTGACATGTTACAGAGAAGATAGAGGGTGACAGATCTGGTTTAGTGGATCCCATAGTAATGCTGTCTGTGTGTGTGTGCTCTCTCTAAAACAGGTAAAGTCCTTCCTGGGGTGGATGCTCTCAGCAATATTTAGTCCTTTCTGCCTTTTGGTTCCTGTGCATATCCTGTAAATCAATTTAGCGCTTTCCACATCTCCACTTGGTATTAACTAAAATCTTCCCCCATGTCAGGATTCAGCTAGTGGCCCAGAGATGCAGCATCAGGAACCCTTAAGCAGTTGCACAGTATCTCAGTTCATCTTTACTGCATCCTGCATTTGCCTACATTCTTCAAGATCCCATTTGAATTTCTTAGTGAATAAACCATTGTGCATTCTAGAGTGCATGTATTTATATTTTGCCTGTTAAAAGAAAGTGAGCTGTTAGCTTAGTTCTCTTTTTAGAATAGCTTATTCTGATTAGCTTTGTCATTGTTTCACTACTCAGCATGGAAACAAGATGAAATTCAAATTGTAGGGAGGGAGGGAGATGAAGTTTGTGATCTATTAAATAAATAATAAAAGTATCCATTGAAACTGGGATTTTTTTCCTGTCATTCTTTGTTAGGATGAGAACACTCTTGAAGGAATCAAATCAGCTACATTTCTGAATGCAAGAAATGGGGCAGCAGTGGTGTGGAGGTAGAGGGCCTAATGTCTACTCTTCTATTAAATCCCACTTTATGACAGACATTGTGATAGGTACTTTATTTTAAATTTTAATCTGTTGCACATGACCATATTTAAAAAGTCAAGGCTTATAAAAATTCCTACTTCCCAGAGGTGACCATGTTCAGTTCTTAGCTTTTTTTTTTTTGATATTTACATTCATGTTTCTAATATGCTTATGGGAAGATTAGCTTCCTTATAGCCTGTTTCACAATATGTCCCCTACTTAATTCTCTCAATACAGTTTTGTCATAATTCTAGATTACCTTGTGATCATAAATGCTATTCACAGCTGAGTTATGTTATACTATGATTACATTTACTTATGTACCTTTTAATTTTCTTGGAGTTAATGATAGTTTAAAAGTTTTTTTTCTATGTACCTCTCACTGATTCATTCTTAATATATTTAAACATATGAGATAGTCTATTTTTATTGGAGATGTCCCTGCTGGAGTCCTGTGTTCCCATTCTAGTTTGTCCTGGCTGCCCTCTAGGTTTGCTGTACAGCTATTGCCTTGCCGTTTCCTAAGAGGAAACCGCTCTGGGTTAACCCTCTTGGTTTACTCTCCGTTTTATGAAACACAGGCTTCACTAGTTTTCCTGGAAGGCAAAAGTTTTAAGACTTTGTGTTTGAAAATATCTTTTCAACCCTCACACTAGTCTGTTTAACTATAGAATTTCCATTTGTATATTGATTTCTCAGACTTGAAGGCTTTGCTTCATTGTCATTGCTGAAAATCTAATGACATTCTGCACTTCATCTTAGCCAAAAGATCAAGTGATTACATTCTAATAACATATACTTTTATTGTCCTTGTAATTTTCCCTCCCTTTCCCTTTCCTGTCATTTTAATGCGGTTTCATGAGTAAGCAGACATAAACATGCAATTTCTGAAGCCCATGTTTAACTAGAATTTCTCTGCTGGGCATTTTACATACTAGTTATGCCTTTCACCTATATGGATGAAGAAATAGTTGAACTCTTGGACAGGATCACAGAGATTGTAACAGTGGGTATTCAAGTCTAGATTTGTCTGATTTCAAAGGCTAGTGCTTTTTCCTTGTGCTTCACTCCCTGAAATTCTTCTAGACTAAGACTTTTTTTGGCTTAACTCTGGAGAGAACAAAAACAAAATTTTGGAGGCTGCTTCAAACAAAACATTTTAAGGCTCAATTTTTTTCTTAAAAATTTATTTTATTTTAATTAATAACGTCCCCATAGTTGCAGTTAATTTTAAATGTACTGTGTTTCTGCACATCTCTAATGGTATGCTATACCCTGGTTTGAAAAGCAGAAATTCTATTCCAATCTTCTTTTTGTAGATAGGCTTGGAGATGCTACCCAGAGATCTAGCAAATTAATGGCACAGCTGGGCCAGAACTTTAGCAGATGACTTTCTCCCTTGTGATTACCTTTCCCCCAATATTTTTTTCAAATGTATATAAGAATTGAAAAAACTGTAAGCACCCATAAACCTACCACTTCTACGACTGCCAATTCATTCATCTATCAATCCCTGATTGTACCTTTTAAGTACTTTCTACTAGACTGCATCCAGGGTCTTTCCTCATTTATGTGGGTCATTAATCCAGAGAATGAATGGGGAAATGCAAATAGCCAAATATTTGAGTACCTGCTATATGCTTAGGACATAATGAAGGGAATATAAGATAGTGTTGATGCCATGAAGGAATTTACAATCTAGTTGAAGACAATATATAACAATTTATGAGCATATAAACTAGAATAGTATAAGGATATGCTTCCTGGTTTAATAAAGAATTATGGATTGATAAAACATTTCAAAGGTTTAGGCTTAAGTATAGCAGATTCACTTTTAACTCCCAGATAATATATGTATGCCTGTATACAGAAAAAAATTATAATCTTCCTGTCATAAACTAAATCAGTCTCTTTGGCTCAGTGTTTTCTCCTTTCCTTTTCCTTTTTATATCCAAAACTTCTCTAGCACATGATAGGAAAGACAAAAGGGTACACACAATGAGAAGACTCCTTCCTACCTCTGTCCCCTAGCTGCCAGTTTCCCTTAGAAGCAACCACTTTATGACTGGTTTCCTTAAATCTGGAACTACTTAATGCATATAAAAAGCTTATCCATGTGTGATTATACATTAAATATATTAAAATATATATGGTGGCATATTTCACCGTTTTGTACCTGCTGTTCTGATTAGTGCTTTCTTCTCTACCTCCTGAGTACTTCCCTTTACTCTTGGACTCCTTAGACCAGTGTGCATTACATCTTCCATTCTCCCGCATGCTAGCTGTATTCCTATACTCATACATCAAACAAACTTGTTTTCTACATGTAAAACGAAGAACTTGGGACAACAATGTCCTCGCCACAATTATAATTAGTACATCTTTTAAAAAATTTCACCTAGAAACTGGAGGACAAGGGCTGCCTTAAGTCATTCTTGAAGGTAGATTAGGTGGATATAGTTAAGGAGTTCTGCAAGATAAAGCAGTCCTCATCTGAAAGCAAACTACTCACTAGCTGACCTAACAAGTGAATGAACACTCAGAGTGTAACCTCAATTAAATGTACAAAATCCTACCAAAGACAGAGCATGTTATGTTTTAAACAGACTTAAATCTATGTTTTTTCATTTTTGTTTCACTATGAAATCACATGCTGGCTCTAAATAAAAGCAAGCAATTCCCTGATTTATAATTAATTCATCCATTAAACAGATATTAATTGCTTTTTGGACCTTAGAATTCCTGGACCTTGTTCATCTTCCTTGAATCCCTTAAGTAAAAAATTAAGATAAATGATAAGTTCAATATTTTTAATTAATAATCTTGGAACAAATACATTAACAATTTCTTAAGTTATATAGCATTTTACAATTCTGAAAGAACTTTCACTTATACCAATTAAACCCTCACAACATCCCTGTGAGGTAGGCAGGGTCAGTGTTATTTTCCTATTACTAGTGAGGAGAACAAGGCTCAGAGGTGAAGGTCACACAGTTGGAGCCAGGACTAGAACCTAGACGTTTTGACATGCTGCCTCCCTGAGAACATTCAAGTAATGATAATCTGTGCTATATAATAAACATTTCTCCTGTGATGTTGATCAGATGTTTTTATATGTTTGAAACCACCTTTTCCTAACATCACAAAACATATTGTGATGAGACATTTCTTCCCTGTAGCTGGACTATTTCTCTTGGATGTATCAAGCACCATCCTATGATGAAGTTTTGAGGATCCTTGGCTACAACTTCTAAATTACAATATGAAAATTCACTTTAGAAAATTATGCAAAAGTATTCCTTTGTTGAATATATCGAACTCACTTAAGAACTACACAAACCTGTTTATATTTTTGAAAGCTTTGCAATCTTTCCCAATAAGATGTATGTAAATGGAAAAGGGGAAAGGTGTTCAGTAACATTACAACATTACTGGGAAACTTATGCAGAGTGCACCTAAGTGCAAGTCACATCGCACTAATTTGTTTTTGTTGTTAGCCTTCTAGAGGAAGGGAAACCATTAGAAAACTTTCAGGTTTGGTCCCATCTTAAGTGTGACATCCTCAGCAACTATCCAGAAAAATGATCTGAATAATACCAGTAGCAGGAGGGTTCTAGCAGTAGTGATTAAAGCATATAGGCATGCGGTAAAAAGAAAATAATTGCTCTTCAGTGGTTTTGCATAGGTCCAGTGTAAATATAGTTATCACTTATCAAGGCAGATTTTAAGCTATAGTATCATCTATATTAAACTTAGAAGTGTGAAATATAGTGGAGTTATCAACTTGGAATATAAGACTGAAACTGAATGTAACTGACCCAAAACTATCTGTCAAAAGCAGGGTAAAGCTCAATGGCCATAAACGCAAGGGGGAAAACTCAACTGCTTTGGTATGGAGAGAAAAAGCAAATGCAAATCTTCAGGTTAAAATGAACCATAGAACACTGGGCATGTAAAGCAGGTTTTAAAAATACGAAAATGATACTAAGCTGTATTATCAGGAATGATATTTTTAAATTCCATTTTTGGTCTTCTAAATTCAAGAGAATGGGGAGAAACTTAAGCCTTAAGCCTATAGAGACAAGATGGTGCAGAAAACGAATGGGATATAGAAACAGGTTGAAGAGGTGAAAGGGTAGGGAACACCAAGAAACAAATACATTCAAAGTGGCTTTAGATTCCCTCTAAATCCATCCTCTCCAAAAATGTTTCCTAATTGAGAGATCTGATCAAAAAGTTGGTGACAATAAAGGTGACTATACCTTACAAAATAAAGTATTTAAATGTAGGTAAGAAATTATGCTAATACAGATTAGTCCACTGACCAGGCTGTGGAAACTGAAACTTAAATGTGGCTGTTAGTGAGACATGGCAGAAAACTGCTTCCAAATACAGAATTGCCATAGTAGGACCCAACATTAGTGAACCTATTAAGAAACAAGTGCTTAACTTTTTACACTTGAAGCCTAATTAAAAAACATGGGCATCTTTAGTTAAGAAATTAACAGTTTAAATGAATGTGAAAAATACTGTAGCTAAATTTAAGTTTTCTAAGCTAAAACTTGAGATGATTTAGAATGTTCTAGTTCAGTATATTGGGCTCAAACCCAACTACATGTTCGAAATGCATCTAGACTATATTCCTTACATAGTATCATTGTCATCATCATCTTCGTGTTTTCTCTTCAATGGGTTTGATTCATTGGCCGCATTCTGTGATGAAACCATGTTGGTGGTAATAAGAATATTTTTGGGCCCAATCATTGAAGAATTAATCAGAACATTTTGAACTGCAGTTGTAGGAACTGTAAACAGAGAAAACACCCCCGAACTATGAATTACCCAGAACCAGAACATATGGTAAAAAGTATTCAACAAAGCTGAATGTAATTCTAATAATTTCAATAGCAGAAGTGTGACTACACAGAAGAAACTCAGGTAATTATATTGCCTAGTACAAGGTTAAAAGAGTTCTGTTAGTTTTTTGTTAACTACCTAAAATTCCACTTAGTCATGGGAAACAGTGCACTAGATTCATCATGGCACATTCTAAAGGAATATATATGTTCAAGGTCAGGAATGATGCTTTCCATATAGGCCAATATTTTATATAAGCAGTTTTTATACAAGTAGTTTACTGTGTGTGGTTAGGTTTCAGATGTGAAATCTAAACATGTATTCATTAACTATGCTATAACAGAATTCTAGTTATTCCAACTTTATATATCTCCTTCCATGAAGTGAGTAAAGGTACAATTTTCATTTGATGTGCACTAAGTTATATTATTTTCCTGAGCCTTAACCATAAGTGCTTTTCCCTGAAGATGTCTTAGCTTTGTGGATCCTAACTTTAGTTAAGCGTTTTTCAAGAATCTGATGAGCACACTGAATACTCTCCTCTCCCACACCTGAAAATGTTATATATACGTAAAATTTCATACAATTTTAGTGGGCTCATAGACCCCCTCTGAAGATTTGCAGCATTACTGCCACCTTCCTGTTATGATAGTAAAACAATTTAACTCTTGGTGTAGGAACACAAACTGTTCTATAATCACAAATTATTCACAAATTTTAAAATTCAGAAAAAAATAATTTAAAAGCACCACTTTCAGCCCTCTACCCCCCCCCTACCTGCCCATTAGGTTACCTGGTTTGACAGGTGTGGACTGAGAAGGTGGAATCTGCACCGTAAATCTTTGGCTTGGCACTGATACTGGAGGTGCAACTTTATTTGGGACAGACACTGTTTGTGGGGTTGCTGTAGTTATAATTAACAGACCATGTTAGTTAGATGACTTACACAGGTTCATATTCTGTCTTCCTTAGCTTATCAGAAACTATCTTTAAAGCACAGGGAACTAATGAAAGGTGAAAAAAAAATCATTTGAAATGAGACTGAAGCTCAATAGTTTAGATGCTAAAACTTCAGGATAGTGCAGTGGTAAAGAACGTAGGCTCTGGAATCTACCTACTTGTGTTTGAATCCAGGCTTTATCACCTACTGAGTGTACTTTGGCGAATTATTTAATTTTTTTGTACCTTGGTTTCCTCATATGTCAAATAGAGACAACGGTATCTATTTCATAGAATTCTTGTGAGAATAATCCATGTAAAGCTCTTCAAACAGCGACAGACACTGAATTTTAGCTACATGGAGTCATGATGTTGAGTATTTAAATAAACTAGCAGACTAGAGACCCAATATTTCCATTTACCTTAGATGGTACTTTTAATCTGTCACTTGCTGAGAATTAGAAGATGTCTACTATGCCCATGAAGCTAAATCAACATGCATCTAATGAAAGTCTATCAGATAAACCCCTTGGAGTCCCCAGGTGGGCACAAAAAAATCATATTCATTTTCTGTATCTAGAAATTTTTTAAGCATAAAGAGATCCTGGAGATAACCTAGTCCAACCCCTAGTCATCTTAATTCTACTCATTATTCCAAGGAACAATTCAAATACCACCCCATTGTTTGGAAAGCATTGCCTGCCTCTAAAATTCCCTTAATATAGTGGTCCCCAAACTTTTTGGCACCAGGGACTGTTGCTCCTATGAGAATCTAATGCCTGATGATTTGAGGTGTACCTGAGGCAGTGATGCTAGTGCTAGGGAGCGGCTGCAAATACAGATGAAGCTTCACTCAATAGGCCACCACTCACCTCCTGCTACCGGTACCAGTCTGTGGCCTGGGGGGTTGGGGATCCCTGCCTTAATACATTATAGGAGCCTTATTATTAGTGTCTTGTACACTAAATTACAATCTTCGGCTAACCTTTCTCATCCTTATGAGCACATAGCTTTTGTGCCTTACTTCTAACAGGCACTCAATAAATGTTTGCTTAATGAATGAATTTTGTAAGATTCAAAGACTTAGTATGTATACTGATGTCACAGCTCTCTCAAAAAATGCATATATGGAAATGTGTCTGTTCCTAGTTTTTCCTTTGGGGATGCAGGGTTTCCATACATCCCTTTCCCCTGAAACCAGCAGTTTTCCCAGGGGTAGAGTTACTGAAAGAAAAATACTAACATCTTCAGGAATGAAAGGGAAGAAAACCTAAATGGGGAAAAGAAGCCCAACGCTGAATTTGCATCCCTAGGCAAATTTTTGCATATATTAAGGAGTGGTCCAAAGAATTTGGTGAAACTTAATGAAGCAATATAGATATTTTATTTCATCAGGAAAATTCACAGGTAGATGTTTTCTTGACCATTACCATAAGGAACTGTTACCATTTAAGTAAGTATGGAGTTTAGGTTTGAAAATTGAACAGAGTAGATGCTTGGGTCTTATATTTTATAAAACCCATTGAAAAAGTTTTTAAAGTTAAATACTTGAACCTTTAATAACTTTTAGCAGCTCCCTCAACTCTAGATTTTAAGAATTTCTAAAGCATGTACAATAAATGTCTACCTAGGAATAAAAATCACAACTGATAACTAAAATTGGTTAACTTGCCAACATGAGAAACCGATGACCACAGTCTACAGTTTTAAAGAATTGATATTCACTTAAGTAACATGAATCCACACACAGTAATCAAAGTTATACAAATTATATATGTAAATTTCTGTCCACAAAGGTCATATGCAGGTAATCAGAAATGTATAAGTAATACTATACTAGACTGGTTTTAAAATGCTGGAATGTATAGTAACATTTTGAGAAAATCAAATGTTGCTTATACTAGACTCAAGTTATAAGCAATAAGAGCCAAAAAAACAATACTGGTCAAAGAGAAGGGGATTTTTCTTCTGAAAATTCTTTGACTATGAAAGAAATCCAGGAATGAAGGACAAAAAAAATCGGGAAATCTAAATCCATTATTTATGTTTTCCTTATTACTCCAACAATGATATTAAAAATATACAAATAATGGTTTCTAAATACCATCCTCCACTAAAAGGAGCCAGGGCTCTGGAGAAATGGCTGATTCTAGGACTGGGGAAAAAATATAAGATGAGTTTGGAACATCTTGTGGCAGAAAGCAAGAAATGCTCAAAGAACTATGGGGACTGACAAGAGCACAGAAGAAGGAGCTTCCAACTGACCAATATAGAACAATCAATACTACCTTTGAAAAAGTTAGTATAAAAAAATGATTATTTTCTTTGATATTCTTAAGCTTTTGTACATTTAAAATTTTCCTTTTGACTGCTTTCTCTTGCCAATTTATTCAGAAATTAATTTCTGATAAGTTGGCTACTGCCATGAGTGTTTGGCAACTTCATTTGCATAGAAGGCAGAACAGCTTAAATTCCTGTTTTTGGTGTCATATTTTATACCAACAACAATGCTGGGTAATGTCCTATTCTATACTTACTTAGGATCAAATATTCCTTGTGGTTTTTCTCAGTTTGAAATCTGATAAAATATATGTCTATAGCTTTACTAGAGGACAAGTAAATGTACTGATGGCAACACACACATGGGAATTTCTGACTCACCTTTTGACTTGTATTATAGTTCAAAATCAAGTGCTGAGGCACTTCTTCTTTACCAGCCAGAAATGGCATTTCTCTTTCTCACTTACCTATAGTAGGTGTGGTAGGTCTGCTACTAACAGCACCAACACTTAACCGTGGAACTAATCTTCCTTGGTTAGGTCCCTAGGGGATTTAATAAACAAATTAGTTTTAATGTTGTTCAGATTTTACACCTAACCTTACAAGGAATGAAATTAGTATTGTTGATATGAATTATTAACAGATAATCTATGGCAAGAATGTCCTGTTTTTGTTCCATTAGTGTTCTAAATCTAACATTTAAACTAAGGTTTTCACAAATGTATATATAGACAGATATGAGTGTGTGTATATATAAATATGTACATGTATAATTCTATAGTACTTAGGTGAAGGTAGGGTCTTATTTGGGGATAACAGCTAACTTCCTTATAATTTTTAATCTTAACTAGTCAACATCTTAACCTAAAAGAAATAAACTCTTATAGCGGACTTAAGACAATATAGGGAACCCAATATAGGGAGAACTTTTTCAGTGCTAGGAGAGCCTTAGGTCGTATTTCAGAAAGCAAGTCTAATTCCTAATGGTATATCATTTACTATGTTATTGGGTTTCACTAAAAAACTATGGTATAGTGGAAAGATTACGAGTTTTGAGACCTGGGAATCTGTCCTAGTTTTGCTACTAACTCCATAGATAAGTTTAGGCTTGGTTTCCTGATGTGGAAAAATAGTGTTGGGTTAGACTGAACACAAGTTCCTTTTAGCTCTAAAAGTTTTGGGGCTTATGTTTTATATTTTAACATAGCAACTAACTGCAGACATGGTATTTTCAAGACAGCAAATTAAAAAAAATCCTAGTAAATTATCTTAGCTTTAAATTTACTGCACTATCTATAGGTATTTGTTTTTTTACAAATTTCCCTAACAAATCTTACATTTTAAAAAAGCTAAATTGACTAAAAATGCTTACCTTTTTAATTAAGGATTTCAGCTTATAGTTTGGAGCTGTTAAGCAGTATCTGTCAGGTGGCAGTCTGGGTCCCACATATGACTTAATCAGAGGTAAAGGGGTTTGATTTTTCTGCCTTGCAATATCCAGTAAAAACTAAAAAAAAAAATCCTAATTAGACCTACAGTGAAAAAAACTATAAGTAAAATGAACTTTAAGTAAAAGTTTTCTCACATCTCTCGGGGGAGGAGAGGTAAAAGACTGGTCAGCACGGCACTGGATTGCTAGTCTCACATCATCTGCATCAACATTAGGTTTCTTAGCATGGCTCGAATAAATTTTTGCATCATCCAGAATTGTAGTCACATATCCTTTAAGAACAAAACATTATTTTCTTAAACATGAAAATAGCTTAAATTTATGGCCATTTTTCTTAATGGAAGGTTCCATTAATTTCTAGAAAGTTTATGAATTTTGGTTCTCATATTTAATTGTCCTATCTATACGATCAAATTTTTAAAAAGATACCACAGTATAAATGCTACTGTCCCCTAGCTTGAGCTCCTTTTTACTGCTTTAGGTTGAATTCTATGATAGTAACTGTTAAAGTAATTTAGTTGAAAAGGTTCTTAGAATAAGACAATCTTTTCGGATTCACAAGTTAGGCAAATTTTTGGTGTTTTGTCAACTTACGGAAAGCAAATTCCAACATCTGATTTATAACCCTTGGTTCGTACTCAGTAATTCCCATATCCTTCAGGATCTGTGCCATTACCTGTGGATTCAAAAAAAGACGCCAGATGCATAATCTAGGTACTGGAAATCAAGACTGGACCGAGGGTAGTATTTATGATACAAGGTCCCCCTTCTCTGGGCTCCAAACTTGTACTCGTCCTTTTCCTCCCAAGTGAATGTAAGGATCATATCAAATCCCTCTATGGAAACTTATTTTTTTTTTTGGCTAGGGGTAGGTGTGGGGGCAAAGACGCCAGGGTTGACTTTCCTAGCAGAGGTAGGGGTGGCTACAGCTGGTTGTCATTTTCGGATGCAGCGAAGAGAGAAGCTAGCATCAGAACCCCGGACGCGAGAGTCAGCGCTCACAGACCGGGCGAGATGACCAGGTGGCCGGGACCCGAGGCCCAGGAGACAAAGCCGGGCGGCTGGCCTGCGCACTCCTGCGGGGCTGCTGGGATGGCGGGAGAGCGCCCCGGGTCCAGGGCACCCGCATCTCCCCCTCCCGGCTCCCCAGACTGGGCTGAAGCCAGTACACGAGCCTATCAGGCCCCATGCCTGGGCCTGCTTCCCAGGTTCCTGGCCCCGCTGAGCTTCGCGACCCCCCTCTCATCCTTCGCACTTACCAAAGCATCTCTGGGAGCATTCTTGGGAGGCGCCATCTTGCCCGACTCCATGTTCTGCCACTACTCACCCGGGGAGAGAAGGCTGCTCGCAGGATCCTCGCTCAGGCTCCACCCCTGCGGGTAGCGGAAGGCGGGGTTACCGCGCTGGCCCACCGGCCGCCTTTTGCCAGCCGCTACCCGGTCCCGGGGAGGTTAAGAAGGAGCCGCAGACTCCAACCGACTAGGAGAAGCGGGTAAGCCTGCCCTGATTAGAACTCAGCTAATACTTCCAAGAGCCGAGAAGCTTGTCTTCCCAGAGCTGTTCTCCGGAAAAGTGCACCAAAAGGGCCAGCCTTATCTTTTATGGGACCTCTTCTCACACCTGCTGCTTTGGCCCCTTGGGCCTCCCTGGAATGCATACAGGGGTCCTGCCTCCACCCGCCATGGTGGTAGGGTTGTCTGGTCAAAAGCAGACTTCCCGGTTAAATTTGAATATCGGACCAACACCGAATACACTTTGGCATAAGTACAGTCCAAATATTTAGTGGGCTATACTTATGTTACAAAAGTTATTCTGACATTCAAATTTAACAGGAGGGTTTGTATTTTGATTAACTAATTTTGATGCAGGACAGGGCAAATTTCCCCGAGTTGGGTAGGGGGGAGGAGCGGCGAGGGGAACCAAGCCATGCAGCTGGAGAAGAGCGGGTCCTTTGGTGGTGAGTGTAGAAAGAATTCAACACACATGGCAAAGTTAGAGTCAAAAGGAAAGTTTATTAGAAAAGGGATAATACTCCACAGAGTGTGGTCTCCTCTTAGATACAGAGAGAGTGAGAGTGTAAAGAGTACTGAGAGAAAGAGAGGGACCCTAAACATTCGGGCAATTCAGTTTATATATCATTCTTCAGTTCCTGTGAGTTATAGTTTAAAAGACTTTGTCAACTCATTTCCTTTGACATGGACATACAGTGAGGAAGGAGGAGAGTACATAGCGTGAAAGCATAAGACTATGTAGTGCTAAAGGCCCACTGGCTGGTAGTTCCCAACCTTTATAGGTTCCCCGAGGTTTTAGCCATAGAGAATGAATGAGTTCATTTATGTAGGGCAGCCACTTAAAGACTCTGTTGTCGCCGTTTCCCCTTTCATAGATATGGGAAATGGGTTGTTAGCAATCCCAGTAGAAATCTTTCTTTCTTCTGCAGGTGTCCTCCTAGCGTGGCAGCAGGGCTGATCAGCAGATGGCAGTCTCTGAATGTAGCTTTATTAACATTTTTAATTCTCTTGCTTCTTCCCTACGTTAATCTGGCAACTCTACACTACAGTCTGCTCTCCACAAAGCAGGACTTTAGTCAGCTATAGTCACACCTGAAACCCTGTTATGGTTCCCTATTTCATACTGTTGAAAAGCTAAAGCCTTTGACCATCTGTGAAATTCTCCACTGGAGCCCTCCTCATCCCCCCATCATTGTCCCTTGGCCCTGAGTAGTTTCTCTGTGTCCTTGCTGAGGCCCACTCAAGGCCCCCACTTGCCTCCCAGATGCCCTCTCCTCCTCACTCTCCCCAGTACAGCCTGAGTGACTTAAGAAAAACATGCATCAGTTAACTGTCTCTAGCTTAACGTGTTCCAAAGTGAACTCTTTCTTACTCCTTCATAGTCCACCAATATACTAGAATTCTCCATCCCAAGAAAAGACATCCCAACCCAGCAGTTAGCCATGCTATGCTCTTTCCCCCAAAATCTACACTCAGTTTAGCAGCAAGTCCTGTCAGGGTGACCTCCCAAAGTTTATCTGTCTCCACATCTCAATCCAGTGCTACAATGTTAATAGTCCAAACCAACAACCTTACCAAGACTACAGAAATAGGTCCCCCAAATTATGCTCCTTCACATTCCTCACACAATCAGAGGGGTTTCTTAGTCATAAGTCAAATAATTTTATTCCTTTCCTTAAAACCCTCTAATGGCTTCCCTGACACACAAAAATTCATGCTGATTTCTGGGGCTTAGCAGGCCCTTCAGTTTGGGGCACAAGCTTACCTCATCTCACTTGTCTGAATTGGTAATCCACCAGGCATCCATCTTGAACTCTGGGCAGGTTACCTAAGAACCTCATGTTTTAAACACATTGTTTCCAGTGGGAACCCTGATACCAATGCTCTGCAAGTGCCTTTCCCAGTTCACTGTGCACAGCCTTTATGTAAGACTAATAATGATTTTTTTCCCTTTTGAATATATAGTTTATGTACAAGGTACACAATTTAAAAAATATGTAAAAAAAAAAAAAACCAACCAAGAAAAGAAAACCTGTCTGATCTATTCCAGCCACTCATTTCTCTTTTCACAGAAGGTGCCACTGTTTACCAGTCTTGTCTATGTAATTATAAATATTACCTTCTTTATATGTTGTTCCCCCACCTGAATGGTACTATACCATTTGGGTGACCAACCTTTGGAGGGCAACATGGGACAAAGCTGTACTAGATGAAAAGATTCATATAATTGATAATTGTACAGATGCGTGTTAATGCTTTAATATAAAAACGTAAAAATAGATGTTCATCCTCTTTTTGTTCATTTTATGATTTTTTTCCTGTGTTATTTGCTTTTCTGTCACCCACATGCTATTATTTAAATGAAACGATAAAACTAGGACATCCATATCAATACCTATGGAACACCTCATTATTATTTTAAAATAACAGCTTTATATATAACTCACATACTGTACAATTTGCTAACTTAAGGTTGTACAATTAAGGAGTGGTTTTAGTCTATTCACAGAGTTGCGCAACCATTACACCATGCATTTTAGAACAGTTTCATCCCCACAAAACCCCCACTTGGGCTCAAAATTGACTCCTGTTGCAATATATGATACTCGTACACCCTATAGTTCATGCTTCACTACGATACTACTTATGTAGTAGACATTAGGCTCATCCCTGTCTACTGCCCATAACTTATTTTGTGTATTTGGAGTAATTATTAGAGATTTTCAGATATTAACAACTATTTATCCAATAGATAATCCATGATATATAGTAATAAGAATTTTAAAAACTGATGTAATTCATTATTTAGAGTTGTCATTGACAGTCATATTAGTCTTTGATGTCCTCTTGGCTAGACAACAGAAAATTTGTACTACAGCAAATATTTCTTGTTATATACCTATATAAATAATACAGGACAAGTACAACAGCCTGTCACTAGCCTAAAAGAAAGGAAGAAAAAAAACCACTAGGTCTAAAAGAGACCCAGCTGGTTTCTGGTACATGATTTAATTGTCCAGGTTTTAGAACTTTGGCCCATGGCTTTAAGATTTGTTACAAGGAGCAGTAGTCATTTTGTTTCTGATAATCACCTGTGTTACAATTTGGCTGGTGTATCCTGTCCAGAGTCTTAAATGTTACTGCACAGCCATTGTCATGTCACATGGTTCAATAACTCATCCTACAACAAAAGGAGAAGAAAGGATGAACTCTTATTTAACTATAGACTATGTTTAATGATACTCTTCTGATTCTAATCAGCAAAATCTGGTGAAAATCCAGTTATGGATTAAAGTTCTGTAGCCTGATGTCATCTACCCTTAGGAACTAACAGCAATAACAGTATTAAAGCATCCTCTGATATCCAGGAACTGGTCTAATATAGCTAGACCTTAGTATTGTTAGAAGCATACCTGGTGCTCCTAGCTAGGCTGTTATTCTCCTGTTGGACATAACAATTTCAACACCAACATCAGAGAGGTTCACTCTGTGACCATGCTAAAGTGAGACATAGCAAAGCCACTTCATAGCTTTGTCTAAGCACACAAAAAAACAAGGTCACTGTGACTCATAAAATGCCAAACATCCCTGTACGTAGGTATCATGAGTACTGCTACTTCTTTACCAATTATAGCTTTATCCTTGTTTTAAGTCTGCTTTCTCTAGAGTAAACGCCTTCCTTCTTAGACCTTCTAATACCCTCTTACTGAGACTGCCCATAGTTCCCCATGGTATAAGTTCTCCCTTGCTGCATGAAGTAATAAACACAACTTGTTCAACTACAGGTACATTCTTGGTACTCTTTGGTTTAGAGAGCATTAACATTTGCTATCTGTGTATCCTGTTTGGCAAAGTGTCACTTCTTTATCTCTTTAGTTCATTGTTGAATTGGATTGTTTGTTTTCTTATTATACAGTTTTAAGAGTTCTTCATTTATTCTGGATATAAACCCTTTATAAGATTTGCAAATGTTTTCTCCCAGTCTATGGCTTGTGTTTTCATTTTTCTCAATGATGTCTATTGAAGCTCAAACAATTTTATTTTGAGGAAATCTAATTTATCAGTTTTTAAAATAGAGTGTGCATTTCGTGACATATATAAGGAGGATTTTCCTAATCCATGGGTTCGAATATTTTCTCCTGTGTTTTCTTTTAAAATTTTTATATTTTAGCCCATCTTTATATCTTTGTTTTTTATATATGTTATGAGGTAAGGGTCTAAATTCATCTTGTTGCATGTGAATATCCAATTCTCCCATTTGTTAAAAAAGAATATTTTTCCTATTGATTTGCCTTGGTATCATTGTTGAAAATCAGTTTTCCATAGTTAAAGATCTATTTTTAGACTGTCAATTTGTTTCCTTCATCTATATGTGTATCCTTATGCCAGTACCATATTGTCTTGATTATTGTAGTTTATAGTCAGTTTTGAAACTGAGAAGTGTGAGTTTTCCAACTTTATCCTTTTTTCAAAATTGTTTTGTTTATTCTTGGTCTTTTGCATTTACATAAAAATTTTAGGATTAGATTGCCATTGTTTACAAAAAAAATCTTTCTGAGATTTTTAAAGGGATTGCATTGAATTTTTGACATGTTATTTAGGAGTGTGTTTAATCTGAAAATATTTTGAAAATTTCCAGCTATTTTTCTGTTACTGATTCCTAGTTTCATTCCATTGTGATCTGAGAGCATTCATTGTATTATTTCTGTTTTTTTAAATTTGTTAAGCTGTATTTTATGGCCCAGAATGTGGTCTGTCTTGGTGAATGTTCCATGTGAGCTTGAGAAGAATGTGTATTCTGCTGCTGTTGCATGGATATATAAAGACTTTATAGAATATATAAAGACTTCTTACATCCAATGATAAAAAGACAAATGAGCTGTATATTGCTCCTCTGCAAACCTCAGTTGAAAATGAGCCTTATTTAGTAACTCAAATACACAGTATTGTGATCACAGGAGCAATAAAGTACCTGAAAGTGTTGAGAAATTATTGTGCATACACTATAATGTTGTAATTTAAAAAATGATTTTTGAATCAGAACATTTTAACAGTCTTTATAATTATTGTGAAGTTAAATTGAATAACTTTGTTTAGCGAATCTTTTAGTCTTGCATTAATGCTTTATGTTTCTATATTTATATTTAAAATTTACATGTAAGTAGAAATATAGAAAATTTTTCAATACCTGATTTTCCCCCTAATTTTTAAAATCACACCCATCTACTTAGGTAGGTTTGAATCCATGGCAAAAAAGAGATCTAACTCTCTGAACTACCTATAAAAGCGAAAAAACAATTTTTGTGTGTGTGTGAGAATGAAATGTTTCCCATCAGAATGGATTTTAACAGGTTCTTTGCTACATAGGTGGCATAGTATAGTAGGACGTCTTTTGGTATAATTGTTACCTATTTGGTATGGATAGCACATAGATTCGTGTCTTTTAAAAATTTTATTTTTATTTTAAAAAATAATTTAAAATAACTTTCAATTACAGTTGGCATGCAATATTAGTTTCTGGTTCCAACAGGTGAGCATACATTTATGTATCTAACAAAATGATCACCCCAATAAATTTAGTACCCACCTGATACCATACATACTTATTACAATATTATTGACTATGTTCCCTATTCTGTACTTTATATCCCCATGATTACTTTTATAACTGCCAATTTGTACTCAATCTCTTCCCCCTTTTCACTCACCCCACAAAACCCCATCTAGTAACCATCAAAATGTTCTCTGTATCTATGAATTTGTTTCTGTTTTGTTTATTTTGTTCTTTAGATTCCACATGGAAGTGAAATCATATGGTCCTTCTATGTCTTACTCCACTCAGCCCAATACCCTTTAGGTTCATCCATGTTGTTGCAGATGGCAAGATTTCATTCTTTTTTTTATGGCTGAGAAATATTTCGTGTGTGTGTGTGTGTGTGTGTGTGTGTGTGTATGTATATATCACTTCTTTATCTATTAATAGACACCAAGGTTGCCTACATATCTTTCCTATTGAAAATAATGCTGCAGTGAACATGGATTCACATGTCCTTTCAAAGTAGTGTTTTGGGTTTCTTCAGATAAATACCCAGAATTGGGATTCCTGAGTCCATCTTTGTCTCTTGTTATAGCGTTTGTTCTAAAGTCTATTTTGTCTGGTATAAGTATTGCTACCCCTGCTTTTTTTATTTGTTTGTTTCCATTTTCATGGGGCATCTTTTTTCATTCCTTTGGCTTTAGTCTATGTGTGTCTTTTGATCTGAAATGAATCTCTTGTAGGCAGCATGTATATAGGGTCTTATTTTTAATCATCCAGCCACCCTCTGTCTTTTGATTGGAGCATTTAATCCATTTCCATTTAAAGTAATTATTGATAGATATGTAGTTATTGCTATTATGTCATTTATATTTTTAATTTTTTTTTTTTTACATTCTACTTCCTAAAGAAGTCTCTAACTTTTTATAATACTGGTTTGGTGCTAATGAATTCCTTTAGCTTTTTCTTGTATGGGAAGCTCTTTATCTGTTCTTCAATTCTAAATGATAGTTTTGCTGGGTAGAGTAATCTTGGTTGTAGGTCACTTTTCATCACTTTGAGTATTTCACGCCAAGCCCTTCTGGCCAGCAAAGTTTCCATTGAGAAATCAGCTGGCAGCCTTATGGGAGCTCCCTTGTAGGTAACTCACTGTCTTTTTCTGGCTGCTTTTAATATTCTCTCTTTGTCTTTAAACTTTGGTATTTTATTTTATTTTATTATTTTATTTATTAAAAATTATTTATTTTAATTAGTTTCAAGTATACAGTACATTGGTTAGACATCTATATAGTTCATAAAACGATCCAAATTGCTTCCTCCCTCCCCTGACCTTCCACCCGGCCGACATATTAAGCTAACTGCATTCCCTATGCAATGTTCCCCATCCCCGTGATCATCCATCAACTACCAATTTGTGCTTCTTTAACCTTTCACCCCATTCTCCAAACCCCCAATCCCCCACCCCAATAGACATCACCAAATTGTCTATTATATTTGTGAGTCTGTTTTTGATTAGTTTGTTCTTTTTATTCCTTATATTCCGCATATAAGTAAAATCATATGGTATTTAACTTTCTCTGTCTGACTTAAATACCTTCTAGGTCCATCAAGGCAATGTCTTTTCCCATTCCCTTCTTTTTAGTCTGTGTGTGTCTTTTAATCTGAAGTGAGTCTCTTGTAGGCAGCATGTAGGGATTTTGTTTTCTTAGCCATTCATCCACTCTCTTTTAGTTGGAGCCCTTAATTCTTTTCCATTTGAGGTACTTATTGATAGGAATGTAGTTGTTATCATTCTTTATTCCTGTTTTTGATACATGTTTTTTCTTCTTAAAGAAGGCCCTCCAACATTTCCTGTAATACTGGCTTGGTGATGATAAATTTCTTTGGCTTATTTTTGTCTGGGAAGCTCTTTATCAATTGTAAATGATAACTTTGCTGGATAAAGTATTCTTTTTTTTTTTTTTGCCAAGCTCTTCTGTCGTGCATAGTTTCTTTTGAGAAATCAGCTTCAAGTCTTATGGATGTTCCTTTGTAGGTAACTATCTGCTTTTCTCCTACTGCTTTTGAGATTTCTTTGTATTTAAGCTTTGACATTTTAATTATGATGTGTCTTGACGTGGGTCTCTTTGGATCCCTGGGTTTTGGGTTCTCTGAGCTTCCTGAGGTTGTATGTCTATATCCTTCACCAGGTGAGGGATGTTTTCCATCATATTTCTTTGAATATCTGTTCAACATCTTGTTTTCCTTCAGGCATGCTGATAAGATGGATACTTTGACCTTTAAATGTGTCCCATAGGCTTCTTAAATTATTTTTAAAGTCTTGGCTTCTTTTTTCTTGCCATTCTGATTGCGTGTCCTTGGCTTTCCCATCTTCTAAATAGGTCATTTGATCCTCTTCTTTATTCACTTTGTTTTTTCCTTTATTTTATTTCATATACTTCTCATCTCAGATAATGTTTTTCATTTACGACAGGTTCTTTTATAATTTCCATTTCCACTTTTATGTTTTTTATCTCTTTGTTGAAGTTCCCACTGAATTTATCTACACTTCCCAAAAGTTCATTGAGTACCTTTATAACCGGTGTTTTGAACTCTGCATGTTAGATTACTTGACTCCATTATTTCTGGATCTCTGTTCTATTCTCTCATATGGTTTCTTCTTCTTTGTCTTCCCATCTTGGCTGCCTTTCTGTGTTTGTTTCTATGTGCTAAGCAAAGCTCCTAAGTCTCCCAGTCTTAATTAGTGTGGATTTCTGTAGTAGGTGTCCAATGGCACAGTCCTGAGAAGGATTCAGCTGCAGGCTCAGTTTAGCCTCAGCTGTGCCCCTCTGGGGCCACCTGTTAAGATTCAACAAGCAGTCCACAGATTTCTGTGCTTATAGTTGCCTCAAGAAATCACACCAGAAACCGAGGCTAGCTGCCTCCAGTGTGAGTCTAGGTGCTGCTTAGCAAGGAGCACTAAGCAAGGACACACCTCACTTAGTGGCTTGAGTAGGGCCATGAGTTGGGGGAGGCAGAGTTTCAGGCATCGTCTGGGCAGAGCGACCTTTGTTATCCAGTTTGATGATGTCTCAGCTATGGCAGTGCTGAGTTCACCCACTGGGAGGAGGGAGATAGCAACAGAGGAACAAAGGATACCACTGGCACTTCTGTACAGAGTGAGTCTCGCCTGGGCCTTCACTCCAACAATGTCTCCCTGTAAGTCCCTGGTGCCCCTTGCATGCAGCCGAATCAGCACTGGTGCTCAGAGTGAGCAGGTTCGTCACTATGAAAATCCACTCGTGGACGCAGCCCCTTTAAAAGGCGTCTGCTGCAGCTGCAACTTGTGTCTCAGCTGCTCTGGACTGGGAAGCCTCACGTCCTCGTCCTGTCCTACCTTCTGCTGTTGCAGGGTGGTTTAGATTTCTCCCTAGTTGTATGGCTTGTTCATCTAGATCCCAGGCAATTTTTCCTTGCTATTTACTCCTTGTTTCTGTCACAACTTTGATTTGGTTGCTGGAGGGATGAAAAGAGCCTCGATCATCTATGCCATTTTTTCCCTTCTCTCCCACTTGGTTCTTTTTTATAGTTTCTGGTTCTCTGTTGAAATTCTTAATCTTCTCTTTTTCTCCTTGAAAATGGGAAGCATGTTTTAAAGTTTGTAGTCGATCACTTCAGTACCTAAAGTCTCTGCGAGTATGTTTCTATTGACTATTGTTTCTGATAGTTTTTATTATTGTCTCCTTGTCTGTGTGGTTATTTTAACTTGTTGTAGATATTGTACTTAAAATTGTTTGGAAAAATTAAAGAAATACAATGATATAATTTTTTTTTCTCTAGGAAGGGTTTATATTTCTCTGCCAGGTGCCTGAGAGGCCCTAGTAATTAGGATTACCTCTACCCAGTTTTGGGGATTGAGATAATTCAAAGATGAATTGTAGTCCCTGGAAGAGCTTTTCCATTCCCTGTTTACCTTTCACCCTTAGTGGGCCTTTCAGTTCAATCCCTGCCCCTCATCCCTAGAAGACTGTAAAATTACCTCTCAGTCTATCAGACTTCTAGCCACCTACACAGAATCAACAGGAAATGTTACCTCAAATGTTGGTTTCACCTTCTTGGGCTTCCATCATCCCCTGGATCTTCATTCATAAATTCTTCATTATCTTTCTAGTTCTCCAATGCTTTCTGGCTTCAAGGGAGTCTGAAAAAAATGTAGCTTTAAAATTTCTAACTTTTTCAGTATGCTAAACTACATAGAAGAAGGTAGGAACAGATGTTGACTGTTAATCGACTATATTTACTGTTATCCCTTTGACTATTCAGTATCCTTATCCTTAAACTCATATTTAAATTCAGACAACAGTAGTAACAACATTTTCCCTCACAATATAATGCAACTGTCCCCTGTACAAACAAAAGTACACTCATCCTCTTCCTATTAGGAAAGACCTAAAGTCCGTCATTTACTGCTTCTATCTCTAGATGTTGTTCATTTCTTGTTCAATTACAATTCCATCTATTAACTTAAACGTCAACACATAAAAACATAAAAGCATTAACAGCAAATTTATAACAGCTGGGGAAAGGGAAATAAAATTAAATTGGTGAGTACATAAATATATTACATAATAAACAAAGGAAGAAAATATTGCTAGTTACTACAAGGCTTTGTTTCTGTACTTGGTCATATTTGCAAATTCTTTCCTTAATTACCTATTCTATTTTCCTTTCTTGTTCAGCTGACTGGGGTTCTTTACTTGGTGGAATGGTCTCAATATGCCATTCCTGAGGAATCTGAACTCATGGTAGTCCTATCCTATATTGGGTTGCTAAGTCTTATACTTTTTATTTTTACCACTGGACAAAGAGGTGTATGTGGAGATGACCTGATTTCCAGAATACTCATCTCTTTTATTTTTTTGTAGCAAAAATCTTATTTCTTTTTGATAATCAGGATTAATTTGCCTGGCCAACATAGTGATTTTCTCCTTTTCTTCTTGTTAATTCCCTGGAGGAGAAGCCTGAATGTCCAGGTGGAAACCTCAACTTCTAGTTCAGTGTGACCATTATAGTGTCTTCTGTGGAAGCATTCCTTCCTTGGGAGCTAAGATCCCAAAGTAACAGTGAAAGAAGGCAAACATTTTACTATGAGATAGATAAAAAAATTGAAAGGTGTTTCTCTTTTTCACTCTTGTTTTTTGGACCATGTATTTTTTTATATTAGAGCAAGAACACCATATATTCACTGCTTGTTTAGCAAATATGTTGCATCTCTTGGGATAGCTTGAAATTTTGCAAGGGGGTTTCTTTTTTCTGGGAGCATAACTGAGCCTTAAATAGGCTATTTAAATCTCTGTCATGCTAGCTCTTTATACATGATGGGGTACATGACAGGTGCCATGAATCCCTAATTCATCAATCATTTCCTTTCTTCTTTTGCTATAAAATGAGATCCTTGGTCAAAAGCAATGCTGTATGGGATACTACAGTGGTGACTGTAGTATTCTTTGTTTATGGATGGCATTGCTTAGAAAAAGTGAATCCATATCCAGAATGATTTTCTATATCAGTCGGGTAGGGGACAAATAAATTCCTTTCTTCATGATGGAAGGAGTTCAGTATAATCAGCTAGCCACCAGGCTTGTCCTGCTGGAATATGGTGCTGTATCAGAGACTGTTGGCAGATTGGGCATTGTGGTGGATACTCAGATGGCTCACTTAGTTCTTCATTCAGGAATGAAGGACATAGTTTCCCTATTGCTGAAAGTGCTGTTTGAAGATGGTCCTCAGCTGTCAGCTTATTTGGGAATATCTTGGCTAAAGAAAATGACCTTGCCCAAGATCATGCCTTCTTCCATGGGCAGTGTGCATTTAATGAATGAAGTGAGGATATAAGTTCATGGTAACTTTATCCCACTTGGGACAATTTTGAGGGCCATTCCTGCTATAGCGATCTCTGTGAGGTCAACTGAGGACTTTGTTGAGACCACTTGGCTTTTTTTTATGCCACGTTTTGCTTCCTTGCTTATGTACAAGATTCAGTTCCTTCCCTCCCTCAGGTACTGATCCGAAGAGTATTCCATAATAAATTTCCTGCTTGCTAATATCTGTCTTATCTGGTTCCTGTGGAGCTTAACCAGCAACAGGCATTCAGCAGTTGAGGTAGCCAGATCAGTCTTGATGAAGCTGATCGCCCCATTTTTATTGATTACATATGTAACCTCTGTTCCTGATAACATGGCCACTTTGAGAAAGCACTAGAGTGACTGGGGAAAAGACTGACAGGTATCTTTGTACAGTGTAGAGTATGTCTGTTCCAAATAGGCATTTAAGAATTCAGGAAACAATCATGCAATGATTCACACATCCAGTGGATTCACACTGTGAGATGGACTTGGCCAGAAACACTTTATCACCTGAATCTCCCTTAAACTCCCACTCTGACCAGTAGACAGTAATTTTCCAGATTTAGCATTACCTTAGAGCCCATGTCCAGTAATTCCCCAAACATCAAAGCACTTTTCTTCATTGAATAGATACCCTGACAAATGGCTGCAGTCATCTTTAGAGAGAATTAGGAGAAAGGTTTATTTTATATGCTTATGATGGTATACAGGGTCCTTCTTCAAGAATACTTCCTCTTACCTAAAGAATCTGAGTTTTAAAAATAATTCAGGTCTGGGAATTGAGTGAAGGACCATGACTTTCCAGAGGATATAGGCAATTCTAAAACTGTCATTTTCAAGAAAGTAAATGCCTAAAAAAAAATAAAGGAATAAATTGCAGAATTCCAAGGAGATAGGGAAATCTCTACAAATTTCCAGAGATTTATTTATTCGTTCAACAAATATGTATTGAATGCCTACTGAGTGTCAGGCTCTGTATGAAGCACTGAGGATATGGAAGGGAATGCAACATTAGTAGTTTCAACCTATTTTTCCTGATTTTTGTGCTCCTTATTTCCCTTGTATATATCTACACTCTAGTTAAGTGAGAGTATTAATTTTTTCTCAAATGTCCCTTGCCCTTTTCTACCTATGATCTATTGCTCATAAATGAATGCAAACAATATTTATTGGACATTCTATATAAAAGGATCACCCTTTTTGCCAAGATTCCCCTGGGAAGAAATATTCTTTTCCCTCCTCCCGGGCCCAGCTCAGTGAAGTTTTATTAATCTTCCAGAAAGCCTCCTGTGTGATTTTAGCTGGAAAGGCTGCCTCTTCTTTTTGAACATCTTTAGCACTTTTGTTGTACCACTCTTAATTTACTTACTTTATATTGCCTTGCAGTAGCATTAAAGTTATCCATGTATATGTCCTATTCTCCCCAACTAAATTGTGAGCTCCTTGGGGACAGGGACTTAATAATTTACCATCTGTGGACTCCCCACAGTCCCCATGCTTAACATCCTGATAAGCAGAGTATGTACACAGTACATACTCACTACAACTGTTCATGGAGCAAAAGAAATAAAAATAATTTTGATGTACTTTTCTTCAAAGAATTTATGATTTAGTCTAAGCTTGGTTCTGTTTCTTTAAAAATCTGTTTGGATATAACTGGAGTCATGTGGTATAAAGTTTTGGTAGGGATGTAAATTAATTAACAAGCTATCATATGAAGCATTCAGCCACTTAGGCCCCTTAAATGAGAGAATAGATGGAAAAAGGGGAAATTAGGGAGCATGCTCCTAATAGTAAGAAAACCTTCCCCTGTTTGATGAGACATAAAGATGAAATTTTCAGACTCCAGAAAGTTCTACATCCTGCTGTTTTTCTCAGATTTTAGAGGAAAGCAGGAAAGTTCCTCAGCAGAAAAACAGTGACTTCTGATTCCTGAAAGCATGGTAAACTAGCATAGACTTCTGTCTCCTTGCTCCAAAACAAACCATGGAGAAAATACAGAAGTAAGAGGAAAGCATGGATCTGAGGAACTGTGGTATAAAACCACAAAGAATCTCTTTAAACAGGCATGTGTGTTTGGGTGGGAGTACAGTGGCAGCAGTCAAAGTGCAGTAGCAGAGTGGAGAGAGAAAAAAATGATAGGTTAGTTAGATGAGGGTTGTCTCTCACCTTTGTCTTGGGAAAAGCCAAGAATTGTCTCTCACTGCAGAATTTGTCATCAATAGGCCAGGTTGCCAGTGTCGTCAGAGTGATAGGGGGACAGCACAAAGGCCCTACTAGTGTGAGTAGTCAATGGAAACAATCTGTGAAGACCTACTATTTGTGGGCATTTACTCTACACAGTTTCTTTTCCAAACTTACAGGTCTGGTAGATTCCAACCGAGGAAATTGCCTCCTTCCTTTGTTGCTTTCTAAGAGTTTAAAGGCAAATACCTGACTAAAAGAGTGGACCGATGCAGTGTCAGCAAATGGGTGGCTGGCAACAGTTCTGTGGTAACTCGGGTTCCTCCTTTTCTCTCTCTTTAAACTAAAACAAATTAGATATTACACATATCAGATTAGCAAACAGTAGAGTGCTGGCTAAAGCTCAGTGTTGTTTGAGATGTAGGGATATAGGAACCTTCAAGTACTGCTTGCTGATGTGTATTTAAACTGGGGCAGCGTTCTAGAGTGCAATCTGGTACTCCTTAGGGAAATTAAACACATAGACATGCATACTCTATGACCCCACAATTTTGCTTTTAGAATTTCTTAGAGAAATTCTTACATAGGTGCTTAAAACAATGTGCTTAGGGTGTATACTGCAATGTTGCTTGTGGTGGAGAGTGTTGGAGGCTGTTGAAATGGTCCTTCACTGGGGAGATAGGTGAATGAAATGTAGTGAAATATGCAGTACTGTGCTGCATTGAGGTGTAATTGATGTTAACATAGTAACAGAGATAGATCTTAAAAATAATGCTGATTGGAGAAGGAAGTGATAGATACATAAAATAACCATTTATGTAAGTTAAAAATACTTGCACATAAGACATACATGTTTTACAAGAATGTGTAAAATAAAAAAGGCACACATGGGACATATTAGAAAGGCAGCCTATGGTGAGGAATGGGGCTAAAAGGCAAATAAGTAATTAAAAGGAGAATAGCCTTGGATAAACTAGTAGTGATAGTGTGTAACAAACTGAGAAGTATGATTAATCCCACTCCCTATATCTGATGTACACAAAAAGAAAGGAAAAAATAGAAGTAGTTTGATTTTTTTAACCAAGAGTGAAAGTGACAGGTAAGACAAATTGCCATTAATAACAGAGTGGGGAAAAAAATCCCCTTTGAAAGCTAGAAAAATGGTTCAGCCCATTTGTTTCTACAGATGTTTCAGTCATGTATTTCCACTAGGTTCCAGCAAGAACCAGCCTGCCTTAAAACAACAACAACAACAACAACAACAACAACAACAACAACCCCAAACTATACATTTGATTTGGAGAAATGACAGTCTGACAGGTTTTGAATATCAAAGTAACCTCCAAGAGATAGCTAATATACTGGTCAGCATATCTAAGGCCAAAGTAAGTTTCCAAAACTTTCAGAATTCCATAAAAAAAGCCACTGACTACAAAATCAGACAAACTTTTCTATTGTAGAATAACTCTTGCAATATATCTTGAAGTATGTATAGGTCTATTATTATTCTTTTTAGCTACTACATGATATTCCCTTATATGGGTATACCATACTTAATTTATATATTTCTGTATTGCTTGACATTCAGTTTGTTTTCCATCTTTTGAAATTACTAGCAGTGCTGCAAACTTGTACATGTATTTTTGAATACTGGTTTGATATATCTGTAGAATTACCTCTTGGATTATAGTTGACTCTTGAAATAGCTAATTTATATCTAGGTTACTCATCTCTGAGCTTACCTAAGCTCTTTTTCCTCATCTTTTTCCTGTCAACAGGTCCTTTTTAATCCCTTTCTCCCTCTCTTCTCTTTACCTTTTCTCTTCTTTTCCTTTTCCTGTCTTTCTCCTTTCCTAACCCAAGATTCTCTTATCTTCTCTTTTTTCAGCTACCCATAACATTGAAAGAAGTATATTTAATATTGATTCTTTATATTAATTTTTCCCAGTATTGTTCTAAATTTCAAAAGTGAGTCAAACATTTTTATAGTTATCTCTATCAAAGAGAAAAAGTTGTCTATAGAGATTTGAAATTTCTTTCAAGACTCGTCCCTACAATCCCATTTCTCAGCCCAGTGGCAATAGTCTTCATGCTCAATCAAAGCAAAGATATGGTTAAAATACAAAACAACCTGCAGTCCTGAGATATATGCAGACTTTACAAATGTTCCTCCTCTATATGAGGGGAATTTTTCATATTTCCAATCTGAGGGGTAGTTTAAATCCTCAAAGCATTATATACACAATTAATAAGATCATTTGATTTATAAAATGTTTGGAGATAACTTATTTTACATTCATATATTACTACAGGCATAAGGTAGAGAAGTCAGAAGAATCCTTTTTGCTGGCAGTGTTCCCATGATAATAGGAAATGGGAGGAGCTCTGATAGATGAATGCTTAGGGTAAAAATCTGGAGATATGTTTCCCAACGTTGAAAGCTCTCTCTAAGGATAGAGAAGACTTTTAGTAGGATTAGACAATATTTAACTGGAATTATCAGAACTTGAAAAATTATAAGTTTACATTAATTGCGCAAGTAAATATTTTCATAGAAAAATATGCATGTAAATGAAAATCAGAACCAAGAAGATCAAGAAATTTAAATTGCTTGAAATCTTACTACCAAAAACAAGAAATGATTATTTTTCCAAAGTATTTCCAAGAAAATACACATCTATATTAACAAAATGGTTAATATATATACATACTATGTACATAGTACTATCTAATGTATTTTTATTTATGTATTTTCCTCTTTTATGACCACAATTGCCCAGACTTGGATTAATTATAATCTTTGGTTCATGACACACATGCATGGTGTTCTTTTATTGTATTAATGTAATGAATATCTGTGAATTCAGCATTAAAGCTAGGACCTTAACAATATTTACATAATCACTTAAATTTCTCCAACCCATCTCCTGTTTCCCTCACTGGAGGCAATGATCATTCTGTTATTACACTATCATTGACTGTATTCCCTATGCTGTACTTTACATCCCCATGATTATTTTTATAACTGCCAATTTGTACTTCTTAATCTCTTTCATCTTTTTTTATCCATCTTCCTCAAACCTCTCCCATCTGGTTACCATAAAAATGCTCTTTGTTTCTATGACTTTGTTCCTGTTTTGTTTATTTTTTTTAGATTCCACATATAAGTAAAATTATATAGTATTAATCTTTCTCTGTCTGATTTATTTCACTTAGCATAATACCCTCTAGGTCCATCCATATTGTTCCAGATGGCAAGATACCATTCTTTTTTCATGGTCTATATTTACCACTTTTCTTTATCCATTCATCTATTGATGGATACTTAGATTGCTTCCATAACTTGGCTATTGATAATAATACTGCAATGAACACATGGGTGCATATGCTTCCTGGCCTTGGATGTCTACTTCCTTCACCTGGTTAGGAAAGTTTTCAGCCATTATGCTTCAAATAAGTTTTTTTGGTCCCTTTCTATAGCTCTTCTCTTTGTGGAACCCTTGTGATGTGAATGTTGATATGCTTGATATTGTCTCAGAGGTCCCTTAAACTGTCCTCACTTTTTTTGTTCTTTTTTTTTTTTTTGCTTTTCCAATTGGGTGATTTCCACTATCTATCCTGTTTTCCAGATCACGGAGTTGTTCTTCTGCATCATGTAATCTACTGTTAATTCTGTCTAGCATTTCTTAAAAATTTCATTTAATGCATTTTTCTATTCTGATTTAAAAAAAAATATTTTCTATCCTTTTGGTGAAGTTTTCACTGAGTTCGTCTATCCTTTTCCCAAGTTCATGGAGCATTTTTGTAACCATCGTTTTGAACTTTTTATCGGGTAGATTGATTTTCTCCATTTTGTTTAGTTTTTTCCTTTTTTCTGAAGTATTATCCTGTTCTTTTGTTTGGAACATATTGTCTCTTCATGTCAGCTCTTTCTCTGTGTTTGTTTCTATGTGTTAGGTAGATCTGTTATGTGTCTTAGTCTTTAAAGAGTAGCCTTGCGAGTGACGTCAGAAGCACGGCAGTCTGAGAGATCTTCTCTGATCTCTCCCCTTGAAACTATAAGGAGCTGAACACCTACACCCCAAGAAATAACACACAACCTGCACACAAGCACACCTGAGAGATCTGCACATCAGAGCATTTGAAGGTGGGCCATTTGTGCATGTGACAGGGAGACATTATGGAAAGCAGCCCCAGCCCAGAGCTCTCAGGCAAAGTAAGGGAAAGGGGAAAACAATGCAATGGTTTCTTGTCTTTTGAAGCCCCAAACAGTCCCGCCTGAAGGATAAACATATTTCATGCAGCGAAGCCGAGGGATCAAGGTAGAGAGTAGGACAGAGACTGAGCATGGAGGGGTGACACCTCCTCTATATGACCCAGGTGCTTCTTGTGCTGCCTCTGTGCTGGAGCTTAGAGCTAGTGAGTTTGTTTATGAACCCTTTAAGAACAATGTGTTGGTCTCCCACTGCCACATCTTTCACATACTCCCTGCTGATTTTCAAAGCCAGATGTTTTAGGGACTCTGCTTTCTGGCATAGGTCCCCTGGCCTGGGACACTCTGTGTGGGGCTCAGAGTCCTTGCTCCTCATGGGGGAACTCCTTTGCTGAGATATTCCTCCCATTTGTACATTACCATACTGGATGTGGAAACTAACTAGAACATGTCTCTGCCGTTGCTACCCATCTCATGTGGCTTCTTTACATCCTTAGTGATAGGAATTCTGTTCAGCTAGTCTTCAGGTGGTTCTCTGTGATGGTTTCTCTATATTTAGTTATAATTTTGATTTGGTCATGGGAGGAAGTGGGTTTAGGATCTACCTATTCTGCCATCTTGACCCTGCCTCTTTTTTTTGAATGGTTTCTATTTCTTTGTTAAACTTCTCATTTTGTTCACGCATTATTTTCCTAATTCTATTCAATCATCTATTTCTGTTTTGTTGTAGTTCACTGAATTTCTTTAAGAGGGTTATTCTGAATTCTCTGTCAGACATTTCTTCTATCTCCATTTCTCTAGGGTCAGTTATTGGAGCTTTGTTAGTTTTTCTTGGCAATGTCATGTTTTCTTAATTGTTCATGATCCTTGTGGCTTTGCGTTGGTGTCTGTGCATTTGAAGAAGTAGGGACCTCTTCCAGTCTTTATAGATTTTCTTTAATCTATAAAGGGAAAGCCCTTCACCAGTCAGTCCGTTTAGAGGTTCTGTGTGGGCTTTCTGATGATTCCCATGTATGAGCTTGCTGCTGGATTCCTCAGGCAGGCAGGTCTGGTTCCTGGCTCAGCAGGTAGGCAGACCTGGTGCTTGGGTCGACAGGGATTTTCCTGGTGCCAGAGTCTGTGGAGGTAGGTTGCAGCCCTGGATCCATGTGGGCAGGCCTGGATCCTGGGTTCATGGGAGCTCTCTAAGGCACCAGGGCCATTAAGGTGGGCATAGTAACTTAGTGTAGACAGTCCTGGCATCTGAGGACAAACCTGGAGCCTCAATATGTGGGACTTGGCCTCATGCTGGGACAGACCAGGAGCCTGGGTTCCTGGGAGCAAGCTTGGTGCCACAGGAGTTGGCCTATATCTTGGAGCCATGGGAAGTGAACTGAAGGTCGGGTCTGTGGGCACCCCCCTGCACTGGCATGGGCTGAGAGCTTGAACTTATGGGAACCGCTCTGGATCCTAGGGCTGCGGGGGCCAATCTAGTGCTATAGAAGGGTTGTTTTTAAACAACTTTTTGAGATATAATTTACATACTATAAAATTTACTCATTTTCTGTGTGCAATTCAATGATTTTAAATAAACTTACCAATTTATGTGACTATCACCTAAATCCGATTTTAGAACGTTTCCATCACACCAGTAAGATCTCTTGCGTCTGTTTACAGTTAATCCAGAAAGGAGATTTTAATCTCAAATTGGCACATGTATTAAAGGGGAAGTAGTATACATCTGTGGGACAAAATTATTGTCAAAATGGGAACTTTCTCCAAGGGACATGAAACTGTATATCTGAGTTGGTCATTGACATCATCTCATTTCCACTAAGAATTCCTTTTTATGAGATTTGCTTTGCAAAAATCTTGGGAAATTATATGGAGGCCATTCATGGATAGGACCTCTTCACCTCTTTTCTCATGTAGCTAGCAGTAAATAATTCTTAGACTATCACAAAGCAATTGTGGGCTTGCTACATGGATAAGAAAGTAGTTGAGATGTTATAGAGATTTTTCTGTTTTTCAGTTTTCTAGAAGAGAAAAGCCATGAATGATAGCATTGGAGAAGGAAATAGGCAAGACAAACCTGTGGTCTAAAAAAGAATAGGAACTCCAGCTGGACATAAGATGGCACTTAGTAGGTGTCTTCAGCTTTTTACAACTGTGTCTGATTGCTGTTTGTCTAGTGCTATGTAGAATTATGACTTTAATCTGCCTGAGTTTAGTATGCCTGTATTATAGTTGATGTATCTATCAGGATAGACTCTTAGATGTGAAAGGAACTCCAAAGATCATTTATTTTGTCAAATTTACTTATTATTTTACAGAATTGATACCTATAGAAGTGAAAAGATTTGCTTAAGGTCACACAACTTGTTGGTAACATAGATGGGACTAGAACATTAGTCTTCTGATACACAACCCACTACATCAAATGTAAAATGCTCTAGAATTAGAAGTTATAAACAAGATTCATAAAATGATGTCTTAAAAGGCTATTAAAAACATCTTAAAATGGTCTTCAATTTTCTGGCATTTTGGGGGAAGAGATAAACACATATTATCAAAAAGATAATTATTCCAAAAAAAGAAACTTACACAAATCTCAATTCAAAAATAGTAGGTGATTAATTTTTGTTATTTTTATTGCTATTTAAAAATATTTCCTATGATAGTTATATCTTAATAAATGTAAATAGTAGGTTCTACATTAGTATGATGAATGTAGGTATTTGAAATATACTTTTAGCAGATTAAACTGTTTTCAGTTTAATTATCAGTTTCATATTTTAAATCAAGAGATTTCCCATTTTCCTTTAAAAACAAATTACTAAAGAGGTGATATTTTCAGCATGTCTTTAAAATGTTTTGTGCTAGGTAAAATGTTAATTAAATGTTTGCCGTAAGCAAAGAAAAAATGACAGGATATAATTCTTCAGCAGGTTTTAAAATATTATTTGCGTGGTAGAAAGGTCTTGATATATAACAATTTATTACATTACAACTTCCATTTTTAGTAATCTAAGTAAAATAAAAATGTGAAGCAGATATAATTTGTAGAATGTGAATTCATATTGTATCACAATTTACTTTAGAAGAAAACGTTTATGTTTTCCATATTTTTATTAATTAATTAATATTAATTTTTATTATGGTGACATTGGTTCACAAAATCCAGTAAGTAGCAGGTATACAATTTGACAGTAAGTCATATATATATATGATGCATTCTGTGTTCACCTCCCATAGTTAGAGTTCTTTCTGTCACCACATATTTGACTCCTTTTACCACTTCTACCTCCTTCTACCCTCTGGTAACCACTAGTCTATTGTCCATGTCCATGAGTCAGTTTGTTTGTCCTGTTCATTTGTTGCTTTTAGCTTTATATCCCACATATAAGTGATATCATGTGGTTTTCAGCTTTTTCTGTCTGGCTTATTTCGCTCAGCATGATTAACTCAAGGTCCATTCACATTGTCACAAATGACAGTATTTCATCTCTTCTTATGACTGAGCAATATTCCACTGTATACATGTGCCACAGCTTTAGCCCATTATCTAGCATAGGACACTTCAGTTGCTTCCTTATCCTGGCCACTGTGAATAATGCTACTGTGAATATCGTTGCGCAAATATCTTTTTGGATATGGGTTTTCAAGTCTTTGGGGTAAATACCCAGTAGAGGGATTGCTGGATCATATGGTAGATCAATTCTTAGTTTTTTTGAGGAACCTGCATACTATTTTCCATAGTGTCTGTACCAATTCGCAGTCCCACCAGCAGTGTATGAGGGTTCCTTTTTCTCTGCATCCTCTCCAACATTTGTTATTCCTTGTCCTGTTGATTATAGCTATTCTAACAGGTGTGAGATGGTATCTCATTGTGGTTTTGATTTGCATTTCCCTAGTAGCTAGCAATATTAAGCATCTTTTCATATCTTTGTTGGCCATTTGTATGTCTTCTTGGGAGATGTGTCTGTTCAGGTCCTCTGCCCATTTTTTAATTGGATTGTTTGGTTTTTTTTTTTTGTTGTTATTGAGTTGTATGAGTGAGTTCTTTATATATTTTGGGTATTAGGACCTTATTGGAGGCATTGCCTGTAAATATCTTCTCCCATTTGAATGGTCATCTCTTTACCTTGTTGACAGTTTCTTTTGCTGTGCAGAAGCTTTTTAGTTTGATGTAGTCCCATTCATTTGTTTTTGCTTTTACTGCCCTTGCTTTTGAGGTCAAATTCATAAAATCCTCTTTATGACCAAGGTCAATAAGTTTAGATCCTATGTTTTCTTCTATGCATTGTATTGTTTTAGGTCTTATATTCAGGTCTTTAATCCATTTTTAGTTAATATTGGTGCGTGGTTATAGACAAGTTTAGTTTCATTCTTTGGCAGATGGCTCTCCAGGTTACCCAGCACTGTTTACTGAAGAGGCTTTCCATTTTACATGGTATGTTTGGCGTTTTTTGTCAAGAATTATTTGCCCATATAAACATGGGTTTACTTCTAGATTCTTGATTCTGTTCCACTGGTCTATGTGTCTGTTTTCTGCTAATACCATGACATTTTGATTATTGTCGCTTTGTAGTATAATTTGAAGTCGGGGAGAGTAATGCCTCCAGCCTCGTCCTTTTTTCTAAGGATGGCTTTGGAGATTTGAGGTCTTTTGTGCTCCCATACAAATCTGATGATTTTTTGTTCTATTTCTTTAAAAAATGCCAATGGGACTTTGTTGAGGATTGGATTAAATCTGTATAATACTTTAAGTAATATGGTCATTTTAACTATGTTGATTCTTCCAATCCAAGAACACAGACTATCTTTCCATTTAAATGTATCTTCGATTACTTTTAATAGGGTCTTATAGTTTTCATTCTATTGGTCCTTCACATGTTTCATCAGATTTATTCCCAGTTATTTTATTCTTTTTGTTGCAACAGCAAAAGGAATTATTTGTTCCACTTCTTTTTCTGATACTTCATTGTTAGAGTATAGGAATGCTATGGATTTTTGAACATTGATTTTGTAACCAGAAACTTTACCGTATTTACTTATTGTTTCTAGTAGTGTATTTGTGGAGTCTTTAGGGTTTTCTATATTCAGAATCATGCCATCCACAAATAATGACAGTTTGACTTGTTCATTTCCTATTCGGATGCCTTTTATATCTTTCCCTTGTCTGAATGCACTTGCTAGGACCTCCAATGTTGTATTGAATAAGAATGGCAATAGTGGACAGCCTTGCCTTGTTCCTAATCTTAGAAGGAAGATTTTTAGTTATTCGCCATTAAGTATAATGTTGGCTGAGGGTTTGTCATATATGACCTTTATTATGGTAAGGTTCTTTCCTTGTATACCGATGTTGTTAAGTGTTTTGATAATAAATGGATGCTATATCTTGTCGAAGGCTTTTTCTGCATCTATTGATATGAGCACATTGAGTCTTATATTTTAATTTGTTTATGTGGCGTATCATCACATTAATTAATTTGCATATGTCGAACCATCCCTAGACTGAAGAAATCTAATACTTGATTAGATTCAGGTTCTTTATTATTTGACAAGACTATTTAATGTTTGATACTATGTACTTTTTTAAAAATAATTTTTAACATTTTTCAGTTACAGTTGGCATACAATATTGTGTTAGTTTCTGGTGTACAATATAGTGATTAGACATTTATGTAACTTACAAAGTGATCACCTCGATAAATCTAGTATCCATCTGACACCATACATAATTATTACAATATTATTGACTATATTCTCTATGCTGTACTTCACATCCCTGTGACTATTTTTTAACTACCAATTTGTACCTCTTAATCTCTTCCCTTTTTTCAACAATCCTCCAAACCCTCTCCCATTTGGCATCCATCAAAATATTCTTTGTATCTATGAGTCTGCTTCTGTTTTGTTTCTTTGTTTATTTTGTTCTTTAGATTCCACGTGTAAGTGAAATCATATGACATTTGTCTTTCTCTGTCCGACTTACTCCACTCAACACAATATCCTCTAGGTCCATCCACGTTGGTGCATATAGCAAGATTTCATTCTTTTTTTATGGTTGAGTAATATTCCATTGTATATATGTACCATCTCTTTTTTATCCATTCACCCCATGATGGACACCCAGGTTGCCTTTTTATCTTGGCAATTGTAAATAATGTTGCAGTGAACATATGGATGCACATGTCCCTTCGAAATAGTGCTTTGAATTTCTTTGGGTAGTTTCTTAGAAGTAGGATTACTGGGTCCTTCTTCGTCTCTTGTTATAGCCTTTGTTATAATATCTATTTTGACTGGTATAAGTATTGCTACCTCAGCTTTTTGTTGTTTATTTACATTTACTGAAATATCTTTTTCCATCCTTTACTTTCAGTTGGTGTGTGTCTTTCGATCTGAAGTGAGTCTCTTGTAGGCAGCATATATAAGGGTCTTGTTTTTTTATTCATTCAGCCACTCTATGTCTTTTGATTGGAACATTTAATCCAGTTACATTAAAGTAATTATTGATAGATATGTAGTTATTGCCAATTCATTATTCATATTTTTATCTTTTTCATTCTTTTTTTCTTCTTAAATAAATCACTTCAATATTTCTAGTAATAATGGTTTGGTGGTGATGAATTCCTTTACCTTTTTTGGGTGTCTGTGTGTGTGTGTGAGAGAGTCTGGGAAGCTTTTATCTGTCCTAAGCTTCTAAATGATAGCTTTGTTGGGTAGAATAATCTTGATTGTTGGCCCATGCTTTTTATCACTTTGAATATTGTATGTCAGTATTTCTGGCCTACAAAGTTTCTGTTGAGAAATCAGCTGATAGTCTTATGGGAGCTCCCTTGTAGGTAACTAATTGCTTTTCTCTTGCTGCTTTTAAGATTGTCTTTAACCTTTGGCATAGTAATTATGGTGTGTCTTGATGTGGGCTTCTTCGGGTTCATCTTGTTTGGGACTCTGTGTTTCTTGGGCTTGTATGTTCTTTCTTTTCTAGATTAAGGAAGTTTTTAGTCACTATTTCTTCAAATGAGTTTTCATCTCCTTGCTCTCTCTCTCTTCTCCTTCTGGTACCTGTATGATAGGAGTCTTGGTATGCTTGATGTTTTCCCAGAGACCCCTGAAACTATCCTTTTTTTGGATTCTTTTTTTCTCATTGCTGTTCTGACTGGGTGTTTTCTGCTACTGTCTCTTCCAATCTTTCTACTGATTTGATACTCCGCTTCATCTAATCTACTGTTGATTCCTCCTTAAGGTTTTCTTCATTTCGGTTATTGCATTCTTCATTTCTGACATTTTTAATGATTTCTATCTCCATTTTTATGTTTCCTATCTTTTTGTTGAAGTTCTCACTGAGATCATTGAGCTTCCTTATGTTTCATTTTTTTATGGACCTTTGATTTGTTCCTTCATTTGGGACATATTTCTTTGTCTCTTCCTTTTTGGGTACCTCTCTGTGTTTTCTTGTTTTGTTTGTTTGTTTGTTTGTTTGTTTGTTTTATGTTTTAGGCAGGGCTGCTATGTATCCTGGTCTTAGTAGAGTGGCCTTATGTAGTGGGTGTCCTGTGGGGCCCAGTGATGCAGTCTCCCTGGTCACCTGAGCTGGGTGCTCCAGGTGTGTCTCCTGTGTGGGTTGTGTGTGCCCTCCTGTTGTAGTTGAGCTTCAGTTGCTGTTTGCACATCAGTGGGAGGGATTGACTCTCATGATTGGTTGTGAAGATTGGCTCTGACTACAGCGGAGGAGCTGTTGTGCAGGGGCTGACCCTACAGAGTGAGATTCACTTTAGTGGAAGCTCTGGTGCTGGCCCAGTCTGCCCTTTGGGCATGTTGTTGTGGAGATAATTGGATGACACTCTGGTGTGGTCTGAAGCTGGTCACCAGGTAAGTTGGTTTTGAGACCTCTTGAGAGGGGTTCTGTTGCAGGCTAAGGTCAGCTGCTGCTAGTGCCCTGCCTGGGGCCACTTGGTGCAAGCTACAGAGATCTGCAGGTGGTTGCCATTTGTGCTGGGCTTAGAGGTGCCTGGGAGAAGATAAGCTGTGAACCAAGACCAGCTGCTGCTACTGCTGTACTTGGGGATGCTCAGCATGAGGTATGGGGCACGCCAAGGCCAGTACACAGTGGCTTCTGGTAAAGCTGCTTGTTTTGGTTTCGTGAACCCTTGAGAGATTTTAGGAATGTCCACAGCAAGACATAAGACAGGTTGCTTGTATGGAAAAGACACTGGGAATGATTGGGGTGGGGCAGGATCTTGGAATCACCAGGATGGGGCGAAAGGTGTTAGTTAGGTTGAGGAGATTCAGATATAGTGGTTGCCTGTATCTGCACCCTGGGTGGGTGGGGAGGACTCAACAAGGGAAGAATAGCTTCTGCCCGCACCTCTTTCTGGGAGAAAACTGCCCTCCAGTCCTCACCTTGATGTCAGACAATTCAGTGTCTCTCCTTCTGTCCCCAGCACTTTTTGAGCTGCTTCCTTAATGCTGGAGCTCAAAGTGAGTGAGTCTGTCAGCATTAAGGCTGTACTTGGGCCCTTTAAGAGGAATGCCTGGGACTTCAGCCACCCTCTGTCTCATTCAGCCACAATCCCGGCTGGTTTTTACAGGCAGAAGTAATGGGGACTTCTCTTTACAGAACTAGAACTCTGGGCCAGGGACCTCAGCATGGGGCTGGGATCCCTCATTATTCCAGGGGGACCACCACAACCTGGATATCTCCCCCGATTTTTAACTGCCACATGTGGGTGTGGGATCAACCAATTCTGCGTTTCTGCCCTTCCTACCAGTCTCAAGGTGGTTCCTTCTATATCTCCTTAATTATAAGACTACTGTTCATCTAGACTTCAGGTGACTCCCAATGATGGTTCTGTAGTTTAGTTGTAATTTTGAGGTGGTTTTGGGAGGAGACAAGTACAGCATTTACCTACTCCGCCATCTTTACCAGAAGCCCCTCTGTATACTGCCTTTTACATAATGTCTGTTTTTCTCACTTTTAGTGATACTAAAAGTGGATTGAAATTGTGATAGTCCGATCCTTTCATTGTCAAAGTTCTCTATCATCTTTTCACCTAATGGCTTTACCATTTATTTGATAACTGTTATCTGATTGAATTTTTCATTAAGGGTTTCAAAGTAATGATTTTCTGATTCTATCATTCTCTCTGCATTTATTAGCTAGCATACCTCTGTAAGAAGAACTGTCCCTTATCTACTAGGGCTATTTGGTCAGCCTAAAATACACTTCCTGTAGGAAAGACAGGATAAATGCTTAATTCTTTCCCTGTAATAGCCAATTTCCTAAGTAAGGAATTGGTGCCCTGTTCCACATTGACAGATCAGTAAATGTCGAAGCTTCCCTCATTCCTAGGAAACCTATCAGGGTATTAGGTATCTTTTTTAATGTACTTTGAAATTTGAGGGACTAATATTTTATTTAGCAGTTTTGTATCTGTTCAGAAGTGAGATTGCTTATAACATTGAGCCTCAACTTGGGGTTGAACCATACCTGCAGGGGGCATTTGGAAATGTCTGGAGGTGCTTTCGGTTGTCACAGTTTATTGTTTGTGTGTGGCCAGTGTGTGTGTGGGCTCCTACTGGCATTTAGTAAATGAGGATCAGAGATGCTAAATGAAGAATTGTCCCACCAAAAATGCCATTAGCACCTCTGTGAAAAATGATGGCCTATATCTCATGTGCTTCTATGATTTTGGTATTGGCGCTTCTATGATTTTGGTATTGGTGTTTAGGTTATGCATTGTAATATCTATGTTCATAAGTAAGATGAGCCTATAATTTTCCTTTATTTGTCAGTTTTGGTATCAAGTTTATAACTAATCTTATAGCTATTGGAGTCATTTCCCTTCTTTTACTTTGGTGTGGAAAATTTTGTATAAAGTTTAGTTATTCTGTTTCTAGATGATTTGGTTAAACTCTCCCACAAAAGTTTTTGGGATTGGTGACATGTGAGGTAAATTATTATCATTTCTCATTCATGTATGATTAATTGGTCTACTTAAGTTTTGTATTTCTTAGGACAATTTGGTTATTTATTCTCTTCGAAATTAACTATTTCACCTAGATTTTTAAAACTATTGGCATAAAAGTTATCCATAGCATTCTTTTGGTAATTTTTTTTTTAAAAAATAACTTTATTGTGGTAACATTGGTTAATACAATTATATAATTTTCAGGTGTACATTATCATTTGACATCTGTATATTCTATTATGTGTTTACTACCCAAAGTCCACGTTCCTTCAGCTACCACATGTTTGATCCCCTTTACCCACTTTACCCTCCCCTAAACCCTATATTTAATCCCCTTTACTCCATCTACATCCCCCCTCCTCCCCCATCCCACTACAAACCAATAGTGTATAGTCGACTCTCTCTGGTAACCACTAGCCTATAGTCCATATCCATGAGTCTCTGTTAGTTTATCCTGCTTATTTGCTGCCTTTAGGTTTATATACCAGATATATAAGTGATATCATGTGATTTTCAGCTTTTTCAGTCTGGCTTATTTCGCTTAGCATGATTATCTCGAGGTCCACCCATGTTGTTGCAAATGGCAGTATTTCATCTCTTCTTATGGCTGGGTAATATTCCATTGTATATATGTACCACAGCTTCTTTAGCCAATCATCTATCATAGGACACTTAGGTTGCTTCCACGTCCTGGCCACTGTGAATAATGCTGCTATGAACACTGGTGTGCAAATATCTTTACAGAGATGGCTTTTCAAGTCTTTGGGGTAAATACCCAGTAAAGGGATTGCTGGATCATATGGTAGATCAATTCTTAGTTTTTTGAGGAACCTCTTTACTGTTTTCACAGTGGCTGTAGCAATTTGCAGTCCCACCAGCAGTGTATAAGGGTTCCTTTTTCTCCGCATTTTCTACAGCATTCGTTATTACTTGTCCTGTTGATTAAAGCTATTCTAACAGATGTGAGATGATCTCTCATTGTGGTTTTGATTTGCATTTCCTTAATAGCTAGTGATGTTGTGCATCTTTTCATATATTTTTTTGGCTAATTGTATATCCTCTAGGGAGAAGTGTCTGTTCAGGTCCTCTGCCCATTTTTTGACTGGGTCATTTGTTTTGTTGTCGTTGTTATTGAGTTGTATGAGTTCTTTGTATATTTTGGATATTAGGCCCTAACCAGAGGTGTTGCTGGCAAATATATTTTTCCATTCGGATGGTTCTCTCTTTGACCTTGTGGACGGTTTGTTTTGCTTAGCAGAAGCTTTTCAGTTTGATGTAGTTCCTTTCATTTATTTTAGCTTTTACATCCCTTGCTTTTGAGATCAAGTTTATAAAATCCTCTTTAAGTCCAAGGTCCTTGAATTTAGTTCTTATGTTTTATTTGCATTTCATTATTTCAGGTGTTATATTTAGGTCTTTAATCCATTTTGAGTTAATTTTGGTCTGTGGTGGTAAATAGTCTAGTTTCATTCTTTTGCTGGTGTCTGTCCAGTTTTCCCAGCACTATTTATTGAAGAGGCTTTCCTTTCTCCACTGTATGTTTTTTGTCTTCTTTGTTGAAAATTATTAGCCTGTATAAATATGGGTTTACTTCCAGACTCTCGATTCCGTTCCAGTGGCCCATGTGTCTGTTTTGCTGCCAATACCATGCTGTTCTGATTACCGTCATTTTGTAGTATAATTTGAAGTTGGGCAGCGTGATACCTCCATTCTCGCTCTTTTTTTTCTCTGGATGGCTTTGGCAATTCGGGTTTTTTGTGCTTCCATACAGATCTGATGATTTTTTTGTTCTATTTCTTTAAAAAATGCTAATGATATTTTGATGGGGATCACATTAAATCTGTATACTGCTTTAGGTAATATGGTTATTTTAACTATGTTGATTCTTCCGGTCCAAGAACATGGAATACCTTTCCATTTTTTGTATCTTCTTTGATTTCTTTTAATAGGGTCTTATAGTTATTATAAAGGTCCTTCACTTGTTTCGTTAAATTTATTCCTAGGTATTTTATTCTTTTTGATGCAATTGAAAAAGGAATTATTGTTTCCACTTCTTTTTCTGACATTTCATTATTAGAATATAGGAAAACTATGGATTTTTGAACGTTGATTTTGTATCCAGAGACTTTACTGTTTTGCTTGTTGTTTCTAGTAGTGTTCTTGTGGAGCCTGTAGAGTTTTCTATATAGAGAATCATATCATCTGCAAATAGTGACAGTTTGACTTCTTTGTTTCCTATTTGGATGCCTTTTATATCTTTCCCTTGTCTGATTGCACTTGCTAGGACTTCCAATGTTATATTCAATAAGAGTGGTGACAGTGGACAGCCTTGTCTTGTTCTTGATCTTAGAGGGACTATTTTTTAGTTTTTCATCATTAAGTATAATGTTGGCTGAAGGTTTGTCATAAGTGGTCTTTATTATATTAAGGTGCTTTCCTTCTATACCAATTTCGTTCAGTGTTTTGACCATAAATGAATGCTGTATCTAGTCAAAGGTTTTTTATGCATCTATTGATATAATCATATGACCCTTATTTTTTAATTTGTTTATGTGGTGTATCACATTAATTGATTTGCATATGTTGACCCATCCCTGTGCCTCCGGGATGAAGTCAGGGACTTGCCAGTTTTATCAGTCTCTTCAAAGACCCAGCTCTTTGTTGCATTTATTTTTTTCTATTTTTTTTGTTTTCAATTTCATTTATTTCTGCTGTAATTTTGATTATTTCTTTCCTTCTGCTGACTTTATTCTTCATTTATTCTTTTCTAGTTTTTAAAGATGAAGTGTAAGGTTGTTTATTTGGGTTCGATCTTGTTTTTCGAGATAGGCCTGCAATGATATGAACTTTCCTCTTTGGACCACTTTTACCTTGTCCCAAAAGTTTTGATGTGTTGTGTTGTCATTATCATTCGTTTCTATGTATTTCTTGATCTCTTTTTATTTCTTCTCTGACCCAGTTATTCTTTAGTAGTATGTTGTTTAATCTCCATGTATTTGTATTTTTTCCTGCTTTCTTTTTACACTTTATATCTAGTTTCAAAGCGTTATGATCAGAGAATATGGTTGGTATGATTTCAGTCCTCTTATGTTTATTGTGGCTATCTCTGTGTCCTAGCATGTGGTCAATCCTTGAGGATGTTCCATGTATACTAGAGAAGACTGTATAAGCAGCTGTTTTGCGATGAAAAGCTATGTAAATGTCAATCATGTCCAGTTGGTCTAATGTGTCATTTAAGAATGTTATTTCCTTATTGATTTTGTTTGGATGATCTGTCCATATCTGACAGTGGGGTATTTGGGTCCCCTACTATGTTAGTGTTTTGGTCTGTTTCTCCTTTTAGTTCTGTTAGTAATTGCTTTACATATTTCAGAGCTCCCTGATTGGGTGCATAGATATTAAAAAGTGTTATGTTTTCTTGGTGCATGATTTCTTTTATCATTATGAAGTGTCCTTCAGTATCTTTCCTTACTTTTTTATTTATAAGTCTATTTCGTCCAATGTTAGTACCACTACTCTTGCTTTTCTCTGAATGCAATTTACTTGAAATGTCATTTTCTACCCTTTCACTTTGGGTTTATATTTGTCTTTGGAACTGGGATGTGTTTTCCAGAGGTAGCATATGGTTGGGTTTTGTTTTTTGATCTATTCTGAAACTCTGTACCTTTTCATTGGTGAGTTTAATTCATTTACATTTTGGGTGATTATTGAAATATGAGGTCTTCTTATAGCCATTTTATCATTTGCTTTCTGGTAGCTCAATGTTTCAATTGCTTCCTTGTCCTTGTGTGTCTGTATTTTGTCTTTTGGTTGGCTTTTGTAGATTATGCTTCTGGTTCTTGTTTTATGTTATATAGTTCAGTTCTGAATCTTTAGCATGTGATTACCATTATGAATATTTAGAGGATAGTTTATGTTTATGATGTGTGTGTGTATGTGTGTGTGTGTGTGTGTGTGTGTGTGTGTATAATCTATCTATTTTTTTCTATGTGGGCTTCATCTCCATTCCTCTTTGTGAATTTAGATCTCTGAATTCACCTCTTTTCTCTTATTGCTTTCTCAGTTTATCCCTATGTATGCTGAACGGTTATTACTATCTTGCTATAGCAAATCTCTTCTTATTGTTTAAGCTTATAATGCCTTGTTCTTAAGGGTTGCACTCTTCTGCTCCTGTCTGCCTACTAGTTGCCTTACTTGTAGTTACGGTTTTTTTTTTTTTTTGTCATTTTGTTTTAGGTGAGCTGACCCCTTTCAGTATTTCCTATAATGCAAACCTCATAGTGGAGAATTCTCTTAATATTTTATGTCTGGGAAGATCTTTATTTCTCCTTCATATTTAAAGGAGAGCTTTGCTGGATACATTATTCTTGGCTGGTAGTTCCTTTTATTTAATAGTTTGAATATTTGATTCCACTCCTTTCTGGCTTGTAAGGTTGGTACCGAGAAGTTCTTTATAATTTACTGTCCTCTTTTCCCTGGCTGCCCTGAGAATTCTTTCTTTGGTATTGATTTTTGATAGTTTTAATAACATGTGTCTTGGAGAAAGCCTTTTTGGGTTGAGGTAATTGGGCGTTCTTTTGACTTCTTGAATTCCAAGCTCTATCTCATTTCTTAAATTTGGGAAATTCTCATCAACTGTTTGTCTGAAAATGTTTTCTAATCCCTGCTTTTCCTCCCCTTGGAGAATGCCCATTATTCTTGTTTCCTTTCCTGATGGTATCAGCTAGTTCTTGTATTTCTCTTTCATTATTTTTAATTCTTCGATTTCCCTCTTCTTCCTTCTGATTTATTTCCAGATTTCTGTCTTCGCTATTACTGATATTTTCCTCCTTTTGGTTGACTATCCCAAGCTTGGTATTTCATTTTTCATCTCTTTCAGTGTGTTCTTCAACTTCAGAAGTTCTATTTTTTTTTGAGAGTTTCAGTCTCCTTGCTAAGAAACTCAATCTGCTGGTCTAGTTGTTTTTTCAGTTCCTGTAGTAGCTCTTATGTGCAGATCACACGCTCAGACATGCTGGTGTGGCGGTTGGATGTTTTTTGTAGAGTTTTAGATGTTCAGCTTGTTGTTTAAAGGGGAAAGATCTTGGGACATCTCTCACTCTGTCACGTTTCTCTGTTTTCCATATTTAACCATACCTCAGTCTCTAAATTGAACAGCAACCATCTTAGTAAATATGGTATAACATTCCATATTTCATTGCAAAACCCAATGAAAGATGTCATCGGATATGCCAAAATTATTAGCACACATAAGAATCAATATTTTTTATGTTGAATTTGTAGTTTTCAGTTTTTAAAACACAAAGAAGAAACTCTAAAATATGAGATAATATTTAAACATTTTCAGTAAAGGTAGGAAATAGTCTTTTAGAATGGGTAATGTCTCTCTTGCAGTATTGATGAAAAAGTTCCCAGAGAATGGATTGTGGGAATAAAGAAATATTTCATTTGTAACTAGAAATGGATGTGAACCCAACAGTTTTGATAAGAAGTCATTTTAATGTGCTATGTAAAAGTGAGTCATTGTATGTATGTTTAATCATTCTGATTAGAAGATAACCAATCTGGATGTATTTTAGAGTTTAGAATGGTATAAAATGGGCTCCCCTCTTCCCTACTTCTACTTCTCAAGTGCTGTAAATTACTATTTCCCCACTATCAAAGTAATCAGGGCACAAGCCAAACAGCTGAATATGCTACTTTGAAAAAAAATTATGGTACAGAAGGTTGGTAGATGCCTTTTATTATTTCATATAAACGTTGACATGTAGAATTGATTTTTCTCACTTTGTTGTAAGTAAAATTCCAAAATGCTGTTACCTCTCAAAATTTTTAAAAATGTTCAAAAATAATCACTCAAAAATTTAAGGCCGGGAATAGTTTTCCTGAGAGGTTTTATATAGTTTTACATAATAGTGGAAGTGTTTTGTTACTAAGGTTCACAAATTTAAAATAGATCTATTTTCTAAAAAAAAAATCTCTTCTACTGTCACAATGAATTTCTTGAATGTAAAGTAGTTCTTTTGCTGTCAGGTAAATATTTGTAAGGCTTTCTACTAAATTTAGGTTCACTTTTAAGTAAAAACTGAGATGTATCTAGCAATTTCTATATTTGATATAATTTGTTTTAGAACTTCCTAAAAAGGTGAAAATGCATAAAAATAGATTAGTTGATTAGGAAGTATTGAATTGTGACAGCACAAAGAATGGCAACTAGCGCAAATCCTATCATGAGGATTAGAATAAATGTATCATCGCTCATCTCTATCCTGAGCTTTTCACGTTTATCTTCAGTATGGTTGCTTCCCCCCTTTCCTGCACCTCTTTTTCCAGTCCCTGGCTGATGCTTATAGGTTGAGAAGAAAGCCCTGGGGCTGTATCGTCCCCAGATCTCTTGTAACCCAGCAGAATTCTGGTATTGGCGTCCAGCACAGACCTTGAAGCGATAATGTGAATTTGTGAGAAAGTCAGAAAAGGAGAATGAAGTATCTGGTCCTTTGTAAATCTAAAGGAAAAGGAGTCAAAAAGAAAATATTTTATAACCAAATAAAATACCATGGTATGGTTTTTGACAACAGAAAAAAATATGAATTAATTAATTCATTTCATGAATATGTTCACACAAAAAACACAAGTTTACTATTAAAGTCTCTAATATCCTGAGAGGACCCAGCACTGCTTAGGTAATTTTGCTCAGTATGGGAGACAGTAAAGACTTAAAATTGTTAAACTTTAATTGTATTAGGTTTGAAATGAGTTGTGCATGTGGTCAGTGGAATCTAGAAATACAAAATCATTCAATAGTAATGAATTAAATGAATAAGATAATTGTCCCCAAATAAGTATTACATATATAAAACTTTAGGGACCAGATAGGATTTTTGGATAAGATTACGTTACTTTAAACATCCTGAAATAATATCTTACTCTTTGACAAAACCTCAGTCTCTAACAGGATATAAAACTATAACATTATAAGAATGAATTTGCAAAAATTTACCAGATCAGTTCCTTTTTCACTGATGAGTTGAAGATTGTAAACAATGGGATCACCTTTTATTGGCTCCAAAGACTCCCATTTGACCTCGCAAACACTGTTATTCACCTGATGTAATTTAGGTGCTAGAAAAAGAGAATTTCCGTTTAGAGGGTTCCATTTTTCCTAGATGATCTTGAATACATTGAAGTCTCTCTTATAATTTTCCATGGTCATTAAAAGGCAGTCCACGTAGGCTTAATCCAGGAAATATATAGTTATAGTTCTTACTGTAAAGTTTTTGTTATACCCTGAGGCATCTTCATGATTGTAATTAAAACTTTAAAAACTTAAAATTATCAATTGATAATGCATTTCTGTTTTTCTAGGAAGATTTTATTATAGCTTTTATTAGTATTTAATCCCTGCCAGTATAATCTCTTGCATTGTATTTATATGATGCATCATATATTTGGAAGCATTTTTACGTTCATTAATAATCTAATTTTAGGATTTTAGCACCTGTGTAAATAAAGTAGGCCAGGATCTTTATTTCATTTTATTAATCTCTCTACATTTCAGGAAAACAGAGCTTAAATACATAAAAAGAGAGCAAGGCATTATCGTAGTCTGTCATGTTTAATTCCAATGTTTTACACTGAAAACAAATGATGTCAAAATAGTGATTGGACTTGTGTAGATAGATTAGAACACTGAATTTTATAACTGGAAAGAAAAAATCCTCAACACTTGAGCTTTCATGACTGTAAATTGGCCTTGTTATATATTATAAACAGCAGTTTATTTTATTGTTTAAATAAGGAGAGAAAATCGAGTTTCAAAAATTACCAAATATGTACTAGTTTAACAAATATGAAACTACAAATTCGTACTAAATATGTACCAAATACTAAGTTTACATAATCTTATTTATTTCAGTTTTAATCAGTATAATCACACCTATCAGTTGATGAGTTTTATGTATTAATCCATTTGAAATAATACAAGATAATACAAGAAATGTATATCATGATAAAGTGGAAGGAGCACCATAATGAGAATAAAGAGCCTACAGTTTCAATCTTGGCTCTGCTACTGGCTCATAGTGTCCTTTAGCTAAATTTCTTACCATTTGGGGGACTTCTTCCTCTTAAAATAATGGCGGTGGTGATAGAGTGATTGGCTGGTTTAGTTGATCCCAAAGATATATTTTTTAAATATTATGATTTCAGGAGTCTCATTAATTCTGTATTGCCTTTTGAATCCATAATTGAGTCCTGGTTTCTTTTGGTATCATACTGTTGACTATTTAAGATATTTAAAATAAACTCTACCATGGAGTTTTATGAACTCAAATTCATGCAACCTTTATTATCACAGCTTATAACACTTACCTTTAAGTGTGGCAGGTGGGGTTTTGGTTGTAGTGAAAGTATAGATACTAGACAGTGGTCCGTCACCAGCTTCATTACATGCCTGGATTTTAAATTTGTACTGAGTGTATTCACTCAATCTTTGCACTTTGTGAATCTGACAAGGTCCATGGTAAATGATAGAAAATCTGGGAATGGGAATCGAGATGGGAGAAACAATGTTATTAATCAGTAGTTGTACACATACAAATAAGTATATAACTGACTTAAAACTAGTTTTTAAAACCTGAACAAGTCCTAAAGTAACATGAAGCCAGATAGATAAAACACAAAAGGAAAAAATCAGTGTAAATATTATAATGGCAAGGAGCTGGCTTTCATATTTCTTTGATAATTTCTATACCCTGGTATTAATGTGTGTTGTATAAAATATTTTGGAAGAGGCAAAACAGAGAGCTGAATTATCAGTAGGAACTGAAGAAAGTATATCTCTCTCATGATCACTGGCTGCTTTCATATCTATTAGTTCATTGAAACCACTTGAAAGATAGGAAATTTTAAAACATTTTTATTATAATACATGTTAAATAGTAAAAATAGTTTACCTGCCAGATCGGGCTCCCATTAACAGATTATAGCTTATAATGTTGGAAAGTGACCCTTTGCTTGAAGAGTTACCCCACTTCAGTTTCAGGCTTTGGTGTCCATAGACTACACAGTCAAGACGTGGAGGCTCAGGTGGTAGTGGCTTGGTTTTGGTTCTTATTGATTGGCTAAAAGGGCTTAGTCCATAATGATTGATAGCTTGAATTCTGATTCTAGTGGTGAGAAGAAAGAAAATAAATTGTATTTATATTTAGAAAAGAAAATAAATTTCTACATTTAAGCTAACCCCTTGGTAAGCCTATGTAGGATATTGATCATGATGTTATACTAATTATGAAAGACAAATTTTTGAGACACAAATCTCAAATTTGCTTATTACTATAGAGAATTCTGGATGACGAGAAGCTGGCTCTTAGTAATGCCAGAGTGTTCTAAAATAGTAAGACTCTTTCAAAGGAAATACTATGTAGGCTATATAAAACATACAAATGTACATTTGCTCAAAATTCTCAAGGCTTTATATTTACCCAAATTAAGACATAAGTGACTTACTTGTATATGGTATCGGGGTGTAGATTTTTCAGAAGACATTCTGTTACTCTATCAACAGTCAGAATTTTTCTGTCTCCATATTGAATGTTATATCCAGTGATTGGAGAGCCATGACAATTTGGTTCCTCCCATTGAATAGCAATGCATGATGATGCCAGTTTGGCAGGAACTTTGTTTTGAACTTCATGTAGCATTGGTACTACTGCTGGTACACTTGCTGGTGTGGTTACTGTGCCAGTTCCTCCAAACATTCCAACTCCAACTATATTTACAGCCTAAAAATGAATACTGTGTTAGAAGTTCATTATTACTTTTTTTGCATAAACCATTTTGCTGCAAAAAAATAAATTTTTTTAAGCTCAAATTCTAACAATATGGTCCTTTTAAAAATTGAGATATAATAGATGACACTAACATCGTGTAAGTTTAAGGTGTATAATGTGTAGATTTGATACATGTATACATTGTTATATGAAACAGTATGGTTCAAAGATGCCGACACACATCGAAATCTTTAGAGTGCATATTTAGGAAGGTGAAGTGTCTAAATATGAGAGGTAAGTGAAAAGTGCTATTATGGACACTTATATACCCAAACCAAACTTATTACTCCATCAAATTTTCTTCCTTTTTTTCATCTCATAGTTTCTATCTCTGTTGGTGGTAGCCCAAAGATCACATTCACTTATCAAATTTCACTGATTTTATAAAAACTTGTTTATTTTGAGATCATTGTAGATTCATATGTACTCTTTACCCACTTCCCAACAAAGATAACATTTTGCATAACTATAGTGAAATATTGCAATCAGGAAACTGACATCGATAAAATCTATTGACATCATTAAAGTTTCATCAGATTTACATGCATTAATTTTTTTGTGAATTTAGTTTTATATAATTTTATAGTGACCACCAACACAATAAAAATATAGAAGTTGTGGAGGAAAAAAATGGCATAGATGATATAGAGGCTTAGTTCATCCCTCCTGTGACCAAATCAAAGTGGTAACAGAAACACGGATCAAATAGCAAGCAGAGTCACCTGGGATCTAGATTAACAGAACCACTACAACTAGCGAGAGAAATAAGAAATTACCATGCAACGGCAGAAGGTAGGACAGGGCGAAGACTGGAGGTTACTTGGTTCTGAGCAGCTGAGTGGGACAGAAGCTGTGGCAGTGGCAGCTGGCAGCTGCAGGTGCCTCTTAAAGGGGCCATGTCTGTGACTGGACTTTAGCGGTGACAGACCTATTCCCTCTGAGCACCAACACCTGGTCAGCTTCTGGGGGAGTGTGGGAGGCACCAGGGGTTTACAGGGGAATACTGAATTGTCGGAGTGAGGGCTGGAGGCGAGACTTTCTCCCAGGCAGAAGTGCTGGTAGTATCTATTGTTCCTCTGTTGAGCCCTCCTCCCTCCCAGACTCAGTGCCTCCATAGCTGACATGTCATCAAACTGGATAACAGAGATCACTCTGTCCGGAGGATTCCCTGAAGGTCTGCCTCCCCCATGTCACGGCCCTACTCAAGCCACATCCAGTTGTATCCTCAGTGAGTCCAGTGCTCCTTGCTGAGCCATCTCCAAGTCTCACACTAGTGACAGCTGACCTCGGTTTCTGACATGGTCTCTTGAGACAACAGTAAGCACAGCATCTGTGGATTACTTGCTGAATCTTAACACATGGCCCTGGAGGGTCACAGGTTGTAGCTAAATGTGGCCTGCAGCTGAACCCCTCTCAGGACTGTGCCACTGGACACCTACTACAGAAATCCACACTAATAAGACTGGGAGATTTAGGTGCTTTGCTTAGTACATAGAAACAGACACAGAAAGGCATCCAAAATGGAAAGACAAGCAGAATCCATGTGAGAGAACAGAACAGAGATCCAAGAATAATGGAGTCAAGCAATCTAACAGATTCAGAGTTCAAAACACTGGTTACAAAGGTGTTCAATGAACTTAGGGGAAGTGTAGATGAACTCAGTGAGAACTTCAGCCGAGAGATAAAAAACGTAAATGGAAATGAAAATGATAAAAGTGAACCAGTCAGAAATGAAGACACATTATCTGAGATGAAGAGTATATTAGAAGGAATCAATAAAGTGGAGGAAGAAGAGGATCAAGCCACTGATATAGAGGACAGGGAAGCCAAGAACACTCAAATCAGATTGGCAAGAAAAAAGAAGCCAAGACTATAATAGCAATTTAAGGAGCCTATGGGACACACTTAAATGTAAAAATATCCATGCCATAGGGGTATTGGAAGGAAAACAAGATGTTGAAGAGCTATTTGAAGAAATAATGATGGAAAACTTCCCTCACCTGGTAAATGAGATAGACATAGAACCCTGGGAAGCTCAGAGAGTCCCAAAAACCAGGAACCCAAAATGGTCCACACCAAGACACATCATAATTAAGCAGCAAGAGAAAAGCAGTTAGTTACCTATAAGGGAGCACCCATAAGATTGGCAGCTGATTTCTCAAAAGAAATTATGCAGGACAGAAGGGCTTGGCACAAATACTCAAAGTAATGAAAACCCAGGATCTACAACCAAGAATAATTTATCCAGCAAAGCTATCGTTTAAAGTCAAATGACAGATAAAGAGTTTCCCACAAAAATAAGCTAAAGGAATTTATTGACACTAAGCATATATTACAGGAAATGTTGGAGGGACTTCTTCAAGAAGAAAAAACATGTATCAAAAACATGAATAAAGAATGGTAATAACTACATTCCTATCAAGAAGTACGTTAAAGGGAAAAGAATTAAGTGCTCCAACCAAAAGATAGAGTGGCTGAATGTTAAGAAAATAAGACCCCTACATATGCTGCCTACAAGAGACTAACTTCAGATTAAAAGACACACAGACTAAAAGGGGATGGAAAGAGATAGTGTCTTGGTGGACCTAGAGCATATTTTGCTGAATGAAATGTCAGAAAAAGACAAATATCACATGATTTCACATATATGGATCTAAAGAACAATAGATATGGAGAATATTTTGAGGGCTACTAGATGGGAGGGGTTGAGGGGGATGGCAAAAAGGAGCAAAGGGATGAAGTACAGATGGATAATTACAAAATAGACATGGAGATATAAAGTATAGCATTAAGGAAAATAGTTAATAATGTAATAAATATGTAAGGGGGAAGAGGGGTACTAGATTTAGTGGAGTGATTACTGTGAATTATATAGATCTCTAATTACTTTGCTATACAACCGAAACTAATATATTATTATATGCCGAATTGAAAAAAAAATCATTGAATTGTAGAATGTAAATATGAGCAACTGTGTATTATATTTCAATAAAGCATAAAAAAGATATAGAAGTTCCATTATTGTAATCCCTTGTGCTACCCTTTTATAGCCACAGAAACCTCTCTCCCTCCTTTTTCTAATCCCTAGAAATCAGTAATTTGTATTTCCATCACTATAATTTTGTCATTTCAAGAATGTTATATAAATGGAATAATACAGTATGCAATTTTTTTAGGCTTTTTTTTTCAGTCAGCATAACTCTCCTGAGATCCATCAAAGTCATGCATATGGATAGTTTGATTCTTTTTACTGCTGTATAGTATGTCATGGTACAGTTGTGCTGCAGTTTGTTTAACCACTTACCTGTTGAAGGACATATTACCCCTTTCTAGTTTTTGGCTCTTACAAATAAATAAAGGTGCCATGAACATCCATATACAGGTTTTTATTGTTGACATAAATTTTCATCTCTCTGAGATAAGTGCCCAAGAGTGCTGGACATATAAGTGCATGTTTAATTTTGTAAGAAACTACCATACTCTTTTCCAAAGTGCATGTAATTCTCACCAGAAATTTATGAATAATCCAGTTTCTTCCATCTTTGCCAGTATTTACTGTTATCACTATTTCTTATTTTATCCATTCTCATTTCCCTAATGGCTAGTGATGTTGAAGATGTTTTCATGTGCTTATTTGCCATCTGTATATACTCTTTTGCCCATTTTCTAACTGGGTTGTTTGGGTTTTTACCTGCTGAGTTTTGAGAGTTCTTTACATATTCTAGATATTAGTCCTTCGTCAGATATGTATTTTGTGAAGATTCTTTCCCAATCTGAAGCTTTTCTTTTCATTTTCTCCACAGAGTCTTATGCAGAGTAAAAGTTTTTACATTTAGGGTCAAATTTATTAATTTTTCATTTTATGGCTTATGCTTCAGTATTAAGTTTAAGAAGTCTTTGCCTAGCGTAGATCCTGAGGATTTTCTCTTGTGATTTTTTTCCTAAAAGTTTTTATAGTTTTATGTTTTAATTTTCAGTTTTCTGTGATCTATTTTGAGTTAATTTGTGTATAAGGTGTGAAGCTTAGGTTGATTTTAATATTTTTTTTGCCTATAGATATCCAGTTTCTCTGGCATAATTTGCTTAAAAGGTAATCAGCAACTCATTTGCATCTTGTCAAAAATTTGTTGCATATAATTGTGTGGATTGATTTCTGGCTTCTTTATTCTGTTCCATGGACTTATGTGTTTGTCCCTCCATTAATACTATACTGTCTTGATTACTGTAGTTATAATCTTTAACGTTAAGTAGAGTGATTTCTTCCACCTTATTTTTCTCTTTCAAGAATGATTTATCTATTCTAGGTCCTGTGACCTTTCATATAAATTTTAGAATGAGCTTGCATGTATCTGTTTCATTTGTTATGGTCACACGATGTTTCTTCTCCAGCCTGTTTGTATAGTAGATTACATTGGTTGGTTTTCCAGTTTTGAACTGGGGTTGCATACCTGGAACAAACAAATCCCACTTGGTCATGATGTATAATTCTTTTTATACAATGCTGGATTGGATATGCTAATATTTCATTGAGCATGTTTTTGCATATAAATGAGTTATTGGATGCAGTTTTATTTGTATTGCCTTTGATTTTGGTTTCAGGGTAATCCCGACCTCATAAAATGAATTAGGAGCTCTCTCATCTTCTTTTTTCTTGAAGAGATTATTTAAAATTGGTGTTAATTTTTCTTTACGTGCTTTGCAGAATTCTCCAGTGAAAGCATCCTAGCCTGGATATTTTTTTCCCCAGGGCTTTTTAAATTTACAAATTCAATTTATTTGATGACAATAGGGCTATTCAGATGGTCCATTTCCTTTTGGCTGAGTTTTAGTAGTTCGTGGTTTTCAAGGAATTTGTCCATTTCTTCTTATTACATTTATGAGTATAAAGTTGTTCATAGTATTCCCTTATTATCTTTTTAATGATTGAAGAATCTAGTGATACCCTATATTTTGTTCCTGATATTAGTAATTTGTATATACTGTCTTTTTATCTTCGTCAGTCTTACAAGTGTTTTATCAATTTTATTGATTTTTTTCAAAGACTAGCTTTTATGTTTCATTGATTTTCTTTATTTATTGTTCTCCTGTTTCAATTTCATTGATCTTTGCTTGTATCTTTTTATTTCCTTCCTTCTGCTTGCTTTGGGTTCATTTTGTTCTTCTATCAACTAATTGAGGTAGGAGCTTAGATTATTGATTTGAATCCTTTTCTTTTGTAACATAAGGATGTTGTGCTATATATTTCTCTGTCAGCACTGCTTTAGGTGCATCCCACCTATTTTGGTATATTGTGTTTTTATTTTCATTCAGTTCTATGAATATAATTTTTTCTTTAATATTTCTTCTTTGACCCATGCATTATTTAGAAATGTATTGTTTAATTTCTGCCTGTTTTCAAAGATATTTCTGTTGTCTTTTAGTTTGATTTTATTATGGTCAGAGAACAAACTCTGTGATTTCAATTATTTTATATTTGTTAGGGTTTGTATTATGGCCCAGGATATGGCCTATTTTGGTGAATGTGCTATGTATGGATGCTTGAAAAGACTATGTGATCTTCTATGCTGTTGTTAGGTGGTGTGTTGAAATAATGTATATTAGATCCTGTTGCTTGATTGTGTTGTTCTGCAGTTCAATATCCTTGATTATTTTCTGTTTCGTAGTTTTATCAGTTGCTGAGAGGGGTATTGAAATCCCCAGCTATAAATGTGGATTTGCTTATTTCTCTTTTCTGTTTTATCAGTCTGTGCTTCATATAGTTTATGGTTCTGTTGTTTGGTGCATACACATTTAAGATATTTATGTGTCTTGGGAATTTGATCCTTTTATCATTATGTAATGTCCCTCTTTGTCTCTAGAAATTTCTTTGTTTTGAAGTCTTCATATATGTAGCTTTTCCTGCTTTTTGGTTTTATTAATGTTTGTATGGTATATCTTTTTTCCATCCTTTTCCATCCAACTTTCCTATTGTATTTAAAGTAAGTTTCTTGTAGGCAGAATATTGTTCTATAATTTTTTGACCCATTCTTCCATCTCTGTTTTTTAATTAGTATATTTAGACTTTTAGATTTAATAATTAATAAGCTAGGACCTAAGTCTGCCTTTTTTTCTGTTGCTTCTGTTTTTCTTCTATTTCTTACCTGGCAATAGTGACCTCATTCCCCAAGGAGCACCTCCCCTCAAGCTGAATGTAATTTTTTTCACTGTGTCTCTGGCCTCAGTAGCTTCCTTCCTGGCAAGGAGTCAGGGCAGTGATCTGTGAGGCTGAGGCCTGGAAAACAAAGGCCACCTCCCTTTTCCCTGGACACTGCTGGGGTCTCCCATCTCAAGTCTCCTGGTTCATTTTTTACTTTCCTATGTGATACTTGAATACTTTTTGGAAAACTTGATTGGATTTGCTTATAGTATTTTAAGTATATTGCTTCACATAGTTTTCTTAGTGGTTTCCCAGATATTAAAATGTACATATAGAACTTACTGCGGTCTATTAGTATTGCTGTTTTATCAGTTTGAGTGAAGTCTAGAGGGTATCTTTACTCTCCTCACTTAAAAAAATATGATTGTATTAAGTATTTCCTCTCTATATATTGAGCACCACAATAGATGGTGTTATAATTTTTGCTTTAAACATTAAATACATTTCAAGAACCTATAAGGAAGGTGGTCTATTATATATTTATCCCCATTTTTACCCATTCCAATTTATTTTATTTTTACAGCCTTATTGAGGTATAAATGATAAATAAAATCATCATATATTTAAAGGGTACATCATGATGATTTGATATACATATACATTGTGAATGGATTCCCACCATCTAGTTAATCATTATAACCATAACCTCACATATTTATCATTATTTTTTGGAGAGAACATTTACATTCCACTCTTTTAGCAAATTTCAATTATGTAATGGTTTTATCAAATATATAGTCACGTTGTTTTACATTAGATACTCAGAACATATTAATCTTATAGCTGAAAGTTTATATCATTTTACCAGCCTATCCCTATTTCCCCCACCCACCAGCCCCTGGCAAAAAATTTTCTACCCTCTGTTTCTGGGAATTTGGCTTAAAAAAAAAAAGATGTTATATATAAATATTTGTATTTCTCTGTCTGGGTTGTTTTACTTAACCTAAAGCCCTCAAGATGCATTCATGTGGTTTCAAATGGCAGTATTTCCTTCTTTTTCATAGCTGAATAAAATACTTGGGTGTTTTCATATCTTGGATATTGTGAATAATGCTGCAATGAACATGGGAATGTAGATGTCTCTTAAATATTGGTAGAACACATAGTAGTTCCATTTTCAATTATTTCAGGAACCTTGAAACTGTTTTCCATAGTGACTGCACTATTTTTATATTATGACCAACAGTGTAAATGGGTTCCCATTTCTCTACATCCTTGCCAACACTAGTCCTCTCTTGCCTTTTGATGATAGTCATTCTAACAGATGTGCTATGGCAACTCATGTGGTTTTAATTTGCATTTCATTGATGATTAGTGATGTTGAGTACCTTTTCATGTGCTTGTTGGCCAATTATATGTTTTCTTTTGGAAAATATCTGTTCAGTGACTCTACCCATTTTAAAATTGGATTTTTATTTATTTGTTTATTTTTGCTATTGAGTTTTAAGAGTTATTTGTATGTTTTGGCTATTAATCACTTATCGGATATAATATTTGCAAATATTTTCTCCCATTTCATAGGTTGCTTTTTAATTTTTTGATGGTTTCCTCTGCCGTGCTGAAGCTTTTTACTTTGATATATTCCCTCTTGTTTATTTTTGCTTTTTTCTCCTTTGCTTTTGGTGTCAAGTCAAAAAATAAATAATTACCAAGACTCAGGTCAAGGAGCTTACCCTCTATATTTTCTCACAGTATCTTATGGTTCCAGGTCTTATGTTCAAGTCATTAATTCCTTGTAGGTTGATTGTTGTATATGGTCTAAACAGAGGATTAGTTTCTTTCTTTTGCATGTGGAAGTCCAGTTCAACATTTAGAAGAGATGATCCACCCCCATTGTGTATTCTTGGCTCCTTTGTCATAAATTAATTGACCATATATGCATTGGTTTATTTCTGAGCACTCAATTCTGTTCCATTGATTTATGTGTCTGTTTTTTCTGCTAATACCTTACTGTTTTGATTACTATAGCTTTGTAATATAGTTTGAAATCAGTTATAGTTATACATCCAGTTTATTGTTCTTTCTCAGGATTGCTTTGGCTATTTGAGGTTTTTTGTGGTTGCATACAATATCATGTCATCTGCAAATAGAAACAATTTTACTTCTTACTTTCTGATTGGATGCTTTTTTTCTTTTTCCTGTGTAGTTGCACTGGCTGGGACTTCTAGTGCTATGTTGAATAAAAGTGGTAAGAATGGGCATCCTCGTCTTGTTCCTGATCTTAGTGGAAAAGCTTTTGGGTTTTCACTACTGAGTGTTAGATCTGGGCTTGTAATATGTGGCTTTTATTATGTTGAAATATGTTCCCTTTCTACCCACTTTGTAGAGAGTTTTTTAAAATCATGAATGGATATAAAGTTTTTTTAGGTGCTTTTTCTACATCTATTTAGAGGATCATACAATTGATCACTCCTGTTGTCTTTTTAGTCTCTAATTCATTTATTTCCACTCTGATCTTTATTTCCTTCTTCTAGATTATTATTATTTTATTATTACCATCCTTCTACTAGGCTTAATTTGTTCTTTTTCTTATTCCTTGAATTATAAAGTTAGGTTGTTTATCTTTTTTTCTTACTGTGGACGTTTATCACTATAAGCTTTTCTCTCATAACTGCTTTTGCTGCATCCCGTAAGTATGTTGTATTTCCATTTTAATTTGTCTCAAGATATTTTCTGAGTTCTCTTTTGGCTTCTTTGACCCTTTGGCCATTCAGTAGCATATTGATTAATCTCTACATATTTAAAATTTCCAATTTTTTTCTTGTAATTGATTTCCAGTTTTATACCACTGTGATGAGAAAATATGCTATGCTTGATATTTCAGTATTTTTAAATTTATTGAGATCTTTTTTGTCACATAACATGATTTATCTGAGTGCTGTTCTATTTGTGGTTGAGAAGATTGTGTAGAAATTCTGCTGTTGGACAGAATGTTTTGTAAATGTCTGTTAAGTCCATCTGGTCTAGCGTGAAGTTTAAGTCCAATGTTTTCTTTTTGATATTCTCTGTAGATCATTTATCCATTGTTGAAAATGTGGGATACTAAAGTTCTCTACTATTAATGAATTGTTGTTTATTTATCACTTCAGTTCTGTTAGTATTTGCCTTATATATTTAGGTGCTCTTATGTCAGGTGCATCAGTATTTATAAATGGTATGTCTTCTTATTGGATTGACCTCCTTTTTGTCTCTTAATACAGTCTTTGGTTGAAAACCTATTTTGTTGAAAATTATTTTGAAATTTTATTATGTAAGTATAGCTATCCCTGAGATTTCTGGTCAAGGTGGTGCAGCAGGTAAAGGCTGTGCTCACCTTCTCTCATGACCACTTCAAAATTACAACTAAACTACAGAGCAACCATCATTGAAAAATCACCTGAAGTTTAGCTGAACAGAACTCCTATAACAGAAGAAGCCACATCAAGACTGGTAGGAAAGGCAGAGACACAGAATAGGCTGGTCCCATGCCCATGTGCGATGGTTAAAAATTGGGAGGGATACCTCAACTGCAGATATCCCCACTGAGGTGCGAGGGGGCCCAGCCTGCATCAGGCTTCCCACTCCAGGGTTCCCGTGCCATAAAGAGAAGTCCTCATAACTTCTAGCTGTGAAAACCAGTGGAGATTGTGGCTGAGTGAGACCAAAGGTAGCTGGAGTTCCAGGCATTCCCTTTAAGGGCACATTCTTACTTGCTGACAGATTCACTTCCTCCAAGCTCCAGCATTGGGGCAGCTGCTCAAAAGGCACCAGAGACATAGTGGGAGTAACTGAATTGTCTGGCTTCAGAGTAAGGACTGGAGAGGCAATGTTATTTTAGACATAAGGGCTGGCAGGAGCCATTGTTCCTTTGTTGAACCCTCCCCTCACCTTGCACACACAGGTGGGCACCATACCTGAGTCTCCATCAACTTAGCTAAAACAGTTCACCCCACTTAGTAATTCCCTGAGACTCTGTCCCACCCAACTCGTGGGCCCACCCAAGCTGCTTCCAGTGGCTTTTCCATACAAAGAGCCTGTCTTTGCTTGTGCTGTGGACTTTTCTAAAAACTCTCAAAGGTTCAAAAACCCAAACAAGCAGCATCAGGCCTCTGCATGCCCTGTACCACTTGCTTAGCACTCCCAACACTGGTACTGGCAGCAGCTAGCCTCAGTTCAAGGCTTGGCCTCTTACAGGTACCTCCAAGCTCAGCATGGATGATAGCTATCTGCTATCTGCCAGTTGCTTTATGGCTCATGCCAGGTGGCCCCAGGCAGGGTACAGGTGGTAGTTGAACTTGGCTTGTGGTGGTATACCTCCCAGGAGGCCCCAGGGCAGGCATGCCTATTGGCAGACTCTGACTGTGCCAGAGCACCACCTGGCCGCCTATGTGGATAACACACACACAAATGGCGGACTGGGCAGGCTCTAGAGCCTTGCTAAAGTGAATCTTGCTCTGCAGGGTCAGCCCCTGCACAACAGCTTCTCCACTGTAGTCACAGCCAGTCCTTACAACCAGTCCACCTGAAGGTACATCCCTCCCATTGATGTGCCAACAGCAACTAAGGCTCAACTACAACAGGAGGGCACATACAACTCACGCAGGGGACACACCTGCAGCACTCAGATCAGGTGAGCAGGGAGACTCCGCTACTGGGCCCTACAGAAAACCTACTACATAAAGCCACTCTACCTAGACTGGGAGATGTAGTAACTCTACCTAATACATAAAAACAAACACAGGAAGGCAGCCAAAATGAGGAGTCAAAGAAACATGTCCCAAATGAAAGAACAAGACAAAGCTCTAGAAAAAGAACTAAACAAAAGGAGAAGAGCAATCTACCAGATGCAGAGTTCAAAACACTGTTTATAAGGATGTTCAATGATCTGAATTTCAACAAAGAGATAGGAAACATAAAAATGGATATAGAAAACATAAACAAGAACCAGTCAGAAATGAAGAATACAATTACCAAAATAAAGAATATATTAGAGGGAATTAACAGTAGATTAGATGAAACAGAGGATCGAATCAGTGATTTGGAAGATAAGTTGGCAGAAAACATCCAATTGGAACAGCAACAAGAAAACAGAATTGAAAAAAATGAGGATAGTTTAAGGGATCTCTGGGACAACATAAAGTATACCAACATAGGGGTACCAGAAGGAGAAGAGAGCAAAAAGTTGAAACCTTATTTGAAGAAAAAATGATGAATACTTCCCTAACCTGGGGAAGGAAATAGACATACAAGTCCAGGAAGCTCAGAGAGTCCCAAACAAGATGAATCCAAAGAGACCCACACCAAGATGCATTATAGTTAAAATGCCAAAGGTTAAAAACAAAGAATCTTGAAGTAAGAGAAAAGCACTTACCTACAAGGGATCTCCTATTAGACTATCAGCTGATTTCTCAACAGAAACTTTGCAGGCCAGAGAAATTGACATGAAATATTCAAAGTGATGAAGAGAAAGGACCTATAACCAAGATTACCCAGCAAATGTATCATTTAGAATTGAAGGAGAGTTAAAGAGCTTCCCAGACAAGAAAAAGCTGGAGAGTTTATCACCACCAAACCAATATTACCAAAACATGTTAAAGGGATTTCTTTAAGTAGAAGAAAAAAGAAAAAAAGAAGATAAAAATGATGAATAATAAAATGGCAATAAGTACATATCTAGCAACAATCACTTTAAATGTAAATGGATTAAACGTTCCAATCAAAAGACAGAGGGTGGCCGAATGATTAAAAAATAAGGCCCCTATATATGCTTCATACAAGAGACTCACTTTAGGTCAAGAGACACACACAGAATGAAAGAAAAGGGATGAGAAATGCTATTTCATGAAAATGGAAGTAACAAACAAACTCGGGTAGCGATACTTATAATCAGACAAAATAGACTTTAACACAAAGGCTATAACAAAAGACGAAGGACCCAGTCATTTCACTTCTGAGTATTTATCTGAAGAAGCCCAAAACACTACTTTGAAGTGACATATGAATCCATATGTTCATTGCAGCATTTACAGTAGCCCAGATATTAACGCAATACAGATATTCATTCATGGATGAATGGATAAAGAAGTGGTACACATATGCAATGGAATATTACTCAGCCATAAAGAAGAATGAAATCTTGCCATCTGTAACAACATGGATGGACCTCAATGGTAATATGCTGAGTAGAATAAGTTGGAGAAGGACAAATGCCATATGATTTCAGTTATTTGGAATCTAAAGAACAAAATAAACAAAACAGAAACAAACTCATAGATACAGAGAACATTTTGAGAGTTGTCAGATGGGGGGGTTGGGCAGTGAGTAAAAAAGGGGAAGGGATTAAGAAATACAAATTAGTAACAAAATAGTCATGGGGATGTAAGGTATCGCATGAGGAATATAGTCAATAATGTAATAAATATGTATAATATCAGATGGGTACTAGATTTTTGGGGGTGATCACTTTGTAAGTTATCTAAATGTCTAATATGCTTACACCTGAAACTAATATAATATTGTATATCAACTGTAATAGACTTGTATGTCTATTTCCTTCCCCAGGCCCCTGACTTCTTTTGGTTTTCACATGCATGGAATATCTTTTTCTATTCACTTTCAGTTTGTGTGTATCCTTAAAGCTGAAGTAAATCTCTTGTAGGCAGCATATAGTTGGGTCTTGTTATTTTGTCCATTCAGCCACTGTGCCTTTTGACTGGAGAACTTAGTCCATTTACATTTAAAGTAGTTATTGATAGGTTTAGACTTACTTTTGTTATTGTGTTCACTGTTTTCTTGCTGCTTTCCAATTCTTTTGTTTCTTCTCTTGCTCTCTTTATGATTTGATGATTTTGTAGAATGGTATGCTTAGATTCCTTTCTCTTTATCGTTAGTGTGTATATTACAGGTTTTTGCTTTGTGATCACCTTGAAGTTTATATAAGGCATCATAACAGTCTATTTAAAGGTGATATTAACAAGCTTGAACACATACTTAAGATGTATATTTTTACTCTGTATCCTTTTATGTCTTTGATGTCACAATTTATATCTTTTATCTTTTGTAATTATAGTTATTTTTTAGTAATTTTGTCTAACTTTCACACTAGATTTATAAGTGATTTACTCACTTCCGTTTAACTATGTATTTACCTTTACCAGTGAGATTTATATTCTGGTATGTTTTCTTGTTACATATTAGCATCTTTTCATTCATCTTAAAGAAGTCACTTTAACATTTTTTGTAAGGTCAATCTAGGGGTGATGAACTCCTTCATCTTTTGCTTATCTGGAAAATTCTTGATGTCTTCTTCAATTCGGAAGGACAGCTTTGCTGGTAGAGTATTCCTGGTTGGCAGGTATTTTCCTTTAGCTCTTTGAATATATCATGGCACTCCCTTTTGTCCTGTAATGTTTCTGCTGAAAAATCTGTTGGTAGTCTTTTGGGGGTTCCCTTGTACACAACAAGTTGTTTTTCTCTTGCTGCTTTTGAGATTCTCTTATTGTCTTAAACTTTTTACAATTCAATTATGTGTGTTGTGTGGGTCTTTTGGGATTATCTTATTTGGAAGTCTCTAGGCTTCCTAGACCTGGATGTCTATTTTTTTCCCCAGTTTAGGGAAGTTTTAAACTATTATTTCTTTGAATATGCTTTCTGCCATTTTCTCTTTCTCCTCCTGGGATCCATATAATGCAAATATTGGTTTCCTTGATAGTATCCTATCAGTCTCCTATGCTATCTTCATTCTTTTCCTTCTTTTCTCTTTTTGATTCTCTGATTGAATGAGCTCTACTGTCCTGTTCCATTTGCTGAGCCTTATATCCACTTGATCTTATCTGTTGTTAAATACTCTATTGAAATTTTCGGTTCAGTTGTTATATTCTTCACTGATGTGATTTATTTGGTATTTTTTTTACTTGTATCTCCTTGTTGAAATTCTCACTTAGTCCATGCATTGTTCTCCTGACCTTGGTGAGCATCTTTATAGTTATTTTGAACTCTATCAAGTAAAATACTTATCTCCATTTCATGGAGTTTTCTTTTGTTCTTTTGCTTGGAACATATTCCTCTATTCATTTTCCCTCTCTATGCTCTATGCTGTGTGTGTGTGTGTGTGTGTGTGTGTGTGTGTGTGTGTGTGTGTATTAGGTAAACAGCCACCTTTTCTGGTCTTGAAGGAGTGGCCTCATGCAGGAGATGAACCTCCTTATTGTGCCACCTTGCCCTAGATCCTTATATTCTCTAAAACCTTAGTGATTGTTCAAGCCACCTTCTTTGTTTTTAGTAGTTTCCAGTAGTTCAGTGTGTGCCAAGATCTGTCAGTATCCCAAAGGTGCTGATCTCAGTCAGGACTAGATTCAGACTTCATCTTTTAAGATATGCAAATCAACCGCTTTCAGGGAAAGACCTGGAGGTGGGTATTTCTGACTGGTGCCTCTGTGCTGAGCCCTGAGGCAACAGCCAATTAAAAACTGTTTCTTTGTTTGCTACAGTACTCTGGCACCTACAACTGCAAGTTCCTCTGGGTCTTCTGGATGATGTCCCATTGGCTTTCAGAATTAGATGTTTTGAGGGCTCATCCCTTAGGTAGAAATCTTAAAAGTTGGGGTGCTATGTTTTCACTACCTAGGGAGAACCTGGAAGTTATGAGTTCCTTCCTAATTGTATGTTGCTGTGCTAGATGTGGGGTTTATGGTGAGTGTGTATCTTAGCCTCTCCTACCCATTTTGATGTAGATATATTTCTCATTTGCCCAATGAGTTGCTCAGCTAGTTTCTATAGTTTTAGTGTGTCTATGGGAGGAGGCTCAGTTTAGGAGCCTCTTAATGTCACCATCTTGGAACATAATCCCAATGTTATTTCTTTTCTGAAGTTCCAAACCTTATGTTATCATTTCCTTTTTATCTAGAATACTTTCTGTAGCTATTTTTAAAGGGTAGGTTTGTTGGCAAGAAATTATTAGTTTATCTTAATCTGTGAATGTCTTTATTTCTTTTTCATTTCTGAAGGTTAGTTTTTGCTAAATATAGTTTGCACTTGACAGATAATTTCTTTCAGTACTTGAAAAATGTGTGTCACTTCTTTCTGGCCTCTGAGGTTTCAGATGAGATACCTTTGCTCGTTTGAATTGGTGTTTACCTATAAGTAATGTACCATTTCTCTCTGGGTGCTTTCAAGATTTTTTTCTTTGCCCTTTGTTTTCAGAAATCTAATTATGTATTTTGGTGGTGTGGAATTCTTTGTTTGTTTTTTTAATCCTATTTTGAATTTGCTTAGCTTTTTGAATTTGTTGATTTATGTTTTTCCTAAATTGGGAAATTTTCCTAATTTCTTTGGATAATTTTTCATTCCCACTCTTTTCTCTCCCTGGGAATTTAATGATAAGACTATTAGCTCTTTTGTTATCCCTTATGTCTCTGAGACTCTGTTCATTTTATTCTTTCTAAATCCTTTCTAGTGTTTAGATTGGGTAAACTCTATTAATCTGTCCTTAAGTTCACTGATTCTATCTTCTGTGATCTCCACTGTACTATTGAGCCCATCTAGTAAGGTTTTTATTTTGGTTATTGTATTTTTAAGTTCTATAATTTCCATTTGGTTCTTTTCTATAATTTCCGTTTCTTTGCTGAGATTTTAAAAATGTTTTTTCATTTGTTTCAAGATAACTTATAATTGCTTGTTGAAGCATTTTTTTTTTGATAGCTGCTTAAATCCTTGTCAGATAATTCAACCCTCTAATTAATCATGGAGTCTGTTCATTGTTTTTTGTCACTTAAGTTGTGACTTTCCTGGTTCTTGTAATGACAAATGATTATTCTGGACATTTTGAATATTATGAGAATCTGGGTCTTAATCATGTTGTTTAGTATCCCTCTGGAGGTATAGTACAAAGGTTGGGTAGGGTGGAAGTTCAGCTCTTGTCTAGGCCCCTTTGATACCTTTCCAGCAAAAGTGGGGCAACTATTTGTACTGCATTACTGTTTCTGAATACTGGTATAAGCTCAGCTCTCCACTGGGCCCTGCTGATACCATGGGGAAGAGGGAGTGCAAGACAACTCTGTGTTCCTTCAGGGTGGGAATGGAAGTCCAGCTCCCACCTGGGTCTAGTCACCAAGGGAAAGAGTCGGGGGAGTATAGTGCCAGTTAACATAGCATTTCACCGCCTAGATCTTTCTCTGGGATGCTGAGTAGAGATGGAGGCTAAGCTCTCTACTGGGCCTCGCTGACAGCAAGTAAGGGGAGACCTGAGTGCTGACTATCCCTGCTTCCCATATGCTGTTTCAGTTTCAGCGTTGGTAGGTGGAAATATAGGTTTAGCTTCCAACTGGGCCTCACTGACACAGGAGTAGCTGTAAAGTAGAGTGCTAAATAGTCCAAATCACATTGTCTTGTTCAGTCCAGTTGCTACTGGATGGGAGTGGAGGCTCAGCTTGCCAACATTATCCCTGCTGGGGAATTAAAGTACTGCTGCCTGCTTCTGTCAGAGAGTTATGGGCAATCGTAAGCTCCTTGCTTGGCTATACTGACACCAGTTGGCAAGGGAATGCGAGCAGAACACTGTCTGCTTCTGCCAAGCAGGGGATAGAAAATTAACCCTCTGCTTGGCCCTGCCCAAACTGAAACCTCTGGGTAGGGAAATTAAAGCATGTTGCTTGCTTCTGGGGTGAATTGGATGGTCAGCTTTTTACTCGGCTTGTTGAAACTTCAGGGGTGGAGAAGGGCAGGGGTGTGTGTGGTTTTTCCATTGATGTTTGGCTGGAGTAAGGTGGGTAATATTTTCTGTTGTTAGGCTACCATTTCCCAGTCATTTGGGAGGTTTTTTCCTGTCTGTCCCTGTTGGCAGTTTGGAGTCAGAGACTTCTCCTGCACCCTTTTTTAGATATGTGGGAGGTGATAAGAAAACCTAGGGGCTCAACACTGTGGTGTTCCTCAATTTGTGAGGTCCCTAGGATCTTTTTCCACATTTTTCTTTCCCCCATTCAGTCTTCCTATGCTTGTTTGTTGTGTCATGTTCAGGGTTTTTTAGTTGTAAGAAGGACAGCCTGGGAGGTGTGGGGATACTCTGTCTTGTCAGGACCCCATTTCATTGATTTTTACCTTTAATATCTTTCAAGTCCATTAACATTTCAGCTTTCCCACTGCAGCAACCAACCTATCCTTTGGACTATTGTAGTGGCATTCTAACTAATAAATATATATTGTGAAAACATTTTTTCAACACAAAAAATAGGGACACCCAGAAATCTGACAGGATTTTTAAAAAGCAACTTCCAGTTTGAAAGGCAATCTGGGAGATGCAGTTTAGATGCCCAGTATTAGGGCTCCTAGGGTTTGATAGCTTAACTTTATAGGGATAATATATAAGGAATATATATAAAACAATAATATATTGTTTTAAACTTGGGTTATCTTCCCAAACCTGAAAGTTAGGAGTCTTATAATTCTAGTAGCTCAGAAGAGGAAGAGATCACTTCCAGCTCAAGTTTTCAGGGAAACATTTATATAAAAGCTTGGTTTTATGGGACAAGAGGGTAACACAGTATGAATAAATGTACAAGGCATACTTGGGGGTGGTGGTAGAGTAAACTTGTTTGAAATACTTTATGTAGTTTATCCTAATTGATAATAATTATCACTTTGGGCGCTTTTTAGCAATATATAGATAAGCAAGTCTTTGGATTAGAAATTTTGATTAATAGGTCTAAGTAAATGTGCAGGAATCAGTGTTTTTAAACAAGCATTTCAGGTGATTAAGTTTAGGAAAATTTGGGAAATACATAACTATAGAGAAAATAATGGCAGATCAAGTTGGAATAGGAAGTAGGTGCCAGATTATGCGGGATTTAAATGTGAGGTAAGGGGCTTAGAATGTTGTTGCTGAATATGGGGAATATTTAAGATTTAGAAGTCTGTGACTCCCTTCTGGTCTCTATGCTGGAAATGGTGCCAGTATCATGAATGTAGATAACATAAGTTAATAGCTGTTGCCTTATTTACATTGGAAGAACTGTACGATTACCTGAACTCTGCAAAAATACGTAGTTGCAGGAATGAGACTTTTAACTTCATAGCTCAGACAAGAGCCAGTGTAAATCAAGTGCATCGATTCTTCAGTTTGTCCCCATTCTAGTCTGTAATCAATGATTTCAGCACCATTACATACAGGAATCTGAAAGATGCAACAAACAGATATTGATTCTTTCAGTTAGTGTTTACTTACTAGATACTGTGGAAAGTTACATGTTCCTTTCAATTTCATGGTATGAAATAGACAGGTGTAGAAATAATTAAACATAAGGCAGAAAGCTATAATTAATATTAAAAGGCTCAAATAAAATTAAGATAAAGGGTTGACTAATCCCACATATTTAATGTTACTATTTTTAATTTATTAAAATTATTTTCAAATGGGTTACTTTAAAATGAGCAAACTTAGATATATTAACGCTGCTTAATATTGCTATTGATCAGTGGGATCAAACACAAACACCAGTACTCTGGCTTTTGCAGTGATGCAATCAGATATGTCATTTATTATTATCAGATTAAAGCTTTAGTGTCAATGCCAAAAACCTCTGCTAGAGTCTGGGAAAAAGGGAAGAAAAATTCAAAGATATTTAGTTGGCTTCATAACTAGTCCAGATCTTAACTTTTGAGCTTGATTAGTTTGATTGGGAAGAGAGTCACATGAATATAAAAATTGTTATTTTAAAAAGTTTCATTACCTCATAGTCACATTTCTTATGTGTCATACTATTGAGTTATATACAAATACTACCAGAGATTTCCCAATGAAGCTTTTCAAAAAATCTTAAGTTCTATAAATTGATTTAATTTTATTATGTCTTATTTTGATTTTTAAAATTTAATTTATTACCTATTGATTGTCTATTTGGTTTTCCAAGTTTATTATCTTTCATTTTAGGATCTGGAAAGCAGGGTTACCATAGTCTTAGCCTTCCTAATAGCACTACTATCAGGTCTAGCACTAGTGTGTTCTAGAATCATGGTTAACATTTATGGAACCCTAATCTAAAGTCTGACTTCTTAGGATGTTCTAGACTTTTAAAAACTTTCTAAACCAATTATTGTGCTTTTATATCACCAAAGGTAAGAAAAATAAATTGATAACATACTCCCCAACTAACAACAACACAGGTTGAACCTTTGCAGGTAAGCACAGGTGTACCACATTGAGAAGGAGGGCTTGGGCCTGGCATAGTTTCACAGCTCGTTGAATGAGATCCAAACTACAAATAAACATAAACAAATAAATAAGCAAACACACAAATTATTGTGTAGGCATGGTCACTCCCCACTTTGACAGGAAGTAGAAGCATATATTTATCCAAAGCGAAATGAACTACAAATGAATTAACTGAACAATATATAACTACGCCATTCCTATTTACTCACTGTGCATCTTGCTTCAGAGCCAGAGTTCCCTTGTGTGTCATCTTGGCTCTCTTTTGCCTTTTTGGCACATGTAAATGCTTCAGAGCTTCTATTAGGAGGAGGATTGTCTAAAAATATGTAAAATAAACAATTTTTTCATGTAATTTTAAGGGCGCTTCTTTAAAATAATACAAAATAAGAAGACTGAAAACAAAATAACAGAATTCTAATTATATTAATTTATGTCAATTAACTTTTTATTTAATTTCCAGATATTAAAAAATTTTATAATTTCAATTACCAAGAAATCATTTCCTAAACAATATTTGATTTTGTAGCACAATAAAACCGTTTGCTCTCTTTAATAACATTTAATATATAAAAAGCAGAGGTTATAAAACAAGAAATTTTGGTCAGTCATTCAAATCATACAAGAAGCCTCACCACATTGGATGCTGGTTTCTTTGGACTTGGCTTTACCATTCAAGGGTGGAGGACAGCAAGATGAAGGAGAGAGGGTAGGTGTTTGAATAGTCAATATATCTGAAGGCTAAGAAAAATACAAAATACTTTATGACTATAATGACTTCAAGTTCAGTTTTGTAAAACATTGAGTAATATAATATAATACAGTTCATATGATTCAGTAATATGATACAATTCTCAATTTAAAAACTTTTCTGTCTCTCTTTCCTCACCTGGCTTTGGCCTATGGGCGAAGTGCAAAAGACTCTCAGTTTATATGTAGTACCAGGTTGCAGGTGATCATATAGAAATTCCCTCATGGTTCCATTGTAGATTATGTTCCAGAAATTTACTGAAAGGATAAAAGCAAATTTATCCAATTTATTTATAAGTAACTTATAAGTTTTATGAGTTCTTGCTGTTATCTCATGTATATACTAAGTAATAACCATTTTGGAAATTAGCTGTAGTCCAGTTACCTACTTAAAATAGTCAACTATTTATATTCCCTGTAGAATTAATTATAAAATCATAAAAGATTAATAAGTAAACATGATTTGTGACCAAAACTTGGAAAAATCCAGGTAAGTTCTGGGGTTTAGTTAATAGTATTGTAGCAATGCCAGTTTCCGGTTTTTATAATTGCATAGTGATTATATAAGATATTAGTATTAAGAGGAGCTTAGTGAAGGTTATACATGGAAATTCTGTATACTAATTTTGTAGCTTCTAGGAAAATCTATAATTATTTCAAAATGAAAACAAAAGTCATGATGCCTTACCATCCAAATTTTCATTAACTTCTAAACTGTAACTTGAAATGTATGTTCCACCATTATCTTTGGGTGGTTCTGAAAAAAGAAATAAAATTATTCTTGAACAAACTTAAAAGTCTTTCAGTGGAATGTTATCTCATATAGTAAATTTTTTCACAGGGAGGTGAAAATACAAACATGAAACTTAATAGAATATTAATATTCAGATATTAACAAAGATGATAAAAACAATCCAAGTTACATGGATTATGTACTATGAATATTAGATATGAAGCATTTAATTAATACTTTAAAGTTCTTTGGAAGAGACAAATGTTTAGTATACATATCTTAAAGTTGACTTTGTCAGTCTAGAGGCAAATTTGTATAAATATAATTTCTTGTCAACCTAGCATTTATCATTGATGTATCCTTCTAATAGTGGCCTCTCTATTAGATGTAGTCTTACTTGGAATAACCATAATTTAAAGGCCCATATAAAGTTCAGTAATTTGTTCATTCATGGGTTAATGAGATAGCAATAGAGAACTAGGAAAAACAATACAGTTTACAACTAAACTAACTTATATGGTGAACTATTTCATATACAAATGATTAAGAGAATATTTTGTAAAGCTGGGGCCAATTATATTTCTTCTCAATAGTTAATAGTAAGGCAGAGTGGGTGAATTTTAAATACAGAAAAAAATTACTTACCCCATCCAATTTTTACTCTGTGTGCATGGACCTTTCCCTTTATATATGGTTTTGTAGGGGATCCAGGCTTATCTGGACAGGTAGTATATTTTACTTCTCCACTGGGGTTACTCCTTCCCTCCATATTGTAGGCAAAGATCTGTTTAAGTAAAAGAGAATACCTTGTTTGACCACTAGAAATAAATGTGTGATTTGAAAATGTGTATAGGTTGCAAATAATATAAAGCAAGTTACTTGACTGAAAATTTCTGAGAACTAAATGCAAAATAAGATTTAATGTCAACCAAAATAGACACATTTTTATCTCTAGTGAAGAGCATAATTTTATATTAAAATGTAAAACAAATTTATAAATTATAGCCACATACCCTGAACTTATATGTAGTACTTCTCTGAAGATTTTTTATAGTGCATGAAAGATCTTCTCCATTGTATTTAGGTTTAAAGCCCAACCCCTAGAAATGAAAGACAGTGTACTTAGGAATCAGGCAGTCCTGGGTTCAAGTTCCAACTTTAACTCATTTTCCATATGGGTGGTCCCGAGCAAGTCCCTTAATCAATCTGAACCTCAGTTTCTCTCTATAAAAATGGAGATAATTTTTACTTTAAAGGGCTCCTATTTTATGAATGTAATGAGTTGATGTATATGAAAGCACTTAGCGTATTTCTTACACAGAGCACTTCTTGTTAGTTGCTTTATTTAAAATATGGTAAAATATACATAACTAAATTTATAGCTGCTTTTTAAGTTGACTAGCTTATTCAGTTTAGACTTGAAAGTTCAGAATGGAATGATATGATTCACCCACTCACATCGGAATACCAGGGAGGTGAGGAAAGGGCTTGCCCTAGTAGAAGTATGCAGAGGATCTGTGTAACCACACAAGGTTGGTGGGGATAGACCCAAAGCTGAAGAACTAACACACTTCTCTGAGTCTCTCTATTCTGTTATGGCTGCTACTGCTTCTAGCTAATTTACAGGGACTTGGGTACGTTCAGATCTCCCTGTGCAGGCTTGCCTAACCTTGGCTCTGCATTGGTCCCATCCAAAACACAGAGAATAAGGAATCATGCAGTTTGAGAAGAAATTAAATTAATCAAAGGTTTTTTTCAGTGTAAAATGCATATAAAATGTACCTAAGACTAAAGTTGAAGATTAAAACATCTGAAAAGAAAACTTACAGATCCTGCTTCTTCCATTTCTAGTACATAAGTAAGGCTGTCATTTAGGTTTGTGTTAGTTGGGGCACACCATTCTAGTGACAAACTACAGATTCCTGCTTCTTTTAGCTTAGGTGGTAAAGGAGTTGGAGGCATAGTTCCTGATGTATAGAAGACTACTATTTCACTGAAATCACTGAAAAATAAATTGAGATGGAAAAATTAGTTTCAGGTTCTTATTGAAGCATAGACTTTTAAATATTGCAATAATTTAGTGTACCTCAAGCCAAAGTTATTTTTGGCAGCTAATCTGAATGAATATTTTGTAGAAGCATTCAGTTTAAGGATCTTATGCTGTTTCATGGTACCAGTATAGCAACTTTTGAAGTCTTCACCTTTGCCCTTATAATATACAAAAAATTTGAATATTATAAAATGCTACAAATAACAAAAATTCATAATATTAATAATAATTTACATACAAATGTTTTTAAAAATAAAACTGTTTACCTCATCCCATTCCAAAAGGAAGCCATTTATTTTGGAACCATTATCATTTGAACCCTAAAAATATCAGGAAGATAAAATTATGATGGGCTCTTTTCCCACAGTATTTATATATATATGTGTGTGTGTGTGTGTGTGTGTGTGTGTGTGTATGTGTGTGTGTGTGTGCGCGTGTGTATGTGTATGTAGATATAAAATTAAAGTGATAGAAATTATTATAAAATTAATATTATATTTTATTTTTGAAGCAATCTATATTTTTAAATTAAAATGAAATTTTTACAGTCTATAAGATATGCCCAAATTATGTTTTGTTGTGTCTTTCAAATTTTATGAAAAGAAGAAAGTCCTTAAGTAAATCGAAAGGTAGACTTATTGGTAGCTACAATTATAAATAAATTAGGTTGTAAAATTGACACTTCAACTTTTATTAATTATTGAAATTCTGATTGACATTTCCCAATTTACTTGATGCTTGATATAGACAGAAAGAAGAGAAAGATGATTATGAAGAAGGAAAAGTGCTAGGGAGATATGTCAGATTAGGCATGCATAATTTCATATTTAAAATTCAGGACAAAGTAGAGAGAATGTTTTTAAATTAAAAAATATTTTGAGGTTTTGGCAGTAAAATCCTTACTTTCCACTGTAAATTCAGGCTGCTCTTGGATCGGTTAATCAGTTTGGGTGCAAGTGGAGGGTCTGGTTCGCAACCTGGAGTTGTGAAGCTAACCACTTCAGACACAGTTTTGTGTGCTGAGCCTCTTATGGTAGTAATTCTAAAAATGTAATGACAATTGTAAGCTTTCAAATATATATCTTAACATATATATTAAATCACATGCTAGAGTTTCCAGATATATTTCTTAGAAGTTAATTGTAAAAAGGCTTTCTAATAGCACAAAGCTGGATCATTGCAGTCAATGGCTCCCAAATCACCCTCTCACCTGTTCTAAGTGAAAGAAAGTGAACTAATGCTGGATTTGGAGAGGTTGCTTTGAAGCTTGAAGGAAAGGCCACTGCTAGCAAGAATAGCAAGGCTGACTGCAGGAATCATAAGTAATGAACTGAGACAGACTGAGGAATCTGGTTGGCTACAATGTAGGGGGAGAATGGGTAGGATGGAGTTCTTACCTTACAAAATAGGCCATGGATGGTTGTAGCTCAAGTAGAGTAAATGTAAGTCCATCACCACTGTGGAGATAACCTTTGTTTATAACAGATCTTATACATATTTAATATCTAAGTAACATTCCCAATCTTATATAATCAACTAATAAACAAAGAAGCACAATTCTCCCTGAAGTTTAGATAATTTTATATTAATGCAAAAAGTTATATTAATAATTCAAAATTCTTCATTTGCATGCCAAATTGATATAGCTTTAAGAAATGAAACTATCATTTTACCACTGCAACTTCTTTACACTGTAATAATACAGATTTGTTTTTAGCTTATTTTAAATAGCATTGATATGAAAAGCCTCAGAGACAACACCATACATCATGCAATTTATTTATTCAGTCACAAAGAGCAATCTTTCTTAAGTGGGCACCTGTCTGCTACAGTGGATAGAGTAGCTGTGCTCCCACACCAACATCTTCTTGAGCTAGCTAGCAGTCATGAGTACCTAGCTATACACTACCACCTCAAGTAGCTTCTTCAGGCTCTAAACCCTGAAATATCTTCCAAAAAGAGCTAAAAGATTGTTACTTCTAAGTGAAGGCTAATACTTCTAAGCAAAGGCCACTCAAGGTTGTAGAGTGATCAGAGGTATAGGCAAGCATATCTTTGTCAAAAACAACTCTTGTGAAATACATAACACCAGAAAAAGACCACTTTGTAAATCAAAGCAAAACTTTATAAATAGCCATTTATCACATTTTACATCTTCTCACCCCTCTACCCAATACAAAAGATTGTATATTGTAATTCCAAAATTTAAAATTTCTAGCTGCTAATTATAAAATATATAAAACTTTACATAATAACTAATTACATTCAGATTTACACTTTTAATCTGAATAAAGATGACAAATTCTGCAAATAAACTTTAAAATGTGTTATGATTTTTAAAGTGCTGTGGAGATCCAGGTCTCTGACTTATTTTTTGTCTAGTCTGGTGGCCAAAGGAATTTCTCTTTCTTCCCTACTTGGAATTTCCTTTTCACTGTGATTCTTCTCTCAGCATGCTCTCTTTCAGATTGTATGTCCCTATTCAGTCGAGAATCTGTTTTAAGTAGTTGGTTATGCTTTTGCTGTGTCCTGCACTGTATCTTTCCTAGTCCTGGTTCTATATTCTGAGCACATTCCTAAACTCATCCTGTTACTATCATAGCTCAATTTTGTAACTAGCTCATATAATTAAATTCTTAGGAGATCCCAAGTCTTAAATTTCCATTGAAATGTAAATATCTCGCTTGTATACCCAAAGGCCTGCCATCCTGTGATACTTTCTGCTTCCCTAAAGTGACCTAAGAGAAAAAAAGATAAGGAAGAATTGGAGGGAACCTGTTTTTCTCCAACTCTAAACTTGTCAAATAGAAAGCTGTAAACCAAGAGAGGGGACCAGTTGTTACTTAGGGTCCCTCTTAGCTCTAACTAACATGATTCAGTGAATTTCGTGACTGACCTTGCAACTTACCACCACTATTTCTGTAGAAAACTACATTCAAAGATGGGGAAAAATTACAGAAGAATCTTTAGGACTCAGCCTAGATATAAGTTGAGGTCTGCATGTTTAGATAGAATATTTGAATTGAATAAGAAATATGAGATGATTAAAAAGAAAGGCTTACGTGTACACATTTTTATATTTTCCATTTTTACTGCTCTTGGATATTGCCAATTCAAATGTTACAGGAGATTTAGTATGATCACATTTCTCAGAACCATGCAGTTCCCATGAAATAACAGCAGATCTTGTTTGAATATCAGAAACCTAAAATAAATAACAAAAATTCAAGGAGGATACTTAAAATTTGTAATTGGTAATTTATGCCGTGATCTTGTCCTAAGACTCGTTTGATGCTAAGTATATCCGTCTCTTATTAGGTACTTAAATACTGTGATTAAACAATGAGCTATTAATATTATCTTTAGCAATGACACATTGGATCTTTATATATTGAATGGCTAAAGGAGATTATGAAATTTTAACCAGGTAAAGGCTTCAAATTATAACTGTACTAGAGAAAAATGTCAGTGAATTTGCATGTTTTAGAGTGATAAAATAAATTAAAAGGAATACTTAAATATTCACTTTAGTTACTTACTACAGGTTTCTTGATCCTGAAACAGCATGGCTTTCCATGTTCTGTTCTGCGTTCTAAAAGTAAAAGAAAAAAGCACCCCAAACAAAATATTACATTGGCAAAAATAAAATAAGTTGTGTCTATTGTACAATTAGAAATACATCCTCAAGAAAACTAAATACCCAGTAGCAATTTACATTGAAAGTTTTAAAAGAAAAGAGCAGTCAAAGTGTATACTATTAAACAAACTCAAAAGATGAGAAATGTCCCCAATTTAAGTAAAATCATGTGAACTTGTTAGGACTGTAATTTGTAATGTTTCACTGAGAGGCAACTAGAAAAAATTATGTGGCATGCACAAAAGATACATGACACACTTTGCATGAAGATGGACATTTCTGCATGACTTAAAAAGGCATTCAAATTGTGGTCTCATTAAGAATTTAGAGATAGGGGCACAAAAAAGACAAGAGGAAATGGAAGCAGAAAATGGCACCTAAATTTTAAAATGCACTTAGGTTCCTAAACATTACGATGCTATTCATTGGAAACAAAACCAAACTCCTGACCTTACCTTTTTCTGCTTCATTTGATGATGAGCTCTTGCTTTGTTTTCCATTTGGTTTTTGCTTGATATCTCCATTTCCTCTAGCACTCTGTTTCTTTCTATGACTAATCTCAACATGAACATTGACAGTGTTGGAAGTGCTAGCAGCATTGGAAGTACTGAGAGCATCCTCAGTGGCAGAAGTGTTGGGAACACTTTCAGAGATGGGAGTGTTGAGAACATTGTCAGAAGTGGAAGAGCTTAGAGTGCTGTCAGAAGTCTTGGCAAAATTCATGCTAGAAGGGCTCAGGACACTATCAATGGTGGAAGGGCGCACAGCAGTATCTGTAGTGGTACTAGGAACATGGTCAGTGGAAGAATTGCTGGGAGTATTATTAGTGATGTAAGTGCTTGGAGGGTTGTCAACAATGTAAGTACTGGGGTTATTGTCAACAGTGTGAATGTTCAGATCATTGTTCACAGTGTAGGTACTTGGAGCATCGTCCACAGTATAGGTACTTGGAGCATCGTCCACAGTATAGGTACTTGGAGCATTATTCACAGTGTAGGTACTTGGAGCATTATTCACAGTGTAGGTACTTGGAGCATCGTCCACAGTATAGGTACTTGGAGCATTATTCACAGTGTAGGTACTTGGAGCATTGTCCACAGTGTAGGTACTTGGAGCATTGTCCACAGTGTAGGTACTTGGAGCATTGTCCACAGTGTAGGTGCTTGGAGCATTGTCCACAGTGTAGGTACTTGGAGCATTGTCCACAGTGTAGGTGCTTGGAGCATTGTCCACAGTGTAGGTACTTGGAGCATTGTCCACAGTGTAGGTACTTGGAGCATTGTCCACAGTGTAGGTTGGAGCATTGTCTACAATGTAGGTACCTGGAGCATTGTCCACAGTGTAGGTACCTGGAGCATTGTCCACAATGTAGGTACTTGGAGCATCACCCACAGTGTAGGTTGGAGCATTGTCCACAGTGTAGGTACTTGGAGCATTGTCCACGGTGTAGGTACTTGGAGCATTGTCCACAGTGTAGGTACCTGGAGTGTTGTCCACAGTGTAGGTACTTGGAGCATTGTCCACAGTGTAGGTACCTGGAGCATTGTCCACAGTGTAGGTATTTGGAGCATTGTCCACAGTGTAGGTACTTGGAGTATTCTCTATAGTGTAGGTACTTGGAGCATTGTCTGCAGTGTAGGTACTTGGAGTATTGTCTACAGTGTAGGTACTTGGAGCATTGTCCACAGTATAAGTGCTCAAAGTATTGTCAACATTGTAGGTACTCGGAACACTGTCCACAGTGTAGGTGCCCAAAGTATTGTCTACAGTGTAGGTGCTTGGAGCATAGTCCACAGTGTAAGTACTTGGAGTATCAGGGATACTGGAAATATCATTAGTTTTGTTCACAAGCAAAGAAGTGTTGTTAACCATATAGCTATTCCTATGTCCAACAACTTGGAGTTCTCTCAGTTTTTTCTTCATATGTTCTCCTATTTTAGTAGCCCTTTCATCAAATTGGTTATAATTTGTTCTTCCATGGGAATAGGTTTCTAAAAGAGACAATGGAATACTGTTTAATAATTATAATAATTTTATATCTCAAGGTCTTTTTAATATTTTTTCAAACCAACAGAACACCAAAAAGCCATACTTTACTTTAAAAAATTTTTCTTACTTTGCTTTAATAAGATATAAGATATGTGTGTGCGTATTTATAATTTATTGATATGTATGTAAAGAAAAACATGAGCAAATACAGATAGTGTTTTCCTAGGGAGTAACTATACTTCCAAATTTTAAGGTCATAAGATGATTATAATATTGACCCAATTGTCTTTTATATTCTCACTGTATGGCATTAATAATCAAAACATTTTTAAATGATTTTTCCAATATGATTTAATAGACTCAGTGAGTGAAAATAGCATAAATCACATGCTATATCAAAGTACAAAAAATTTAAGGAAAATTCTGTTTATGAGCATTTTACCTAAGATTCAAAACTAGTACTTGTCATCATCAATCTTAATATGTATGCATGACATCTTATACATTCATGGAAATTACTATCTTCTTTTTTTCATTTTAATAATTGCCCAAGCTGTTAATTTTAACAAAATAAAAATACTTCCTATTTAAGAAAATTATATAATACCATGATGCTCAGGGTATATAAATGTTGCTGCTGGTGGTGGCAGTGGTGGTGGTGGTGGTAGTGGTGGTGGTGGTGGCAGCAGCTGCTCTGGCACAGGCTCTTGGATGTAAGGTGGTGGAAATTCCCCTTGAGCTGGGGGATACATCAGTTGAGGGGCTTGTGGATACATAGGTGAAGCTGGTGTGATGAAGTATGATATTTGCGGTATAGTAGCAGGCATGGTTGTGTAATAGTCAATTGTCTGAGGCACAACAATAATTTTGCGAATCCCATTTTCTTCTACTACCTAAAATGGAAGACAGAGTCATATAAACATATTAGAATCCATAAATCCAGCATTTTCCTAATGTTTTAGATTTACAACCTGTGCTCTTAATTTAGAAAACCTAAAGGATCAAAAATCAACAATCAAGTGAAACTATGTCAAGCAGGAGGCAAGGTAATTCTTCCTTTTTCCCATATGTATAGCTTTCAAAAAGGTAATTTTTGACAATGGATAATATATTGACATGGTTCAAAACCATAAAGTATAAAAAAGTATACATGAAAAGTTTCCCTCCTAACCCTTATCTGCTCAATGTCCCCGGTGGATAACTACTGTTTTTAGTTTATGAGTCTTTCCAGAAGTTCTTTATGCCAATACAAACAAATAATAATATTCTTATTTTTCCTCCTTTTTATTACATAAAGGTAGCATTATTTATATGATTCTGTACCTTGTTTTTTGCACTTAGCAATATATCTTGAAGATCTTTCTATATCAGTACATAGAGCTTCCCTATTTTCTTACACAGCTAAATAGTGCTTCATTATATGGATTTATTACACAGTCCCCCATTGACAAGCACATAGATTGTTTCCAGTCTTTTGTGATTACAAACAATATTGTAGTGAATAATCTTGTACCTTTATTATCCCAGATTTATGAAAATATATCTTTAGGATAAATTTCTCAAAGTAGAAATGCTGGGTGAAAGGGTATATACATTTGTATTTTTGTTAGATATTGCCTCAATAGCTAATTCCATTTAGAACCAAACCATATCATATTGACTTATTTAGTGTGTTCTTGATGTTTATAGTTGTGCAATAGAAAAAGTCATATTCTCAAGTATAAAACTTCTGAGGCCATGGAATATTTTATTAATCTCTGTAGGAACCATATCTCCCTGCCCATTTTAGGTGCTTGAGAAAATTTTAAAAAGCGCCCTTTGTAGTCTGGCAACTGAGAGTGAAATACGACTGAACTGAAAATACTAAGTAATTTTAGGGACTAAAGCCCACACATTATCAGAAGACATTACTGTAGCAATTGTAATAGATAATTAAGATTGGTTAAAATACAGAGAAACAAAAAACAATATGAAAAGACATGAATTCATTAAATGAATAAGGCAGTCCAAGGAACGTTTGTTTAAATATCACTGAAATTGCTTTTTAGTAATGATAATAACATCAACATGAATAAAATAAATAGTATTCTAGAAGTTCTCTTATCATAGTGACACAATGAAAACTATTAAATGATAACTTAATGCTAAACACTAAATAAAACCACACTAGTATACCTGAGACATGTAACCAGGAGGAAGGTATATTGGGGGCAGAGTGCCACTTGGTGACATCAGAGGTACATCTGCAGGTCCTAAAAGAGAATTATTATTAATAAATTATTTAATAACTTTAAAGTCCATTTAACTTTGCACAGTGAAAACCAGCTCCAAGGTTTAACAATAGCTAGCCATTTTGAAAATGTATGTTGTTTACTTGCAAAGGAGACTAGGTAAACATGTAGATGAATCAGTGCAAATTAATCATGAGGAAAAATAACCAAGACACATAATAGGGACGGGTTAAAATTTATATTATAAAAATGTTGACAAATTTTATTGCTAATAAAAATTAACTATAAGCCTCCTGATATAATTGTACTTTACTTACCTGTTTTTTTCTCACCCCAAATAGTTATACATTGAGAATAGAAATTTTACTCTGTAGTATAAAATATATTTCTTATAGTGATGTTACATAATAAAAATTAAATAAATTTTCATTTTAAGGCTTTTCACCAATAATACATAGTAAAGTGAAATAGTTTTTAGAAAACAGCATATTATAGAGAAGGGCCCAATGCTACTCTTATACTAGGTATTCTTACACCATAAACATAGGATTGCATAGGAACTAAAAATACAACACAGAATGGAGACTTTTATATGTCATCACTTCTATTTATCTGAAGTTATTATAATTAATGCTTAGTTCTAAAAATATATGTGCTTTTAAGTCCTAGAATGGTAATTTACTTTTAATAATGGGGAAAAATAATAAATATGGGTTCACAATAAACTTTATGTAGCAGCCATATGTAATCTGTTACTAAATTGTAATGTTTTAAGAAATTTTGAGACACAGTACAAAATCACTTAATTTACAAAATAACTGGCATAAGACAGAAATAATCATATTACTTTGAAATAAATCTTATATGAATTAAATATTAATTTTATATTACTACTGAAGCAATTTTATGTTATTCCTTTGCTATATATGTATGTACATGTATATATACACATATAGAGAAAGTTATTTATATATAAATAATTTCCCCCCTCCTGTACATTGTTCTATATTAAATGTTTAGTGTAGTGCTGGAAAATGCTAGACACTAAAGAAATACTCTTTGAATATGTGAGTGGATATAAAGAAGAAGCCACGTGGAGAATGGTAAGAGGGGCAGAGACACAAAATGGACTGGTCCCATACTAACGTGGGGTGGTTAAAAATCAGGAGGGATATTTTGACTGCAGAGAGCCCCTCTTAGGACTGAGGGGGTCCCTGCCCCACAGTGGGTTTCCCACCTCAGAGCACCAGTGCCAGGAAGAGGAGTCTCCACAACATTTGGCTGTGAAAATCAGCAGGGATTCTGCCCAGGTGAGACAGAGAGCTGCTGTAGACCCATACAGTCCTCTTAAAGGGCCCATGCACAGTTACTCACTGATGGACTCCCTTGCTCTGAGCTCATGAGCTGTGTGCGGCAGCAGCTTGAAAAGTGCTAGGGATGTATGGGGAGGAAGTAAATTGTCCGGCTTCAGGGTTAGGGCAGGAGGGGCAGCTCTGGCTGGGACAGAATGGTTGGCAGACACCATTGTTCCTCACTCCTCAAACTGGCTAACACTGTTCACCCCACCCTGGTGATCCCTGAAAACCTTCCCCACCTAACTGGTTCATAGGCCCGAACCTCTTTCAGCAGCTGTTCCTCACAAGCATTCAGCTTTGGCCTGAGGCAGACTTCCCTAAAATCTTTGAAAGGTCCACAAATCCCAAACAAGCAGTAGCTGGCTTCACTTCTTGTACTTCTTGCTAAGTGGCCCCCAGCCTGGCACAAGTGGCAGCAGGCCTCAGTTCACAGCATATCCTCTCCTAGGTGCCGCCAAGCCTAGCATAGGCAGCAACCAACTGCAGACCACTTTGTAGCTGCTAGCAGGTAGCTCGAGCTGGACACAGGCAGCAGTTGATGTGGGCCTGCACTGGAGCCCATCCCAAGAGGCCATGGAACCAATTCATCTGGTGTCCACACCACAGCACCATCCAATTAGCTCCACAAATGACACATTGAAAGGGTAGAATCAGCAGAGCCCTGCTACAGTTTATCCCACTCTGTGGGGTCACCTCCCATACAACAGCTCATCCACTATAGTCATGGTCATTTCTCACAGGCAGTCAGCCTGAGGGTCAGTCCTACCCACTGATGTGCCAATAGGAATCAAGGCTCAACTATGACAGGAAGACACACACAACCCATATAAGGGACATACCTGTAGCACCCTGCTCAAGTGACCTGGAAGACTGCACCACCAGGCCCCATAGACACCTACTACATAAGGCCACCTTGAAAAGACTGGGAGATGTAGCAGGTATACCTAACAAAACACAGGGAAGCAGCCAAAATAAAAAGACAAACATGTCCCAAATGAAAGAACAGAACAAAACCCCATAAAAAGACTAAACAAAATGGAGACAAGCAATCAAACAGATACAGAGTTCAAAACACTGGTTATAAGGATGTTCAATGAACTTAGGGGAAAAATATATGAACTCACTGAGAACTTACACAAAGATAGAAACCATAAAAAGGAACCAGTAAGAAATGAAGAATACATCTGAAATGAATACATTAGATGGAATCAACATCAGATTATATGACACAGAAGATCAAACCAGGGATTTGGAAGACAAGGTAGTAAAATAACACCGAATTGGAACAGCAAAAAGAAAAAATCCAAAAAACAATGAAAATAGTTTAAGCAGCCTCTGGGATGTATCAAGCATGCAAACATTCACATTATAAGGATACCAGAAGAAGAGAGAAAGATAAAGGAATTGAAAACCTATTTGAAGAAATAGTGACAGAAAACTTCCTTAACCTGGTGAAGGAAATAGACATACAAGTCCAGGAAGCTTGGTATGTCCCAAACAGGATAAACCCAAAGAAGCCCACACCTAGACACATCTTAATTAAAATTCCACAAGTTAAAGACCAAGAGAGTCTTAAAAGCAAGAGAAAAGCAATTAGTTACCTACAAGGGCTCTCCCATAAGACTGATTTCTCCATATTAATTTTGCGGGCCAGAAGGGCCTGGCATGAAATATTCAAAGTGATGAAAAGCAAGGACCCACAACCAAGATTACCAGCAAAGCTATCATTTAGAATTGAAGGACAAATAAAGAACTTCCCAGACAAGAAAAAGCTAACAGAATTCATCACCACCAAAACAGTATTTCAAAAATGTTAAAGGTAATTCTTGAAGAAAATGATAAAAAATATGAATAATGATAATAACTACATGTATATCAATAATTACTTTAAATGTAAATGATTGAAAACTCTAATCAAAAGACCAGGGTGGCAGAATGGATAAGAAAACAAGACCTTAACATATGCTGTCTACAAGAAACCCACTTCAGATCTAAAGACATGCATAGAATGAAAGTAAAGGGACTTACACCAGACAAAATATACTTTAAAACGCAGACTATAATGAGAGAAAGAAGTATACAGTAATTCTACTTCTGGGTGTTTATCTGAAGAAACCCAAAATACTAATTCAAAAAGACAGATGTATCTATTTGTTCACTGCAGCATTATTTACAATAGTCAAGATATGGAAGCAACCTAAGTGTCAATAGACGAATAGATAAAGAAGTAGTGGTAGATATATACAATGGAAGATAACCATAAAAAGAATGAAATCTTGTCATCTGCAACAATATAGATAGACCTAGAAAGTATTATGCTAAGTGAAATAAATCAGAGAAAGATAAATACCACATGACTTCACTTATATGTGGAATTTAAAAAAACAAAATAAACAAGCAAAACGGAAACAAATTCATAGATACAAAGAACATTTTGATGGTTGCCAGATGGGAGGGGAGTTGGGGAAATGGGTGACAAGGGGGAAAGGATTAAGAAGTACAAATAGGCAGTTACAGAAATCACAGTGATGTAAAGTACAGCATAGAGAACATAATAATATTGTAATAAGTATGTATGGTGTCGGGTTGGTACTAGACTTATTGAGAAGATCACTTTGTAAGTTATATAAATGTCCAGCCATTATGACGTACATGTAAAACTAATATTGAGTGTCAATGCTTATAGAAAATAAAAAAATAAAAAATTAAAAAAGGAAAAAAGAATACATGAACTGCCTGAGGGTCTCAGCAGTCATCTCCTATAGGAGAATAGTCTAAAACTAAGTGTCTGTCAATATCTTCAAAATCTGGACTTTTTGAAATGGAATTCTTGAATCAATTTTTGATTTTTAAAAGTATCTTATATGAAGTTCTCTAGTAAGACTAGCAAGATGATCCCTGGTTGTTCTATTGTTACTATGCTCTATGAGAAAGATATAAATTCAAGAGCGTTCAATCTGGCTCAAACGGGAAAGGATATTAGTGGAAGAGATTACTAGTAAAGTTTTTTCACACTAATATTTAAATTTGTTCTTTAAAATCAAACAACATACATTTAATTATACTTTTACTGACCTTGAATATTTTGAATGTTCCCATCATCAGACTTGATGGTGAGGGTCTCCCCAGGGTTAACTTGCACCAATATAATCTAGAAATAAACCATTTTTGATGATATACTTTTTTGTTAATTTATGAAAAATCATTATTGTCCTTTTGAAAAACATTGAGACTCACTAATTATTGAGGACTTGTGATGCTCAAGGAGAAGAGTACAATTGGATCAATGAGCACTTAGGAGAAATTCAATACTCCTAAGTAAGAACAGGTTCTCCCCAAACCAAGTAAAACCTAATATAGTAAGGTCATAGAAAATAGGTGCTTTGAGATGGAAAGACCAACCCCTTTCATTAAAAAAAAATTGCAAAAAATAACAAAAGCTTACCGGAAGGTAAAATTCATACATACTTGTTGTATCCAGTATTGAGGACAAGAATTCCATCTGGTATATCTCTTGGGATGAGTCATCATTTGTGAATAATTAGTAGTATACTGTGTTCCAACAGTGGTGTTCAGATGATAACTTTCCATCTAGAAAAAAAAATTTTAATTTCAATAAGCTCACTATATCTCAGTTCCTTTTGACATAATGCCAAACAAAATTATAAGCTAGAAGCACAGTATTTGCTTGTTGTTAAGCTCCAAAGAAAAGTTGTTACTCTTTCACATTACATATGTAGATAAAAATTTTCTTGAATAGCTTATTTTAAATGTGTAAACACTAAATCTAAACTACAGCCTGTTTCTTTCTTGAGACCAATCCTATAAGTAGAAGTCATTGCTGCTCAGAATAATACTTTTAAATACTAGAAATTTGAACTCACATCTATGAATGAATATGAAAAAACTTTAGACTGCATTAGAGCCATATATTAAAACCATTCTTCTGAAGAAACTAGGGGTAGTATAAACTTTAAGATACAACACCAAGACTTTTGAGTCCATCAAGGGAGGCTGAGAAAGCAGCTAAGTCAACACAAAAGGAGGTTTTATGTAGCCTAAGCCAATGTTAAATGTCTCTCAAGCAAGTTTAAAAGGCATACAAGGAAGGTAAATTGATGTTGGCGAAAAGACAAAACTTGTTAACTAAGTGACCAATCATAAAAAGTGACAGTTTTTCTAAATAAAAACTAATACTGAATTTAAGAAAAATCTGACCAGTTATGATAGGGAAAAAAAAGCAAATCTACTCTTACCTGATACATGGGATTCCCATTGATAACTGGAGCTATAGGAGTTATTTCAGTAAGTGTAGGTGTAAGCCCATGTTCAGTCATGTCTAAAAAGATTGGCTTTCACAATAAATTATGTTTCTAAAAACAAAATGAATTCTTAGATTAATCAAATGAAGTAAAAGTAGTGATTTTTAAATGACAAAATCTGATATAATATTCCTGAGAAAAAAGACATCATAAATAATTTTTTTCTCTAGAATTATTTACTTAAGTGAAATTGCTTTACACATTTCAAAATAATCATCGGTTTTTATAAATGAACAAACATAAAATTTGGAGTCAAGAGTTTTAACTCATTCACTCTATACTCATAAAGAAAAAGATAGCTTCATTTCACAGTGTGAAGAATGGTTTAAACAAGTCACTGGTCATTTGATCCACTCCGATTAAGTTAATTTAATTTCTAATCTATGATGTTACCTGCTAAATAAGATTTCATATTGCTTAGGAGGCTGTAAGAATTAACTAGATTCTTTTATAATGTTAAGAACATAGATATTTACCTTAACTCTTTCAGATACTAAAACCAAAATATCTTAAACATAATCTAAAGCTTCAAACCCAAACTGTTAAAATACATTTCAGGTTTAAATACTTCATGTGTAGATGGCACCAAGTGACAAGATATGGTCTGCTAGTCCAGATCCTTGATTCCATAAACAGTTGAACAAAAATAAGAAAGAAAATTATGACTTTTTTGAAGATGGAGAAGAGGATACTCAAGAGGGAACCTCTTGGAGCTAGGCAAGCCCTGCAAATGAAGTGTGGTGCAGTGGTTCTACATCTCTGTGGTAACGGTGATGCAAAGGAATGTTTACTATGTCATAATTCTAGTCACTACTTACATCATTTCCTTACCAAGTTTTAGATGTAGTCTGAAGAGACTTTTTACTTGTGAATAACAGCTTTTCATAAGTGAAAGACAGGTTTTTTAAACTGTTGGGAGTCATAAAAAAATATAGAGTACATCTAGCAGAAAATGTGTATGTTCTCTTAGGGATATAGGAAATAGTTGCAAACTTAATGTTTTTTTTTATTATCTACTCAACAGCGAAAAGTACATTAGGCTAATTTAAATCTCTTGGATCACCACCAAATTTGTTTCATTCATGGCAAAAGTCATTGCTCTCTAGCTCAATGTAATGACTGGATTAATCAAGATTTTATTTTATCTTTTAGATTTCCTAATTATTCTATTTAATTTTATTTATGCGATTTGATAGACTTTTAAAGTAAAAAACATTCATTTTTAAACTGAAGTTCATTGAAGCATGCACTGAAAGATTATTTATTTCCATATTAAGCAGTAAAATATTTTAATTTTATTAATAGCCCTTGGATATATATTTTCTCTTTTTTGAATAAACTATCTTTTAGAATAGTATTAGATATACAGAAAAATTTCAGAGATAATACAGGGAGTTCTCATATATATCATACCAGATTTCCCCTATTAAAAACATATTAGTATGACATTTACTATAATTAATGATACAGTAGATTATTATATGTTAACTGAAGTCCACACTTCATTTATTTCTTTAGATCTTGCCTGATTGTCATTTTAATTTTTTTAAATTTAAATATTATTGACTATATTTCCTGTGCTGTACATTACATCCCTATGACTTATTTATTTTATAACTGGAAATTTGAACCTCTTATTCCTCTTCATCTTCCTCCTCTTTTTTTTCAATTACAGTTGGCATTCAAATATTATTTTAAATTAATTTCAGCTGTGTACAGTATAGTGGTTAGACATTTAGATAATTTTCGAAGTGATTCCTCCAATTAGGTTAGGACCCACTTGGCACTATACATAGTTGTTACAATATTATTGACTATATTCCCTATGCTGTACTTTCTATTCCCATGACTACTTTATAACTACTAATTTGTACTTCTTAATATCTCATCCTTTTTCACCCAACCCTCTAACACCCCTGCCATCTGGCAACCATGATTTGATCAAGATTTAAAGCAACTTAAAATGACATTTGAAAAATAGAGACTGTGCCAAAAATTTGTGTGTATATATGTGTGTGTGTATCCTCTTTTATCCCATAACCTTTTCTTTTTCATCAGAACTTCCAATCACTGGCGTACATGATAGGTCAAATTAATAGATTTACTGCTTCACCTATATCTTTTCTATAGCTGTGTACCAACTTAGATCTAGAATTTAATTTAATCATTTATTTAATCTTGGGTGACATCCATACATCAACAGATTTAAAGTAGCCTACAGTAGATAACTATCCCTTCAGCAAAAACTGAGAAGGGAATTTTAATTGTTTTGAAATTAAAATAAATTGGTATTAGATTCCCTAAGATATAAAGGTTTTCAAAATTCCTGTCTGTTTCAAATCAATGTCACATACAATTAAGTGCTCCATTTAGAGAGATTGTTTATAGTATTTCAGTTTTACAAGTTAAATGATCTGTGTTATATAAGGAATCAAAGGTCCTTTTAGCACTTGGAGAATGTCTTGTTCTTTCCCCTTATGTTTTGGCTATCATTTTTATCATTTTAAAGTTAAATGTGAAATTCATGTTTAGAACTTTAATTTCTATCAATGTTATGACCAGTTGTTTACATAAGAACAACCAAAATTTAAGAGTAAGAATAGCATCTCAATTATTTTTTTTCACAAAGATACATTTACCCTTTTTAGTATATACAATAATAATGTTGAATAATCAAAATGCAGAAACTATACAACTTAGTAACTTTGTATAGATATGCCAATATTATTACAGGGAAAAAGGTAAAGGAAATATGTAATTTTCTTATTTAGCATCTACTTTATCATCTTCTTTAAGTAGAGCTTTCATCCATTATATTAAAGTAAGATAAATAACTATATAATGAAGGATAATTTGACAAAGGATTGGTTGCTAAGGATTTTTTTCCCATCTTGTTAGGTTAATAAACTACTTTATAAAGTGAAGTACCTTTTTCAATGCAGCTTTAATAATTTTGCTTTTCAGGCTCTTGAAATTTCTTTTAAAATCCTAAAGAAGCCTCTAGTCTAGCAAATTTTCCATTATTTCCCTGCTACTCTGCACTGTAGTTGGACTATAAATGTAATGTTTTAATAAGAAACAGCTCTAATAAAAGAAAATAATATTTGAGGAAAAGTACAAAATGTTGAGTGGCATTATTACAAGTGAAACAAATCTTCAAAAAGTCATCTTAATAAACCGTATATGAACAAAAATCTTTAACTCTGGTCAGAACAAGGAATTACAGAACACAGAAAAATTACATTAGTTTCCTCAGAAGAAGAAAAATATTAGAAAGCTAGGGAGGAAAATATTAAGATAGACATTCAGGCTTCTTAGTAGTCTTGATAGTTTTAATTTCAAGCTGAGTGTAAACTTTTAAGTACCCTCACAGTCCCAAATATGCAGAGAATGCTACAGTTAAAAGTGCTGTTGCCTTACTGCGCCTCACTGTATAAAGCCCAAGCTAAACTATGACTATACAGAAGTAAAATTAAAATTAAGTATATCAATAAGGCAGGGACTACAAGGAAGTATTCAGAATTTTTATAGCATTTATTAAATTATTGGTCAGGTGACACTATTAATAATTTACAGTTAGAAAATAGACATTTAAATAATTTCATAATGTATATCTTTGATATCCAGTTGTGTATGTCCTATAATAAAAGTGTAACTCTTAAGAATTCCATTTAAGTACATTTTATACTATGCCATGTGTAATCACTTTGAAAGAAACATATGAACCTTAGACACTATTTTCAACTTTAAAAAGTGGGAAAATAGCACAAATATTTAACCAGATTAAGAAGCAACACTTACTTTCCAGAATTAAATTTTAGGCTCAAAATTTACTTACTGCTTCATAATATGAGTATTTCAACACAGAATGCATAGTTTTGGCCCATAAGTGCTGTGTTTCCTACTTTTTTCCCTCAAAAGTATCATTGTTCAGATAAAGTTCCAATAAAAGTCCAATTCCCAAGTCATAAATAACTGTTTATAAAACAGGAGATAAATTATTTTAAAAAACACTTCTAGAATGTATACTTGCCTAAGAACTGCAGTTTAAATTTAACTTCTAGCTTGAAAAAAACATATTCCATAACCCCTTGAAATGAATATTAATTATGTAAGCCACTAATGAAGTAAACTGAATCTTGGTGAAATAAAACGTGATCTTATTACCATTATTTTAGTTTTCTCTTAGAGAAGGTAAAATTGCATTGTTTCATAGTGGTAAGTCTGAAAGTCAAAAGATCTGAGGTCAAATTTCTGCTTTACACATTACTAAGTAACTCTTGTTTACATTTTTATTCGGCATTGCCTAGTACATAGTAGGTACTTGAGAAATGTCGAATGGAGTGATATAACCAACATGGAAAAATAAGTTTTTTACCATCTTCCCACTCACTCCAAAACACACACACACACACACACACACACACACACACACACACACACCAACAAAAAAAAACCCCACGATTTTCACAGTCATCCACAGACAAGAGTGCCATTGTAGAAGTCTTGGAGATATTACCTCACACATGTTAGAATGGCTGTTATCAACAAGACAAGATATAGTAAGTGGTGAGGATGTAGAGAAATGGGAACCCTCACACGCTGTTGGTAGAAATGAAATTGGTATAGCCATTATGTAAAACAGTATGGAGGTTTTGCAAAAAAATTAAAAATAGAACTATATATGTTTCAGCAATTCCACTTGTGGGTGTATACTTGCAAGAAATGAAATCAGTATCTTAAAGAAATATTTGCACCCCCATGTTTGTTGAAGTATTATTAACAACAACTAAGACATAGAAACATCCTAGATATTCACTGATGGACGAACGTGTACAGAAAATGTGGTATGTATCTACGCAAGGGAATATTATTCAGCCCAAAAAAATGAAGAAAATCTCCCTTTTGTGACAACATGGAAGGACTTTGAGGGCATTATGCTAAGTAGAATAAGTTAGATAAAGACAAATACTGTATAATCTCACTTATATGTGGAATCTAAAAAAGCCAAATTCATAGAAACAGAGAGTAGATTGGCAGTTGCCAGGTGCTGGGGAGGTGTGGGAACTGGGGAGATGTTAGTCAAAGAGTACAAACTTTCAGTTATAAGATGAAAAAGTTCTGGGGATCTAATGTACAGCATGGAAACTATAGTTAACAATACTGTATTATGTACATGAAAATTAGAGAGTAAATCATAAATGTTCTTACCACGAACAAATAATTATGTGAGGCGATGGGTGCGTTAACTCATTATGGTAATCATTTCACAATACATACATGTATCAAATTATTTTTTACACCTTAAACCTACACAATGTTATGTGACAATTATATCTCAATAAAGCTGGAAAAATAAATTTCGAATAAATGATGAACCTTTTCCCTGAATTTGTCCTACTCTAGTAAGCAATCATTTTTATCATTTATTGACTGTCCTCTCTAAAGCCATGGATGGGTAGGTTGATAACATATATATTCTAAGATAAAATAATATACAAAATTAGGATGAGAATTATAAAGAATAAATATCTTTAGAATGTTTTCCTAAAAAATGGACACAAGAGGTAATATTGGACAGTAAAATGTAAGAAATCCACACAGTCGAAAGTATTTTAAATTTTTAAGTTGTTACATGTAATTATAAAGAATGAATTTTTTCCACATTGTGCTAAGTGAGATAGGTCAGACATAAGTCAGTGATAAGAAAGACAAATACTAGACATTATTACTTACATGTGGAATCTGAAAAAGCCAAACTCATAAAAACAGAGGGTTTGCCAGGCAGTAGGGGTAGAGGGATAGGACAGATGTTGTTTAAGGGTATAAACTTGCAATGAGTAGTAATTCCTAGAGATCTAATGTACAGTATAGAGAATATACACAACAATAATCATCAAAGTTGCTAAGAGACTAGAACTTAATTTCAATCATTAAAAAGAAATAATTATGTGACATAATAGAGGTGCTAATTATCACTACACCAACAATCATGCTATATAAATGCCTCAAATTAACATGCTGTACAACTTAAATTTAAACAATGTTATATGGAGAATATATTATAATAAAAAATAAAATGAATGTAAAGAATGGATTTTTTAAAAGCCAGAGATTTAATATACTATTATTTTATATGAATGAAAACATAATTTTCAAGTCAAATCACTAATCAGGATTCTGGTTAATAATTTCTACATAGAATGCATTTGTAAGATATTGAGTATAATTAAAGAAAACACTATAAAATTTAAACATTTTTGGAGGACTTCCCAAATCAGGCAATGTTAAACCAAAAGAGACACAAACAACCCTTGAGCAGATTATTTGAGATACAAAAATGATTCTAAATCTCAATAAAGCAAGCATACTTAAAGACTGATCTCAAAAGTTAGAATTCCAGTATAAAAAGACAGAGGATGAGAAGGAATGAATACCACTGGAGCTTAATAAATTCTGAAGATATGGGAAAGTACACAAGACATTGTTGGATAAATATGACAATAGAAAACTATAACATGCATCCAACTATGACTAATATGTTTACCTACATAAATACATATGTGCATAGAGAATATATTGAATGGAAATACACTAGGATTTTACCAGTGGCTATCTCTGATTGGGATTATAGGTGACATTTTAAAAAATGATTTTTCTCTATTTTCTAAAATTATTTCACTCTTAAAATTAAAACACAAGTTATTGTAAAAGGGGCAATGAGAGGGTAAACCTAGGACAAATTTGCATCTGTACAACAAATACTGGAACACCAGAATCAAGATCTTCCTCTCCCTGACTTGAAGGCAGAAGAAATGGTTTTAAAGACAAATAAAAAGAACTACAAGAGTACATCATCTAAGCAATACTTCTACCTGAAATTATGTAAAGAATTTGTGATACAAAATATGTATATATAGTATATGAATAGATTTGAGAAGGGACTAGACAATATCTCAAGATCATCAATCAATATTGGATTATTAATGAAAACTGAGGATGTTTGAGATGAATATCCACTCTTCTGAGGCTGATGTTATCAAAGATAAATATGTTCTTCATAAAGCGTCTTATGATATCACCACAAGTCATGGACTACAGGAATGGATGGTCATTGGCTGACCTAGTCTGGCATTTCTAACCTCAAAGTTTCTACATAAAGAAATACTTATGTCACAAGTTAAAACAAAACAAAACAAAACAAAAACTAAGTCCCCCAAGAAAAGCCAGAGCTACAAACATCAGCCATAATTTAAAAATTTTGTTTAGTTCTGGCAAAGGCTCATAGGATCATATCTTGCATATGTTATTATTCTTAGACTCTTGAGTTTCTAGTTGAATGTTGTGGCCCTTTACCCTTTAATGAAATTAATAATACTTTCTGGTGAAACAGTCTTAAAGACTGAAAATATTATGGACTATTATATCAGATTAACATATCTTTAAATACATTCCTTATGCTGGTGCCATATAATCCTGATTTTTAAAAATTATTTTAATCTCCAAAAAATAATTTTCTTTGTTGAATAGAATAACATTTCTGTAATAGAGGAATAAGATGTTATCATTAAAAAGGTTTCTTAAATGCAATTCTTTAATTTTAGAAAGGCTACTATGTTCTGAAATTATCATTACAAATAAAATTATGTTGAATATTAAGAAATGTGACAAATAGAGTATCTTAAGTAAGAAGTTTTATATTTCAGTCATTTTTAAAATTTAAATTTTGGCATGGGTGAATTATTTTTAATTGTTGAAAGATGTGAACAGAAAGAAGAGCTTGCCTACTTTTAGAAAGAAAATAAGTCAACAAATAAAAACCAAGTGAGTATACTTGATAAGTTTAAACTTACCATATATTATACTTTTAGAGAGTATTTAATTCACTAAGTAATGTAATTAGAACAGAATGAGTTTGTGGAAAAAATTTTTTCATTTAGATGAATATATTGGTGATAACTCCAACCTCACAGCAAAACAAACAAAAACCAAACCCAGCACATGCGCGCGCACACACACACACACACACACACACACACACACACACACACACACAGAGTTAAGATTTTTAGAGACCTTGAAAGCTGGTGAGTTTAAGTGGCAGATCATTATAAATTTACTTTTCCTTACATATTTCCAGAACAAATTGCATTTTTAATTGCAATTTTAATCTACAGTCAAAATGTGGTAGAAAGTTTTAAACTCAAATTTCTTTGTCTATTTAATTCTATTGTAAAACAAGAAATTTTGCCTAAAGCTTAAAACTGGATTTAGGGACCTGACCTAGAATACCAGGCTTGTACTGATGAGCAGGGCAATTTAAATTAGGAGCTGGAAGTGATTTTTCAGTAAGTGCTTCAAGGGTTTAATAAAAGAGGTCAGCGCTACAAAAGGTACTTACTCTTCTGCTAAAATCTGATGGTCAGCAATGATGAGCTGTATGGAGCCACTTCAGTCTGGAAAGATTTCACTACAGTCTTTCTCTGAGACACAAAAACAGGTGGAAAAAAATTACAAAAAAAAAGCCATGCTTTGCTAATTCTGCAGTTCGTTTCTATTTAGCCTGAATGAAAAATTATGAACTTTTCAAATAAGTCATCTGTTTCTGAGCTTGAAAAGCAGTATAAAATAAAGCTTTAAAATTTTGTTAACAAGAGTTAAAGTATTCTCAGGATACTAATTAGATGTATCTTTAATCTACCTCCCTCCCTGAATATTTTATTTATCTTTTATTTAAAACAATTTATATTATCACATGCAGAGAAAAATATAAACAAAGGTTTCCAAGAATTAGAGTTAATTTCCATTCTCCGCAAAAAAAAAAAATGTTTTTGTTAAGTAACAAAGCACTTCTGAAAATTGTTTTGGTAAATTACAAAATAAAATAAAATAAAACGAAAGCTTCTTTGTGTTTCTGTCCCCCACTCTTTATGACACAGACACTACTTTAGGAATAATGTTTCCCTTATATTCATTATGCTTTAAACCTGCTAAGAGAGAGTGGCATGTCAAAAGAGGGGCAGCATGCGCAAGAGTGGGGTAAGGAGTAGTGGCGTGTGGAGACTGGAGGGAGGAAAGGGTTGATTTTTCTCGTAAGGTGTTTTAATTTATGAATTAATGCTTATGGTCCTTGATTCTGAGTATTTGTCAAGATACTGATAATTATTTTCGTCAGTGAATTTGGTATCAGTCCAACTTCTTGAAGACAATTCGTCCTATTGTCAAGGGATTGCTTATATAAGGACAAATTTGGTAAAGAAAAAACTTTCAAGTATACCATTGAGAGAGACCCAAGCAACTTGATTCAAAGGACTTCAAAAGGTGCCCATTCAGGTTGTCTTTAATGATAAAATGATGATGATGATGATGATGATGATGATGATTATAAATTACCGGTAGTAAAAGCAAGGGCATTACCAGCTAGTTTTCTTTTTAGCTTTAGAAAAGTCAACGATTCACAGAAATAACGGGTACCCCCCAAGGTGCGACGCAATGATAAAGAAAAAAACCCAAGGATTTCCTAACAAATCAACTTCCACCCTAACCCACAAATACTGAACCCTTCTGTGGTTTAAAAAAAAGAAAGAAGAAAGAAAGAAAGAAAAAGAAAGAAAGAAAGAAAGAAAGAAAGAAAGAAAGAAAGAAAGAAAAGAAAAAATAGCCCAGCACTGTGCAAAGCTCTTGTGTACATTCCGCAAGGAATCTACATTTCTCCTTTCAATAAAATAAGCACCTAACTAGCACTTACCAGTCAGTGTCTATGGAAAAGGAAAAACGTAAGACAAATCAACACTGGGCAGAAATAGACAAGACTTTCCTGAAAAACCGTCCTCCGACCCTAGGAGTTTCAGATCCTATAACTAAGTGCCCAGAAAACTATAGTTACTGTAAAGTCCAGGAACATAAAAAGTAGAAAAAAAGGACGACTGTCCAAAAGCAGGTCACTCTCCAGGTATTTCCTAGTCGGAACAGTGCGTTCCGAATAGAAAAAGAGACCAAGCTACAGTGACCCGTCCGAGATTAAGAAAGATAAAAGACCGGGCTGGAAGAGCGGTCACCAAATACAAAGACAAGCGGCGAAGTGAAGCTAAGCAAAGAGAGAGGAGCAGGCGGGACCTACGTGGCCGCAGCTGCGGACGCGCAGCTTTGGGGGCGGTGGAAGGAAGGTCTTTCCACGCGGCACCCAATGGCTGGAGAGGGAATGCGCCGTTTATACGGTCCCAATCTAATGAGGCTCCAAATGTAAAAGGAGCCCTTGGTCTCCCCTCGCCCTGCCCCCCCCCAACTCGGAAACTCTTCCCTCCAAAAATATCCCCTCACCTACTTGAGCCTGCTGGAGCAGCGGTGTAACCCTATCCATCAGCATCCCAGCAACAGGCGACTTCAGCTCCAGGCCTGGCGGCCCCGCCCCTGCCCCCTCTGCCCCCCCACCCCGCCCCTCCTCACCCCGTGCTACTCCGCGCGTTCCATCCGGTCACCGCCGCGTTCACATTCTCTCCCAGCGCAGAAGTCTCCGCGCAGAAATCCTCCCGGAGGCTGTTCACGCCCCCTTGGCATCTCCGAGCACACCAACAGCCGTTGAGGACAGAAGAAAGGCACAAAGTTAGGAGCTACAACAGCAGCTGTTCCTAGCCTAAGGACTGGGAGGGGAGGGGCAGGAAAGAAAAAGTGAGAGGAAAAGAAAAAGGAGAGTGGTCACAGTGGCCTCAGCGAGGTCACAGGCCCGGGCCAGTCGCGGCGAACACTGATAGGTCACTAGATCAGGGGGCAGGGGATGGCAGTGACTCTTAGGCTGCCTTCCCTCCCTGGATGCTGAAAGAGACCTATTTTTTCCCATGTTCTCCGTCTCTGTGCTTTTTAGCACTTAAGTGTACCCTGTACATCATCATCACCTTTATGATGGGCACGCAACAAGTTACCTCGGAAAGGACTGGGGTGGTGGATGGAGGCTGTACCCAGACCTCAAAGTCTGAGGTCAGCAGTGAGCAAGGGACGACCTCGACACCGCTCTCCTGTGTTTCTGAGCACTGGGAAGGAGGGCAAAGTGAGCTGGTGAGGGTGCCAGTTTGGACAACATGGTCTCCTTGAAAAACATTGCCCACCAGGGAAGGTTATATAAAGGACAGATTTTTTCCTGTGGCCTCTGTGTAGCCCTTTTGCATATTTTATAGTTCTTTTAGCCAAGAAATTAGGAGTGACTGTGGAGCGGCTCCCTGTCTTGTGACTAAGAGTACCTAGCTTACAGGTTCTCCTAGGTCCTTCCCAGATATGTCCAGCACAATTGTCAGTCGCTGCAGCCTCTCCCTTTCAAAGAGCAACATCAAAGGACTTAGTGTGTGCCTGCCTAGGCCGGGACTGGAGAACCACTGCTCTGGAGTTCTTTGACAGGAGGGCCGTTACCTCATTGTATACCAGGCTATTCACTCATTTGCGCAATCGTGGGACCCGCCAACCTTTTCTTCCGTTCTCTTGAGATTAGCGCTCCCAATTTGCAAACCTATCTCCTTAGCCGTTTCATTGTGTGAATTCTGTTTCTTAAGGGTCTGCAGCAGCTGCGGCCTTGAATGAAAGAGGAAATTGCTGAATCATAGGATTGAACACAAATGTTAGCTAACAAAAGGATTTGTGAGGGGAAAGGGCAGGGGCACTTAAAAAAAAATACTATAATTTACAATGAACCATGTGGCCAGACTCGCTCTTCCCCACCAATCCCCCATGCTCTTCAATAAATTGATGTGAGAGTCTCCCCAGCTTGCCTGAGGCAAGAGTAAACAAACTTATTTAAGAATTAGAGAGATGCTAATGTTTGACAGGAGACAAATGCCAGGACCTGAGTTTGAGGAATGGTGATTCTCAGATAGGAGTTCAGTTAATTCAATTAAATCCACTGCCTTTATTAAAAATTTACTGCTGCTGGCATGAGAGAGAGAGAGAGAGAGAGAGACAGAGAGAGAGAGAGAGACAGAGAGAGACAGAGAGACAGACAGAATGAGAGAGAGGAGAGAGGAGAGAGAGAGAGATTTCTAGAGGAAGTGAGATACACTCCCAACTGCCTAAACTGAGGCAACCTGGTGCAAAAGCGTGGGAAGTTAGAGAGTAGCTACTGGGGCAGTGAGGTCTGAAGGCATCAGGCAAGCAGAAATAGCTCTGGGGAACAGAGCTGGGTGCCACCTGTACTAAACAGACCAAGGTGAGACCAGTGCAGAGACTGCAGGCAGAACTAAGGTTAAAGTGAGCTCACAGATAAAGCACTGAGCTGGAACTGTAGTATTGGGAATAAAAAAAGTTAACAAGAAAGTCAAGAAAACCCCAAGACTTAGACTGCTGAAGGAATTAACTGGTCAGATTTGGAGGAGAAACAAGGAGGGTCTAAGAAACTCAAACAGGAGAACAGTTAAAAATTAAAGACTACTGACAGATGTGCTTATAACTTACTTAAGGGGTTCATCTCATTTAAGGGTGACTGTGAAGTGCAGTAAGGTGAAGAAACTTGCTAATTAGTGGCAAGATTAGTTTGACTCTCAACTCTGTGCTTTCCACTAACCATACTCAAAGTTTAGGTGAAAGAGGTCTGAACTTTACTTTGCATCACTGCAATTTGCCCAATTTGAGAAGTTTTAGACTTGAGGAGAGCTGCCCCAGTTGAAAGAAGGAAAAGTCTGTTGGTTTCTCAAAGGGCAGGAACCATGTCTTATGTTTTTTACCCCTTTCCTATGATCTTGATGGTAGCCTCCAAATGACCCAAGAAATAGTAAGATCAAGTTGGGGGATACTTAAGAGCTTACTGTAAGCTGTTTTTGTCACTGAGGGTATGTTTATATTTGACTTTAGGCAAGACATTTGAAAGTGTACACAGAGACATAAATTACTTGCCAGGCAAATGACGAACAGCTCATAGAGATTTGCTACTAAAATAATTTAGTCTAGTTCTGGGCACCATGAATACTGAGGGAATTTGGAAAAATGGAATGTGGAGATTGTATACTGAAAACATTATTAGCAAAGTGTCAAAATAAATAAACAGATAAGTGGAGCCACTTTAAAATGGAGCTGGAACTGCCGTGCCAGAGGAACTGTCTTGCACTCTTTATGCCTCAAATTCTTGGAGTGTTAAAACAGGGCAAAATAACCTTGGACTGGGCCTAGTGCAAATTATATTTAAAAAATCTGTTTGCAAAAATAAGAAGAAAATAATTATTGTGACAACTGGATTGATGACTATTGGACTGAAAATTAAAAACATTGTTTAGAATTAACATCACTATGTTATGTTTTCTGCACCAATAGAAATGTGTTCCTTCTGTTGATGTAATTGTTCCCCTTCCCTTTTACATAGATACCTATTGCCAATTGTCTCCAAATCAGAACACTATTTGGGCTTCTTCCTGAATCGATGAGTCCCAAATAGCCATTCGTATTGATCTCAAGTAAACACTGGTTGCCTCTCACTTTGAAAGTCCTTTTTATTGTGGCTTAGCATATCTGGCGTTGTCAGACAGAATCTAAAGTTGCTTCACCTTCACGGTCCAGCATCCCCTGGAACTGAGTATGATACCTACAGAGCCTCTTTTGTGCTTAACTGCTTCCATAGATGGCTGTCTTCATGTAAAGTCCTCTTAGGTTCATGGAACTCTCTCCTTCTTTGGTAGGGGTCAAATACCTTTATCCGAGGTCAGGAGGGATTTTTCCCTGAAGGGGATCAATTGCCCAGGTACCAGCATGGGACTGGAAGCCACAGGAATGACAGGATTCCATTTCCCAATGGGTAAGTACTTATTTAATTGCACTCCTTTATTTCCTTTTCTTGTCTCAGTCTGCTATGTTGTTTATCATAAGAAAAAAGTTTTCATAAGGATATGAATCCAAACCTCTCAGGGAAAATAAAATGCATTCTTTAATAGGTAAACAGAAGTTTCTAAAAGACAAAATAACTTCTAAGTAAATCCTAAACGAAAATTCAACCATCTGAGCAGGTGCTTTAAAATTTCTTGCTGCTCGTCCTGCATGAAATCTGACAAGGTTTTTCAAAGAATTTAATAACTCTATGTTCAGAAATTTGGCAAAATTAAGTCTAATAGAATTTTTTAAGCCTTAGTAGCTTTCAAGATCTTTTTTACTGATAAATAGAAAAGTAAGCACAGCCCACAACTGCCTAAAACTAAACAAACCAAAGGAAAAAAATAAGAGAAGAAAAGGCTTTAAAAAACAAACAACAGCAACAAAAAAACAAAAATGGCTGAAAAAGTCACCTGCCTAAGCAACCCCAACCCCGTCTCCTTAAAAGCGTTTTTTATCAAGGATAACTACAAATCTTAAAGTCTTAGCCATCTGAATGAATAAACTTATTTCCTGTTATAAATTAGTGTGTTTTTTTTTCCTGTACTTGTCTTATGGCTAAAATTTTAAAATGAAACTTTCAAGTCTCTTTTGTCTATCTATATATGTATATGTATGTCTACTTCTAGAAGAAATTATTAAAATTGGTTTATATAAAGAGCTTTGTTTTATTGGCTTAAAGGAATTAAGTGCTTATATAAATTAACATGACAGAAACTAACTCAAGTTCTTTTCGGTATCATGTGATCTGGGGAATTATTTAATATTAAAACTAATTTATTTAATGCCTACAGCACCTGGCATTCCTAGGTGGTCTCCCATCCAAGTGCTAACCAGGCCTGACCCTGCTTAGCTTCTGAGATCAGACAAGATTGGGCATGTTCAGGGTGGCATGGCTATAGACATATTAAAACTAATTTAGGTTTGGTTTAATTAAAACAGATATGTCTGTATACACTGAAAACAAACTATTGAAAATAATCCCATTTATTGGATCAAAAAATTAAAATACAAAATAGGGGAGGGGGAAGATGGTGGACTAGGTAAAAGCAGGGTTGGTCTCCTCCAAGGACTGCATTGAAATTACAACCAAATTATAAAATAATCAACGTGGAGAATCACCTGAAGTCCAGCTGATCATAACACCTACATCTGATAATATAAAGAAGCCACATTGAAGCCGGTAGGAGGGGCAAAGTCTCGAATCGGGCTGGACCCACACCCATAGGTGGTGGAGGATCACAGGGAGGGAGAGCGAGGCTGCAGAGGCTCTCCTGAAGGAGAGGGGAGTCCTGTTTACATCTGGGGGCTCCCCAGCCCAGGCAAGAGGAGATTCTAATAACACTGACTATAGAAACTTGAGGGAATTCCGGCCATCTCAGTGAGACCGAAGGTGACAGCCTCTAGATGGCCCTTCGAAGGACCCACACGAAGGTTTTTTGACCTGTGGAAAGTCATCCGGGACATCAGCGGTGGGTCTGAGGCTCACACAGGATTCGTTCTGAAAAAGTCTCCATTACTTGGTGTCAGAAAGAGGGCTGGAAAGGCAGCCACCATTGTGCCTTAGTCCGGTACCCCTACGACCACGCCAGTTTGATAGTGCAGCCCGCCTCCCACAGAACCATTAGGAGACCCTTGTCTGAGGGGATCAGCCTGCTCCACCTAACCTGCAGACCGCAGGGGGAATTTGTTTATGGTTGGCTGCCAAGTCCCGAGCTGAGTAATTCAGAGTGAAGTATTCACAGCGGGGTGGCCATTGTTGTGAGCAGCGTTTCTAATCCCAGCAACAACAGCCAGTGCTTTGAGCCCCATTTCAGAGATAAGGTCAGGCAGATCGTGGTTGCCAACACAAACTTGGGCAGATATCGGGGACTTGTGAGCCAGTCCCAGACAGCAGTTGGTCTTGCTGTAATCTGGGTCATCTGCGGCAATTTACAACAGTAACCAAATTTCCAGCAAGACCGAGGCTGTTTTGATCTGACAACCACTGTCTCTCTGAGACCCCTCCCGACCTAACCTGTAAACTTCTCAGGGCAGGTATTATTGGCTTGCTGCCAAGCTCAGTTCCCAGAAATTCAGAACCAAGTGTTCACAGTTGGGCGGCCATCGTTGTGAGTGGCCTATGCAACTGCAGCAAAAGCGGCTAGCCCTGTAAGCTACATTTCAGTTTCTGGCGGGCAACCAGTACTACGAGCCACATTTCAATGAAAAACATGGCGGAGTGAGAGACATCCCCAGATCTCTCCCCTTGAAACAACAATAAGCTGAATATCTAAAGTTCAACAACAACAAAAAAACACCTAAACTGCACACCAGCATGTCTGAGTGTGGGATCTGCACATAACAGCTACCATAAGTACTTTAAGGCATTACATAAAGCAGGGATCCAAGAGTCTTAGATGCCACCTACTGGAAACCAAAAGAAAAGCACCTTCTTTGCAACAGACTACAGTCAGAACTTTATATAATAAACCTTTCTGGAACTTTCTGGAAAACAACATAATACACTTCCATTAATGCCCAGGCAGAGAAACAGTCCATTAAACACCATGAACAACCAAGATGACAAAACATCTCAAAAAGAAAGAGAAAAATCTCCAGAAAATAAGCTTACAGACACAGAAATATGCGACTTAAATGACAGAATTTAGGATGGTACTTTCAAAAAACCTTAATGAGATAAAAAATAAATCATATCAACAATTTAAGGAATTGAAAAACCAACTAGATGAACAGAGCAAGGAGACTGAAACACTTAAGAAGAACCAAATAGAACTTATGGAGATGAAGAACACAGTGCAAGAGCTGAAAAATGAAATAGCAAGCTTGGGAAATAGAGTTGACCAAATGGAGGAAAAGATCAGTGATATTGAAGACAGATATCTAGAAGTGCATCGGAAGGAAGAAGAAAGAAACTGAAGAATGAAAAATAATGAAAGAGAAGTACAAAAACTAGCTGATACCATCAGAAGAGGAAACATAGAATAATAGGCATTATCGAAGGCTAGGAAAAGGAGCGGGGACTAGAAAGCATTTTCAGACAAATAGTTGATGAGAATTTCCCAAATCTAAGGAATGAGCTGGAGCGTGGAATATAAGAAGTCAAAAGAACACCCAATTATCTCAACCCCAAAGGCCTTCACCAAGACACATTGTATTAAAGTTATCAAAAATCAACGACAAAGATAGAATTCTCAGGGCAGCCAGGGAGAAGAAAATGGTAACATATAAAGGTAAACCCATTAGATTATCACTGGACTTCTCAGCACAAACCTTACAAGCCAGAAAAGAATGGAATCGAATATTTAAACTATTAAGTGAAAGGAACTGCCAGCCTAGAATAATGTATTCAGCAAAGCACTCTTTTATATATGAAGGAGAAATTAAGACCTTTCCAGACATGCAAAATTTGAGGGAATTCTCCACTTTGAGGCCTGCACTACAGGAAATAATGAAAGGGGTCAACTCACCTAAAACAAAATCACAACAACAACAAAAATATATAATTAGGAGTAAAGTGACTATCAAGCAAATAGAAGCAGAGGAGTGCAACTCTTACTAAGAAGAGGGCATTAAAAGCTTAAATAATAAGGAATGAATTGTTATGACAAGATAGTAATGAACGTTCAACATACTTAGGAACGAATTAAGACAACAATGACTAAAAAGGGGAGGATTCAAACACCCAAATTTGCAAAGGGGAATGGAGATAAGGCATGCACAGAAGAAAATGCGTGAATATATATATATATATATATATATGTATATTCTTTTCATATTCATAATGGTAACCACACACCAAAGAGTAAAGCTGAAATATGTAACATAAAACAAGAAGAACCAGAAAGAAAACCCACCAAAGCCAACCAAAATAAAGAAACAAACACAAGGACAAGGAAGCAATGGAAACATCGAACTATCAGAAAGCAAAAGATAAAATGGCTATAAGAAGACCTCACATTTCAATAATCACCATAAATGTAAATAGACCGAACTCACCAATAAAAAGGCACGGAGTTGCAGAATGGAACAAAAAGAAAACCCAACCATATGATGCCTCCACGAGGCACATTTCAGCTCCAAAGACAAATATAGACTTAAAGTAAAAGGGTGATAAATGATATTTCAAGCAAATGGCATTCAGTGAAAAGCGGGAATAGTGGTACTAATATCGGATGAACTAGACTTCAAAATAAAAAGGTAAAGAAAGATAATGAGGGACACTTCATAAGGATAATGGAATCATGCACCAAGAAAACATAACACTTATTAATATCTATGCACCCAATCAGGGAGCCCCGAAATATGTAAAGCAATTACTAACAGAACTAAAGGGAGAAACAGACCAAAACACTATCATAGTAGGAGATCTAAATACCCTACTGCCGGATAAGGACAGATCATCCAAACAGAAAATCAATAAGGATATAACATCCTTAAATGACACTTTAGACCAACTGAACATAATTGACATTTAGAGAGCTTTCCACCCCAAAATAGCTACTTATACATTCTTCTCTGTGTACATGGAACATTCTTAAGAATCAACCACACACTGGCACACAGAGATAACCTCAACAAATATAGGAGAGTTGAAATTATACCACCCATATTCTCTGATAATAATGCTTTGAAAATAGAGATCAACTGCAAAGTGAAAGCAGGAAGAACAACAAATACATGGAGATTAAACAGCATGCTACCAAAGAATAACTGGGTCAGAGAAGAAATAAAAAGAGAGATCAAGAGACATAGAAATGAATGATAATGATAGTACAACATATCGAAACTTTTGGGACACAGCAAAAGCAGTCACAAGAGGAAAGTTCATATCATTATAGGCCTACCTCCAAAAACAGAACAAGCCCAAATAAACAACCTAACGCTTCATCTTCGAAAACTAAAAAAGGAAGAACAAATGAAGCCTAAAGTTAGCAGAAGGAAAGAAATAATCAAAATTAGAGCAGAAATAAGTAAAACTGAAAACAAACAAAAACAACAATAGAAAAAAGAAATGCAACAAAGAGATGGTTCTTTGAAAAGGTTAGTAAAATAGAAAAAGCCCTGGCTAGACTCACTAACAGAAAAAGAGAAAGGACACAAATAAACAAAATTAGGGGTGAAAGAGGGGAAATTATGACTGATGTCGCAGAAATGCAAAGGATCATACAAGAATACTATGAAAAAGTATATAACACCAAATATAATAACCTAGAAGAAATGGATCAGTACTTAGAAAAATATCACATTCCTAGACTGAATCAAGAAAATTGGAAAATCTAAATAGACTGATTAGCAGTATGGAAATTGAAACAATTATATATATAAAAAAAAACTACCAAAAAGTGAAAGTGCAGGGCCAGATGGCTTCACTAGTGAATTCTACCAAACTTTCAAAGAAGATTTAATACAAATTCTCAAACTCCTCCAAAAAATTGAAGAGGAGGCAATCCTTCCCAACTCATTTTATGAGTCCAGTATTACCCTGATACAGAAAACTAGTAAAGAAAACACAAAAAAGGAAGACTACAGACCAGTATCTCTCATGAACACCGATGCAAAAATCCTATATGAGATACTAGTGAACTGAATACAGCAACATATTAAAAAGATTATACACCACAATCAAGTGGACTTCATCACAGGGGCACAGGGGTGGTTCAACATACGCAAATTGATTAATGTGATACACCACATAAATTTAAAAAATAAGAATCATATGATCATATCAATAGATGCAGGAAAAGCCTTTGATGAGATACAATATCCATTTATGTTCAAAACACTTAAGAAAATCGGTATAGAAGGAAAGCACCTTAACATAATAAAGGCTATATATGAAAAACTCTCAGCCAACATTATACTTAATGGTGAAAAACTAAAAACCTTCCCTTTATGATCAGGAATAAGGCAAGGCTGTCCACTCTCACCACTGTTATTCAATATAACATTGGAGGTCCTAGTGAGTGCAATCAGACAAGAGAAAGATATAAAAGGCATCCAAATAGGAAATAAAGAAGTCAAACTGTCATGATTCTCTATATAGAAAACCCTAAAGACTCCACAAGAACACTACTAGAAACAATAAGCAAATACAGTAAAGTTTCTGGTTACAAAATCTAATAATGAAGCATTTTTTGCAATAACAACAAAAAGAATAAAATAGCTAGGAATAAATGCAATGAAACATGTGAAGAACCCATATAATGGAAACAAGACTATTAAAAGAAATCGAAGCAGATACAAAGAAATGGAAAGGTATTCTATTTTCTTGGATTGAAAGAATCAGCATCATTAAAATGACCTTATTACCTAAAGCATTATACAGATTTAGTGCAATCCCCATCAAAACCCCATTGGCAATTTTTAAAGGAGTAGAACAATAAATCATCAGATTTGTATGGAAGCACAAAAGTCCCCAAATTGCCAAAGCCATCCTGAGAAAAAAGAACGTGGCTGGAAGCATCTTCTGCCCAACTTCAAATTATATTACAAAGTGACAGCAATCAAAATGGCATGGTATTGGCAGCAAAATAGACGCGTGGACCAGTGGAACAGAATTGAGAGTACAGAAGTAAACTCATATTTATATGGGCGAATAATTTTTGAAAAAAAAAATCCAAAAACAAACAGTGGAGAAAAGAAAGCCTCTTTAATAAATGGTGCTGGGAAAACTGGAAAGCTACCTGCAAAAGAATGAAAGTCAAAATTAACTCAAAATAGATAAAGGACCTAAATATAAGACCTGAAAGATTAAAATGCATAGAAGAAAACATAGGAACTAAACTCAAGGACCTTGGATTTAAAGAGGATTTTTTGAATTGACCTCAAAGGCAAGAGAAATAAAAGCAAAAATAAACAAATGGGACTACATCAAACTAAAAAGTTTCTGCACAGCACAAGATACCATCAACAAGGTAAAGAGACAACCATCTAAATGGGAAAATATATTTGCAAGGAAGGCCTCCGTTAAGAAGCTAATATCCAAAATATGCAAAGAACTAATACAACTCAATAACATTAAAAAAATCCAATGAAAAAATGGATAGAGGACCTGAACCAACACTTCTCCCTAAAGGACATACAAATGGCCAAAAAATATTTGAGGAGGGAGGTAGATGGGGTAAAAGGGATCAAGTATGTGGAGATGAATGATTGGATATAGAAGCTGTGGTACATATATACAATGGAATATTACTCAGCCATAAGAACAGATGAAATAGTGCAATTTACAACAATATGGATGGACTTCGAGATGATCATGCTAAACAAAATAATCCAGGTAGAAAAAGTTGAAAATCACATGATATCACTTGTATGTGGGATAGAAACCTAAAAGCAACAAATGAACAGGATAAACAATCAGGGCTTAGCATGATTATCTCGAAGTCCATCCACATTGTCACAAATAACAGTATTTCATCTCTTATATATTCCATTGTATATATGTACCACAGCTTCTTTAGCCAGTCATCTATTGTAGGACACTTTGGTTGTTTTCACTTCCTTGCTACTGTGAATAATGCAGCTATGAACATTAGTGTGAAAATATCTTTATGGATATGTGTTTTCAATTTAATTCTTATACCCAGAAGTATTGCTGGATCATATGATAGTTCAATTCTTAGTTTTTTGAGGAAACTTCACACTGTTTTTCGTAGTGGTTGTACCAATTTGCAGCCCACCAGCAGTGTATGAGGGTTCCTTTTTCCCACAACCTCTTGAACACTTGTTATTACTTGTCCTGTTGGTAATAGTCATTCTAATGGGTGTGAGGTGGTATTACCGTGGTTTTGACTTGCAATTCCCTAATATTTAGTGAAGTTGAGCATCTTTTCATATGTCTGTTGGCCACATGTATGTCTCCTTGGAAAAAGTGTCTGTTCAAGTATTCTGTCCATTTTTAATTGAACTGTTTTTTTTTTCTTGTTGAGTTGTATGAGTTCTTTATATATTTTGGATATTAACCCCATATCAGAGGCATTGTTTGCAAATATCTTCTCCCATTCAGTTGATTACCTCTTTGTCTTCTTGATGGTTTCTTTTGCTGTGCAGAAGTTTTTAGTTCGTTGTAGTCTCATTCATTTATTTTTGCTTTTACTTCCCTTGCCTTTGAGGTTAAATTCGTAAAATCCTCTCTAAATCCAAGGTCCATGAGTTTAGTCACTATGTTTTCTTCTATGAATCTTATTGTTCCAGGTTTAATATTCAAATCTTTGATCCATTTTGGATTAATTTTGGTGTATGGTGATAGATAGCCCTAGTTTCATTATTTTGCATGTGACTCCCATTTTCCCAACATTATTTATTGAAAAGGATTTCTTTTCTCCATTGTATGTTTTTGGATGTTTTGTCAACAATTATTTGTCCATATATATGGAGGTTTATTTCTGGACTCTCGATTCTGTTCCACTGGTCTGTGTGTCTGTTTTTCTGTCAATACCATGCCATTTTTTTCCCTCTTTAATCCCTCCCCCCAACAACCACTTCTACCCCTGACCTATGGATGTTGCCATTTCCCCTTAAGAACTGGATCTCTGAAGGTAGAGTATCTCCTCCAACATGCTCGCGGCATGCACCCGGGATCTGGTGCCCCCAGGGCCTGGTGCACCCTGGGTCGCTAGCACATCCAGGGTATGGTCCGTGGCTCCACCTGGGGCACAAACCCAGGACCTTCTGTGTGTAAAGCAGATGTGCTAACCACTACACTATAGAGCCACACAATACCATTCCATTTTGATTATTGTTGTTTGTAGTAGAATTCGACGTAATGCAGAGTGATACCTCTAGCCTTTTTTATTTTTCTCAGGAATGCTTTGGCTATTCAGGGTCTTTCGGGATTCCATGATGTGATTCTATCATATGACGATTTTTGTTTTTGTTGTTCTATTTCTTTAAAAAATGCCATTGAGATTTTGATGGGTGCATGCATTAAATATGTATAATGCTTTAGGTAATAAGGCCATTTTAACTGTTGATTTTTTCAATCCATGAACACGGAATATCTTTATATTTCTTTTTGTGTCTTCTTCAATTTCTTTTAATAATGTCTTATAGTTTTTAGGTCCTTCACCTGCTTTGTTAGGTTTATTCCTAGGCATTTTATTCTTTTTTTTTGCAATTGCAAATGGATTTTTTTCATTTCTTTTTCTAAAAATTCATTGTTAAAGTATAAGAACACTGTGTGATCTTTTGTATTTTGGTGGCATTTTTCATAACACTCCTCTTTCATTCGTGATTTTGTTTATTTTTGTCTTTTCTCTTTTTTTCCTTAGTGAGTCTAGCCAGGGGTTTGTCAATTTTATTAATCTCAAAGAATCAGCTCTTCATTGCATTGCTTTTTTTCTATTGTCTTTTTGTTCTCAATTTCATTTAATTCTACTCTATTTTTATTATTTCCTTCCTTCTCCTGATTTTGGACTTCATTTTTTTTTTCTAGTTCTTTAAGAAGTAATGTTAGGTTGTTTATTTGGGATCTTTCTTATTTCTTGAGATAGGTCTGTGTTGATATGAACTTTCCTACTATTATTACCACTGTTGCTGTGTCCCAAAAGTTTTGATATGTTGTATTATCATTTTATTTTTTCTATGTGTCTCTTGATCACTCTCCTTTTATTTCTTTTTTGACCCAGTTGTTCTTTAGTAGCATGTCATTTATTCACAACCTATTTGTGGTTCTTCCTGCTTTCTTTCTACAGTTGATCTCCAGTTTCAGAGCATTGTAGTTGGAGAATATGTTTGGTATGATTTCCATCTTCTTAAATTTTTTGAGGCTAGTTTTGTGTCCCAATATATGGTTTATCCTTGAGAACATTCCATGTGCACTAGAGAAGAATGTATAATCTGGTGTTTTGGGACGAAAGGCTCTGTAAATGTTGATTCTGTCCAGTTAGCCTAATGTGTCATTTAAGGTTGATATTTCCTTACTAATTTTCTGTTTGGATGATCTATCCATAGCTGAAAGTGGGGTATTTAGGTTTTCTACTATAATTATGCTTTTGTCTATTTTTCCTTTTAGTTATGTTAGTAGTTACTTTATATATTTTGGTGCTCCCTTATTAGGAACATATATATTGAAAAGTATGACTTTTATGTCTTTTTTTCTGGCTTTATTGAAATATAATAAAGAATTAGTTGCTCGTATTTATGTTGTACAATTCAATGAGTTTTTTCCAATTATAGTTATCATACAATAACATATTACTTTTAGATGTACAGCATAGTGCTTAGAGATCAATATAACTCACAAAGTGATCACCCCACATAACCTAGCACCCCTCTTCCTCCTTACATATTTATAACAACATTGCTAACTATTTTACTTATGCTACACTTTATATCTTTATGTCTATTTTGTAACTATCCATTCGTACTTCTTTTTTTTTAAAAAAATTATTTAAATTAGTTTCAAGTATATAGTACATTGGTTAGACATCTATATAGTTGATAAAATGATCCCCCCAGTTGCTCCCTCCCTCCCCTGGCCCTCCACCTAGCCATCATATTAATGCTAAATGCATTCCCTATGCTGTGCTGCTCTCCATCCCTGTGACCATCCATCAGCTACTAATTTGTACTTCTTTAACCCTTCACCCCACTCTCCCATACCCTAAATCCCCTACCCCTCTGTCTGTCACCAAATTGTCCACTATATTTACGAATCTGTTTTTGATTAGTTTGTTCTTTTTATTTCTTAGATTCTGCATATAAGTGAAATCATATGGTATTTATCTTTCTCTGTCTGGCTTATTTCACTCATAATAACCTCTAGGTGCATCCACATCAGTGCAAATGGTAGGATTTCATTTTTTAATGGCTGAGTAATATTCCATTGTATATCTGAACCATAATTTCTTTATCTAATTGTCTGTTGATGGGCATTTAGGTTGCTTCCATATCTTGGCTATTGTAAATTGTGCTGCCATGAATAGTGGGGCGCATAGATCTTTACGAATTATTGTTTTGGTTTTCTTTGGATAAATACCCAGAAGTGCAATTGCTGGGTCAAAAGGTATATCCATTTTTAACTTTTTGAGAAACCTCTGTACTATTTTCCATAGTGGTTGTACCAGTTTGTAATCCCATCAACAGTGTATGAGGGTTCCTCTTTCTCTGCATCCTTGCCAGCACTTGTTATTTTTTGATTTATTGATGATAGCCATTCTGACAAGCGTGAGGTGATATCTCATTGTGGTTTTAAAGAACATTTATCTGATGATTAGTGACCATGAGCATTTTTCATATGTCTAATGGCCATCTGTATTTCCTCTTTGGAGAAGTATCTGTTTAGGTTTTCTGCCAATTTTTAAATTGGATTGTTTGATTTTTTGTTGTTGAGTTTCCATTTGTACTTCTTAATCCCTTTTCTCTTATTCCCCGTCCCCTCAACCCCCTCCCATCTAATATCCCTCAAAATAGTCTCTGTATCCCTGAGTTTATTTCCACTTTTGTTGTTGTTGTTTATTTTGTTCTTTGTAGTCCACATGTATGTGAAATCATGCAATATTTGTCTTTCTCTATCTGACCCATTTAATTCAGTACAATACCCTTTAGGTCCAACAAGGCAATATCTTTTTCCAACCCCTTCCTTTTAGTCTGTGTGTGTCTTTTAATCTGAAGTGAGTTTCTTATAAGCAGCATATGTAGGGGTCTTGTTTTCTTATCCATTCAGCCACTCTATTATTTGTTGGAGTGCTTAATTCTTTTCCATTTGAGATACCTGTTGATAAACATGTAGTTATTACCATTCTTTATTCATGCTTTTGATACATGTTTTTTCTTCTTCATGAAGACCCACCAACATTTCTTGTAATACTGGCTTGGTGTTGATAAATTCCTTTAATTTATTTTTGTCTGGGAAGGTCTCTATCTGTCCTTTGATTCTAAATGATAGCATTGATGGATAAAATATTCTTGGTTGTAGATCCTGGGTTTTTATCACATCGGATATTTTGTGCTAAGCTTTTCTGCCCTGCAAATTTTCTTTTGAGAAATTAGCTGCCAGTCTATGGGTGCTCCCTGGTAGGTAACGAGCTGCTTTTCTCTTGCTGCTTTTAAGATGCTGTCTTTGTAGTCAACCTTTGGCATTTTAATTATAATGTGTCTTGGTGTGGGCCTCTTTGGGTTCATCTTTTTTTGGACTCTCTGAGTTTTCTAGGGTTGTATGTCTATTTCCTTCATTAGGTTAGATAACTTTTTCCATCATTTCTTCAAACAGCTCTTCAACTTCTTGTTCCCCTTCCAGAACCCCTATGACCTGGATGTTTTACATTTAATTTTGTCCTATGAGCTCCTTAAATTATTATTATAGTCTTGGCTTCTTTTTTCTTGCCATTCCTTTTGAGTGTCTTTGGTATCCCCATCCTCTGTATCAGGTGGTTTGATCCTCTTCTTTATCCACACTGTTGATTCCCTCTAATATACTCTTCATCTCAGATAATATGTCTTCATTTCTGACTGATTCCCTTTTATAATTTCCATTTTCGTTTTTATGTGTTGTTTTTTTATCTCTTTGTTAAAGTTTTCACTGAGTTCACGACACTTCTCCTAAGTTCATTGAACACTTTTATAACCAGTGTTTTGAACTCTGCATCTGTTAGATTGCTTGACTCTAGTATTCCTGGATCTTTGTTATTTTCTCTCATATGGTTTCTGCTTCTTTGTCTTCCCATCTTGACTGCCTTTCCGTGTCTGTTTTTATGTACTAAGCAAAGCTCCTAAGTCTCCCGTTCTTATTAGCATGACTTTGTATAGTAGGTGTCCAGTGGCACAGTTCTGAGGGGAGTTTGTCTGCAGGCAAAGTTTAGCTTCAGGCTGTGTCCCTCCAGGGCCACCTGTTAGGATTCAGCAAGCAATCCACAGATGCTGTGCTTATAGTTACCTTAAGAGGCCACACCAGAAACTGAGGCCAGTTGTCACCAGTGTGAGTCTTGGAGTTGGCTCAACAAGGAGCATTGGACTTGTTGGCACTGCTGGATCTTGCTTGGGTCGGGCCGTGTGTTGGGGAAGGCGGAGTTTCAGGGAATCCTCTGGGCAGAGCAACCTCTATTTTCCAGTTCAATGATGTCTCAGCTATGGCAGTGCTGAGTCCACACACTATGAGTGAGGATGGCTCAACAGAGGAATAATGGAAACCACCAGCACTTCTGCCCAGGAGAGTGCCTTGCCTCTGTCCCTCACTCCAACAACTCGGTGTTACTCTTTAAGTCCTTGATGCCTCCTGAGCAGATAGCCTGGCGCTGGTGCTCAGAGTCAGCAGGTTCATCATTGTGAAAGTCCACTGGTGAACATGGCCGCTTTAGTAGCATCTGCAGCTGCCGGCTGCAGCTGCCACAGTCTCTGTTCCACTCAGCCACTCTGCACCAGGCATCCTTGCATCTTTGCCCCCTCCTACCTTCTACCACTGCAGGCTGATTTCTTATTTATATCCCTAGTTGTAGTGCTTCTGTTCATTTAGACTCCAAGCAATTTTGCTTGATGTTTGCTCCGTGTTTCTGTCACAACTTTGATTTCATCACAAGAGAGATGAACAAAGCCTCTATCATCTAAGCCATATTTTTCAGTCTGTGTCTTCTTGATGTGTTGTCCCCTTTATCATTTTGAAGCGTCCATCTTTGTCTTTAGTTACCTTTTTTATGTTGAAGTCTATTTCATCAGATGTTAGTATGTCTACACCCACTTTTCTCTGGATGTCATTTGCTTGGAGTATCGTTTTCCACCCATTCACTTTGAGTCTCTATCCTTGCAGCTGAGTCATGTCTCTTGAAGGCAGCATATGGTTGGGTTTTGTTTTTTGATCCAATTCCCTACTCTGTGCCTTTTTATTGGTGAGTCAGTCCATTTACATTTAGGGTGATTATTGAAATATGAGGTTTTTCTATAACCATTTTATCTTTTATTTTTTCTGGTAGATCAGTGTCTCCATTGTTTCTTTGTCCTTGTGTTTCTGTCTGTTATTTTAGTTTGCTATGATTTTTCCCTCTATTCCCTTTTTATTTATGTTAAATGTGTCATTTCTGGATTTTTTTTGTGTGTGTGGTTACCATTAAGTTTATGTAAAGGAAAGTTTCATATGTATAATAATCCTTTTTGTTCTCTGTGTACTTTATCTCCATTCTCCTTTGCAGATTCATGTCTTTACTCCCTCCCATTTCTGTTTTTATTGTCTCAAATTATTCCTATTTATACTGTCAGTTAATTTCTAGTTTCAAAAGCTGTCATCTTTTTTAAGTGTTTTTTTTACCTATAACCATTATGTAATATTTAAATTTATAATACCTTGCTCTTAATAAGGGTTGCACTTTCCTGTTTTTGTATGCCTGTTAGTCTTCTTACTCATAGTTATATATTTTTAGACCTTTTGTTTTAGGTAGGATGACCTCTTTTAGTATTTCCTGTAATGCAGATCTTGTGATGGAAAATTTATGGAGCTTCTATATATCTTAAAGTTTCTTTATTTCTCCATATCTAAAGGGGAGCTTTCCGGGATATATTATTCTTGGCTGGTAATTTCTTCCTTTCGATAGTTTGAATATTTGATTCCACTCTCTCCCAGCCTGTAAAATTTGTGCTGAAAAGTCTGATAATTTAATAGGTTTTTCTTTTATAGTTTACCATCTTCTTTTCCCTGGCTGCTTTGAGAATTCTTTCTTTGTCATTAATTTTTGACAATTTTAATATAATGTGTCTTCAAGAAGGCCTTTTTGGATTGAAATAACTTGCTGTTCTGTTTGCATCTTGGATTTGAGAATCCAGTTCTTTCCATAGGTGTGGGAAATTCTTGTTTACTGAATATGCTCTCTGTTCCCTTCTCTCTCTCTCTCTCTCTTCTCCTTCTGGTATAACCCTCTTTCTTATACTGCTTTTTCTGATGGTGTCAGATAGTTCTTCTAGAGTTCTTTAATTATTTTTTTAAATCTCTAGTCTCTCTTCTTCCATCAGCATCATTTCCAGATTTCTGTCTTCAGTACCACTAATTCTTTATTTGTTCGGCTTTGTTTCCTAAGTATGCTATTTTATTCTTTATCTCTTTTATTGAGTTCTTCAACTGCAGAAGTTTTATTTGGTTCTTTTTAGAGTTTCAATCTCATTGGTAAAGTATTCCTGTTGTTAATCGATTTTGTTTCTCATTTTATTAAACTGATGATCAGAATTATCATTTTTTTTTCCAGAAGTGTGATCTTGAATTCTCTGTCATTTAAATCACATATTTCTATATCTTTAAGCTTCTTTTCTGGAGATTTTTCATTTTCTTTCTGAGCTGGCTTGCCATCATGGTTGTTCATGGTATTTAATGGATTATTCCTTTGCCTAGGCTTTTATGGGCATGTACTCTGATTTTTCGAAATAGTATTATTAGAGTGATATGTCTTTAGTAGGTGGATAAGGTAAGGGTTTTTCTCTCCCTTTAGTAAATGGAGCAGAAGCCTCCTGCACTGCCTAGGTCTCCTACATCCTGCTTTGTGGCAAAAAAAATGCTCTTTATTCCCTGGAGGGATGTGTGTCTCCTCTGTGATCAGGTCTCCTCAGTCCCAAGACTCCACCCCTGTGGTAGAATGTGATGGGCAATGTGGATCTGAGCCTCTGAAGTACACCTGAAGTCTTGGTACTACCCTAGCAGCCAAATGCAATGTTACACTGCTTCCTCCTAAATCAGCTTGAATGGGTAGGAGTGGCGTGGGTTGGGAGAGGCTGCTAATGTGTCGATGGCTTTTTTCCTTTTAGTAATGCTGGCCACCAAGCTTCTCCTGCCTGGCCTCTATATCTCCACCCCTGTCTCTGGGACCAGCCACAGTGTGTGTCTCCTCAGTTTCTGGAGTACTGGTTACTGCAGTTTCCCCTGAGGCCTACTGTTAGATCAGGGAGGTTATGGGGAGGTGAGCTCTGAGAGGGTTTGAGGAGATGGGCTCTGGAAGAGTGTGGGAGGGTATGAGGTGGTGACTCAGCTTTCTTCCTGGCAATAGGGGTTGCTAAAACATGCTTGTTACCATCTGTATTCTGTCTCTGTCTTGATCACTGCCCAGATCTCTGGTCTCCACCATGTGGCTTATGTTGATCACTCAAGCAGGAATTTACAGAGTTACAGAATGCAAACTGCCACCAATTTCCCCCATCCCTGTGTCCCACAGGGAGCTCCTGGCTGTGTCCATAGCACTGGTCTCTACTCCTCTCCCTTTCCTCTTACCTTGCTTGCCCAATTTGCTCACTTTCAGGTGCTCTAATACACAGATCTCTCAGACATGTTTGTGTGCTTGGCTGGATGTTTTCTGTTGAATTATAGCTCTTCGTTTTACTGTGTTTTAAGGAGAGAGGTCAAAAGGAACCCTCATGCTGCCATACTTGTGAAGTCACTTTTCTTTTTCTTCTTGAAAAAGTCCCTCAACATTTCTTGTAATATTGGTTTGGTGTTGATGAGCTCCTTTAGTTTTTCTAGTCTGGGAAGCTATCTGTTCTTTGATTCTAAATGATAGCATTGTTGGGTAAAGAGTAATTTTGGTTAAAAATCTTTTACTTTCATCACTTTGAACATTTCATGCTAATCCCTTCTAGCTTGCAAAGTTTCTGTTGATAAATCAACTGACATTCTTATGTGAGTTCCTTTGTAGGCAACTAATTGCTTCTCTCTTGCTGCTTTAAAAAATCTCTCCTTGTCTTTAAACTTTGACATTTTATTTTATTTTTTAATTATTTTTTTTTAGTTTTTAAATAAATTTATTTATTTAAATTAGTTTAAAGTGTACAGTACATTGGCTAGACATCTATAATGTTCATAAATAATCCCCCTAATTGCTCCCTCCCACCCCTGGCTCTCCATTTAGTCATCATATTAATGCTAACTGTATTCCCTCTTCCACCGTGCCCAACTATCAGCTACTAATTTGTACTTCCTTAACCCTTCACCCCATTCTCTCAGCCTCCCAACCCCCCTCCTCTCTGTTCATCACCAAATTGTCCACTATGCCGTGAGTCTGTTTTTGATTAGTTTGTTCTTTTTCTTCCTTAGATACCATGTATAAGTGAAATCATATACACTCCAATATTCATGGCAGCACAATTTATAATATCCAAGATATGGAAGCAACATAAATGCCCATCAACAGACAATTGGATAAAGAAATTATGATTCATATATACAATGGAATATTACTCAGCCATTAAAAAAATGAAACCCTACCATTTACAATGACATGGATGGACCTAGAGGTTATTATGCTGAGTGAAATAAGTCAGAGAAAGATAATATTTTTTATTTTTAGCTATAGTTAGCATACAATATTATATTAGTTTCAGGTGTAAGACATAGTGATCAGACATCTATGTAACTCACAAAGTGATCGCCCCAATCAATCTAGTACCCATCTGACACTGTGCATAGTTGTTACAATATTATTGACTATATTCCTTATGCTATGCTCTATATATTCATCACTATTTTATAACTACCAATTTTTAAAATTAAGTTTATTGAGATAACATTGGTTAATACAACTATATAATTTTCAGGGTGTACATTATAATTTGACATCTGTATATTCTATTGTGTGTTTACCACCCAAAGACCAGTTTCCTTCAGCTACCATATATTTGATCCCTTTACCCACTTTGCCCTCCCTCTACCCCCCTATATTTGACCCCCTTTAACCATCTACCTCCCCCCTCCTCCCTCACCCCCTACCCTCTGGTAACCACTAGTCTATAGTCCAAGTCCACAAGTCTCTGTTTGTTTGTCCTGCTCATTTGTTGCTTTTATGTTTATATCCCACATATAAGTGATGTCATGTGATTTTCAGCTTTTTCTGTCTGACTTATTTCACTTAGCATGATTATCTCAAGGGCCATCTATGTTGTCACGAATGGCAATATTTCATCTGTTCTTATGGCTGAGTAATATTCCATTGTATATATGAATCATAATTTCTTTATCCAATTGTCTGTAGCCAATCATCTATCGTAGAAAATCTTCGTTGCTTCCATGTCCTGGCCACTGTGAAGAATGCTGCTATGAATATCGGTGTGCAAATATCTTTTTGGATGTGGTTTTCCAAGTCTTTGAGGTAAATAAATACCCAGTAGTGGGATTGCTGGATCATATGGTAGATCAATTCTTAGTTTTTGAGGAACCGCCATACTGTTTTCCATAGTGGTTGTACCAATTTGCAGTCCCACCAGCAGTGTTTGAGGGTTAATTTTTCTTTGCATCCTCTCCAGCATTTGTTATTACTGGTCTTGTTGATTATAGCCATTCTAACAGGTGTGAGATGGTATCTCATTGTGGTTTTGATTTGCATTGCCCTGAGAGTTAGCAATGCATAACTACCAATTTTTACTTTCTAATCCCTTCCTTTTTCAACCGATCCCCCTCAAACCTCCTAATCTGGTAATCCTCAAAATTTCTTTGTATCTATGAGTTTGTTTCTGTTTTTTTTTCTGTTTATTATTTTTTTCTTTTGATTCCACATATATGTGCAGTTATGCAGCATTTGTCTTCCTCTATTTGACTTACTTTACTCAGCACATTACCCTCTAGGTCCATCATGAAATATCTTTTTCCATTCCTTTCCTTTTAGTCTGTGTGTGTCTTTTAATCTGAAGTGAATCTCTGGTAGGCAGCCTATATAAGTATCTTGTTTTCTTATTCATTCAGCCACCCTATCTTTTGATTGGAGCACTTAATCCATTTAAATTCAAAGTAATTGTTAATATTTGTCATTATTTCCATTTTATTATTCATATTTTTTATTTTTTTTCCACTTCTCTTTCTTAAAGAAGTCCTAATATTTCTTGTAATACTACTTAGTGGTGATGTTTTCCTTTAGCTTTTTCTTGTCTGGGAAGCTCTTTAACTGTCCTTCAATTCTAAATGATAGTTTTTCTGGGTAGAATAATCTTGGTTGTAGGTCCTGGGTTTTCATCATTTTGAATTTTCATATGAATCTCTTCTGACCTGTTATGTTTATGTGGAGAAATCAGTTGACAGTCTTATGGGAGCTCCCTTGTAGATAACTAATTGCTTTTCTCTTGCTGCTTTTAAGATTCTGTGTTTGAATTTAACCTTTGCCATTTTAATTATGATGTATCTTGGTGTGGGCCCCTTTGGGTTCACCTTGTTTGAGATTCTCTGAGTTTCCCGGGGTCGTACGTCTATTTCTTTCAGTAGGTTAGAGAAGTTTTCCATAATTATTTCTTCAAATAGTTTTTCAGTTTCTTGCTTTCTCTCTTCTCCTTCTGGTACCCCTATAATGTGAATGTTGTTACACTTGATGTTGTCCCAGAGGCTTTTTAAACTATTTATTTTTTTAGATTCTTTTTTTATGTTGCTGCTCTGATTGAGTATTCTCTGCTACCCCATCCTCTATGTCATTGATTTGAGCCTCCATTTAATCCACTGTTGATTCCCTCATTTTTGACTGGCTCACTATTATCTTTTACTTATCTATTTTTGTTTTCTATCTCTTTGTCAAAGTTCTCAGTGAGTTCATACACTCTTACCCTACGTTCTTTGAATAGCCTTAAAACCAGTTTTTTGAATTCTGCATCTGATATATTGCTTGTCTCTATTTTGGTGATATCTTTTTTTTGGAGCGTTGTTATTTTCTTTCATGTGGGGTATTTTTCTTTATCTTTCATTTTGGCTACCTCACTGTGTCTGTTTTTATTATTATGTTGAGCTCCTACATCTTCTGGTCTTGTTAGAGTGGCTTTATGTAGTAGATGTCCTTTGGGGCCCAATGGCACTGTCTTCCTTGGTCACCTGAGTGAGGTTAACAAGTGTGTCCCTTGCATGTGCCCTCCTGTCATAGTTGAGCCTTGGTTGCTGTTTGCAAGCTGGTGGGTGGGATGGACACTTGGCCTGTTTGTGAGGACTAGCTGGTGAGAGGCTGACCCCACAGAATAGGATTTACTTTAACAGGGCTCTGGTACCTGCCCAGTCTGCTCTTCAAGTGTGCCCTCCTCAGATGCAATGCTGGGTGGTACTCTGGCTCCAGCACTGGTCAAAGCAGGCTACCGGGTGTGCCTGACCAAGGGCATCCCAGGAGTGGTTCAGCTGTAGACCAAGATCAACCACAGCCTGTGCACAATGGGACCACCTGATAAGAGTCATCAAGCAATCCAAAGATGGCTGCCACCCATGCAGGGCTTATAGGTGCCTTGAGAGACCTAGCTAGGAACCAAGGCTGACTTCCGCTAGTGTGTGGCTTGGGATGCTCAGTAAGAAGTATGGGACACTCTGAGGCCAGATGCTGCTTCTTTGGCTTTTGTGAGCCTTTGAGAGATTTTAATGAAGTCTGCAGCAAGAGCCAAGACAGGCCAATTGTATAGAATAAACCACTGGAAGTGGCTTGTTGGGCCTTCAAGTTAGGAGAGGTGGAGTCTCAGGTAATCATCTGGGTGGAGCAACCTGTGTTATCCAGGTTGATGGCGACTCCTATACAGTGACGCCAGTTCCTGCAAGGTGGGAGAGGGGTAGGGCTCAACTAAAGCACAGTGGATATTTGCCAGCATTTCTTTCCAGGATAAAGCCTCCCCTCCAGCACTTGCCCTGAATCCAAACAACTCGGTTCCTTCCCATGTGTCCCTGACACTCTTTGAACAGCTGCCACCGCACTGGAACTCAGAATGAATTTGTCTGTTGAGTAAATTTGTGCATGGGCCCTTTAGGAAGAATGTCTATAACTCCCACAGCTTCCTGTCTGACTAGCCCAAATCTCTGCTAGTTTTCGCAGGCAGAGGTTGTGGGGACTTCTTGTCTCGGCACTGGAACCCTGGGCTGGGGAGCCTAGTGTGAAGCCAGGACCTCTCTCTCCTCTCAGGGAGGAAGGGGCTCTGCAACCAAGATAACCGGATTCTGAACTACAACATGTAGTTGTGGGACCAGCCCATTTCTCATCTCCACCCCTCCTACCATCATGATGTACCCTCTTTATTTATGTCCTCTGTTGTAGGACTTCTGTTCATTCAGACCTCAGGTGAATCCCAATGATGGCTGTCCTGTAGTTTAATTTTGGTGGTGTTCTGAAAGGAGGTGAACATAGTGTCTATCTTCTATGTCAATTTTATTTTTTTATTTGTTAGCTCTGTTATTTTATTTGGTACTTATATTTTCTTTCTCTTTGTTAAAGTAGTTTCCGTTTCTTCACTCTTCTCTCAAATTCAGTGAGCACTTTTATAACCATGATTTTGAATTCTTTATCAGGTAAGTCACTTATCTTTGTTTCATTAAGGAGTTTTTCTGAGTTTTTATCTTGTTACTTTGTTTGGAACATATTCCTTTGTTTCTTCATTATCTTCACTTTCTATATTGTTTTTATTACTAGATAGAGCAGTCACCTTTCCCAGTCTTTAGGTAATGGCTTTGTGTAAGAGATGAATCTGAACATTCAAACTTGCCCTCGCTCTTCATTATTTTTCAATTTTTTATAACTCTCTAAGCAACCTATTTTACTTTTAGTGTCTCCAAGTAGTTGAGGGTGTGACATGACCTATCAATGTCCCAAAGAGGAACATCTCATTTAGCACTTAGATTCAAGATGATTGGAAACTAGACCCTAAAGTAGCAGCTTTTAAAGTATGAAAATATATACATTCCAGTAGGATTGCAATCCTAATTCCTGCTGGCCTACCAGAGCTGGGCTACCTAGAAGTGTCTTCTGGCAGCAGCCACAAAAATCGGTGTCCAGTGAAGGTTTAAGCTTCATTCTGAAAGATACCAGTTATCTGTAGTGAGGCAGAAGGAAATAATAAAGATATCATCCTTTGGTCTCTGTCGCTGAGGGCAATTTAGTAAGCTACTAGATGTATGCTAGCTACACCAGAAGTCTGTCTCTCAGACTGAAGCTCCAGGATAAGTAAATAGGCATTTTTTTTTTTACAGAATGACTGGAGGTTGTTTCTGTCTGATGCTTGTGCAGTACCCAGGCGTGGCATCTAACCAAGAACTTTCTCTCCAACTGTTATGGTCCCATGGAAACCAGAAATAAAACTCCTGCTGGGCACCAGAGCCAGGCAATCAAATGATGTCCCATAAATGGCAGCTGCATAACTGGGGCCGCAGATGTATAAATAGGGCACCAGATGTGTGTAAAATCTCCCCTCTGGCACTACTGGTTCTCTAGTGTAGCAGAGGGAGAGTGCAGAAATGGCTCCCACCAGTGAGCAAGGCAGAGGGAAAGCATAAAGATGGTGCCTGTAGGGGAAAAAAACCTTAGAGTTAAAAAAAGAGTCTAGAGTTTTTTAAAAAAGCCTAAAGAAAAAGTTTAGAGTTTGAAAAAGATGGTGCCCTCTGGATGGAGAGAGACAGAGGCAGAACACAAAGCTCATGCTCACTGGCCTCCATTCCAAGAAAATACCTTAGCAGGCACCTAAATGTGTGTTAAATTAGATGCCTGCCCCTCAGTCTCACTCTTTAAAATAAGAAAATAAACCTCTTTGAAAGGCTAGGAATTTTTCTAATGGCTGCCTATCCACTGGGTTCTGGGATGAGTGAGTCCACATATAAGCCTTTTAGGAGCCATTTCTCAGTTCACTCTAGCCTTGTGGGAATTGCGGATATGACACCCATTGACTTTCAAAGTTAGATGTTTTGAAATCTTGTCTCTCAGTTGCAGGTCTTTAAAGTTGGGATGCCAAATAGGAGGTTCAAACCCTTTGCTCCTCAGGGAGGAGCTCTAGGTTTTGAGATCCCTTCTGATTGTGGGTTGCTGTGTGGGTCATGTGGTTTATGGCGTATTTGTGTCTCAGCCCTTACTACCTGTTTTGAAGTGTTTTTTTTTCTTGTTTACCTGATGTGTAAGTTGTTGCTCAACTGTTTTTTTTTCATAGAAAATTGTTCCATAAGTAGCCGTAGATTTAGTGTATGTGTGGGAGAGGATGAATTCAGATTCTTCCTACATCACCATCCTGAACCAGCCTCTAATCTTACCCACCCTTAGATTTAAAATTTTTATTTTGCTTTATGTTCTCTGGACTTCCTGCAGTTATGGTTTGATATCTGTCATTGATTTTGGAAAAGTCTCAGATATTACTATAAATATTTCTTCTGTTTAGTTATCTTTCTTTTTCATGTGTTATTACTATTGTGCATATGCTACACCTTTTATAATTGTCCCACATTTCTTGGATATATTCTGTGTTTTTCATTTTTTCTCTGTGCTTTTCAATTTGGAAAATTCCTATGGACATATCTCCAAGATCACCGATTCTCACCTCAAACATTTCTAGTCTACTGAAAAGCCCACAAAAAGCATTTTTCATTTCTATTGTAGCTACATCTTAGTCTGGTTCCATTGCTTGCTTTGTATTTTCAGATCATGGTTTTTCATGCCTTTTAGGAGGCCTTGTAATTTTTTGTTGATAGCCAGATAGATATAATATATCTGGTAAAAAGAACTGAGCTAAATAGGCTTCTATTGTGAGGTTTTATGTTTATCTGGCTAGGAGTTGATCTGAGTTTACTATTTTTTGCCTTGGCTGTTGGCCTTCAAGGCTAAAATTTCCTTTAGTGTTCTTTTGTTGTTGTTGTTTCTCCTGTTGTCTTTGTGTTTTCCTAGAGACACTTCCTTAAGTAGGTCTGATACTTGCCATTCTTTCAGCTGTAATCTGCTGTTATACAGGAGACAGATTAATGTAGTGTTAAGGTATGGGGAGCAGGGAGTTGTTCTGTAATTTTATGATGATGTCTCAGTTTTCACTGGTTATTCTCAATTTTCGTTCCTTCTTAGGTGAGATAGGAAGACTAGAGGAGGCTGGAACTAGATATTTCCCTTATCCCAAATCAGTTATGCCCTGGTAAACCCAAGTTAATTATTCTCTGGCAAAATTCTTTTCCTCGAGGGCAAGGTTTTGTTAAGGAGAACAAAGCACTCTGGGCATATTTCACAATGGCTACCTTTTTTACCCCTACTCAGAAAATTAGGCTCCTGGAAGTAAATCTCATAGAAGTGTGGTGGTTCCCTTAAGACTGGGCACCCTGGATTTTTAGCTCACAAGATTATCTTCACTAATCCTCCAGCAATTTGTCAACCAAAGTTTAAGTGTTCTTCCAGTACTTTCTATAATGGCATATTTCTGGTCCTTGGCTTCTGTTCCTTACCAGCTGTGATTCTATGTGTTCATTTGTTTCTCAGATTTTGAGGGTGTCAGCTTGCCTTGTGACCTCAATTCTCCGATGGATCTAAGGAAAATTATTTATTTTCAAATTGTTCAGCTTTTTCCTTGTTGTGGAGATGTCAACTTTCGCGTTCTTTACATATCAGACTGGAAACTGTAATTTATTTTTTCTGTATATTTTTTTCCTGATACCAGCAAAGAAAACTCTAGTTCTTTTCTTTGCTATCTCAGGAGGTAGTGAGTTTCCCATCATTTACAGAAAGCATTAAATTACCACTTGGCAGAAAGCTTTAGAGGGAACTCAAACAAAGTACAGGAATCTAGGCTATGTGACCTCTAAGGGTCTTTCCAATTCTCAGATTATAAGATTCTTAATTAGTTAAAATATTCAAAAATTATTGGCAGACATTTTCGAGGTGATTATACTAGGTTTTTTTACTATTAAATATACCATTTGTGTATTGAGGAATAGCTTGATAAGTAAGACCTTAGATTGCACTTTTTCTCTATTCCAGAGTGGGGGCTTCCAAAGCCTTAGTTCTAGAAAATTCCATCCTTGGTCAACTTATTTTGTCCAGTGCTGAGCTGGGGCTGAGAGGAGAGATAAGGAACTGGGAAACTGACTTATGTTGCCCAAAGTAACCAGAAAAGAATTTTTACCAGAAAGCCAATTGGTAATTTGTAGTCAAGTGAAAGAGCAAGCAGGTATTACTATTATTAACTATTGCCTAGTCAATATTGTTTTCCTCTGGCAAATAAGCCAGGAAACCAAATGGATATTTTAAGTTTGATTGATGAAGAATACAGTTGATCAGGGAGGAGACTACACGAACTAACCAAAAACTTCTGTTATCCATTTAGGTGCTCTCTTGAATGTCCCTGGGTACATATGACCCCAATATCACCTCAAGTTGCTTCATTCAAGCCTCCAAAGTGCTTCCTGAAGTTTTCTAATGATATGAACATCCACATTTAAGGACTCCTAATTATTACAGCCTTGAGAAAATCCCAAGTTTTCTCTTCATATACTAGCTTCTAAGTGTTTTGAATCAAGGAGATTTAAGCTTCTTCCAATATTCTGACAAAATTAGAATATAGATTGTTGACAGCGTCCTTCCAAAACAGAAGAAAGGGTAGATATTCAAGATGTCCGGCTGAGCACTAAGTGCGGCATAGTGGTAAAAGGCAGAGTCAGAAATTAAGCCCCACAGGGCTATAGGATCTGCTTTGGAATGCTCTTATAGTTCGATTTCAATACATTAGTTTTAATAATTAGATTTAAGTAAAAAATCAAGATACATAAAGAGTTTTCATAGTGATCCTTTAGCAATGAAAATTCTTCTCTGAATGGAAGAAAGAGCCAAATCTTAAGATGAGGAATTATAACCATTATCTAGTAAAAATGAAAACTATGTGGAAAAACAAAAGGGGATACACTTTCTTTTTTTTGTCAGTTGTTTGAAGTTTTTTTTAAGGGAGTCTAGAATTAGGTAGTAATTTGAATTACTCTTTGCCAAAGTTGCAGGAAGAATAATCTGTTTTTATGAGTGTTTAGACATTTTTTAATCTTTAATTTTCATGTCTGTCTGTGCCTTCAAGAGACCATTAATATTTCAAGTTAGCAAGGTTAAAAAAAGCCACCACATCAAAACAAATGTAGTCATATTTAGGAGAAATGAAAGGGTCATTTTTGTCTACCCAGAATACAAAGAGACTGACAATAGAAAATCTTTATTTGTTTTTGTATAGTTAATAATATAACTTTCTTTGCCAGAGGGCAGTTTTCCATAAGGATAATTTACTTGTGTTAAAATTCCAAGATAGTGCTAGTGAGATTCAAAATTCCTAGATCAAGTAACTAGTTATCAAGAGAAACTGTAATGGTCAGATGCTTGGGCATACAAATTTAAATGTCAACTGAGGAAGTGATCCATATAAACTGTTTGATAAAATTTAATTTATGCTTTTGTAATTTAGAATAGAAATATTTTTGGATTTAGCAGAATTATCACGAAGGGATATATTAAGGGATTATGTACAGTGCAGAGAAAGAGAAAATAAAAGTAATGAACAGATGAATGAGGAATTAGAATTTGTCTTGTGATTTATCTGGGGTAACAGAACTCTAGGAGGGATCAAAGAAAATGTTTTAGATTTGGTGTCTTGGAAACATTTTGCTATTTTCAATCAAGCAAAGGCAATCTAACTCAGGTTGTGCACATGAAAAAGGCCCACGAATTTATATTTTCTGAGATCTAACCTCACCTTTCCAAGTTTCTGAATTTTATAACATTAGAGTTACTAAAAGGTTGTAAGAAGTAGATATTGAGAGATATATTTAATTATCTCAAAAAGCCATTCAAAAATCACTTAAAAATACAAAAACAAAGTCATTTGAGTGAAAAGCCAGAAAAATTTGACAACCAAGAATACCAAAGTTTATAGTCTCAATAGACAAAACCATTTACATTTATTCTGGAGACTAAACTACAAAGCATAGACTTAAAATCTGAAATCATTTTTTGAGATACAGAAACCGTATCGGCTTAACAGAATAAAAATCTAAGTGTGTAATGAGAGTTTGGCTAGCTGATAAAGTTTGAAACAACCATTAGAGACCAAGGAATGTATTCGAAGACTGGCATGTTAATGCCACAGGGTATTATATAGCCATTAGGAATTATAAACATGAAGGTCCTTCTAATGTCAGTGTTCTATGATAGTATATAATATTCTCAAGATGTTCTTCCAAATAAAATGATAAGCTTTTGGTCATGATTCATGTGTTCATGTAATTAAAAAAATTTAAGCATGTAGTTTAAATAAATTTGTTTTTTAAAATGAACAAATAAATCATTTAAAAAATGCTTGCTTACACTTTGAAGGTGGAAAGTGGTCCAGAAGGATAGCATAACAAATTAAGAAACTGAGTTCTTGAGTCAGACTGCCTAGATTTGAACCCTGGTTATGATGCTTACCAGCTGTCTGACATTGGACAAATTACTTCTTTATGCTTCAGTTTTTAAATGAGGAAAACAGGGGTAATAATGGTACCTACTTCACAAGGCAGTTTTAAGCATTAAATGAATTGATACAGATAAAGCACTTAAAACAGAGTAGAAGTTCAATAAATATTAGGTGACACAATTTAAAGGCATAGTTTTAAACTTCAGGGTATTGATAATTCCACAAAGTGATGATTCCATTTTTGAAGAAAATACTAACACATATGGGAAAATTAGGGGAAAAATTAAGTACTTAACAGTGTGGTATAGGTTATAAATTCATATGATATTAAATAACAAATTCGTGTTGACCTTGTAGGTGATTGATGTATGGTATGTTTCTGTGTGGGAGGAAGTAGGACAGAGAGTGGAAGTGAGAATGTAGGCAAAAATCTGGAGGTAGGAATAGGTAAATAACAAGATTCTTTTATGTGCAATCGAATTTAACTATGGACATATTTTGTTCTAATTCTTTCAAAATTTAGAATTTGTATAGTAAATATAAATCGGTATATTTAAGTAACAAAACCATCTCTAAATACTTTAAAATTATATCACACTGTATATTTTTAAGGTAAAACTTTAAACTTTGGAACATTGAAACATACTAAGAAAAATAATTGGATAGAAAATATTACTCTATTCATTTAGCTCTCAGCCTACAAAAAAACCCTTTAATATATGTATATTAAAATATGTATGTATGCTATGATCACATCTGAATTTCAGAAATGTCCTACAAGAAAGGCAGGACAAATATTATTATTTCCATTTTAAAAGTTAGGAAACTGAGGATGAGAGTTTATGTCACTTGCTTAAAGTTATACCACTAAATAATAGGTATTAATATCCAGGTCTTCTGGCTCCCAATATAGCGCTCTTATATCACACTATACTTACTGAGTGACAGAAAGCTTAGTAAATGAGAAATGAGGACTGATTTTTATGATAAATATTACATTTGACTTTTGTCTCAGTCAAGGAAAGGATGGTATAGCGTAAAAGTATAGGTACTGCCAAATCTCAGGTATGTTAAACAAAAATAAATGGGCATTAGTTATTACTATGCCTTAGACTTCAGGGGTCACCAACCTCTGGGCTGTAGACCGGTACCAGTTTGTGTCCTGTTAGGAACTGGGCCGCACAGCAAGAGGCAAGTGGCGGGTGAGTGAGCGAAGCTTTATCTGTACTTGCAGCTGCTCCCCAGCATCACCACCTCAGCTTCACCTCAGATTATCAGGCATTAGATTCTCGTAGGAGCACCAGTCCTTGGTGGCAAAAAGGTTGGGGACTGCTGCCTTAGAAGCCCTCTCTCTTTATATTGTGAGTTTTTTTTTTTCCTAAAGGTTTGCAACATTAGAAGTAAAATAGAAATAACATACACATGACAGATTCAGAAAGAGCTTCTTTCATAACTTTCCTTTTTCTTCACCATTATCATTTATTTCCTCTGATGTAATGTGCCTTTTGAAACACAGAATTAAGGAACAGACCACACTTCAGCAAGAGCTTGTTCATGAATATTGTATTTCAACCATAATCAAGTTGTTTATCCTGTTTTAAGAACAAAGCTTCCACTATAATATAAAACCCACTGTAAACATATCCTTGATATTTCTGTCAACATTCCAATGAAAAAGTAAAAAGTATAAAACAATAATAAAGCTTATAATTAACTTCCACTAATAAATGCATATTATAGAGCAAAATCTCTTACATATATATATAGTTATACACATATGCATAAATATAAGTACTTAAAACAATTTGTAATATCAACAAATTTTTATTTAGAAACTCATTTTTGTTAATTTCAATTCTAGTGATAAGCATGTAGAAAAGTAGACCCATTTTCATATTCTTTAGATAAATTTTTAATTATTTCCATTCAAATACAGGAATGCCAGTTGTCTGGTTTCTTAAGGAAGATCTATGTGTTATGTAGGAGGAGAATTCCCTATAAGAACTTCAATAAGCAACAAAAATCCCACCATTCTCTTTCGGGGGCCTGAGGCAGGAGCAGAAGAAAATTGGACACAAATGAGCCTTTTACTAGGTTTGTTTTCCTCAGTTTTCAGGGTGTACATTGCATGGAGCCTTTAGGGACATCTGGCTGAATACTAGGCTCTTCCAGCACTTGCACATTCTCTTCTTGAAGAAATAGCCCTACTTTGCCTAGCAAGTCAACTCTACAAAGGAAGAGGGTGATAGTATATTTTATGTAGCTCTTGGGTCATTCCAGTTCTCATCTGATGGCATGTGTACAAAAGGAAATATTAGTATGATTGAGAACTATTTGCTAACTTTATATCTTAAAAGGCTAGTTTTTACCCTTTTAAAGATTTTATTTGAGGGGAAAAATCTTAATCTGGGACTCATTTTTTTTATAGTGCCAACAGATAAATATTCTCCACTTTTTGGTACGTGATTAAAAACAATTAATAATTTAATTAACAGTTGTAGACTGAATATTCAGCACTCAAAATATCTGTGGGACCTTTAATAATGTGGATGCATAAATTAGATAGATTTATAGGCACACATTCATTTTAGTACTTGCAAATTATTAATGGAAATTCTTATTTTTGTTGTAAATGTTTTGAGATAATACTTGCTTGGGAAACTCTTTTTCATTATTTGCGTTGGAGATGGGCTTACACTATTCTTTATGTATTTCGTCTCCTTTTTCTGGTAAGGAGGACTTCTTCTTGGGTACATAAGTCATGCTGGACAAAGAATGCTTTCTAAATGTAGACAGCCTTCTCCTAAAGTTCCCCCCTGAAAAGAAATATAAGAGAGGGTCAAAGCAACAATTTGATGCAGCCAGAGACAAGGTTATGACTACTGACTTTTGCATTCTAAGGACAGAATCACAGGGTTTAGTTTCATTGTGTAAAAAGTGAAGGTGGATAGTGCGTTGAATATGATATGGCATGAAGCTGATCAAAAAGGCAGCTGTCACGACTATAATCATTCCTATAGCCTTTTTTCGACTTGATAGATTTTTCTTCATTGAATTTTTTAGCAAGGTTAAAATGATCATTGTGTAGCAGACAATTATAATAATAAAAGGAATGATAAATCCAATAAGCAATGACACATAATGCAAGACCAAAACATAATTTTTAGCTTGATTGTCCTGAGGAGGCTCAAAGCATTTGGTGTTGTTTTTCTCATCTTTGTAAGATGTGGACATTAAAAATGGAGAACTGGTCAAAATCACAAAAATCCAAATGCCAAAACACACAAATCTAGCTTTTTTCTGTGTGACCAAATTAATGTTTTGGACTGGGAAAACAATTGCAATACACCGGAAAAAGCTCATGGCTGTCATAAAGAAGATGCTACAATAGAGATTGACATACAAGGCATAGGTGCTGAGGCGGCACAGAAAGTCACCAAAGAGCCAAATGCCTTTGTGAACATAGTAGACCACACGGAGAGGCAGTGTACACACACACAGCAGATCTGCTACTGCTAAATTAATCATGTATATTTGAAAGGCTGACTTCTCATGATATGTTTTTATGAGGACGTAGAGCACAAAGCCATTGCCAAAGAAGCCCACAACAGAGATCATAGAATACAGAGTGGAATACACTTGATTGCGGAAGTCATCAATAGTGTCATTGCATGTGTTATTACTGGCAGAAGATACTGTCAGATTTCCAACTCCGTCCATGTTTCTTTAGGAATGTCTGCTTGATGCCTACAATATATATATATATATATATATAAAAAATCTTGTCAGTTTTTACCAGGCCATAAATTACAGGAGGTACTAAAGTTTCACTTTATAATGTCACTATGTACATTTTTTGACCAGGGAGGGAAGCAAGGGTTGTGGGGCATTGAGGAGGGATTCAGCTGTACCTTGTCCCCAGGAGAAGGGTTTGGGTCCTATAGGCACTTTTTCCCCTCCTTTTCCACCTATGTTTGCCCGATGGACTTCCTCTTAATCTTAAAGACCTAGCAAAAACAGCTCTGCCTTATTTTAAGTCATATTACTCTAGGACTATTCTATAAATCTTCCTTTTAAGTGAGTTTCTCAATTAGAGAATATCTCTAAAGATAGTAGTTTTATAAATGTGAATCTATCGATCATCTATCATCTATCTATCTGTCTATCTATCTATCTATCTATCTATCTATCTATCTATCTTCTTCATCATCATCATCATCATCATCATCATCATCATCATCATCTATCTATCTACTTGTCATCTATCTATTGGAAGAGCACTGAATTCTTTTGGAAAATAAAATCTGAAAAAGCATGGTTCTCCCAAGAAGAGGACTTTCTATGTAACATCTATTGGGTGATACTCCTACCTAGGGAGAATAATAAGATTTGTTATTAATGGAACACTCTCTCCTGGGAAATAATCTTTATCTAGAACATGGTTAACTCTATTTAGAGCCACAGAACACTAAGGCTGGACAAATTTTAGAAACCATCCAGTTATTTTAATGAGAAAAATAGTTCCAAATAGGTGAAATGCATTTCTAAAATCTGTACTGTAAATTAAGGCTCTGAGGAAAGATATAACATAACTAGTTGGAATATACTTTCTGGATAAGAATACTGTTCTGGCTATTCATCCTTGTTCTCTTCCTAGACTCACACTCAAAGTCTAACTGTTTGACACTACATAATCATTTCTGTTATAGCAAGATTTTGTTCCTTGATCTAGCTTAGTTCAACTATAACAGTACAGTCAATCAGGGTAATAAACAAGCTCTGATCAAAGAGAAATGAGGATAAAATAGTGTGGAAGCAGTGATTTTAGTGTTCCTCCAGATTCTTTTCCTTCGTTCTTTAAGAAAGTGGGAGCGACTCATATAATATGGTAGATAACCTTCAATTGGAGTCTAATTTGTTGGCCTTCTATACAGCTCTTGCTCTCTTGTAAGAGAGGAGGTGGGGTTTGTAATGCGAGAAGACTGCTTGAGCAAGCAAGAACTGCCAGCAATGGAGGGGACTGATCTTGTGTTTGCATTAGGCATACAGAAACAGACAGCTATAATAATTGTTATAGGTGAGATGTAACTTCCTGGACTTACTACTGCTAGCAATTATATTTGCTGTGAAAATGTGTCATCCTTCCATCCTGACTAGTTGTTATACTCCTTATTTTCATTAAAAATGCCATTATTTTCACCAAGAGCTGTTGATATATGATAAAAAATTGAAGATAAATCATCCTGAGGGTGGATATCTAATATTACAGAGAAAAATTAGTTCGCTATTCCCAACCTCTGCATTATTTTTCAGTTTGCTCTCCAGTTACCTGCCTCTTTCACCATTTGATCTCTGAACTCAGGTGTAATTATGGAAGAAAGAGAAACTGCCTAAACTTAATCTAGTCTTTTTTTGTCAGCCTTGTATTGGGTTTCCCCCACACCGGGCAGTGTTATATTTTGAGGCACTAGATGGTGCTGTTGAGATTTTTGATATAGCTTTTGTTTTAAGAACTACACTAGAAAGATTAGAAAATTAAGATGGGTCCTTCCTACCACCACTAACCCTCACTATACCCTACCACAAACTCTTTCCAGAATAATTTTCCATATTACAGCTTCCAATTATGTCATGTCCTTGCTCTAAAACCTTCAGTGGTTCCTGAATGCCTTCAGAATAAAATCCAGATTTCTTGGCCTGCTATTTAAGGCTCTATACAGTCTGGGTGCAACTGAACTTTCCTAACCTCTTTCTCAGTAATCCCCTTTGCACACCCTAAAGTTCAATGAAATAACTATTTTACTATACCAGGGATATGTGCTACATATTTTTTCACCTGCCTGTATTTTTTTTCTCCCATGTATTTCTTCCTGAAATGCCCTTTCCTCCATCTATGTGCAAAAACTACCCATCTTTAAGCTCAAATTATACTTTCTTGAACAAGCCTTCCCTCAGCTTCCATCCAAAGTAACTTCTATCTTTTTCCCTCCTAAAGAACTTTAAATCCATCTTGCGGATAAATTATTTGTATGCATATGTTATCTTCTTTCACAGGCTATCTAGTTGATATATAAGGAGGTATCACACAATGTGTTAACACATATGAAGTTCACCCAAAAGTACTCAGTAAATGTTAATCGAGTGAATGAGTAAATGAATGATGGAACAAATTTTTCATATGAAAGTATTATTTATCATTTAAAATCACTTAGAATTATCTTTTCATTCCAATATAATTAAGAACCTTTCCAGTCTCAGAGCCTGAATTGGCCCTGTCGAGTTCTTCCCAAAGTATTAAGGAAGGCATTAAATCTTAAGGCTAACTGTAAGATTAAAAAACATCCATATCTTAACAGATTTTCATTTATTTGTCAGTTAAATATTGTAAATAAATTAGAAATTCCCAGATCTTTGAATGAAATATAACAAATACAACTGATAAATAAGTGAATAAAAAGAACAAAGAAACAGATGATCTTTAGTCCCATTAATAAACTTTCCAGTCCTTACAGACCAAAATAAGCTTTCTAGTAATTTCTGCACTTAGGTTCAATTGTTTATTTATAACTAAGTAAAGTCAATGACTTATATTAGGCCATTAAAATGACTAAAACTTTCAAACAAATAAGAAATCCTGTAGGGGTTGGGATGATTTAGTTCAAGCCACTCTTACAGATGATGGCTTTGCTTGTCTTAAACAGCATTTAATTCATTTTTATAGAATTTACTGTGCTTCCTCAATAATGACACCCATACTATATGGATACAGAGATGTCTAAGATCCCATCTCTGCCTTCAAGCAGTTCACAGTCTGGTAGGGAGAAGAGTGATGGCTCAGAAGAGTGGAGAGGTTACAATACAGTATGGAAGGAGATATTTTAGCACAAAACTAATGGGTTATTAATTGGTTAATATAAACAAGAAAATTAAACTTTAGTGCAGATAATGAAGGAGTTACACCGTTAAGATAATTTGCAAGTTGAAAAAATAAGAATCATTTAGGAAATGGAGCCATACCTCTTTGTGGCACTGCGATAGTCTTTACAAATGTTCCTGGCTAGTGGTCAGTGCCTCTTATGTTGTAATATCAGATGAAACCTAAACTGAAATCATAAGATTGAAAAAGAAGTTAATGACCTTAGAAGCAGTCCAGAAGGGTCATGGGAGCTTAGTAGCCTTAGGCACAGATCCAGGGAGTGTAATGGGACATCAAAGCTCTACTGACAGATTTAGGACTAGTTATTGGATTCTGTGCCTCATCATTTTCTCTCCATTTATTTTTACATCCCCAGGGGTAAAACTTGAAATACAGACCAGGGCTGATCACAGATGTTTGCTGCTGTGTGCACATAGCTTCTGTATCTAAAGATGAACACATTATTATAAAAAACTCCTTTATGAAACCACAATATTTCCCATATTTTCTCTTCTAAATAGTTTGTTATAAAGTTCAAAGGGGAAATAATTTGGAAGTTCATATCCAAGAATCTAGTTTGCTAGGAAGAGGTATTACAACATTAAAAACATCAAGTTTATCTGTTTGAGATAGCTTAGGGACAGTTTTCCCTGAAGGAAAGGTAGCTTAGAGGACCTTGGAATCTTCTCCCTAAAAGCCCATAATTATTGTTTTTTATCATTAATTTGGCATATATATTTAGAGACCAACTGTTTTATAGTTTGTATAGTTAATTTTTTATAAGCGTAAGTCTCTTCTCTTCAATTAAACTATATCAGAAAATCTACCAAAGTATAACAAATTTCAAGAAATAGGGTTTTCTTGGAATAGTAGTAACTTTAACACTATTCTTCTGAATTTGCATTGCCTTGTAGGAACTTTCATCCCTCTCTGCAGGGACCTCTGAGGCTTGCCACTTTTCATTTAGCTGTAGTCTAAGTGCCAATAAAATAAACATCTTCCTTCAGTTTATTCTTAACAAGTATAAATAGGCTGCAACTTTCCAAAGGAACTCTACTGAAAAAAAAAAGAAATCAAAAGGAAAATAAAGGAATGCAAAATATATAAAACTTAGACAAGTTTTAAAAGGAGGAAACTGAACCTACAGCTACACTATTGCTGTTTGAGTCCATCCTGTAATCAGATAATCAATTTTCAGATCTTCAATTTCTTTTTTCTCTCTGAATTTTCCCTCCTTTTCCAGGTAGGGAGTTGATGTAGGTAACCTATTTATAGTAGTCTAGGTGAAGTATGGGTTGCAGGTGGGGAATTACTCAGAATTGCTTTTATATTTTTTTACTCGGGCAGTAAACTGTTTTTTTTTGGGGGGGGAGGGGAGGTTTAGCTTGTCTTAGGTCTCTGTAATTAATAAAGATATACTAACTGAACATTGACTGAAACAAATCTTTTTTTTTACCACTTTACATAATAGTATTGTTTTTATTTTGTAATAATCATAGATTCACTGGAAGTTAGTACAGAGACAGGCTCCACCCAGTTACTGGCAATGGTAGCATCTTACGTAACTGTAGTGCAGTATTAAAACCAAGAAATTGGTACAATCTATATGTGTTATTCAGATTTTACTTCTTTCACATGCATTAAAAAAATCCATTCTAATCTTGAAATTCTATGATTCCATGTATCTTACATCTAGAGAAAATTAACTTTGGCTCTTTCACAGTTTGTGCTTAGACTAAACTTTATTTCTCCCTACTGTGGAAAGTAGAAGAAAGTCAATGAATTTCTGAGACCTATCTATGAGAAGTTTAAAGTTACCAGACTAATATACTATTTATCCATTTCTATTGTAGCTGTACAATTACAATTTATGGCACTTATTACATGCACAAGTGTATGCATTGTCAGGGCAGCAGTGTACTGTTTCCTCAAGTTTGGGATTCTGAGGTGCCTTCTATGCTTTCTTTTTGTAATTTTGTTTTGCACCTAGCAAGCACCCAATACATTCACTCCTTGCTTCTCTTTCCTTTTCAGTTTGAGGACTCTTGTCTCTGACAGAAGCTTCAGCAAGATTCTACCATTCTTACCTGGGTGATTGGGTGGGTGAAGGTAAAATGATAAAGTAAAAGCATGGATATGTGACTTTTGATTTCAATTATTTAATTCAGGAGTTACTCAGATCTTTAGATCTTTTATTTGTATATATATTCTTTCCATAAGATCTTTTATTTGGAGACATATTTTTTCCGTAACCTTTACCTTCGCTGAATATAGAACCTGGTCAAGCTCTAGTGAACGAGGTAAATAAGAGAGCCCAATGATAATCTAAAAATTTAAGGTCCCAATTCATATACCATATCCATTATTGTTGCTGCAATAGAACTATATATAAATTAGAATGGCTGTTGTGCTTTCTAAGTGTGGTTCAGGTAGAGCTGGTGACCTACAAATGTCCTGAGGTAGTCCCCAGGCTGGTGTCACCTATTAAGTGAAGATAGTAGTAGTGCCTCTTTTTTTGTTTGTTTCCAATCAAACAAAAAACCATTCCTGATCTTCTCAACCAGATTTAATATTTCTCTCCTTTAAAGTCCTGTAGTATTTTGTTTGTACTTTTCTTGATAATTTTCATTTATTGTTTTGTGTCATAGTCATTTTTGTAGTTATTCAGTTTAAACTTCCCCATTCTTCCCATCCTAATCCCACTAGACCTAAAGGGCAATAACAAAGTCTTGTTCTTTCTGTATTTCATGCTATACATAGTGCCATGCATTTAAAATAATGGTTGATTTTAATTAATCAATTTTCTATATTATTTCACTGATGTCTTATCAAAATCAGAGGGAATCTTTGCATGGAGAAAGACAATGGGTATGGTGGAAAATTCATAGGACTGGTAGGCACAAGACCTGGGTCTTACCTCAGGCTCTGGTGGATGATTTTGTTTTCTTGGGTAGATCACGTCCTCCCTATGATCTCTTCACTTATCTGTAATTCAATAAAATTTTATCATGTGATCTCTGAATTCCCTTCTAATTTTCCATTCTGTAAATCTATGAAGATCAGGGTATGTTTTCCCACCTTGATTTAGTTTTTGCATTACAATAAAAAAGAGCAGGTAAGATAAAATATAAAGTTGCCCCACTTTCTAGGCTCGCACGTCGTTCTCTTGCCTTATCCCTTTTGTTTTACAAGTTATAACACCTCTGATTCTGGCAGTATGATCACCATTCTTCAGATCTTTAAGAGAGAAACTCATAAAGTCATCTTTGTTGGTTCCTTTTATTATTATGCATTGTATAAGGTGCCCATCCTACTTCATCATATGGCTTTGGGGTTCCAGGATCAACAATCTATCCATCTACATTTTAGCTGATGACTGAAATCAATTCTGCAGAGTTTCTAACAGGCTTTGATTCCTGTTAAAATAACACTGTGTGTGAACTCTCAAGCTCCACATTTATCAGCCCCTGTCATTTCAATTAGATAAAAGGAGTCTGGGAGGGTTTGTTAAAGCTGATGAGGTCAACAGGTAAGAGCAAAAAGGCTTTGAAAATCTGAGACCTGAAGACACTCAAGTTAACATTAAAGACGGAGAAAACAGCACAAACCTGGGAAGCTGGGAATGAGGGAGGAGGTATCTGTCCCCTTCCCAATTTTACCCCAGTTCCTGCTAACTGTTATCTAATTTGAGACAAAGTTTTGATCTTTTCAGCTCCATTGTTCTTTTTTTTAATGATTCCATGTCCTATGTTTTTAAAATATTTTTTTAATTTTTCAATTATAGTTGGCATATGATATTTTATTAGTTTCAAGTGTACAACATAGTTCTTAGAAATTTGCATAACTTAGGAAGTGATCACCCTGATATTTATAGTACCCATATGACACCACACATGGTTATTACAATATTATTGACTATATTCCTTATGCTATACTTTACATCCCCATGACTATTTTGTAAATACCAATTTGTACTTCTTACTTAAGCCCTTTCCTTACCTTTTTCACCCCTTTGAACCATTTCTCATCTGGTAACCCTCAAATGTTCTCTATGAGATTTTTTTCTATTTGTTCATTTTGTTCCTTAGATTCCATATGTAAGTGAAATCATATGGCATTTGTCTTGCTCTGTCTGAATTACTCTACTCAGCAAAATACACTCGAAGTCCATTCATGTTGTTACAGAAGGCAAGATTTCATATATATATATATATATATATATATAAATATATGTACACACATAGACATATATAAATATATATGTATATATATTTTATCTTTTATTTTTCTTTCTAAAAATCATTTATTTATTTATTAATCTATCTATTTATTTATTTATTTTAGTTTATTGGGGTAACATTGGTTAATACAATTATATAATTTTCAGGTGTACATTATCATTTGACATCTGTCTATTCTATTGTGTGTTTACCACCCAAAGTCCAGATTCCTTCAGCTACCATATATTTGACCCCTTTACCTACTTCACTCTCCCCCTAGACCCTATATTTGACCCCATTTACCCTGTCTACCTCTCCCCTCCTCCTCCACCCCACTAGTAACCACTAGTGTATGATTTTGGGTTCTTTGTCAAAAATTATTTGCCCATAGAAATATGGGTTTACTTCTGGACTCTTGATTCTGTTCCACTGGTCCGTGTGTCTGTTTTGCTGACAACACCATGAAGTTTTGATTACTGTTGCTTTGTAGTATAGTTTGAAGTTGAGCAGAGTGATGCCTCCAGCATCATTCTTTTTTCTCAGGATGGCTTTGTCCTTCCATATAAATCTGATGATTTTTTGTTCTAGTTCTTCAAAAAATGCTGATGGGATTTTGATGGGGATTGCATTAAATCTATATAATGCTTTAGTTTATATGGTCATTTTAACTATGTTGATTCTTCCAATCCAAGCACACAAAATATCTTTCCATTTCTTTGTGTCTTATTTGGTTTCTTTTAATAGGGTCTTATAGTTTTTATTATATAGGTCCTTCACTTGTTTTGTTAAATTTATTACAAGCTATTTTATTCTTTTCATTGCAATTACAAAAGGAATTCTTTTTCCCACTTGTTTTCTTTCCTGACACTTCATTATTAGAGCATAGGAAAGCTATGGATTTTTGAACGTTGATTTTGTATCCAGAGACTTTACTATATTGGTTTATTGTTTCTAGCAGTGTTCTTGTGGAGTCTTTAGGGTTTTCTATAGAGAATCATGTCATCTGCAAATAGTGACAGTTTGATTTCTTCATTTCCTGTTTGGATGCCTTTTATATTTTTCTCTTGTCTAATTACGCTAACTAGGACCTCCAATGTTATATTGAATAGGAGTGGTGATAGTGGACAGCCTTGCCTTGTTCCTGATCCTAGAGGGAAGGTTTTAGTTTTTCACCATTAAGTATAATGTTGGCTGAGGGTTTGTCATATATGGCCTTTATTATGTTAAGGGACTTTCCTTCTATACCAATTTTATTAAGTATTTTGATCATAAATGGATGCTGTATCTTGTTGAAGGCTCTTTCTGCATCTATTGATATGACTATATGATTCTTATTTTTTAATTTGTTTATGTGGTGTATCACATTAATCAATTCGCATGTGTTGAATCATCCCTGTGCCACTGGGATGAAGCCCACTTGATCATGGTGTATAATCTTTTCAATATGTTGCTGTATTCGGTTTGCTAGTATCTTATTTAGGATTTTTGCATCTGTGTTCATGAGAGATATTGGTCTGCAGTTTTCTTTTCTTGTGCTATCTTTACCAGGTTTCAGTATCAGAATAATATTGGCCTCTTAAAATGAGTTGGGAAGTATTGCCTCCTCTTCAATTTTTTGGAAGAGTTTGAGGAGAATACGTATTAAATCTTCTTTGAAAGTTTGGTAGAATTCACTGGTGAAGCCATCTGGCCCTCGACTTTTTGGTAGGTTTTTGATAGTTGTTTTAATTTCTATACTGCTGATCAGTCTATTTAGATTTTCCAGTTCTTCTTGATTCAGTCTAAGAAGGTTGGATTTTTCTAAGTACTGATCCATTTCTTCTAGGTTATTAAATTTGGTGATGTATACTTTTTCACAGTATGATCCTTTGCATTTCTGCGACATCAGTCATAATTTCCCCTCTTTCATCCTTGATTTTGTTTATTTGTGTCCTTTCTCCTTTTTTAGTGAGTCTAGCCAGGGAGTTGCCAATTTTATTAACCTTGTCAAAGAACCAGCTCTTTGTTACATTAATTTTTTTCTGTCTTTTTTTTTTGTTATCAATTTCATTTATTTCTGCTCTAATTTTTAGTATTTCTTTCCTTCTTCTGACTTTAGGCTTCATTCATTCTCCCTTCTTTAGTTTTTGAAGATGAAGCGTTAGGTTGTTTATTTGGGCTCAATCTTGTTTTTGGAGGTAGGCCTGTAATGATATGAACTTTCCTCTTATGACCGCTCTTGCTGTGTCCCAAAAGTTTTGATATGTTGTACTATCATTATCATTTGTTTCTATGTATCTCTTGATCTCTCTTTTTATTTCTTTCTTGACCCAGTTCTTCTTCAGTAGCACATTGTTTAATTTCCACATGTTTGTGTTTCTTCCTATTTCTTTCTGCAGTTGATCTCTAGTTTCATAGAATTATAATCAGAGAATATGGTTGTTATGATTTCAACCCTCTTATATTTGTTGAGGCTATCTCTGTGTGCCAGTATGTGGTTCATTCTTGAGAATGTTCCACGTGCACTAGAGAAGAATGTATAAGCAGCTGTTTTGGGATTGAAGGCTCTAATGTCAATTATGTCCAGTTGGTCTAATGTGTCATTTAAGGATGTTATTTCCTTATTGATTTTCTGTTTGGATGATCTGTCTATATCCATCAGTGGGGTATTTAGGTACCCTACATTGATAGTGTTTTAGTCTGTCTCTTCCTTTAGTTCTATTCGTAATTACTTTATATATTTCGGGGCTTCCTGATTGGGAGCATAGATATTGATAAGTGTTATGTCTTCTTGGTGCATGATTCCCTTTATCATTATGAAGTGTCCCTCAGTATCTTTCTTTATCTTTTTTATTTAGAAGTCTATTTCATCTGATATTAGTACCAGTACTCCCAGTTTTCCACGCATGCCATTTGCTTGAAATATCATTTTCTGCCCTTTCACTTTGAGTCTATGTTTGTCTTCAGAACTGAGATGTGTCTCCTGGAAGTAGAATATGGTCAGGTTTTGTTTTTTGATCCATTCTGAAACTCCGTGCCTTTTTATTGGTGAGTTCAATCCATTTACATTTTGGGTGATTTTTGAAATATGAGGTCTTCTTATAACCATTTTATCTTTTGCTTTCTGGTAGCTTGATATTTCCATGCATCCCTGTCCTTGTGTTTCTGTTTTCCTTATTTTGGTTGGTTTTTATGGGTTTTCCCTCTTCTTCTTCTTTATTTGTGTTACATACTTCAGTTCTGAATCTTCTGTGTGTGGATACCATTACAAATATGTAAAAGATAGTTATATATGAACAGTCGTCCATTTTCTCCTTTGCATGCCTTATCTCTTTTCCACTTTTTGAATTTAGATCTTTGAATCTCCCACTTTTCAGTCATGTTATCTCAGTTTGTTCCTATGTATGCTGAGCTTTCATTACTATCTTGTTAAAACAATTCTCTTCTTATTATTTAAGCTTATAATGCCCTGTTCTTAGTAAGGATTGCATTCCTCTGTCTCTCCTTGCCTGATAGTCACTTTACTCCTAATTATGTATTTTTTTTGTCATTTTGTTTTAAGTGAACTGACCCCTTTCAGCATTTCCTGTAGTGCAAGCCTCATAGTGGAGAATTCACTCAATTTTTGTACATCTGGAAACATCTTAATTTCTCCTTCATATCTAAAGGAAGGCTTAGCTGGATACATTATTCTAGCCTGGTAGTTCCTTTCACTTAATTGTTTAAATATTTGATTCCATTTCTTTCCGACTTATAAGGTTTATGCTGAGAGGTTCAAGGATAATCAAATGGGCTACTTTTATAGGTTACCATTTTTTTTCCTGGATGCCCTGAGAATTCTGTCTTTGTTGTTAATTTTTGATAATTTTAATAAAATTTGTCATGAGAATTCTGTCTTTGTTGTTAATTTTTGATAATTTTAATAAAATTTGTCATGTTAATTTTTGATAATTTTAATAAAATTTATCTCAACCTTTTGAGGTTGAGATAATTGGATGTTCTGTTGACTTCTTCAATCCCAAGTTCCAGCTCATTCCTTAGATTTGGGAAATTCTTGTCAACTATGTGTCTGTAAATACATTCTAGTCCCTGTTCCTTTTTCCTGGCCATTGATAATGCCCACTATACTTATGTTTCTTCTCCAGATGGTATCAGCTAGTTCTTGAATTTCTCTTTCTTTATTTTTCATTCTTCGATTTTTCTCTTTCTCCTTCTGATTTATTTCTAGATTTCTGTCTTGGATGCCACTGATCATTTCCTCCCTTTGGTCAACTTTATTTCCCAAGCTTGCTATTTCATTTTTCAACTCTTGTAGTGTTTTTTATTTTATCTCCCAAAGATCTTTTCTGTTCTTTTTGAGGGTTTCAATCTCCTCGTTCTGCTCGTCTCATTGTTTTTTTTTTTTAATTCCTGAAGTTGTTGATATGAATTATCTCGGAACTCACTGAATCTTTTCAGAAGTACCATCCTGAATTCTCTGTCATTGAAATTGCATATTTCTATGTCTGTAAGCTTATTTTCTGGAACTTTTTCTCTTTCTTTCTGAGAAGCCTTGTCACCTTGGTTGTTCATGGTGTTTAATGAACTATTTCTCTGCCTGGGCATTAATGGAAATGTATTCTGCTGCTTTTCCAGAAAGAAGATTTATTATATAAAGGTTTCTCTTTAGCCTGTTGCAAAGAAGGAGCTTTTCTTTTGGTTTCCAGTAGGTGACATCTAAGCCTCTTTGATCCCTGCTTTATATAAAGCTTTAAAAATACCTTTTTATTTTCTGATAGATTTTTAATCATGCTCGCAACCCTCAGTTTCAGTCTCTGTCAGTGTTAGTAACAGTTTGGTAGCATTTGCTCAGATTCCCCTGGGGCTCCGTGGTGATTGGTCTTGGAGGGTATGAGAGGAGGGGTCCTTTGGGTTGGGGGTTGGGGCCTGTGGCTCAGCCTCAGTTTTGCAATCATGGTGGGTAAAAATCAATTGCTGTTTCTCTGCCGGCCACATCTCTGCTTTCTGCCCTGTTGACTGGGTCCTGCAGCCAACTGGCCATGGGGAGTTTACAGTTATCCCAGGCAAGAATGTTCAGGGAACTTGCCACCCAAACTCGCCGCTCCTTCTCCCCTCTTATTCCTCCTGCGGGGAGCTCTGGCGGCTGAGAGAGGGAGCTTCTTTATTTCTCCCAGTCTACCGCCTGACACCCATGGTTCTGACCTGTGGTAGCTTTTATGCACAGATCCCACGTTCAGACTTGCTAATGTACAGGTTTTTTTTGTTGTTGTTGTTGAGTTTTAGAAGTTCAGCTTATTGTCGTTTCAAGGGGAGAGATCTGGGGATGTCTCTCGCTCCGCCATGTTTCTTCGTATTTTGGAACAAAATGCAGGTGCTATTGTGCAAGAATCTAGATAATGGTATAAAGTGAAAGTAAAATGTGGACACCTTTAGGAGAGTAAAGTCTATTAAAAAGAAAAGTGAAAAATTGAAAAGAATGTAGGAAACATGACTCATGAATGGACACTTTACACATCACTGAAGAAGAAAGGAACATGTGTGGGGCAGATGTATCCACACATTTAGGAAGGAACAGAAGGCAAAGAGCTTAAAACAAAAAAGGCAAAAAAGTTTTCTGGTGAGGCTGAAAGAGAGTTCAAAAATAGCCTAGGTCAGAGACTGATGAGAACCCAAAGACCCAGGAATGTGTCTGACTATAATAAGGTCTGGGTGAAACTGATGATTAGTGTTTTTTAATTCATCCAACAGGAAAGACTGAAAGATTAAATCAGTATTTAGAGGTAGTTTTACGAGTCTATTAGTTGAATACCTCCCCAAGACCTCTTTACCTTTCTAGTAAATGTTATCATGTACCGGATGGTCTGCATGTGTTGGAGGACTGCCAACAGGAGTGGGTTGATGAGGGCAGGGCCAAAGCAGAAGAGGAAGTGGGGGAGGTTGTAACTCAGAGCTTAGCCTTTTAAAGCAGATACTTCCTTTGTTCTGCTGAGCAGTGGCAAGATGCAGGAAACTTAATTTTCACGAGACAGCTCAGTGAGGTCCTACTTTTATTTGGTCAACTCCCTAATACCCTCTTTCCTATACTCCATGCATTCTACTATTGTCAAATGAAGAAAGTTAGTTGTGCTGTTCATTCTATAAGGTTGAACTTAGGGGGGTGAAGGACAATATCTCTGCCCCCCAGCTTTTTTGAGGTATAATTGTTGAATAAAATTGTAAAATATTTAAAGTGTACAATGTGACTATTCGATACACATTTACATTGCGAAGGGATTCTCCCCAAGTTAATTAACTAGGGAAATGTGTTATTAATCTTTTAATACAGTGGGTGTTTGTTGAACTAATACAGAACTGAATAGGAGAATCTGCAAATATGAGTATTTTGTAAACTATAAAGCACTATACAAGTGTAAATTTTTATGGTTCTTTTTTCTACTTCCTGACACCAACTTTGACCACCCCATCCTATGTTCTTATCTCTCTTCTTTGAACTTGTATTTTGTCTATTATCTGTATTGATAATGTTGCAGCCAGCATTCTCTTATTATATCTTTTAATGAATAGGAATCTTATCTCCCTAGATAGATTGTAAACTTCCTTAGGGCAGGAGAGAAAAAGTCCAGCCTTCTTTTTTTTTCTTAAGCTCTGTGAACCCAAGGCCTACACTATCACAATGTTTTTCACATATAAAAATGTACAATATGTTAATTGAGTGATTGGGTATAGATTGACTATAGCAAAGCTACACACCCTCCATAAGGTTTTAATCTATAAACAACCAGCTTGTACTAATGATGCCTGGTGGCTTTCCTCTATGGTAATAAAAGATCTTGGGGAAAGGAATAGAAAGACTCTCCTGTCATCACTGTAGCCCTACTATCACAATAAGTAGCTTTTTTACTTGGCATTTTCAGGGATATGCTCAGCAGCATTGTCACTAGTATTAGATATCACAGAGGAGTTGATGCTGCATTGCTGACAGCTCTAAGATGTTTATTCTCCAGTAGCTTATTCATACTTAAGGAGAAAACATTAAACTCATCAAATTGGGCCACTCTATTGTCAGACTGTTGGATTCCAAACACAGGACAATGTCAAGCCCAAAAGGAACTTGAACTGTGGCATTCAGAGTTAATAACACAGTGTGCCCCTTGCATAGTACTGCGACACAAATATTTATCCTGTGTAATCAGAATAAAGTGATGCATAAGAAAAGACCTGAAGGGACATGAAAATCACCAAAGTGAATATGGATCTTGAGGAGTGCATGAATGTAGGTGGAAATATACAGTGGGACGAGAGTTCTACCATTAGTCTGGGTGGTAGAAATATATTACGGACAGCTTACATGTGTTTGAACTTGTTGTAAAGCACTAACTTGTGAGCCTATCTTCTTCCAGGGATACCTGTATAAGTCTCTACCTAATTACTAGAAACTTAGAATCCCTGGGAGTTCTGAGACCATTGCTTACAGCTGACTCCGAAGCCTGCCTCTATCTTCTTGGTATTTAGATACCTGGATCTTGGAAACAAGATAATTCTCTAGGAGACTGCTTTTGTTGAAGGCCTTTGTCTTAAATAAGAATTCAAATTTAGGTTAAACATAAAAGGTAGCCAATCTGGAGTGAGTAGTAGCTTTAATATCTTCTGAGGCCTGAACTTTACGGTTCAGGCCTCAGTATGTAATAAGTATGTAAGATATGTCAGAGATGTTTGAAGGTTATCATTGTTAGCTTAATTCCATGTATCACATTGAGTCCATGACAACACGAAAAGAACTCCACATAAAAAAACAGAGGCTGTTAATATTAAATAGATGATAAAACTTAATAATTCTTATATGTTAGACATCTCAAATGTGATTCCAAACTGGATTTTCTTTTTCCTCTTTAGGGAAAAGGGATTGATGGAAAACAAGAAAGCCTGCATGTGCCAGAGGATTCTAAGTCTAGATCTCAGCTCCTTTTCCTTTTCCATCAGCTACATTTCAGAAGAAGCTCAAATGTTTGGGATGTATTGATTCCATAAACTCTCTAAATAAGATAATGACATTCTATTCATCAAAAGTTAAACAAGCTCTGTGTGTAAGTGCTCAAGGGCCTATGTTTACTCTTCTGCTTTGTCTCTTCCCCCCTATTTCTACCAGGGTCCCTCCCTGAACTCTCTCCAACATTTAAAGTTTTTTCTTTCTCTTTTCTCTCATGTGTACTCCTCCTTAAGTCCAGAAGCAAAACTGTTAGGACACAAAGAAGGGAGGGATCATGATAGGATAGGATGGAATGAGGAAGCCGAATAGGAGAGTTTTGTGGTGTACAACTTTTGTTTAAATAGTGATTATCTCTACCAACCTATGAATAATTCTCATTTGAAGGCAAAAGTAATTGTCAATTGACAGTGTTTTAGCACCAGTATTGTAACATGAATTAATGGACCTAAGATGTCTGGATTTATAGTCTGGTTGAATGGCTTCCTTTGTTGCCTTTTCTGTAAGAATAAGGATGTTCCACTATCTGTTATGAGTCTATTAGACTTTTTAGCAGTTGTATTTCTTCAGTGCAAATCAATGAATTGGCATTCTGACTCATGAATTGCTTTTGTAGTGTTGATTAGCATGAATCTGTCTCCTGGGAGTTTGCTCAAGCCTGAATGAACTGAAAAAGTTACTTTTCATTGGCTTTCAAATTATACCATGTAGACGTCCATATAGCTTGAAACTCAAATAACATTGGTGTGAGGGATAAAAATGCTTTTGGGGTTTTGAATTTTATCGAAATAATACATGTACTATGCCTACCTATATATTCTGGGAACATGATTTGTTTTATAACCATGGTTGTAAATTTGTGGTTGGACAAGTGGCTTTAGGACAGAGTAGTGGCATATTGTTTAACATTCAGAACATTGTGTAAAAAAAATGTTTTCAATTTTAGCTTTAATCCTAAGAACGATGGACTTAATGGAAGTAATAGCTAATGAAAAATGGATGGTGGATAGTGTTTTCACACAAATACTTTCTTAAATACTACTCTTAAATATTTTATTTCAGAATTCACATTGAGGTTTACATAGGTATTGTAGAGTTAGTGGTAACAAGAGAACTGGATCCTACTGACAGGTTTTAGGAGTAGGATGAGATTACAGATGCTTAAAGTAAAGTCACTGGTAGTATTGAGAGCAAAAAATAACTGGCCCTACTCCTTCTACATACAATCAAGTTTGTTGTGTGTTTTATTTACCTGAATAGACTTTAAACAAAGCCCTTTGAATGGTGGTTTGTATTTCCAAGTTGCTTTCATATTCTTATTTATCATTTTAACAGATCTGAAAACCAAACTCATTACTACATTTAATACTTGAGGAAACCAAGAAATACTGATGTTCAGTAACTTGCTAAAGAATGCACAGCTGATTAAAAGGCAAAACTAGGATGAACTCTCAGTTACCCAGGGACAGTTTCTATTCCAGTGAAATCCATACAGAAAGGTAGTTTAGAGCAGAGTTTGCTCCAGTTCAAACTGGGAGATTGCTTGAAACAAGATATCTCTATGCTTGCTTATGTTAGAATAACAATATTTATTGAGTGCTCATGGTGTGTATGAGGCACTATTCTAGTTATTGTTCAGCAGGGGAGGTTTAAAATAAATAACCTAATGCCTTCCCTCAAGACTCTTATTATCTTCTGAGGAGGATAATTATATCTCTGTGGCTCTTATTTTTTAGGACCCTCTTCTTCTTGCCTGGAAATGTAGACACTGCACAAGCTGTAGTCCTTGGTCATCTCTTAGATTTGCTTTTTCTAAGCTAAGCCGTTCTTATGGCCTTGGCTATCTTTCACACTCCCCAGATTTAACTTTGGCCTCCACCTCTTACCCATCACTTACATTCATGGCCATTATTTGCAATCCATCAGACAATGCTTCTTGGAATTTTTGCCATCTCCTTAAACTCAAAAATAATCATGTCCTACACTCCCCACTTCCATTCCCAAATTACCTATTTCTATGAATAGTAGTAGCACCACTGCCCAGATCTCCACAGTTTCAAAATTCAGACGTCTCTGACTTACTCCTTTCCTATGCTGTCTGTATCTAATCACTCACCAACTTCCATCTAATATTCCTAATGTCCCTTGCCACTAACTTAGCCTACAGCTTTAATTCCACTCTTTCTGTGGCCTCCTCATCTAATTTTTTTCAAATGTAGTCACAACTATGAAACTCTGCCAGATTCATCTCAAAATGTTTTTTCATCATGTCCTTGCTTATTCAAAGTTTGCTGATAAGATTTTCCATTAAAAAGTGCCTGGAATTGATGTCTAATTATCTTGCCTTAAACTTCCATCCAAATTTATTTTATATTACTCCTCAACGAAATCCCTTTACCCTAGCCAGATTATGCTCCTTGGCATACCTTGTAGGTACACCTGTAAGTTCCCAAAGGGCAAGAACTATGTCTTACCTTGTTTTGTGCCACATACTGTATTGAGTCTAATTAATACTTGTTTAACTGGATTACAACATATTTGAGAGATTTTAACAAGAACATAAGAAATAACAAAATGGATCAAAGTAGAGGTTCATGTAGAGCTATGTTATTTGGGAGATTATGATAGTTATCCTTCATGGCTTTAGATTCACAAGGTCGGATATGTACCTTATGGGTCTGTGCCATTCTTTTAATCCCTTATTTTCAACCAATCATACAGCAAAGGCAAATTTATAATTTCTGCACCATGGATAAATTTGTTTTTATCCTAGATAAATAGTTCCTAAACATATCAAAAGTTTGATTAAAGGTAGGAGGAAAAAGTTAGTAGAATATGAAATTAATGATTCTGGATTAGGAAGACACAGAAATGCTGGATTCAGATGTGACTCAATCTGTAAACTCTAACCTACAATTCTATTTGAGTTCACTGTCTCCCAGGCTGATTTATTTCATTTTCAGGAACTGATTGGCATACAATGCAGTCCCAAGTCCAGGTTTAGTTACATTTTGTTTTTGAATAATCACCTGATAAATGTATGGTGTCATGGCCTCTTACTAGGTTTTAAAACAATCAGAGCATTGGAAGGCAGAACAACTGAATTCAAGAGTCAAGGATTTTTCTTTCTTTTTTTTTAAAGCTAGATAGGGAACCCACCAAACCATTTGTTTACCTTTGAAAACAGCTTCTTTGCCATTTAAGAAGAATGCTCCTGGCCAAATATTTTGATTAAATTGAAGTTTTGGCTCTGTGTGAACCTGGTCTATGTCAAATATGTTTAAGTCACTAAATAGATCATGTAATATTCTATTATTCATTTATAGTTCTGAGAGCTTTCTATTTTCAGTGTCCAGTCATAATTTGTCAATTTCTAGTTGTGTGGTATGTTTTCAGAGAATTTTTTAACCTGAGTCTATTTTCTTATTTGTAAAACAAGGATAGTAACACTTACCCTGCCTAAATTGTAGATATTGAAAGGATCAAGTGAGATAATGAATATGAAAATACCAGATCATTCTTCACTGGTTTATCTTCAACAGTCACTATATATATTTTCTTTTCATATTGAAGGAAACTACCAGTACAGATTAGAGAAATGATATAAAGCCATTAAAATATAATTTTAAAATATTCCCTATATTTCCAACTTAATTGCAAAGGTAGTGTAGACTTGGGGAATGTTACATCGAACCCCTAGCAGAAGTACTGAGCAATACTTGTTGATAGACTTATTAGATTATCAAGCTCTGGCCAATAAATAAAACAGAAATAATTCATACTAGCAGCCTAATTTAAAACAGGTAGGGCAGATCCTCAAATCCTGGGAATTTGTTAAAATCAACATAATTTTACTACATGCAATTCTGGTCCTAGCATTGAAACGTTGACTCTCCTTACCTGCTAACTTCAAGGTTGCATTCACTCTCTGAAGCAAGCTCCAAGTCTTCAGTAAATCCAGTTTACCCGGTTTTCTTGAGAACTAAACCTTCGTTGGTGAGCTGCACAGTGAATCTGAATACACCGGGGGGGTCCCGAAAGTACACTCCATTCACAGGGCGCCTGCTTTTTAGGCAAGCTTCTTTGAAAAGCCGGGTTGCTGCTATTTTTAAAAGGAGAGAGGGCAGGGCACATATGCTAGCCAATGTATACAGATTCTTCTTCCTCTTTCAGATTAGTCCTCAAACTGTTTAAAGCACGCCTAAGTTTGGCTTCTCTGGTGTCAAGTGGGGGAGGGGAAAGTAGAGGGAGGGAGGAAGAATAGAAACTGGAGACTTGCAGGTTGTTGTGTGTATAAATGAAGTTTTATCTCTAGCTCCAGGAACAGAATCCTCAGGAAATCACACAACTGCTCTGAGATGGGAAGCAGGAAGCAGTATATTATATCTAGCTTAGTTCTCTCTGATTTTTATGACTTGGGGGTAGCTGGACTATTTGTAGGCAGAGAAAAATAATCCTACCAGTATATGCTAATCTAGCTGCCATTATATGAAACTTGATTTTAGGCAAGATAAAATTTCTCTCTCTCTCTCTCTCTCTCTCTCTCTCTCTGTCTCTCTCTCTCTGTGTCTCTCTGTCTCTCTCTCTCTGTGTCTCTCTGTCTCTCTCTCTTACCTTTATGACAATTGTGGCTCTATCCACATTCTAAAAAGGCTTAGTTTAAGCTTGGTTTTCCCAAATCCCTACAATACATTGCCCCCACTGGATTAAAAGTGAGTTGTTTTCTGTTACACTCTGAATGGTCTAGAATGACTGGGCTTGCTGCCAGGGATTCTGTGTTAGGAATTTGGAAGCCAGGTAAATGCTCTTGACCTTTGGCTATGCTCTAGGGTGTTGGACATATGGTATACTCTGTCCAGCTTCTGGAGAATGGGGACATGGCAGTCTGCTATGTGCTGATTTGAGCTTGGGGCAGCACCTTCATGTTCTGAACCAAATGATGAGACTCTGATGTGAGTTGGTTACATCAATTATATTGAGTTATATTAAGACACTCTGTATGGGGATAGGCATATTTATGTTTATTTGAAAACTCTATAAAACAAAGCCCTGTAACTAATAATTAATTTGGTTGTGTTCAGTAAAACATGAGCCCAGCCACAGCCTTCTGGTCTGCTACATGCTACAGGAATAAAGCCATTTACTCAAATTTTGCACCTGTAGTTACCGGAATTATCTCACAGCCAACCTGAAGCCAGAGCTCTAAGGTTTCTCAGATATTCATCTTCATTCATAGAATTCTTGGTTGTGGTAGTGGTTGGGGAAAAAGGCTAACAAACAAAATTAAAGGGGGAGATAACATTTGGATCCAAGACCAGACTCTCTAATCATCCCTGTTTGTTTTTTTTTTTACTTATTAAAATGACACTACTACAATTTCTTCAACTGAGTTTGGATCTACAGAGATATAGGGGAAAGTTCATAAAGGAAATAGAAGGTGAGCTATCACTTCCTCTCCAGTCTGGACTGTTACAGCCATCTTGAGCTATGGTGGAAGGGTAGTTCATACTGAGGTAGGTAAGGAAGAGAACAGAAAGGAGCTATATCTTTGAGCTTTAAGATGGCACCACAACAGCTGTGGCAGTGAGGGGATGCCCAGTGGTGTTTCTGTGTCCTTTCCTACTCATTTCCTTCCTTAACTGCTTATGTGCTTCCTGAGTAATGAGAAAGGCAGTGCTCCACCCATTCCCAATTAGGTCTTTGCCTTGTACAACTGCATCAACTTATACCATATTTTTTATGATTGACAGCAGCTTTTTAAAATCTCCTTTCCTTACTTCTCTATCCTTTTTTTCCCTTTCTGTACACCTTCATTACATACTTATCCTCACATTTTCTATCGTTTCAGAAAATAGTGAAATACCCAGACTGTTCCTTATTTACTGCCATCTCTCACCTTTTTCTCATTTTTTCAGACTCTTTCAGTTCTTACTTTATTATTGGGATATAAAGTACCAAGTAGGGAATGGTGAAGGAGAGGGGGAATAACATGTAATTGGATGGAGACTCTGTCTTAGCGAAGTAGGATTTAGGTAGAAGGTTAAAAGATTTCCAGTCATACAACATTCACATTAACTATGAGCCATAGGATTCATAACTTACATGAATTCATAGAGTTGAAAAGGTGCCTTGAAATATCATTTTGTTTAGAATTTTTATTTAATTGAATTCCTGAGGGTATGACAGGTCCCCAGCTCATTGTGTCCCCAACTGTTAGCTCATTACATTGTTTGGTTTGTAAAAAAAATAATCTAGTCAAGCTCTTTTATATTACAGATGAGGAGACAGGCCAGAGTGAAAGAGACTTTTTCAACATGTATTTATTTTACCACAAAATCAAGAGGAGTCATTTTTTTTTTCTTCCAGAACTTAAATTCTTCCATAATCAATACTAATAGCACTTTGTATAAGGTAGATAAAAGAAGAGTGTTACTGTACTCATAGCCCAGTTTTATATACACATATACATCATTTACAGACACTGGAATTGCCTTGATTCATCCTTTAGTTTTAACTTATAGAAATGCAGAGACAACGAAAAATATGTCTAGCTGTAGAAATATGGCTCTTATCACTTTCCCTCTTCCTACCCCAGGGCCTATCCAATGAGTATAAAGCACCCTTGGATTATCATTTCTGGTGAGGCCAAGGTGCACTAATTGAGAATTCCAGTGAGTTTGAATGAATAACATTTACTCTGCATTAAACCTGTAGAACAGAATAGCATAGACTGCCTAGGAGAGATGGTACAGATCATTTAAGCCAATATTCCTACATTATTCTGTGTTGTCCAATGCAGTAACCACTAGCTATGTGTGGTTATTTAAACTTAAATGTATGTTAATTAAATTAAATCCAATTAACAATTCTATCCTTCAGTCACACTAGCCACATTTCAGAGGCTTAATAGCCACATATGGATAATGGCTATTGTGTTGGGCAGCTTAGATTTAGAATAGATTTTAAAATTAATACCATGTTTGGGTTAGGGAGTATCACTGATTAAAGGTTATATATGTAAGTGCCAAAGTTGGGAAAAGAACCCAGGTTTATGGATTCCTAATCAAGAGTAAGCAGATTTATTTTCACCCTCTTTGCACTGATTTTTATCTCAGTGTGGCTCTTTGTGCATAATCGAGGCATACTGAGCATGTGTAACTTTATGTGTGGGCTTTGAATTTTCAGGAAGAGTATCTAGTTAGCATGGATGAGGGAGCTTCTTTGCATGGATTTATACAGTTTTTGCCTTTCCACCCTGACAGGATCAAAGAAGAAAATACACATAAAGTTGCAGTGAAAAGTAAAAAAGTTATAAAATGCAAGGCTTAGTAATGTTGATAAACTCTAGTTTGACTTCCTTCTAATTGATATTTGCCCCTCAGTCCAGCTGGAGCTGAGTGTGGGTTGGGAGACAGGCTGGATTGTTGGGTTATTTTGGCAACCAAGGTGGGAGAATCTGATGGGTGCATATGGTCAGGGAATTTGCTAATAGCTTGAAAACGTAGGAACTGGGGCCACTTGGACTGGGTCCCCACCTAAACTTTTGCTCCAAGGGAAGATCAATAATGGAGGAATTAGGCAAAGACTTTCAGTGAGAACTAGGTCTTTCCTTAATTGAAGGAGAATTCACTGTACTATAACTTCCTGGTGAAAATTCTGCTATAACTAGAGACTAGTCTACTGAGAGTTATTTTAGATGTGTGTAAGAACTCCACAGTTCCTCAAAGCCCCTGCTACCTCGAACTTGCTAACATCAGCCTGAAATACCTTTAAGTGTAGTTTATAGTGAAAGCTATCTATTAGTTGCCTTTAAATTCAGAACCACTAAGGAGACTTGACCCAAGGACCGACTCTCATAGGAGAGGTCATCTACTATGGATGGGAACTTTAGTGTTCTTATTAGGGAAGAAATGATGATGATAATGTCAGCTCTGGCTATTTCACAGTATTTAAAAATCAAATAAAATGAGAGCCATGGAGGAGCTTTATAAACTAAAAGGTAATATACAGATAAAATTATTGCATTACCTGTTTTTCCATCCCCCTCTCCTACACAGTGTTATTTATTACCAAAGATATTACATGAGGTCCTATAAATAAAATTTGAGAGAGAAATTTGAGTAACTTTGAGATAATTTTGGACCCTGTAGGGTGTTATAATCTCAGTGCAAGAAATTATTGCTGTGGAGCATCTAGTTGCAAAGACCCACTTTTATGTCTGCAGCTAAGTTTGCCACAGTGACAACATCTGCCAGATATATTTGTATATGTTTTCTGTGTGTATGGTCTAATGAAGTGCTATCCGTAAAACTACCTTAGTCATTGGAGCTCTCCGAAGGTAAGGTGAAATGTTTATTTGACTTGAAAATGGAGTCCTAAGACCTGGGTTTATTTTGGCTCCATCATTTTTGATGTGACCTTGGAGAGATCAAGTCATTTGTATTTTCTGAGCCTCAGTTTTCCATTTTGTAATTAATAATGGCAAAGGGTTAATAATCACCACTCTGTTAGTTCACTGAGAATCAGAGTGAGCTAATGCATGTGAAATGCTTGTGAACTGTAAATAGCTGTACAAACAACCTCATAGTTATTTCCTGGTATCAGGGGAGATCCCCCAGATGCGTGCTCAGAAGCTGTTTTTGACATGTTTTCTTTATCTAAGCAGAGACCAATCAACTATCTAGCCAAGAAGGGAAACTGACTTAAACATTTGATTTTCGGATTTAGCCTTTAACCTAGCTTCACCTTTCTTACTGAGATACCCTTACTTAAAAAAAAATACAAGCAGAATTAGATGGGAGTATAAATTTGAAAGCAAATAAAGCATGTTTTTAATGTCTTCAACTCCCCCTTTTCTTTTCAGCATTCCTTCCCCTAAAAGGAGTAGAGGGTAGCAGAGGAAACTACACTGAGAAGTTGTATGCACTAGTGGTTAGTTGTATAAACTCTGGAGGTAGGCAGATTTGGGCTGAATCCACCGTTTACTAGTTGTGATCTTGGACAAGTTATCTAACCTCTTGGCTCCTTATATTCCTGGCCTGTAAATGGTGACAACAATTACACTACTACCTTATGGGGTTGTTATAAGGCTTAAATGCAATAGTGCCTGGTACAAATTATGTTTCCAATAAATACAGCTTTATTTTTATTCACACTATGGTTTTGCTTACTCAGATTTATTTATATTTTTAAGTTACCAACCAGGAAATAGATATTGTCCCAAAGAATGACGTATGTTTTGGAGCATTAAAAACTTTCCTATATCTTAACCTCGCTAGTTTGGTGGTTTGGTGATTCATACAAGTGAGCCTTCAGGCAATATTGGGAACAAATTTGAACACAAAATAAAATCTTGATTTTTTAAAATGATGTTTCCACAGCTTTTCAAATTTACACTTTTTTGGGTGTTTTTTTTCTTTTACTTTTGCTTACAGAAAATCAGAGTGTTTTATTTGATGTTGATTATCTTATAAATATGTCTATCCCTGTTCTGCGCAGATGCCCCTGACCACTGGATGGCTGGTGCTTAGACTGGCTGGGTAAAGCTTTGACCTTGACTAAAACAAACAAAAATGAAGATTTTTTTTTACTGTTATTCAGAGAACACAAAAGATGGTATGTGTCTCATAAGGCTAAGCTAGATCCCTAGAAGTATAATAGATATGGTTATGGAACAAAAGGCTCAGTTTGTTTAATTTCATGATTTTTGACTTGGAACACACTTCTATGGACTAGCCTCAAATTCACTTTGTCAGTGTACAGATTGTGTTTGGTTCCACAAAGTTGTATCTAACAATTTATTTCTCATCCATAGAGAATAATTGTGGGCAAAGTTGTTAAAATGGGACACATTTATGATTACTGATTGGTTGAACATTTTTCTTATACAAAGAAAATACACTTAATAAGTTGAGAAATAAATGTTTATCTGGTGTTCAGGCACTGAAACTGATCACTTTTGTCAAATTTCTTCACATACAGCCTGAACTATTTTTTTTCAGTTTCTCATTGTTGACCAAATGAGATCTGTGAAAGCACTTTGAAAATGGGAATACATTATAAAATTCTGAGATTATTATTTGTTATTATGTTAGTGTTCATTATGAAATGTTCTTATTAAAGAATATTGAACTTTCTCTTTTGCATAAAGAAATGGTTCTAATGCCCACTTTGATTTCTAAATGAAGCACATTCTTTGATCTGATGACTATTCAATCTCCAGGCTGCCTTTAGTCCAATATTATTTAAACAAGAAACAAACAAACAAACAAACAAACAAGCAGTCATCAGGAACAGTCAAAATGGTAGCTGTAAGAGTCTGTCTTTTTGTTCCTAAGATAAAAAGTCCTCTTCATTTTACTCATTTTGGGTAAACTATCAGTCCTTTTCTTCCTTCCTGTTTTAAGCAGGAAGTGCTGATAGCATTATATATAAATAAGCACTCCATGTTGCACAACTATTGCCTCCTTTCATATTTTAAGAGTGTCTCAGATAGGTACTCAGGAGAGTACCCAGAAGAATGTGTTAAACAAAGAAGAAAAGGGGTTAGAAATCTAGAAATCTCTCCTCCAAACTGTGTATGTCTTCTTGGGGGCATGGTTTATTTGCAAAACATGTGAAATTAGCTCTAAACCTGTCAGTCCAGCGGGATCAGCCTTGAGGAAAATGAAGGAATAAATGAAGTGAGCCCTTCTTGACTTCTCTTTTATCTACAGATCTCTTTCTCTTTTTTATCTCTTCTGCTGTCCAGGCATCCAATGCTTCTTTTCTTATGCTGACTGAATTTCAACTGTTTAAAGGAAAGTGGATCTAGAAATCAATAACATTTCAGTTTAAATAAATTTAAATTGTTCTTTTTTTCTAAAGTGACTATTTCATTTGAGTTATCTGAAATTACAAAATATCATTTAGCAAAGATAAAATCAATAAAAAGTCATCCATGATCATACCATGCTGAATTAACCCACTCTTAACACTTATGTGTATAGCCTTTTATGCTTTCTTTCTTTAAATATATACATGGATATATTCATCAGAATGGGATTACATTATACATATTGTTTATTGACCTGTTATTTCTATTTAGCATCATTTATCAACCTATTTTTATTATTTATTTATTTTTAAATTTTTATTCTTTCAGTTATAGTTTACATACAATATTATATTAATTCCAGTGTGCAACACAGTGCTTAGATATTTATGTAACTTATGAAGTGATCATCCTGATAAATCCAGTGCCTATTTGACATCATACATAGCTATTATAATACTACTGACCATATTCCCCATGTTATAGTCTATATTTCAATGACAATTTTGTAACTACCAATTTGTACTTAACCTCCTCCCCCCTTCAATGATCCCTCCAACTCCAATTTGATGACCATCAAAATGCTCTCTGTATCTATGAGCTTGTTTCTGTTGTTTGTTTGTTTATCCTGTTCTCTAGATTCCACATAGGGCATTTGTCTTTCTCTGTCTGACTTACTCCACTCAGCACGATACCCTCTAGGCCCATCGATGTTATTGTAGATGGCAAAATTTCATTATTTTTATGGCTGAGAAATATTCCATTGTATATATGTATCAGCTTTTTATCCATTCATCTATCGATGGACACCCAGATGTCCTCCATATCTTAGTTATTGTAAATAATGCTGCAATGAACATATGGATTCACCTGTCCCTTCGAAGTAGTGTTTCGGGGTTTCTTCAAATAAATTCCCAGAAGTAATCGTTGCTAGATATGTACTTATTGCCATTTTATTATCCATATTTTTTATATATTTTTTTCTTATTAAAGAATTCTCTCAATTTTTTTTTAATTTAGTAATACTGACTTGGTGGAGATAAACTCTTTTATCTTTTTTTTGTCTGAGAAGCTCTTTATCTGTCCTTCCATTCTGAATGATAGCTTCGCTCGGTAGAGTAATCTTGGTTGAAGGCCCTTGCTTTTCATCACTTTGAACGTTTCCTGCCAAGCTCTTCTGGCCTGCAAAGTTTCTGTTGAGAAATCATCTGACAGTCTTCTGGGAGCTCGCTTGTTGGTAACAAACTGCCTTTCTCTTGGTGATTTTAAGATTCTCTTTTTGTCTTTAACCTTTGTCATTTTAATGATTGTGTGTCTCAGTAGGCCACTTTGGGTTCAGCTTATTTGGGACTCTTTGCGGTTCCTGGACCTGCATGTTTATTTCCTTTGTGTATATGTACCATAACTTCTTCATCCAATTGTCTACTGATGGGAACTTGGGTTGCTTCCATATCTTGACTATTGTAAATAGCGTTGCCATGAACATAGGGATGCATATATCTTTACCAACTAGTGTTTTGGTTTTCTTTGGATAAATGCCCAGAAGTGCAATTACTGGGTCAAAAAGTAGTTCCACTTTTAATGTTTTGAGTAAAATCCAAACTGTTTCCATAGTGGCTATACCAATTTGCAATCCCACCAACAGTGTACAAGAGTCAGATTTTCTTCACATACTTGCCAACATTTGTTGTTTTTGATTTATTGATGATAGCCAATCTGACAGGTGTGAGGTGATATATCATTGTAGTTAAAATTTGCATTTCTATGATGATTAGTGACCTTGAGTATCTTTTTATATGTCTATTGACTATCTGTATGTCATCTTTGGAGAAATACCTGTTAAGGTCTTCTGCCCATTTTTAAATTGGATTTTTTTGTTGAGTTGTATGAGTTCTTTATAAATTTTGTATATTAACCCCTTGTCAGATGTATCGTAGGCAAGCAATATCTTCTTCCATTCAGTAGGTAGTATTTTAATTTTGTTGATGGTTTCCTTTGCTATACAAAAACTTTTTAGTTTGATGTAGTCCAATTTGTTTTTTTCTTTTGTTTCTCTTATTCTACGAGATGAGATATGCCAGAATAAAATTACTAATAGCAATATCAGAGAGTTTATTCTGTATGTTTTCTTCTAGAAGTTTTATGGTTTCAAGTCTTACATTTAAGTCTTTAATCCATTTTGAATTTATTCTTATATGTGTTGTAAGAAGGTGGTCCAGTTTCATTTTTTTCCAACTTTCCCCAACACCATTTGTTGAAGAGATCATCTTTACCTCGTGGTATAGTTTGATATCAGGCAGTGTGATACCTCCAACTTTGTTCTTTTTTCTTAAGATTGCCATGGCTATTCAGGATCTTTTAAGGCTCCATATAAATTTCTGAATTATTTGTTCTAGTTCTGTGAAAAAATGCCATTTGTATTTTGATAAGAATTGTCTCGAATCTATAGATTGCTTTGGGTAGTATGGCCATTTTAACAATGTTGACACTTCCTACCCATGAGCATGGTATATGCTTTTATTTATTTATATCTTCTTCAATTTCTTTGTTTAATGACTTATGATTTTCCAAGAATAGGGTCTTTTATCTTCTTGAAAAAATTTGATTCCTAAATATTTTATTGTTTTTGATGCTATTGTTAATGGAATTGTTTTCTTAATTTCTCTTTCTGATAGTTCATCATGGGTGTGTAAAAATGCAACTGACTTCTGAATATCAATTTTGTATGTTGTTACTTTACTGTATTCTTTTATCAGCTCTAACAGTTGGAATCTTTGGGGTCCTCTGTGTGTGGTATCATGTTATCCACAAATAATGACAGTTTTACTTTTTCATTTCTAATTTTAATGCCTTTTATTTCTTTTTCTTGTGCGATTGCTATAGCTAAGACTTCCAATACAATGTTGAAAAGATGTGAAAGTAGGCCTCTTTGTCTTGTTCCTAATCTTAAGGAAAACTCTTTTATCCTTTTCTCATTGAGTATATTAACTGTAGGTTTGTCATATGTGGCCTTTATTATGTTGAGGTATGTTCTCTGTATTCCCACTTTGCTGAGAGTTTTTATCATACATGGATGCTGGATTTCGTTTAATGCTTTTCCTGTATCTAGTGATATGCTCATATGATTTTTATCTTTCAAATTATTAATGTGGTGTATCACGTTAATTGATATGTGGATATTAAACAAACCTCGTATGCCAGGAATAAATTGAACTTGATTATGATATACGATATTTTTAATGTATTGCTAAGTTTGATTTGCTAATATTATGTTGAGGATTTTTACATCATCATTCATCAGGGATATTGGCCTACAGTTTTCTTTTTTGTACTGTTTATCTTTGGTTTCATAATCAGGGTAATGGTGGCTTCATAAAAAAAGTTAGGAAGCTTTCTCTCCTATTTAATTTTTTTGGAATAGTCTGAGAAGAATAAGTGTTAATTCTTTGAATTTTTGATAAAATTTACCTATGAAGCCATTTGGTCCCAGACTTTTGCTTTTTGGAAGTTTTTGATTACAAATTCAATGTCATTGGTGGTAATTGGGCAGTTCAGATTCTCTTTTGACTCAGTTTTGGGAGATTATATGCTCTCAGGAATGTATCCATTTCTTCCAGATTGTCTAGTTTGTTGGCATATAATGGCTCATAGTATTTTCTTATAATCCTTTGTATTTCCGTGGAGTCTGTCATTACTTCTCTTCTTTCATTTTTGATTTTATTTATTTGGGTCCTCTCTCTTTTTTTTTTCTTGATAAGTCTGGTTAAAGGTTTATTTATTTTGTTTATTCTTTCAAAGAACAAACTCTTGGTTTCACTATTCTTTTGTGTTGTTTCTCTAGACTCTATTTCATTCATTTCCACTCTGATCTTTATTATTTCCTGACTTCTATTCACTTTTGGTTTTGTTTGCTATTTTTCTAGTTCTTTTAAGTGTAGGGTTAAAGTGTTTGAGAGTTTTCTTGTTTCTTGAGGCAGGACTGTATTGGTATGAATTTCCCTCTGAGGACTGTTTTCACAGTGTCCCATAGATTTTGAGTCATTGTGTTTTCATTCTCATTTGTATCAAAGTATCTTTTGATTTCTTCCTTGATCTCATTATTAACCCATTCATTGTTTAGTACCATGTTGTTTA